>NC_133103.1:34633707-35300373 GCF_022965805.1 Primulina eburnea | reverse complement strand
TCTGTTGCATTGACTGATATACAGAACTCACAGAAATTAGTTACTGATAAAACTGGTTTAGGGTTCAGTAACCAAGATGAAATGTCTCCCAAAGATACTCGACCAAAACTGAATATAGATAAAGGGAAATACATTCACTTTGTCAAATCAGTTATGGTACAAGAACAACCGGAGCCAAGTAAACTGGTTGAACAGCCAACTGAAAGTATGAACAAGGGCAAAAGATGTGGTATTGGTTATAGCCCAAAAGTTGTAGCTGATTCACGCAGTCAGCCACCAAAAAGCTTTAGCAAAAATTATTCAAATGGCTACTTCAATTACTATAACAGGAAGCCGGTTCAGAAAAGATACTGGCTGAACAATCAGTTGAAAAAGGACAAATCACATGTTGTATCTTCTGCACACTATACACCAAGCACACACAGATCGGGAAAGACCATCTGGAATACAGCAACTTGACGGTCAGTTAGACTGATCCAAGTCTGGATTCCTAAAGGACTAATCAATTTTGGACCCAAATAGAAAAGGGTACCAGAATCTTATCTTGTGTGTGATTGCAGGTAACATGTACAAGCATTGAATCAATATGGTACTTGGATAGTGGATGCTCACGACACATGACAGGAGAGTCAAACTTGTTATCTCAACTGGTTAAATACACTGGACCAAACATCAGTTTTGAAGATAATTCCAAAAGTAAAACTGTGGGTAAGGGTAAGCTTATCCATGACAACTTTATCATTAATGATGTTTTATTAGTTGAGAATCTCAAGTATAATCTGATTAGCATCAGTCAATTTTGCGATAATGGATTCTCAGTTCAGTTTGACAAAAATTCTTGTTCAGTTTCTCAACTAATGAGGTCATCCTAACTGGCAAACGCTGTGGAAATACATACAAAGTTAGTTGGAATGATCAACCTTATGCACTAGTATGTTTAGTTGCTTCAAAATTTTTCTCAAAACTGGTTGTGGCATAAGAGATTAAACCACCTGAATTTCAAATCTATTGCATATCTGAGTAACCACGATCTTGTCACCGGTTTGTCCAAAATGGATTTGATCAAAGACAAAATTTGTCCAGCATATCAGTTTGGTAAGCAAGTAAAATCTTCTTTTAAAACCAAGGGTCGTAAATCCTCTTCCCGATGCTTAGAGCTATTGCACATGGATTTATTTGTTCCAATACCGGTCATGAGCTTAGGGGGAATTAAATACACCTTGGTGGTTGTAGACGATTTTTTAAGATTTAATTGGGTTATTTTTCTCAAGACAAAAGACCAAACTGCTGCACAACTGATCAAGCTTTTCAAAAGATTATTAAATGAAAAATCAGTTGGTATTGATAGAATCAGATCCAATCGAGGAACTGAATTCATCAATCAAATTCTTTCAAATTTTTTAGAAAATACTGGAATTAAGCATGAGCTTTCAGCAGCTAGAACTTCTCAGCAAAATGGTGTAGCTGAGAGGAGAAATCAGACTCTTAAAGAAGCTGCTAGAACAACGCTTGCTGATTCGGGTATTTCTCAAAGATTTTGGTTAGAGGCAGTAAACACTGCGTGTTATACTCAGAACAAATCAATGATTAATAAGAATCATATGAAAACACCTTATGAGATCTGGCATGGAAGAAAAAGTGTGGTTTCATACTTCAAAATATTCGGCTGCAGATGTTTCATTCTTGACAATGGCAAAAATTATTTAAAAACTTTTGATGCAAAATCTGCAAAGGGAATATTTCTTGGATATTCTTCGGTGAGCAAAGCTTATAGAGTTTTAATAAAAACTCTTTGAATGTTGAAGAATCTATCCATGTTGTTTTTGAAGAAAATGTACTAACTGATAAGCCAACTGATCTAGTTAAGCTAGTGGATAGATTTACAGATATCAGTTTGGAGGATGATGATGATGAAGACAATCATATCAATCGAAACAACCTCCAAACACCTGAACCAGAAGTATTAGATCAACCAGCTGAACCAGAAGCTATTCCTAACGATCAGTTGATAGAGCAAACAAATGATATTCAGTTACCAACTGAAACCGCTCCAACTGAAACTGAAAACATTCAGTTGCCCACAGAAGCAGTTGCTGACTTAGAAGCAATAAACGCTGAACTCAGATGGAAGAAATCACATCCTCCAGAATTGGTGATAGGTAATCCATCTGATCCGGTGAGAACAAGAAATCAGATGCTCAATCTATTTATTCACTCAGCTTTTGTATCACAAGTGGAACCAAAGAAAGTTGATGAAGCTCTTGCTGATACAAACTGGATAAATGCAATGCAAGAAGAGCTAAATCAGTTTATCCATAACAATGTCTGGAACCTAGTTCCAAGACTAGTTTCAAAAACTGTTATAGGTACAAAATGGGTTTTCAGGAACAAACTGAACGAAGATGGTTCAGTTGTGCGCAACAAAGCAAGGCTAGTAGCACAAGGTTATAGGCAAGAAGAAGGAATTGACTACGATGAGACATATGCACCAGTTGCAAGACTGGAGGCAATCAGAATATTCCTTGCCTATGCTTCATTCAAAAACTTCAAAGTCTACCAGATGGACGTAAAGAGTGCATTTCTGAATGGCCAGTTGCAGGAAGAAGTCTACGTTGAACAACCTCCAGGTTTTATCAATCATCACCTTCCTGATCATGTCTACCATTTGAAAAAAGCCTTATATGGTCTTAAGCAAGCTCCAAGAGCTAGGTATGACACTCTTTCAAAATTTCTAACTGATCACGATTTTTCTGTTGGATCAGTTGACAAGACTTTGTTCAAATTCTCCAAGAATGATCATATTCTACTCGTTCAAATTTATGTTGATGACATCATTTTTGGGTCAACTAACCCCAAATTATGCGAGAAATTTGCTAAGTTGATGCAGGAGAAATTTGAAATGAGCATGATGGGTGAACTGACATTCTTTCTTGGATTACAAGTGAAGCAACTGGAGTCGGGTACTTTCATTATTCAAACTAAATACACAAAGAAATTACTGAATAAGTTTGGCATGGAATCGTGTTCAGCTGCAAATACTCCCATGAGTTAATCACTAAAACTGGACACAGATCAAGGGGGAATATCAGTTGAGACGACGCTTTACAGAGGTTTAATAGGTTCATTATTTTACCTAACTGCTAGTCGTCCAGATATTGTATTTGCTGTTTGCATGTGTGCTAGATTTCAGGAAAATCCTATGCAATCACATTTTACAGCTGCCAAGCGTATTCTAAAATATCTAAAAGGCACACAAAATGTGGGTTATGGTATTCTAAAGATTCATCTTTCAATTTAGTTGGATATTCAGATGCAGATTATGCAGGATGTAAGCTTGATCGTAAAAGTACAAGTGGATCATGTCATTTTCTAGGAGACAGACTGATCGCTTGGTTCAGCAAGAAGCAAACATCCATAGCAACTTCCACAACTGAGGCAAAATACCTTGCTGTTGGAAGCTGCTGTGCTCAAATGCTCTGGGTTCAGCAACAACTGAGAGATTATGGAATTGACACTAGCTAATATTGATGAAATTATTCAATCAGTGGTTCAAGAAGCTTCCACCGATGAACCTTTGTCAGTTGATCACTCCGCTGATCAAGCAGTTGCAGAGAATCCCATCTTAACTGAAGAGCCTGTTAAAGCTATCATTTCTGAACCAAATGATCAAGCTATGATGTTTGTTCATTCACCAGATCACCAAACTACTGAGAATCTGGAGGCTCTATTAACTACTTCTGAAAATCCTCCAACTGTTGTGTCAGCTCGAATCTCAGATGTTCATCAGGCAGAAGCATCAGTTCATGACCCTCTAGTTGAAGACCATGCAAACTCTAACATTCAGCTGGAAAGCTCAATTGCTGATCAACATCAGTCTTCACCTCATATGGTCCAAGCGGAAGTAACTGAAACAGATGTTCCAGCATCGACTATTGCTGAAACAATGATATCTGAAAGAACCATGGTGATTTTTGATCGACTCTCTCAGGAAACTGGAGCTTCGGATCAGCCAAATCCTCATTCCGCCAAAGATATTGATTTTGTTCTTGAAGAGATTCAGGACATTCAGCGTAATACACACAGAGTGATTAATGATTTGTACAAAATTCAGCATACTCAACTAGAACATTCTCTGAAGATAGAACATTTTGAAGCATTCAACTCAGAGAAACTGAAAACAATTCATGAAGTCTTAACCTCTCTTTCTCAGTCAGTGGACACAATTCAAAAGAACAAAAGTTTGGCTCAGAGTTTCTCCATCACTCAAGACGTTATCAGCAAACGAGTTGAAAATCTGGAGATGCTTGTAACAAGAAAAATAGACTCGTTGCAAACCACAATGCTCCCTGTCATATGTAACATATCCACTTCTGTCAATATCTTATCAACCGATGTTCGGCAATTATCTCTTCAGATGGGTTTATTTGACAAAAAGGAGGAAGAGATTAAAGAGCTGCTAGATCAACGAAAGAAGAGCAGTCTTTGAGTCATTGTCTGTTACTCAATTCTATATCAAAACTTTTATGTTATTTATGATGAGTACAGTTGTTCAGTTATTTTGTGCTTAGTTTTATCAAACACCTTAAAGAGGGAAATTGTTGGAAACAAAATTACGGCGTTTGACAAATTGCCAACTGATTATGCGAACCAACTAAATCTAGTAAACTGAACTCAGCAACTGAATATAGTAAACTGATCTACGCAACTGAAACGCAACTCAGTTATTCTCCTCACCAGCTAATTGCCCAGCAGCTGATTAATTCAGCTGAACACGTCATTAATAACCGACAGATAGTACCACTACAGTCTGCAACTATTAGTGGAACGCCGCATTTCAGAGGTCACAAAGTACGGTTGTCAGAAGAATAACGACATGGCATATCAACGGATATAATATTCAAACAACAGTTAATGTTACCGTTGAAATGGAAGCTTATAAATAGTTGAAGAAAGCAGCTGAGAAACATACATCAACCAACAACGAAATTGGAATATCTTTGAAGCTTGCTGTTACGCTGCAAAATTCTTTACTTGCATTCAAATATCGAAAGCTCTCGCTTACTTGATTCTATCAGTAGCATTCAGGCTATACATTTGAGCTTACTAGCACTTTGTAATATCTGCTAATTCTTTAAGTTGTGCTAAGTTCAGTCAAGGACTGTAAAAGCGTTTGTAACTAAGAGTTTCAATTTTGGCAGTGTTAAGTCCAAACTGAAGTGGGTCAGTACAAGTCTTGTATTTGATCAAAGTCTTTTAGTGGATATCCTATCTTCGTGATAGAAGGGGTGACGTAGGAGTTATTCAAGTTTCCGAACATTCAGAAACAATTAGTGTTCTTTTACTTCAGTTATTATATTTCAGTTAGATATTCTATCTTTCAGTCAGTTCATATTCCGCAACTGTTTTCTTCAGTTTAACTAGTTGTCATTGACTGACGTGATACCTAGAGTCAGTTTGTAACAGAAGTGAATCCAAATCTTTGAAGAGAATATAAAATTCGTGAAGTGTTTATTCAACCCCCCTTCTATACACTTTCCATCTGTCTAACCGATCCTTTCATGATACTTTTCGACGAAAAGATTTCATAATCTCCAAGTGTTTCTTCAACGCCCCTCCCCCCCCCCCCCCTCTAAACATTTTCCATTCAATAAACCGATCCTAACAGAGGGACTACTCTGTAAAAATATCTGGCACCCTCTAACTTTTGCCCATACATGATCCGAACCAAGGTTCTGCTTTGCCACGTCAAATCAACAAAGAGAACTTGTCTCGCCAAACCGAATCCAAGGTGAAATTTTTGGTTACATCAATTGGATTCATCAACGGGAACTTGAAGAAATAGAGATAAGATAGATAGAGAAACATGAATATGTGCACACCGCAGAAGTGGCTATGGAATAAATCAAGAGAACAAGAATGAGGAAGACACTAATCAAGAGATCAATCCCCAATCTTCTTCCAGGTTTCAATATCGCGGAGAATAATCAACCTCCTCCTAACTAGAATCATATAATGAAGAGATGAGAAAACTTCGTGAGGTAGTGGAGTGTTTACGAGAGACTCGGGGGTGGGGGGTGGGAAGGGGGACTCCAATTCCGCCACCCAAGCTGCCCCCTCCTTGGTTGAAGTCTTGGCATCCGAGCTCCCTTAGAACTTCAGATTTGCCAATATAAGAGAATACAGTGGAAAAAGAGATCTAGAAGAGCATCTCTCGTGATTTAAGAATGTTGCACTGCTAGTTTAGTATGTTGAAATCATCAAGTGTCGGGTCTCCTCAACCCTAGGAGAGGAACCACACAAGAAGCAGACCCAAGCCACAAACGTGAGGCCCTCCGGGTGCCGGACCTGTTGGAGTCCCTGTATGTGGGCCATTCAGAAATCATGTTTATAACTCTCCAAGTTGGAGGCCGGTCTCTTGTAAACGAATAGATCAATGATAAGAAGGTTCAAACCGAGACAACGATAACACTCAGACCTGAAGACATGCGTGGAGTGTCCGAACCACACAATGATGCATTGGTAATCCAATCCATGATAGTTAACTACGAAGTGGCTCGAGTATTTATTTATTCATACAATTTTATTAATGTACTATTCAAAGAGGCTATGAATCACATGAACTTGGGTTAGTATAATATAGAGCATGTTGTCTGGTCTTGTTTGGATTCACAGAGCGTGCTATTAATCCCATTGGGTGCTCAATTTTTCTCCCTATTTCTTGGGGAAAGGGACACAAGGAAGATGCTAATAATTATTTTTATCATAGTAAAGGCCCCCTCAGCCTATAATGTACTTATGGGCAGACCTGTTAGGGCCAACCTTCATGCCAGTAGCTTTAGGTCTTCACCAAAAAAATTAAGTTCTTTGTTGGAAGATTAGTAAGAGACGTTAAGGGTTATCTGAAAGTGGCTCGAAAGTGTTATGTCAAAAATCACCATGGAATAATAATGAGAGATATACATTATATCTACCCCGTCTGATGCAGTCAGGATCACCAAAACCCTAGCTGAGCCACTCAATGGTTGGTCGCTCGAGTTCTTGAGGAAAAATAATGACTTTTTTCCTGATCGGATTCTGATCTAACAGGGGTCCGAAATGATGTTATGGAACACAGGCTGACTGTATCAAGTGATTATGTCCATAAATTGATGAAAAAGAGACATTTTGGACAAGAAAAAGATGCAATCATACGTGAGAAATTAATGAATTGTTAAAGGCCAGACACATTCAAGATGTAAAATTCCCGAGTTGGTTATCTGATGTTGTTCTCATAGCCAAGTATTAGGGAAAATTGAGCGTTTGTATGGATTTTTGTGACCTCAACCGAGCCTCTCCCAAATATTTTTACTTGCTTCTTGAATCAACCAATTAGTTTACTTAACCGCCAGAAACAAGTTATTGTGCTTTCTATAGTCTTACCAAGGATACCACCAAATTTTAAGGAGAGCTTAGTGACATCAGACACGACTTTCTGTTATCTTGTCATGCTCTTTTGTCTAAAAAATTCCAGAGCTATTTACCAAAGGCTTATGAACAAAGTTTTTAAAAATTATATTGGCCAGAATGTGGAGGTATATCTTGATGACATCCTCATCTATGGTTAAGGCCTCAGATGAGCTCATAAGTGACCTAAAAGATACTTTCTGTATCCTTATCAATTGTAGATTGAAGTTAAATCTGATCAAGTGCACATTTGGTGTATAGAAAAGTAAATTATTGGGATACATGATTACTCGGCATGGCATCGAGGTCAACCCAGAGAAATTCCATGCCCTAGCTACTATGGGTTATCCCAGAACATCCATAAAGTAGAGAAGATGATAGGGCAGATTGCTGTCTGTCAAGGTTTATTGCCCGCTTAGTCGATCAGAGTCTCCCATTTTTCAAGTTTATTCGAAAAGCCTCAAACTTTGAATGGAGTACAGTAGGTGAGCAATATTTTCAAAAGTTAAAATCCTATATGGGCTGATTGCCCATCCTCAATAAGACTACTCACGGAGAAAAGTTATTTGTCTACCTAGCAGTCTCTACCCGAGCTGGCAGTTCTGTCTTAGTCAGAAGAGAGGGCTCAGTTCATCAGTCCGTTTACTTTGTCAGTCATTCCCTTAAGAGAGCCGAGCTCAACTACACTACCCAAGAAAAGTTGTCTCCAGCTTTAGACATTACAACTCAAAAATTGAGGCCATATTTTTTTGTCACATTCCCATCACTATACTCACTAACAACACTTTGGGATGATATGTCTCTCATTCGGATGATTTTGGGAGACAAGTCAAATGGGTAACCAAACCTTAATAAGTGTGATACTAAGTTCGAATCTCGAGCTACCATTAATTCCACGCATTGGTTGATTTCTTTGGCGGAAAAATTCAGATATATGAAGAAAATCAGTGGAAGATTTTTGTTGACAGATCTTATTGCCAGACTGGAAGTGGAGTCGAAATCATCATGATCTCACCTTGGGAGAAGAGACAAGCCTAGTTATAAAATTTGCTCTTTGGGCATCTAATAACGAAACATAATATGAGGTCCTTCTACTAGATTTGAAGGCCGCTCAGAGTATGAGAGTTTTCCGAGCCATCCTATAATCGGACTCCCAGTTTTTGATTCAAAGAAGTGATGGAAATTTTGAGGTGAAGAATGATTTGATGATCAAGTATGCACAAGCCTTAAATCTGGCTCAGGAAGCCTTTACTGAGCTCATTATACAACATATCTCCCGGACCGAGAATGGAAAACTAGATCAATTATATAAGATGGACAACTTCCTCGTCTGAAACCTAAGCTATGACGTTAGTGGACACGGACTAGTCTTTTTGATATAACACATTAAATAGTTTGTTACTGAATTAAATGAAGGAGATTGGAGGTATTCCATTTATCGGTATTTTTATTATGAACTTCTTCCAATTTATTAGAAAGGAAAGTGGGAAACCTAGAGAACATTTCTCCATTTTGTTCTATTGGAAAAAGTACTATACAAAAGGTCCTTTTCCAGACCATTCTTGAAGTGTTTAGGAGGTAAAGAAGTTGAGCATGTCCTACGACAAAATTCATGAATATTGTTGCGACAATTACTTGTGCAACACAACTCTAACTCGAAAAGCTTTGTTGGATGGATTTTTTTGGCCTACCATGAAGCGTGATGTGATAATTATATTAAAAAAAGGTCAAACTTTCCAATGACACGATTCTTTTCAATAGAAACAGGATGAACTCATGATGGCTATCATATCATTCTATCAGTTTTACTAATAGAACTTGGGTGTTGTTGGACTATTTCCCGTGATGTGTCAATTTTTTTTTTACTTTTAGTTATGAATTATTTTGGATTACAGAGAATGAAGCGTTGATCTTCCTCTAGAAAAACATTGTTTGTCACTTTAGTGTACCAATAAGACTTGTATCGGATAATGGAAAGCAATTTTGCGGGTCTAAGTATAGGTTCAGTGCAGAGAAATGAAAATCGAGCATTGTTCATGTCTGTAGCTTACCAGAGTAATGGCCAAGTGGAACTCATGTTAGGTCAACTGTGCAAACATTAAAAGTTAGGCTCGGGTCGATAAAAAAAATGGTTGGAAAAGCTCCCAAGTGTCTTGTGGCCTTATCACACCACCAAACAAACTGGGATGTGAGAAACCCCTTATAGCATGGTGTATGGCATAGAGGTTGTCCTACCAACGGAAATTAGTAAGACAATGTCACAATAATAAATTATGGCTCAGACAATGTCGTTTTTCGAGCAATGGACTTGGATTTATTAGAAAAAAGAAAAACTGAACAGTTGTGGGGCTCGCTATTTATCAGAAAAAGAATGGATCGTGCTTATAATAAAAAGGTTCGACCTCGATCATTTGAATTAGGGGGCTTAGTGATGAAGAAAATTCATGGCAGGGAGAAAAAGGAATGATGGACCCCAAATACGAGGATTCATTCAAGATTGTCGAAAAGCGGGAGTATCAACATATTATTGGGAAGATGCAGAAATAAGGAGACAAAGATATCATGCAAGGCTTGCCACCTCAAAAAATACTACTCTTGGGAAGCTCACTCATCAACCATTCAGTTTTATTATTTTTTTAAGCGTTGTTTTCATTGTACTCAAACTTAGTCTTGCTCTGTTTATTATTTTGTCTGGTCTGTTAGTACTCTTTGTTGTCACAATAAATATCGACCAAATATTCATATTTATCTGAGGTATTTTTAGGCATCTGGTTTTGAAAAGTTGCACGGTAAATGTAATCCCAAGACTCATTGGCCATTTCAAAAGAACGTCCCAAGCGGAAAAACTGCAAAAGTTCGAACAGCTCGTCAAAATCATAAGCCCAACTTAGCTTGAAAATTAAAAAATCACGAACAGCTCAGCACATCATAAGCCCAACACAGCTTGGCAATTACAAAAGCCCAACCAAGCACATCATAAGCCCAACTAAGCTTGACAATTAAGAAATCCCGAACAGATCAGCACATCATAAGCCCAATACAGCTTGGCAATTACAAAAGTCCGACCAAGCACATCATAAGCCCAACTAAGCTTGGTTACAAAATCCAGACCAGCTTAACACAATCATAAGACCGGCACATCTTGACAATTAAAAAAACTTGACCATCTCGGCACAGTCATAAGCCTGAGACAACCTGAAAATTACAAAAGTCTGACCATCTAGGCCAATCATAAGTCCAACTCAGCTTGACAATTACAAAATCCCGACCAGCTCGGCACATCATAAGCCCAACACGTACAACTTGAAAATTATGAAAACCTGACCACCTCAACACGATCATAAGCCCAACTCAGCTCGAAATTACAAAAGCTTGACCAGCTCGACACTTTCTAAACCAATACTTTTTGGCGTGAATATTAGTCTGATCATGTCGATAATCCATATACAATCTTGACACGAATAAACTTTTATGTTCTGCTCAAATTGATACCGTGCTCAAATGATGGGTTTTATACTCAGACGAATTTTAAAATTTTCACATTATTCTTGGGAATATACATTGTTCAGATTACGAGTTTTACTGCTGTTTAAAATTCTAAATCATATTCGAGTACTCTGCTCGGATTGAAGTTCCAAAACTTAGACAAATATTAATGTCTCATTCTTTTCCTGGGTAGACACCCTTATCAGATCATGAACAACATTTAGGGAAATTTTAATATTTAATATGTTTTTCCAAGTAAATACTCGGCCCTAATTCTTATTTACATCATGTTATGAGATATTCAGCTTGGATTAAGTCTTCAACCCTTGGTGAAATTTTAACATTTGATATTTTTTTGCAAGTCAATATTACTCTCGGATTATAATTTTAAAACTTAATTTTATGAAGTGTTCGGCTAGGAAATTAGATAGACAGTGGTAAAAGGAAAATATGCATTTCATTAAAATTTGAGCTGTTTCAAGAAACAAAAAAAATTACGAGCAAAAAAGGTACAAACTACGGTTGCTCAACGTCCTCGAACCCCTCCTCGTTTCCTACAGCCCTATGTCTTGGAATTGAGCCAAGCAGCCTTGAAAGCCCAGCTCAAAGTACTCAACTGCTTTTTCCGAGCAAAAGACCTCGAACTCTTTGAACTTGATGAAGTGCAATTTATTACTGGCTCAAAGAGCCTCATCTTCGTGTCGTTGGCTCTGGAGTTGGGCCTCCAAACAAGTAGTCTCCTTGGCAAGTCAATATCCCTCCTGCTGTACCAAATCTTTATGTTCTTGAGCCTCCTCAGCTCCATATTGGCTAGGAGCGAGGCTTTCTCTTCAACCATCTAGGACTCAAGGTCCGGAGCTTCTGCATCAGCTCTGCATGCTATGCCCACACATTGTCCAAATCCCTCTGATGGGACTGAGCAGTTGCCCGGTACAAATGAAGTGATACCGAGCCCAAAACATGTCGTGAAGAAAAAGTCACAAAAATGAGTAAAATTGTGAAAGAAAAAAATACAATTAAGAAAGTAAAATATGAAGTGTACTTACCTTGAGAAAGCTGAGTGACATCTGCTCGGCCATCTCCTGATCTGAAGCCTTCTGCACCAAACACGAGTCTACATCAGAGATCAGATTTTGGAGGAAGCTTAGCTCGTCCGAGCCTAAAGAGTACCGAATAAGGGAAACAACTTGGCCGTACGCTGAATTTTCTCCTCGTGTCAGAGAGCTGGGCGGAGTAGCAGGAGAAGATGTCACCTCTACCACAAGGATCTTCTCGACAGCCTAAGCTTCTTTCTTCAAAGAGCTCCCATGCTCCTCGGGCTTCCCAGAAGAAGAGCCACCGATACCTGAAGGAATCAACTCTTGCCTGGTAGAGATAGGCACCGAGCTCTTCTTATTTTTTCTCTTCCTCTTGGACTCCGGAGAATGGTGCTCAAAAGCCTCGGTTTGCTCACCTTTCTTTCTCTTTAGAGTCTTCAGCATATTAACCATCATGATGCCTTCGTCTGCATAGGCTCAAAGTACAACCAAAGGTTAATTAAAGGCAAGAAAAATAGCCTGATTTGTGAAACCCGAGCCCTACCTCCAAACCCCTCTATTTCGATCCTTTTAGAATAGAATTTGAAATTATATAGGACATCATCCTTCACGAGGCTTGTAGTGCGGAAGCAAATAACCGACATGGGGACTAAGAAATTGGGGAGATGAGGAATTGGATCAAGGGCATGCGATAGTTGAACAATAACTTCCTTGGTCAGTCCATCTTGCGGACCCGAGCGGGAGATCGATGTTGAGAAGTAATTCAAACTTGACCAAGTCATTTATCAGTTTTATTTGTTTCTACATGGTCGGCTAGTGCCATAATAATCTCCTTGTTAGTTGAGCTTTCTTAGTGAGTCAATTGTTTTTCGTAAGCCTATATATATATGCACTTCATTTCTTTTTGAAGCAAGAATAATAAAACAATTGCAAATAAAACTTCTTTGTTGTTATTTTTACTCTCAATTTCTATCAAAGTGGTATCAGAGCCAGGTTCGATTGTAATTGGGCGTACTTATGGCAAACAACAATGTTGTGAACGTTTCTCAACCAGTAATTCCAGTTTTCAAGGTGAGTGCTATGACTTCTGGAGTATCAAAATGAAAACTTTGTTTAAATCTCAAGACTTATGGGATTTAGTTGAAAATGGCTATTCTGAGGAGGATAAGGAAGCGAAGGTAAAAGAGAACAAGAAAAGGGATGCAAAAGCTTTGTTTTTTATTCAGCAGGCTATTCATGAGTCTATCTTTACTAAGATTTCAGCAGCAAACACTGTCAAAGAAGCCTGGACAACATTGCAGACATCCTTCTAGGACTCCTCAAAAATAATCACGGTAAAAATCTAATTTGTTCGTCGTGATTTTAAAACCTTACAAATGAAAAATGGAGAATCAGTACAAGACTGCTTTACAAGGGTGGATGATGTTGTCAATCAAATGAGGTCCTATGGAGAGAAAATGAAAGACCAAATCGTTGTTGCAAAGTTACTGAGGAGTTTGAATTCAAAGTTTGATTATATAGTGGCTGCTATAGAGGAGTCTAAAGACTTGACAACTTACTCATTTGATGAGCTAATGGGATCTCTACAATCCCATGAAGTAAGACTGAAGAAAATATGAACCAGATGAAGAAAAGGCCTTTCATGTGAAGGGAGAAATGTTTGGCATAGGACGTGGTAGAGGAGGCTATCATGGAAGAGGCAGAGGATGCGAAAACAACAAAAGAAATATCCAGTGCTATTATTTCCAACGATATGGACATGTACAAGCTAATTGTTGGAAAAGAGAAAAATACATACAAGAAAATTGTGCTGTTCAAGTAGAGAAAGAAGAGGAGGCTAAGGATCTTATGGCCGGCCTATCATGATGATGCAAAGATCATGAGCGATATTTGGTGTTTGGACAGCGGATGCTCTAATCACATGACTAATGAAAGTCTTTATTCAAGGAACTTGATGATTTTTACAAGCTGAAGGTAAGGATCGGTGACAATAATCAGATGCAAGCTGAAGGTAAGGGTACTGTGGCAATAAATAATTATCACGGTAATGTCAAGTTTCTCTATGATGTTTTTTTCATTCCATCCTTGTCACATAATCTGTTGAGTATTGGGCAGTTAATGGGAAGTGGTTTTTCTCTTTTGTTTGATGATAATTCTTGTGTGATTAGAGAAAAAACTTGTGGTCATGTTGTAGCTAATGTTTCTATGACTAGAAACAAATTATTTGCTCTTGGACTTTCTAGTGTAGAGAGTTGTGCTCTTGCTGTCAAAGAAAAGGATGAATCCATACTATGGCGCTTAAGGTATGTACATTTAAATGTCAAAGGTCTGAAATTGTTAAGTAAAAAAGAAATGGTGAGTGGGCTGCCTCAAATTGATTCACTTGAGTTATGTGAAGGTTGTTTCTATGAAAAGCAGAGCAAGCGTCCTTTTTCCGTAGGCAGGTCTTGGAGAGCATCTAAAACTCTTGAGTTAGTGCATGATGACTTATGTGGTCCAATGAAAATTGCATCATTTAGCGGGAACATATATTTCCTACTCTTTACTGACGATTACAGCCGCATGAGTTGGGTATATTTTCAAGAACTCAAGTCAGAAACATTCTCAAATTTCAATAAGTTTAAGGCCTATGTTGAGAAACAAAGTGGCACACCGATTAAGGTGCTTCGAACCGATAGAGGTGGTGAGTTTTTATCTAAAGAATTTTCTTTATTATGTGAAAAAATGGCATTCACAGGGAATTGACGGCGCTTTATACACCACAACAAAACTGTGTGGCAGAACGCAAGAACCGCATGGTAATAGAGATGGCAAGAAGCATGCTGACAGAAAAAAGTCTTCCGAATATATTTTGGGCAGAAGCAGTAGCCAAGTCAATTTATCTTATAAATTTATCTCCAACAAAAGCTGTCCTGAATCAGATTCCTTAAGAAGCGTGGAAGAAAGAAGGCCTTCGGTAAGCTACTTACATATCTTCGATTGTATCGCATATGCTTTAATTGATTCACACAATCGTAGTAAGCTTGATGATAAATCAACAAAATGTATTTTTGTTGGTTATTGTGATCAATCTAAAGCATATATGCTATATAATCCAAAAAATGGCAATGTGATTATTAGCAGGAATGTTGTTTTTGATGAAAATTCAAGACGGATGTGGAATGAAGAATCAGATGGTGTTAAGGTTGACACAACTGAATATAAAGTTCTACAGAACACACCTGAACTTGTCAGCTCAACCTCAACAACTTCCATATCCTCTAACTCCAACAGCAATAACTCATCCGATGATGAAAATCCACCGAGAAAATTCAGATCATTAGCAGATATTTATGAGACCACACAAGCTTTATCTATATCTGATCCTACAAACTTTTGAGAAGCTGTAGGCAAAGAAGAATGGTGGACAACAATGAAAGAAGAATTGGAGTCAATTAACAAAAATGCAACCTGGGAATTCGTTGAGTTGCCAGAAGGAAAAAATGTCATTGGAGTAAAGTGGGTATTCAGAACTAAGTATAATTCTGATGGAGAAATTCAAAAATACAAGGCAAGGCTCGTGGTCAAGGGATACTCACAGCAACAAGGTATTGATTATTAAAATATTGTCTCTCCCGTAGCCCGCTTTGAAACAGTAAGAACTCTTCTAGCCTTAGCTGATAAATTAAGATTGATTGTTTATCAATTTGATGTTAAGTCTGTCTTTTTAAATGGTGAGTTGGAAGAAGAAGTTTATGTAACTCAACCTGAAGGCTTTGTTGTTCATGGTGAAGAGAGAAAGGTATACAGTTTCAAAAAGGATCTCTATGGCTTAAAGAAAGCCACGCGTGCATGGTACAACAAGATCGATTCTTACTTTCAGGAAAAAGAATTTAAGAGAAGCAAAAATGAACCCACATTTTATTTGAAGAAAGCTGGTAACAATTTTCTTTTTGTTTGCTTATATGTAGATGATATTATTTACATGGGTTCTTCCTGTTTTATTAAAAAATTCAAAGTTAGTATGAATAACAAATTTGAGATGTCAGATTTAGGTAAATTGAGCTATTATCTTGGTTTGGAAGGAATCAAGCTGATGATGAGATTTTTGTCCATCAAAAGAAATATGCTACTGATCTTCTCAAGAGGTTTAATATGCTCAATTGTAAAGTTGCAGTCACACCAATGAATTCTAATTAGCAATTGCAACTTAACGACGAAACTGAACCAGGTGATGGAACATATTTCAGGAGCTTAGTGGGGGGTTTGATATATTTAACTCATACCAGACCGGATATTGCTTATTTGGTGGGGAAAATTTCAAGATTTATGCATTATCCGTCAAAACATCATCTTGGAGCAGCCAAAAGAGTATTGTGTTATATTTCTGGAACAATTGAGTATGGTCTATGGTACAGTCAAGTTGTTAAATTTAAATCAATTGGCTTTACTGATAGCGATTGGGCCGAGTGTTTGGATGATCGAAAGAGTACAACAGGTTATACATTCAATCTTTGTTCAGGTGCCATCTCTTGGAGCTCAAAAAAGCAAGCAACAGTAGCTTTGTCATCTTCAGAAGGTGAATATGTAGCTGCAACTTCAGCAGCATGTGAGGCAGTATGGATGCAAAGAATTCTTGAAAAACTTGGTCATGAAAAAATAGAAGAAACTTAGATCTTTTGTGATATTATAAGCAACAATTTTTATGACTAAAAATCCTGCTTTTCATACTAGGACCAAGCATATCAGTATTCGTGCTCACTTCATCAGAGAACTTGTAGTTGAAGGACAAATTGGTTTATCTTACTGCAATACAGAGGGAAAGTTGCGGACATCTTCACAAAGTCTCTTCCTAGAGAAAAACATGTTTATCTTAGATCTCAGCTTGGTGTCTGCAATGAATTAAGGGAGGGTGTTTAGAAGTAATTCAAACTTGACCAAGTCATTTATCAGTTTTATTGTTTCTAGATGATCGGCTAGTGCCATAATAATCTCCTTGTTAGTTGAGATTTCATAGGGAGTCAGTTTTTTTTGTAAGCCTATATACAGGCACTTCATTTCTTTTTGAATCAAGAATAATAAAACAAGTTTAAATAAAACGTCTCTGTTGTTATTCTTACTCTCAATTCCTATCAATCGAACGAAAAAGAACTTGTTCGGTCACCCTTTGTGAGATGCCGGGTTCCCCAAAAAAATTGGTATTTAGTTCAGGTGTTGATATAGAAACTACATGGGTGCGACTCTCTTAATACCTAAGAACTTAAAGTAAAAGAACTACACTAATTGGAATTCTGAAATACTTAAAAGCAATCCTAGAGACAAAAAGTTGAAGTAGGAGTTTGGATCCAACTTGCTCGGACAGACACATTCATGCTTGCACATTTTTTGGATTACTCGGGGCACGAGAAACCTAAGGTCCATGTATATCTATTCGTTGTAAAGCGTGTGGTACCCCCATGTGGGTTATGTGTCCTATCATCCATGCTAGGAATGTGCAGGTCGAAACCAGCTGGCATGTTCGACCTCTCGTTAATCTCATCCATCCTCTCAGGATCTAGGTCAGACCCAGCTACCTCATACCAGGTGATAAGTGCAATTTTTGCACTTAATTTACATTAAAATCCAGGTTGAATTATGCGTGTTTCGAACAGAATTATGCGTTTTTGTGTTGTCTTTGTCGTCATTTCAGGATTGGTGAAAATAGCGATCACGAAGCCAAGGGAACCAAGAAAACAATGAATTGCCATAACCTCGGACAGTAGCCATCGCGCCCCAGCGCGACATCTCGCGCGTCCGCGCGTGCATCCATGCAAGTGTGCACCCCGAGAGGCACGCGCCATCGCGCGTAATATCGCGCCATCGCGCACGCTGGAAGGCAGAGAATCGACAGAAGGTCGCGCGCCATCGCGCCATACCTCGCGCTACCGCGCGTACCGAGACGCATGTTATCGACAGAAGCCATCGCGCCCCAGCGCCACACCCCGCGCCTCCGCGCGCGCGCTCACCGTCTCACCCGGCAGAACATAGCGCGCCCCAGCGCCAACTCTCGCGCAACCGCGCGCGCCGCGAGTTCTGAAACGTATAAAGGGCCGCGCGAATTAGGTCATGAGGGGATTTTCAGCCGCCGCAGAGAGAAAACACACGATCATCAGCCGTCACAGGAGAAAAAGACGAAGAAACGGAGCGCCTACAGGAGATAGAGATTCAGAGTGCGAAGAACCATCGCAAATACAAAGAACGACGGATCTGGGGACAGAGACGACACTTCGATTTGTTATCTTTTCCTTTGTTTCTTTATTTTATTGCGTAGAAATGTCCAGAATCACAAACATGTCTTGTTTTCTCTTGGATTTCGTGATGAACTAAACTCTCATTCTGGAGAATGACGTAACTCTGTTGAAACGATGATTTGACACCGTTATTTATTGATTGAATTCTGCTTTCGTTTAATTGTGTTCTCTGCGTTTACTGCACTGCAATTTACTGGCCATAAATTGTTTGTTGTTTGATTAATCTTATAACTCGGGAGAGGGACTAGGGTTATAGATCATTAGAGACACATCGTTGAATGTTTATAGCGTTCGGAAGGCGTATAACTTTAGCGAGGCTTAGTAAGAACATTGTATGCGCTTATCTATGAAACGTAGATTCTAATTAGGAATAATTGAATCGAAGTTGATAGATACACTTTATTCGTCACTTGGGAAAGGGGGAATAAAACAATCTAAGTGTTCTTGGCCATTAATCGATTGGAATTCAGGAATATAAATTAAACTGTGAATGATTGTCGTGGAAACTTTGTGAAATCATTTCTCTAGATATTTTCTCTCATTATTATCTCTCAATCCGGTGATTTAATTTATTCATTGCTTTCAATTAATTCGTTTAAACAAACAAATCTGATTATTGATTTTTCTAGATAAAGTCTTGGCTATTTTAATTACAAGAATTGATATACATTTTTATACACACTCCTCGTGGGATCGACACTTGTACCCAAAAGTACATTTTACTATAACTTGACATCGTGCGCTTGCGAGCAGTTAAGAAAACGCGCAACAAGTTTTTGGCGCCGTTGCCGGGGAGTGTCAAATTTGAATTTATATCAGAATTGTTACCAATTAGTCTAGATTTTAATTTAGATATTTTATTTTATTTCATTTTTGATTTATTCACTTTTTCTGTTTGACAGTGCATGCTAAGATCGCACAGCCCTGATTTGCTTATTTTTGATCCGGAGATCGAGCGAACTGCGAGAAGATTAAGAAAAGCGAGAAGGGAAGAAATCAAAGCGATGGCTGATAACAGAGAAAACGACCGACAGATGCCGCCTGAGGCTATACCAATCAGAGATCACTTCCGACCAGTGATCAACACGCATTATTCTGGCATTGCTCGAGGAAACATCAACGCCAACAATTTCGAGCTTAAGCCCGCATTGATAAACATGGTTCAACAGAACCAGTTTGGGGGAGCCACTACTTCAGATCCTCATCTACATCTCAGAACATTCTTGGAGATTACAGATACGGTAAAAATGAATGGTGTTTCTGATGATATTATTCGACTGCGCTTGTTTCCTTTTTCTCTCAGGGATCAAGCAAGAGGATGGCTGCAATCGCTTCCCTTGGGAAGTATCATAACATGGGAGGAGTTGGCGACAAAATTTCTGGCAAAATACTTTCCCCCTGCGAAGTCTGCACAATTGAAGATTGAGATCAGCACTTTTAGACAGACTGACTTCGAGCAGTTGTATGAGGCATGGGAAAGGTACAAAGAGTTGTTGCGGAGGTGCCCGAATCATGGGTTTGAAGACTGGGTGCAGATCGAGCTTTTCTATAACGGGTTGAACGGTCAGACACGGACAACAGTGGATGCAGCGGCAGGTGGCACGATCTTTGCCAAATCTCCTGCTCAAGCCTACGACTTGCTTGAGCAGATGACTATTAACAGCTACCAATGGCCGTCTGAGAGGTCAGGAGTACAAAGAACTGCTGGAATTTATGCTGTGGATCCTATCACATCACTGACTGCGCAAGTATCAGCATTGACTACACAGATAGCGACTATGAACAAAGTGAGTACATCAAACTTTGAGGGACCATCAGTTGCCGTTGAAGAGTCGCCTATTCTTGAAGAAGTGCAATACATCAACAATAAGAACTTTGGAGGCTTTGGCGGATATCGAGGTAACCCCCCTCCTAATACTTATCATCCTGGGTTGAGAAACCATGAAAATTTTTCCTATGCAAACAATAAGAATGTGTTGAATCCTCCACCGGGGTTCAATACATCAAATGGAGAGGGGAAACCGTCATTCGAAGATTTAGTTGGAACATTTGTTGTTGAATCTGGTAAAAGGATGTCTAGAACTGAGTCTAGACTGGACAACCTGGAGACACACATGGCGAGTATTGGTGCGACATTGAAAATCCTAGAGTCGCAAGTGGGGCAGATAACGAAGCAACTCACGTCTCAACCATCAGGCGCAGTTCAAAAGGCTGCCGACCCAAATCTGAGAGAGGTGAATGCCATTTTTATACATCATGAAGAGAATTGTGCAGTTGGTAGAGAAGAGAAGGAGGTCGAACTCATACCTGTTCGGGATGAAAATCTAAGTCCAACCAAAAGAGCCCGAGGTAAGAAATCTGAGAGGCATGATTTAAATAAATGCATTGATAATTCCTTACTTCCCTACCCCCAGCGATTTTTACAATTACAAGCTGAATTTCGAAAGAAAAAAGGTCTTGAAGATCTCAAGAACCTACACACTAACAATGAGTTTGTAGATCAGGTGGAAAGTGAAGTCACCGAAGGAACACGAACAAAGCGTCCTCCGATGTTGCTAGATCCCGGTGAATTTATTGTACCATGTGAATTAGGGGGTCATTTAGTGGAGAACGCTATTTGTGACTCAGGAGCGAGCATAAATATAATGCCAAGTTCTCTCTACGAGAAACTTGGATTGAACAAGATGAGGTCCACAGGAGTAAGCTTACAAATGACGGATAATTCGATTAGGACACCGTTGGGTATTGTGGAAGATGTGGAACTGCGGATCGACAAATTGAAGGTTCTGACAGAGTTCGTGGTCCTTGATATGAAGAATAGTCAAAACATTCACGTCATTCTAGGACGACCATTATTGGCTGCTGTTGGAGCTATTATTGACGTGAAACAAGGAAAGATGACCATGGAAGTTGAAAGTCACCTGGTGGAAATACAAGCATCCAAAAAACCATACAACCCACCATGATCAGAATTTGTGACAGTCGGGCTGATGACGTTAAACCAAGCGCTGTGTGGGAGGCAACCCACATTTATTTATTTTTTGCATTCATGTTATTTTATTTTGATTCCTACGCTTATTATTTTTAAATTTCTCGATTCAAGTATTGATGTGAATTATTTTATTCTTGCAGGTATTTATTTAAAAAAAAAAAAAAAAAAACAGAGAGAAGACAGACGAATGCGAGCCCAGGCGCGACATCTCGCGCGGCCGCGCGCTCAAGACCACTCGGATTTACAGAAGCTCGCGCGCCCCTGCGCCATATATAGCGCGATCGCGCGGACCAATGATGCAATACTTACAGTAGCTGCCGCGCGGTAGCGCGACATCTCGCGCGTTCGCGCGCACTCCGAAATTTCCAATTCACAGAAGACCGCACGCCCCTGCGCGAGGTTTCGCGCGACCGCGCGCATCGCGAGACTTCAACATATATAAAACCCGATTCTATCTCATACCCAATCATTCTAACCCTATCTATCCTCTCTCAAACACCACAGCGCCGCCCCCTCCTATCTCAAACACCCACTTCATCTCAACATCTACCAAAATCACAATTCTTCTCCAAAATAACTCAACCACACACCTCAATCTCATATCCTACCTCCTCCACTCTACCAAACACTCACCCAACAACAGCACCCAATACGCCGCCGCCGCCGCCGCTAGCAGAGCCACCGCCGCCTCTCTCTCCTGCCGCCAGTGTCATCTTCTATTTCTTGGCTCAAGGTTATCACTTCCCTTACATTATTATTGTCTGGGCCTCAATTGAGAATTAAATCTTTGTGGTGGCATTGTCTTGCTATTTGTTGCTTATTATCGGAGATAGTGTTGATTATTTATGGCGCCTAGAAAGAAATCCAAGGATGGTGCTTCCTCTTCCCGTTCCTACGATGCTAATAGATTTTGGAACGAGGAGGCGTCTAGGATCTACGAGAGTATGTTGTCTCGGTCGATTATAACAGAGCGAGGGTTAGACCTAACCCAATATAGTTCAGTACGAGACGTAGTTGAGCAACGAGGTTGGACCGATATAGTCCAAACACCACCAGATGCGGTTATTTCTGTCGTCCGAGAATTCTATGCTAATTTGAGAATTAAGCATGAGGAGCATGGGGTTTTGGTCCGAGGGCAACTGGTTTATTTTGATTCAGAAACAATCAACACTATCTATAATCTGAACAATTTTGAAGAGGATGAGTATACTTTGTTGATCAATGGCCCCGTGGACTACGATGAGATTATCCGGCGTTTATGCATCGAGGGCGCAGAGTGGCGCTTGAATCAAGGGTCACCAGTCACTCTGAAGAGATCTGACCTGCGCCGTGACCCACGCTGTTGGGCGTCTTTTATTCTATCCAGGGTTATGCCATCATCTCATCAGACTGAAATCACCAAGGATAAAGTGGCGCTGATTTACGCCATAATGGCTGGGAAGACCGTCGATCTTGGGAAGCTCATTCATAGCTCTATCATGCGTGCTGGCACGGGACCTACTACCGTCAGTCTCCCTTGTCCGCACACGATCACAGCCTTGTGTCTTCACGCCGGTGTGCAATGGAGCGCCAATGAGGAGGTCTTGAAAGCAAAGAGCCCAGTCATCACCTATGAGCCACGCCGCAGACGCTTCCAAAGCGACATAGATCGTCAAGCGGCTAGGGCAGATTTCAATAGAAGGGCCAGAGAGCGCCAACCACAGCCTCCACCTGCGGTCCCTCGAGTGAGCATGGGAGATAGGATGTTCCGTCTGGAACGTGATATGCGTGCACAGCACCGTGAGCAGGCAGAACATCGACGTAGGACTGATACTTTCATGTCACATATGATGGATTTCACGTCGGTGTTCGCCCAGCGCTTTCCACCAGCTGGACCCGATGATGCACCTTGGCCACCACAGCCAGCCTGGCCACCACAGTACCCACCTCCAGATGATGATGATGAGGAGCCCATGGATGACGACTCGAGCCCCGAGTTCTGACACTCGGGTGCGAGGTATGTGTTGTCATATGCTTTATTTCTATACATTGAGGACAATGCATATCTTAAGTTTGGGAGGGGCAAAAATTTCCTGCTTGTTAGTTTTTGTTTTATTTTTGCTCATTAGTTAAGTTTTGATTTGTTTCTTTAGTTTTTAGTTCAATTCTGCATGCTCGTTTTGTTAGGAAAAGTCATGGATAAGTAAAATGTATGGCCGATGATGAAAATTGAGCTGCGGTCCTTAAATATATATGTGTTCATAATGCCTTGAGAGTCACAAATTTTTTGCACTGTCGTGTTCGTTGATACTATTGTTGCTTAGAGACAAGTTGTATGCCTGTGATGCTAAATAGACGATGGAGAGCTGAATCTTGGTAATCTTGCATGACATTGATTGACACTTTTGCAAACATAGAAACGATCTAGGCATTTCTTCACAACAGTTTTGGGCATGTGTTCTTTGTTATTGTCAATTGTAGCCCTTTGAGCTTCGAAGAAATTGAGATGCTTAAAATTCCTTTTGTGCTTACCTAGTATATCATTTTTTTGAACAAATGCATGTGATTAGTTTGTATGAGATGATTAATGGATTGAAGGTAATCTAGAACTTGGTTGAGCACTTTTCGAGGCGAAATACGGATAATATGTGACATAGGAATGATTTAGGCGATCTTTGGAACCGTTGAGCCATCGAGCCTACCAAATGAACATAAAATATCACTAGTGTCCCATTTTGAGCTTGCTAAAAATCAAGTGGTGTGTGTCAATGACACACAATAACCCCCACTTGTATCTATTCTACAATCCCACAACAACTACCAAATGAAGCTTATACACTTATTTTCCTACCTGATTTTGAGAGAAATAATTTCATTGGTGTTGTAATGATTCGAATACTCCTTGAAAAGAAAAAGAAAAGTTTGAAGTATGCAAAAAGGAGTTAGCGAAGAAAAGAGAATGAAAAAGAATGAAAAGAAGCAACAAAAGTGGTGAAAAAGAAGAAAAAAAATGTAGAACACGAGTGATATGGTTAGGAGGAGAACAATAAAGAGATGGTGAATGAAATGATATAAATGATTACTTCTCTCAAATTTTGAACTCCATTCCTTTATTGTAGCCATGAACCGTAGCCTAACGTTACAAGCCTACAAGACCTATTAACCTTGTCACATTTATCCAATATACTAGTGGAGAAAAGCTGCTCAAGTCAAGCCTATGGATACCTGAAAAACATTGTCATCAAGTTTAACTTTAGTCACTTACATGCAAGCATCTCAATGTGTGATTTCTTCCTTGGTTTACATGTTTGTTGAATATCTATTGAGCCAACTAATCACCGATAAAGTCCTTTGTGATCTATGAATGTGAAATTGGATTTTAATGAATTGTGAGTAGCACTGATGTGATGATCTCTTGAGTCTGTAAGGCGAATGGGTATAACAACTCTATTTGAGCATTCGATGGGGTAAACGAATATTGACATATCACACACACACGTGACTCTTGAGAAATCATGAATTACATTTTATCAGATAAGTCGGAGGCCAATATCACTTTTCGCATATCCATGACTGTAGTAGTTGCATTTCCTTCTTGTTTTTTTTAGTTTCATTTTATTTTGCTCGGGACTAGCAAAAATTCAAGTTTGGGAGGTTTGATAAGTGCAATTTTTGCACTTAATTTACATTAAAATCCAGGTTGAATTATGCGTGTTTCGAACAGAATTATGCGTTTTTGTGTTGTCTTTGTCGTCATTTCAGGATTGGTGAAAATAGCGATCACGAAGCCAAGGGAACCAAGAAAACAATGAATTGCCATAACCTCGGACAGTAGCCATCGCGCCCCAGCGCGACATCTCGCGCGTTTGCGCGTGCATCCATGCAAGTGTGCACCCCGAGAGGCACGCGCCATCGCGCGTAATATCGCGCCATCGCGCACGCTGGAAGGCAGAGAATCGACAGAAGGTCGCGCGCCATCGCGCCATACCTCGCGCTACCGCGCGTACCGAGACGCATGTTATCGACAGAAGCCATCGCGCCCCAGCGCCACACCCCGCGCCTCCGCGCGCGCGCTCACCGTCTCACCCGGCAGAACATAGCGCGCCCCAGCGCCAACTCTCGCGCAACCGCGCGCGCCGCGAGTTCTGAAACGTATAAAGGGCCGCGCGAATTAGGTCATGAGGGGAATTTCAGCCGCCGCAGAGAGAAAACACACGATCATCAGCCGTCACAGGAGAAAAAGACGAAGAAACGGAGCGCCTACAGGAGATAGAGATTCAGAGTGCGAAGAACCATCGCAAATACAAAGAACGACGGATCTGGGGACAGAGACGACACTTCGATTTGTTATCTTTTCCTTTGTTTCTTTATTTTATTGCGTAGAAATGTCCAGAATCACAAACATGTCTTGTTTTCTCTTGGATTTCGTGATGAACTAAACTCTCATTCTGGAGAATGACGTAACTCTGTTGAAACGATGATTTGACACCGTTATTTATTGATTGAATTCTGCTTTCGTTTAATTGTGTTCTCTGCGTTTACTGCACTGCAATTTACTGGCCATAAATTGTTTGTTGTTTGATTAATCTTATAACTCGGGAGAGGGACTAGGGTTATAGATCATTAGAGACACATCGTTGAATGTTTATAGCGTTCGGAAGGCGTATAACTTTAGCGAGGCTTAGTAAGAACATTGTATGCGCTTATCTATGAAACGTAGATTCTAATTAGGAATAATTGAATCGAAGTTGATAGATACACTTTATTCGTCACTTGGGAAAGGGGGAATAAAACAATCTAAGTGTTCTTGGCCATTAATCGATTGGAATTCAGGAATATAAATTAAACTGTGAATGATTGTCGTGGAAACTTTGTGAAATCATTTCTCTAGATATTTTCTCTCATTATTATCTCTCAATCCGGTGATTTAATTTATTCATTGCTTTCAATTAATTCGTTTAAACAAACAAATCTGATTATTGATTTTTCTAGATAAAGTCTTGGCTATTTTAATTACAAGAATTGATATACATTTTTATACACACTCCTCGTGGGATCGACACTTGTACCCAAAAGTACATTTTACTATAACTTGACATCGTGCGCTTGCGAGCAGTTAAGAAAACGCGCAACAAGTTTTTGCAAAAACTTGTTGCGTGTTTTCACTACCGCAAGTATACGGTGCCAAGTTTTAGTACTGGTTAGAGTACAGATATCGTTCCCACGAGGAGTGTGTATAAAAATGTATATCAATTCTTGTAATTAAAATAGCCAAAACTTTATTTAGAAAAATCAATAATCAAATTGGTTTGTTTAATTGAATAGCTAGAAAACAATGACTCAATTAAATCACCGAATTGAGAAGTACCAATGAGATAAAATATCTAGAGAAATGATTTCGCAAAGTTTCCACGACAATTATTCACAGTTGAATTATTATTCCTGAATTCCAATCGTTTAATGGCCAAGAACACTTAATTGTTTTATTCCCCTTTCCCAAGTGACGAATAAAGTGTACCGATTAAACTTCACTTTTATTATTCCTAATAAAAATCTAAGTTTAAAGGATAAATGCAAACAATGTTCTTACTAAGCCTCGCTAAAGTTATACGCCTTCCGAACGCTATAAACATTTAACGATGTGTTCTAATGATCTATAATCCTAGTTTCTCTCTCGAGTTGTAGAATTAATCAAATAACAAACAATTTATGGCCAGTAAATTGCAGTGCATTAAATACAGAGAACACAAGTAAACATAAAATGGAATTCAATCAAATAAAATAACCACGTCAAATTATCGTGTCCACAAAGCTACGTCATTCTCTAGAATAGGAGATTAGTTCATCACGAAATCCAAGAGAAAACAAGACATGTTTATGACTCTAGACATCGCTACGCACTAAAACGAAGAAACAAAAGGAAAGATAACAAATCCGAAGTGTCGTCTCTGTCCCCAGATCCGTCGCTCTTCGTGTTTGCGATTATTCTTCGCACTCTGAATCTCTGTCCCGTGTATGCGCTCCGTTTCTCACCTCTTTTTCTTCCCAAGAAGGTGTAATTTCGTGTGTTTCAATGGTGACGGCTGCCCGTCATGAGTCCCGTGCCGGCACGCATGATATAGCTGTGAATGAGCTTCCCAAGATCAACGGTTCGCCCAGTCATGATGGCGTAAATCAACGCCACTTTGTCTTTTGTAATTTCAGTCTGATGGGAGGAGGGCGTAATCCGTGAGAGAATAAATGATGCCCAGTGGCGTGGGTCACAAAGTAGATCAGATCTCTTCAGTGTAACCGGGGAGCCCTGATTCAGTCTCCACTCTGCACCCTCGATGCATAAAGTCGTTATAATCCGCTCGTAGTCCACATCTCCAGTGATCAACTCTGTGTACCCGTCATTATCAAAATCCGGCAGATTGTAGATGGCATTAATGGTGGCCGAATCAAAGTAGATGAGTTGCCCACGCACCAATACTCCGTACTCCTCATGTCTGATTCTCAAATTTGCATAAAATTCACGGACTACGGGTATAATGGCGTCTGACGGAGATTGTGCTATATCGACCCATCCACGTCGCACAACTTCCGTAATTATATCACAATCCAGGTGGGTCATATCAAGCCCTCGTTCAGGGA
The DNA here is from genome assembly GCF_022965805.1 of Primulina eburnea. Taxonomy (NCBI): domain Eukaryota; kingdom Viridiplantae; phylum Streptophyta; class Magnoliopsida; order Lamiales; family Gesneriaceae; genus Primulina; species Primulina eburnea. Next base: position 35,272,534 of record NC_133103.1, on the reverse strand, counting down.
TGAGAGATCGAGACACGGTGTTTTCATATACCCGAGAGGCTTCCTCGTTCCAAAATTTGTTCGCATCGTAGGAACGAGAGGAGGAAGCCCCATCCTTTGATTTTTTACGAGGAGCCATAATTATCACTTGGTATCAACAATAATACTCAACAAATCGAGAACACAAATTCCACCAACACAGCTAGAATTCTGAAACTCATCCCCAAACAATAATATTGTGGAAGGAACGGTACCCTTACTTGAAGCAAACGACTGGACAGAACACCGGCGCTTGGCGGCAGGAGGCGGCGACGGCGGCGGTGTTCTGTCCAGTCGTTTGCTTCAAGGAAGGAAGGAAGCTCGACACCATAGCCCTACTTTACTTAATGGTTCCGGTCCATTAAGCCCGAAACCTGATCCGGTAAGGATGAACCGGAAACCATGTTCAATTCATATTTTAATGGATTGAACCGGTTCAGCATGTTCTAGACCAGTTCAACAGGTTCCGACCCGAAACCGGGTTTGAAACTCGAAAATTTAAAAAATAAAATAAAAAATATAAGGCCTTTAGGCCCACGACTGCAATTGGCTACAAGATGCAATGGACTCAATAGCCGTTGAAAAAAATTAAATATTGGAACTCAGTAGCCGTTGTTGGGGACCAAATTGCATACATACATACATACATATATATATATATATATATATTTAATAATCTTGTATAATTTTATCTACACTCAATATTCTCTATATTATTATTTATTTACTCTTTAGCAATTTACTCATATAAATAATTTGAATTTTAATAATATCATCTTCAAACCGTGGGGGTAATAGAGGAGAATACATTTTTGACTTTGGTGAACATTTTGGAGACATACATCCCCGACTTTGATGAAGTCGAACCTGGCACGAGGAGGACGAAGCCATTGAACTCCCCAACAAAGATGTAGGGACCGACATCGTCCACCCGAGCAAGCAACACGATGTCAACGAGTACGACGACAGCCCGAGCAAAGCAAAGTTTGGGATCACTTTGATATTCAACTTGGTTTTCACAATATTTCTAGGTACACACTTAAGAAATATCACTTTGACATTTATTAAGAATATAAAGAAACTCTAAAATGGTATCTTTCAAATATTTTTTGTAGTGTTAGTTTGATAACTGATATTTGGAATAATATGAAATATGAATATTATCTTGTTGTTATATGTTATTGGATTGTTGAAACTTGGACTATTAAAAAAAAAAGAATTTTAGCGCTAGATAATTTAAAATCGTCATACAACGCATACACGATAGTTATATATGTTTTAAATGTTGTTAAGATTTATGACATACAAAATAAAATTATGTCGATCATATTAGACAATACGATTGCCAATACTCTTGTGATTAAATATATTGAAAATTCATTAAAACTGATTTTAGATTGTAATTTGATTCATGTTAGGTGTGTATGTCATATTATAAAATTATGTGTTAAATGTGCATGTGATGAGCAAATAGAAAATTCAAAGTATGTGGGAAATTATTACGTGAAATAAGACATTGTCGTGATTGAAAAACACTAGTCGAATTAAACGAAATTAAATTTTAAAAAAATCATCTTCATGTCGAAACTAGATGGAATTCTTTATATCATTTGCTTCATACTTTATTACGTTTTCAAGATTTAGTTACTCAATATTACAATAATATTGCAGTAGATTTTTTAATACTGACTGGTGATGATTGGAATATTTTAAGTAAATGCGTTTCTTTGTTAAAATTTTTTAAAGAAGCAATCGAGATATGACATTAACTACCCTACTTCAATCATGTTTCTATCTTTTCTTTTCAATATGTTTTATAATTTTTTTAATATCGTGATGATTCTGTTATGCGTTATTTTGTTTCAAATATGGAAAACAAAATTTTTAAATATTGGGAAAATGTCCTAATTATACATGTTTTAGCAACATTACTCGATCGTAATCAAAATCAAGGAGGATTAGACGTGTTTTTTTTAATATTATGCTAAATTTTTTCGTAAGATTGTTGACGATCAAAAGAAGTCAATCATACATTCTCTCCAAGAATTGTTTGATTTATATGCTAGTGAACAATGTGAACTGAGTACGCAGCCAGAGGAAGGGCCGACATATGAAATCAAAAATGGAACACTAAAATTCTTTCAAAGTTTGAAACGACAGAAGTTCAAAGGAAAATCAGTGATAACAACAAATTACAATGAGATCTACATTTATCTAAACCAATATATTCAGACTGCGGAGAATTTCGATGTTCTTGATTGTTGGAAAGTAAATTATCAACTTTATCCAGTGTTAGCGGCAACTGCAAGAGATATCCTACATGTTCAAAGTTCAAGTGTTACTTCTGAATCAGCATTTTCAGTATATGAAAGAATCATTGATGAACAAAGTACAAATTTAAAGCCATAAACACTTTTCATGCTAACATACCTTTGCAGCAAAAAACAAAAAAAGGACCGCTAGAACAATCGATGAATTTTTAAAACTCGAGTTCCAATGAAGATCCGGAATACTCAAAATATATTTTAATAAATCGTGATAAATTTCAGATGTTCAATTGTAAAATCAATGTTTAGATTATTTTATTTTTATGATTAGTTAGTACTGTTTCAACTCATATTAAATAAAAAAATTTCATTAATAAAGATAATTTTATATTAAAAATAATAATAGTCAGACACAGAACTCGGAACCGGTTAAAAATTAGCGAATTGGTCCAAGATTTGAATTGGCTTTAAGATTTCAACCTCGGAACTGGAACCTGTTCCGGCTCCACCCAATCTGGAAGCGGTCCAGAACCGGAAACGATAAACCGATAAGTATGCTTACTCGGAGCTCGAGGAGTGCTCGGACTACCTCACTAACTAACCTAGGGTCGGGACTCAACATATTTTTCTAGAGTAAAAATAACTTACTAACTATACGAGTAGAATAAAAGTAAAGAACCGAGCAAAGAAATTTTGGTCCCAAATGGCTTTTTAATTCGGCAGAGTTACAACATTGAAAAGATTGAAAATGATAGGAAGGGACCTCGTATTTATAGAGGAGTTCAGATTATCATAACCACATGATTAAAAACCATCCAGCGGTTCATATTCGGGAAAAAATCTGAATAGGCGCTTTGGGAAGGTAACAAGACACGAGACCTCAACCGTTTATTTTTTGTCAACAATGGAGAAAATAAAACAAGTTGATCGAAATCTAAATCGTGCATTCCTACGGTTCGGACCAGGGACGGATCCAGGAATAAGAGTTGGGGTGGGCTTGAACTCAATATGATAAATTATATATTATTAAAAAAAATACATTATATCGTTCAACGAAGTTGTGCCTTACGGGATTTTAAAACATAAAATTCATCAATAATAGAATTTACATCAATATGTTTAGCTAAATCTCGTTCAATATAGAGTGTCAAACAATCGGCAAGAAAGTCAACCTCCATTTTATTGCGAAGTGCCGTCTTCACATGCTTCATTGCTGAAAAAGCCCGTTCAATAGTGGCAGTAGACACAGACAATGTCAAAACAAGATGAATCAATCTAGTCAACATAACATAAACACTTGACCGTCCACTCTCGGTCAATTGCTGACACAACTCAACAAGTGTAGAAACCTTTAAATTCTGCATCACATCGAGTTTATAAATGTATCAATGCATACTTCAAAACAACAATTTCTTGATCTGTGAAATCTCCAGGATAAAACTTCTTCGCAAGCTTGCAAATATCATCACTGTTAAATGAGTCAAATGAATTTTTAGGATCTAAAGCTATACTAAGATAAAGAAGTTTCACCGATTAACTCATTGAACCGAGTATTTAACTCCATTAAAATGAAATCTATTGTTGCATCAAAAATATCAAAGAATTTTTTAATAATTTAGCGACGGTTTTAGCAATAACCGTCGCTAATATGTGCGACGGTTTTTGATAAAACTGTCGCCGATCCCATCGGCGACGGGTTTACTAAAACCGTCGTAAAATTAGCGACGGTTATCAAAAAACCGTCGCTAAAACCGTCGCTAAATAAAAAAAATGGGCTGGGCTACAGCCCAGTACAGCCCTAGCGTAAATCCGTCTCTGGTTCGGACGTAACCAAACACAGATCCAGAATATGTACATGTGCTCATGTCGAAATCTTGAAGATATCGAGATATATTGTCAAAATTCATAAAACATTAAAGACAAATCTCGTATTTCAAGTAACTTGTGTTAGCAGAGTTTTTTTCCTACAATGTAAGACATACAAGGTATCCAACTCATCTTAACTATATAAATATCAGGTACTTCACATGGTTTTATGTATTCACACATTGCTATCACCGGGCACTACTAACTTGCACTCTCAAGTTTTATAACAATTCATTCATATCAAATTTTTGGCTTCAATTTTATGTGTTAATTATATTTCGCATATCCACCAATCATTAATTATTAATTTCAAATCATTGAGTACAAAATTACAATATTATACTTCATATATTTATTTACTTATTTTTTGTAATTGTTCAAAATGATATAAATATAATTTTATCATCTTATTTCAAATTTAATCAATTAAATTAAACACGTTATTATTTACTAACATCAATGCACATACGATATATGTATATAATATAATGTATTTAGTATTACATATTACAAATAAATATTATATTTATATTTTTAAAATAATTAGTTTAATTATATTTTTATACATAAAAAATATTTTTTCTCAAATATTTGATAAAATATGAAAAAATTAGATTAGAAATGCTTAGAATTACTAATATGCGTAAAATCAATATCACATATCTATACTATATATATCGATAGAGTATGTATTAGGTCTAACAGAGAACTTTGGTCCAAAATCAACATATACGGCCCATTAAAACAGAACATGTCCATAAAATATTATACCTTAGAGTTAGGTATAAGTTTCTTTTTAAAAAATCGTTCCATGTACAGATATCACATCATATTCTAGCTTATACCCATAAAGAATCACATAGATAATTTGATAAGTCAACGATTTTTTTCTGTATTTCAAATTAAACCACAATTATCGCCGCCTTTCGGTCTGATCTTAGGTCCTGACTCGCCTCTAGATAGAATAATTTTTTTTTTTGAAAAAACATAGATTATTTTATTAAAAAAATAGAATTTATCTGTGATATGGTCTCTTGTGATACGGTCTCACGAATCTTTATCTGTGAGATGGAACAATCGTACCGATATTCACAATAAAAAGTGATACTCTTAGCATAAAAAATAATATTTTTTCATTGATAACCCAAATAAGATATATGTCTTATAAAATATGACCCGTGAGAACTTCTCATACAAGTTTTTGCCGTGTAAATTAATCTCTTGAATTATCCAACTTTCGATCTTTCTATGTATCTTTTTTTTTTTTTAATTACCTAAAAAACTCAATATCCCTTCTAACTTTGACATTTTTCCTTCGCATATTATTATAAATAGTATTAATATAATACATTGTAATGTCATAGTCCCTATGTCCAAGTTTAATAGGGTTGTCTTTTGTCGATTTTCATAAATATATAATTTAATTTTTTATATTTAATAAACAATTTTTTTCTTATTTTTATTAATATTCTAATATTAGCTGACTCGAAAACGTGCAACAATTTTTAAAATTAATCAGATAAAAACAAAATTAGAAGTATGTTTATTAACTTTTTAAAAAAAAAATAATTTTCTTAGTACGTATCAATACCTGAAACTGTTTGAATGATTTGTTGTTGAGACTTCCACAAGACTAGGTTTTTTTCCGAATTAATTTTTTAAAAAATTCAAAAATATAGTAAAATAAGATATATTTCAAAAATATCGTAAAAAATGTCAATTCTATTATTGCACGCAGCGACGCTGCAGTGGGTCAAGCAGCGACCGCATCAAGTGTGGACCAGTTTGCAAGGTCCACTGCGAAACCCAGTAGTATCGGCTGCTTGTGGCTGCGAAAGTTGCATTGGGTCCCTGCAGTGGCTGTTGCATCTGTGTACTAGTCTGCTGCGTTCTCTATTTGTGTGTGAACTCTGCAGTCCTAGACCACCTCTACATGTGGTGTGTGTGGTTGTAAGTGTACGAACATGTCATTTTTTGTGGATTTTATTTCAGCATCAATTATTTGATTGTTGTTTGCGCATGAATTGTTTCTTTATATATTTCGTTTGATTATACTTGTTTCATTCACACTCACCGATATATTACAAATTCAAGTTTAGCAAACTCTACGTAAATTCCATTTTCAAGGTTCATAGTGTTCTGTATTTGCAATCGACGCATATTTCATCGGCTATTTTTGATGAAAATGTTTTACGAATTAAGCGTCCAGATAATCTTATCTAGTTGTTATTTCTCGGAAATGATATACACAATTGTATGTTGATATATTTAAATCATATGATATTATATGGTGTTCTACAATGTAGCTTCCGTATATATGATAATCATCTTATTACTGCTCTTGTTGAACGGTGATGATCTGAGACGCATATATTTCACTTTAGATGTGGTGAGGATACAATCACTTTACAAGATTTTTCGGTTATTTGGGTTATGAAAATTGATGGGTAGCCGGTGACTGGAGTAGATTATTCACATAAAATGACCGAATGGAAACATATATGTCTCGAGTTGCTGGGATATGAACATCTATCTACCATTACATTTTAAAAGCGGTCACTTGTCTATTATATCTTTACATGCTCACTAGGAATCCACCTTCATTGATAATGAAAGTTAGAAGCTTGATGATATTAAACTTAGTGGTTGTGTGGCATTGATGATAATCGGAGGAATAATGTTTCTAGATTAACAAGGAGAGTCGGACTTACTTTTGATTTTTGCAACTACTCCAGGATATAAACCGAGTAAACTCCTACAGTTGGAGTATGCAATTTTAGCTTTTCTATATAGCGAATTATGCAATGCAACTCATATAGGAAATTTTAACATAGATGAGCTTTTATATATCATGCATATATATTAAATATTTTGACTATTTAATACTTCTTTTAATTTATTTTTTAACTTTATTTATTATTTATTGACAGATATGGGCATGGAACAAGATTATATTTGTTAACCTTGATAGGTAAGGTATATCTGTAGTGACCCGTTCCAGAATCACCTACTAATCAGAACTTAAGCATGCAAAATTAACATTTAAAACTGAATCAGGTAAACAGCGGAAAAACAATAATACAACCCAATCGAATCTGTAAGTACAAAATACTTAAACAACCAGATCGAACTAAATTCCAAGAACAAATACCAACAACTACAGGTCAACCTCTGCCAGCTCCCTGTCCACTCCCTCCTGGACCGTCTAACCTGAGACCTGCCCCATCGAATAGGGTGTCCAAAACAGAGATAAACCGAGGACGTGAGCATAAAACGCTCAGTACCGAAAGCATGAGTATACAAGACTATGACATGCATGTATGCAAAATGTACTGGATACCAGGATCTGGGTATATCGAAATACTGCTCAGACAAATGACGTCAAGGTATGTAGCACTCTGCGCCGTCGCACCAGGAGGTGGCTCCCATACCAAAATAAGCCTGTGGATATACCGGTGACCTGACCACCGTCGGCCAACGGGGTCCAACCATCCACAACAAACGAGGGCTGAGCACCCTCTCAACAGGCTATCTCAAAGATAATCAGGCTCAACATGATTATGCAAATGCCGCATAATAAACCATGCATCATATGACAGATAATAATGCAACATATAAACATGCAACACATAGTAAAGCATACTCAATCCTGCTATCTCGGATAGTACTTTCGTACCTCAAATCAGTAGATCCTAGCAATCAGCCCTAGAATCAAGCCTACAATCCAAGTGATACCATATCACTAAACCACATCTAAAAGCCTTAACTAGACTAATAGATACTCCCAAATCTCAAAGGGAACCCAGAACTATACCTGCGTCCGTAGTCAGCCCACTGATGCCGCTAGTCCCCAACTAGAGCACAGCTCCGCTACAAAACCAGTAGCTCCCCGCTAGTGCCCGAACCTCGGGAAAAGACTAGAAACCCATCAGAAACGACTAAAACGCTCTGGAACTCTCGGAATTGGCGAGTGAAAAGTGAAGCCTCGCGCTTCTATTTATAGACAACGATCGGACGATCCGATCCACTTCGGACGCTCCGATCCGGTACACTTCGGACGATCCGATCCACTTCGGACGATCCGAACATTGCATGTCTTCCACGTGTCCAGCCACCTGTCTTCGGACGATCCGAACCCTGATCGGACGATCCGAACTCTGACATGACATGACTCGTCTGACTCCGAACAGAACGGACGATCCGAACCCACTTCGGACGATCCGAACCAACTTCGGACGATCCGAACCCGGTTCGGTCCTTCCGATCCCACCGAAATACAATTAATCCAATAATTAACTCAAATTAGGCATCGGGATACTACATTCTCCCCCTCTAAAAAGGATTTCGTCCGCGAAATCGAGTCTGAAGAATGACAATTCTGAACAACAATACATTCAACTTAAGAATGAATTACAACTGAAAGTACAACTGAAATTATAATCATAACTGAAAATACTACAACTAGAACAATTCTGGATGCTCTGACCGCATGCGACTCTCTAGTTCCCAAGTAGCTTCTTCAGTACCTCGGCGCTGCCACTGCACTAAGACAAGAGGAATAGTCTTATTCCGCAGTACCTTATCCTTCCGGTCTAAGATCAAAACCGGTCTTTCCACAAAAGACAAATCCGGATTCAGCTGAACTTCTGTCGGATGCAAAACATGAGACTCATCCGCTACGTATCGTCTCAGCAAGGACACATGAAACACATTGTGAACACTAGACAGATACGGTGGCAAAGCTAATCTGTAGGCCAAATCTCCCACACATTCTAAGATCTCAAAAGGACCAATGAATCTCGGAGATAGCTTACCCTTGAGTCCAAATCTCAGAATCCTCCGAAAAGGTGATACCTTGAGAAACACTTTCTCGCCTGCATCAAAATGAAGAGGTCTGCGCTTGGAGTTCGCATAACTCGCTTGTCGATCCTGAGCAGTCTTAATCCGCTGTTTGATCACAAGAACTTTGTCCATGGCCTGCTGAATCAATTCCGGACCCTCGACCTGTCGTTCTCCGATTTCTTCCCAGAACAAAGGAGTACGACAACGTCGACCATACAATGCTTCAAACGGAGACATACCAATACTCCTATGAAAACTGTTGTTGTATGCAAACTCTATCAGTGGCAGATGATCCTGCCAAGCTGGCCCGAAATCCATCACACAAGATCTCAACATATCCTCAAGAGTACGAATAGTCCTCTCTGACTGACCGTCAGTCTCTGGGTGATATGCAGTACTCAGACTCAAGGTAGTGCCCAAAGCTTGCTGGAAGCTGCCCCAAAATCTAGATGTAAAACGAGGATCTCTGCCACTAACGATACTCACGGGCATACCATGAAACCGTACAATCTCCTGAATGTACAACCGTGCCATCCGATCGAAAGTGAAATCTCTGTTATACGGAAGAAAATGGGCAGACTTAGTAAGCCGATCCACTACCACCCAGATAGCATCTCTATTCCCCACAGACATAGGCAAGTGAGTCACGAAGTCCATCGTAATATGCTCCCACTTCCACTCCGGAATAGGAAGATTCTGCAATAACCCTCCAGGTCGTCGATACTCAGCCTTCACCTGCTGACAGACTAGGCACTTGGAGACATACTGATAAACATTACGTTTCATACCTTTCCACCAAAATCGAGTCCTCAAATCCTTATACATCTTGTTGCTCCCCGGATGAACACTCAACTTGCTACGATGAGCCTGGGATAAAATCTCCTCCCTCAAAGTGTCATCTTCCGGTACAACAACACGACCAGATAAACACAAAAGACCCTCGGACTGATAGTGGAATCCAGAAGTATTATCTCCATCAGCCAACCGAGCTAATTTCTGAACCTTAGAATCAGACATCTGAGCATCTCTAATCCGAGAATACAAAACTGGCTCGGACAAAATAGTAGCTGCACGGATACTCTCTGATCCCTTCCGATGCTTACAATTGAATCCCATCGAACAGAAATCCTGAATAATCCCAGATACAGAACAAGTCTGAAGAGCAGATAATCTCACCTTGCGACTAAGAGCATCGGCCGTGAGATTCGCAGATCCTGGATGATACTTGATCTCACAATCGTAATCTTTGAGTAGATCCATCCAACGACGCTGACGCATGTTCAACTCAGCCTGAGTGAACAGATACTTCAAACTCTTATGATCAGTGAAGATCTCAAATCGCTCACCATACAGATAATGGCGCCAGATTTTCAAAGCAAAAACGATCGCTGCTAATTCCAGATCATGAACAGGATAGTTTTCCTCATGAGACTTCAACTGTCTCGACGCATAAGCAATCACATGCTCATTCTGCATCAGAACACACCCTAGTCCCTGCAAAGAGGCATCGGTGTAAACACTGAAACCACCAGATCCAGACGGTAAAGCCAAAACAGGCGCAGATGTCAAACGTCTGCGAAGTTCCAGAAAACTCTCTTCGCACTCTGATGTCCACTCAAATGAAACATCTTTCCGAGTGAGCTGAGTGAGTGGCTTAGCAATCTGAGAGAAGTTGACAATGAAACGGCGATAATACCCAGCCAATCCCAGAAAACTGCGGATCTCGGCTACTGTCGTTGGACGCGACCAGTTCAATACCGCTTCCACCTTGCTCGGGTCAACTGAAACTCCCTTGCTAGAAATGACATGACCAAGGAATACAACTCTGTCAGTCCAAAACTCACATTTACTCAACTTCGCATAAAGCTGATTCTCGCGAAGTGTCTACAAAATAATCCTTAAGTGTTGTACGTGCTCTTGCTGATTATGCGAATAGATTAAAATATCATCTATAAACACCACAACAAACTTATCCAAGAAATCCCGAAATACCCGATTCATCAGATCCATAAAAACTGCTGGTGCATTCGTCACCCCAAAAGACATAACCAGAAACTCATAATGCCCGTACCGGGTCCTGAATGCAGTCTTCGATATGTCTCCCTGATGAACTCGAAGCTGATGATAACCAGACCTTAAATCAATCTTGGAATATACAGAGGTACCTTGCAGTTGATCAAATAAATCATCAATCCGTGGCAACGGATACTTATTCTTTATCGTCGCACGATTCAACTGCCGATAATCTATGCAGAGCCGCATAGAACCATCCTTCTTTTTGACAAAAAGAACTGGTGCTCCCCACGGGGACACACTGGGTCGAATATACCCCTTGTCAAGAAGATCCTGCAACTGCTGTTTCAATTCTTGCATCTCCGATGGAGCTAAACGATAAGGAGCTCTAGAGATTGGTGCCGTGCCTGGCACTAAATCAATGCCGAAATCCACTTCCCGAACGGGAGGAAAACCAGGAATCTCCTCGGGAAAAACATCCGAAAAATCGCAAACCACTGGAATGTCACTGATACCGACACTAACTGCGGACGAATCAATAGCATAGATAAGGTAGCCTTCCCCGCCCGACTCTAAAGCACGACAGGCTTTCAGAGCAGAAACCACAGGCATCGGGGGTCGCGCTCCCTCTCCATAGAAAAACCAACTGTCGCCCTCAATTGGACGAAACTGCACAAACTTCTGATAACAGTCCACAGTAGCTCTAAACACAGTCAGCACATCTATTCCCAGAATGCAATCAAAATCCTCCATCGCAAGAATCATCAAATTAGCAGTTAAAATATTTCCCTCAAATTCTAGAGGACAACCCAAAACTAGACGTTTAGCTAGCACCGAATGACCCATCGGCGTGGAAACAGATACCACAACGTCCAAAGAAGTGAAAGGTAACTTATGACGCTTAGCAAATCTCGCAGATATGAATGAATGCGATGCACCAGTATCAATGAGAACGTAAGCAGGTAATCCACATAATAAAAACACACCTGCGATAACTCTCTCGTTCTCCTCAGCCGCCTGATCCTGGTTAAGAGCAAAGACCTGCCCTTGAGTACGCGGTCGGAGGTTAGAACCCTGAGTAGACTGTCCCTGCTGTGGCCTCTGATGAACTGAAGCCTGAGAACCAGATCCTGATCCTCCGCCCGTCTGTGGACAATCTCTCTTCATGTGGCCCAACTCACCGCACTTGTAACAAGCACCCGCAACCTTGCGACAACGCTCCGTCGGATGATCCTTCCCGCAGTGCTGACACGGGCCCCTCTTCTTCCCAAAATGGTGAACTCCTCCAGATCCAGAGGAAGAAGAAGTAGATCCAGCCTTCTTGAATGCTTGGGCGCGGGGACCCAAAGAACTAGTAGGACGAGCAGACTGCATGGCTCGACCTCTCAGCAAACTGCCCTCAGCCTGGCGACAACGATTCACAAGGCCCTCATACGATGTCGGATCATCGCAGACAACAACCCGATCATAAATCTCCTGATTGAGGCCCTGGAGAAAATGGTTATACTTGGCCATAGCATTATCACTGACATGCGGAACATATGGAAGCAACTCAAAGAACTTCTGCTGATACTCATCAACAGACAAACTTCCCTGCTTCAGATTGATCAGCTCAATCGCCTTGGTCTGCAGAAGAGCTGGCGGAAAGTAAAGCAACATGAAAGCGGCTCGGAAATCGGCCCAAAGAACTCGACCCTGTCGCTGAACTATCGGTGCAGAGGTAGACCTCCACCACTTGCGCGCACCACCCTCCAGCAAGAAATCAAGGGTATCAATCTGCTGCTCCGCCGAGCACTGAAAAGTCTTGAAGCAGCTCTCCATCCTCTCGAGCCAGTTCTCCGCAACATCCGGGGTCTCACCGCCTGAAAGAGGTTTCGGCCCCAGCTGCAAGAACCGATGCATACTAAAACTCCGAGGCTCATCACGACGGTGTTGACGACGTTCTCGATACTCTCGACGACGCTCCCGATCGTCGCGGTCTCCCCAGCGTCCAATGCTGCCATGACTACTAGCATCGTCGTCAAAACCAGACATTCTAGCTACAAAAGTTACCAGAGATTAAACCCAAAAGAACAATTCTAAATCCCAAAATCTTAATGCATGCTCTGATACCATAAATGTAGCGACCCGTTCCAGAATCACCTACTAATCAGAACTTAAGCATGCAAAATTAACATTTAAAACTGAATCAGGTAAACAGCGGAAAAACAATAATACAACCCAATCGAATCTGTAAGTACAAAATACTTAAACAACCAGATCGAACTAAATTCCAAGAACAAATACCAACAACTACAGGTCAACCTCTGCCAGCTCCCTGTCCACTCCCTCCTGGACCGTCTAACCTGAGACCTGCCCCATCGAATAGGGTGTCCAAAACAGAGATAAACCGAGGACGTGAGCATAAAACGCTCAGTACCGAAAGCATGAGTATACAAGACTATGACATGCATGTATGCAAAATGTACTGGATACCAGGATCTGGGTATATCGAAATACTGCTCAGACAAATGACGTCAAGGTATGTAGCACTCTGCGCCGTCGCACCAGGAGGTGGCTCCCATACCAAAATAAACCTGTGGATATACCGGTGACCTGACCACCGTCGGCCAACGGGGTCCAACCATCCACAACAAACGAGGGCTGAGCACCCTCTCAACAGGCTATCTCAAAGATAATCAGGCTCAACATGATTATGCAAATGCCGCATAATAAACCATGCATCATATGACAGATAATAATGCAACATATAAACATGCAACACATAGTAAAGCATACTCAATCCTGCTATCTCGGATAGTACTTTCGTACCTCAAACCAGTAGATCCTAGCAATCAGCCCTAGAATCAAGCCTACAATCCAAGTGATACCATATCACTAAACCACATCTAAAAGCCTTAACTAGACTAATAGATACTCCCAAATCTCAAAGGGAACCCAGAACTATACCTGCGTCCGTAGTCAGCCCACTGATGCCGCTAGCCCCCAACTAGAGCACAGCTCCGCTACAAAACCAGTAGCTCCCCGCTAGTGCCCGAACCTCGGGAAAAGACTAGAAACCCATCAGAAACGACTAAAACGCTCTGGAACTCTCGGAATTGGCGAGTGAAAAGTGAAGCCTCGCGCTTCTATTTATAGACAACGATCGGACGATCCGATCCACTTCGGACGCTCCGATCCGGTACACTTCGGACGATCCGATCCACTTCGGACGATCCGAACATTGCATGTCTTCCACGTGTCCAGCCACCTGTCTTCGGACGATCCGAACCCTGATCGGACGATCCGAACTCTGACATGACATGACTCGTCTGACTCCGAACAGAACGGACGATCCGAACCCACTTCGGACGATCCGAACCAACTTCGGACGATCCGAACCCGGTTCGGTCCTTCCGATCCCACCGAAATACAATTAATCCAATAATTAACTCAAATTAGGCATCGGGATACTACAATATCTCTTGTTGAGCCGTTTGGTAACCCCGAAATATTTCCAATTTCTCCCTATGGTGAACGGTGATATTTGAATATTGATGTCGTAATATAAATTTTCCAAAATATTTGAATATATAATCATATTTTTTCATGTATTAGATGGAAATTGGTCTTTAATTATGATATGATCGGTTAATGCAGTCAGAGTGTTTTGAAGGGGGGTTGAATAAATACTTGTGCTTTTTGAAATATTTTGAGAATGAATCGGTCTTATATTTGACTGATCCTGAAATATTGTTTGTCGACATAAATCAGTCGACTAATAATAATGCGAAAATAGATTGAAATATAGATAGAATAGTACTCAATATATGATATTGCAAAAACTGAACAAATAAACAATTAAAACACACGAAATTCTGGATGTTCGGAATCTTCAAACGCTCCTACGTCACCTTCTATAACAAGGATATTTTTTTCACTAAAAGATTTTGATGTATTACAACAGATTATGTTGGAAACTTAATTTCGGAGTTTGAAAAATTGAGCTTGAAACGGTTGAACAACCGCTCAAGAAAACTGAAAGTAACTGAGCTGAAAGATTCGTAAACTGATAGTTTGCCCGAACTGAATATTAGTGCGCATATAATCAAAGGCAACTGAACTGAGCTAATTGAACTATGTAGTCAACTGTATGATTAGTCGGAACTAACCAACTACACTACAATCAGTTGAGAGCAATCAGTTAATCTTATCGACTTTGTCAACTGATAAATCATCTTAATCCGTCATCAGTTAAGGAACGTAGCTACCAACCAACAACTGTACAAGAGCAGACTGCAACATGTAGTGGAAACGCCGCATTTTCAGAAAAGCTACAGTTTACGATTGTTAGAAGAATTTTGACGTGGCTATACAACATATATAAAGATTCAAATGCATTCATTTTTACCGTTGGAAGCAAAGCCTATAAATAGCCGAGAATATCAGCTGAAGAAGAGCAATTGTGTAATCTTGTGTAAATCGTGCAATTGAGTAATCGTGTAATCGAGTAATCAAAGCTACGAAATTATTCAAGTCATAAAGCAGAACTCTTTGCATACTCTTCCAATTCAAAATCTCTCAATAGCTAACGCTTAGTATACACATTCATAGCTTTCAGGCTATACATTGAGCTTAAAAGCACAAACACTCACTGTTGTATTATTTGATCTTGTAGAGATCAGTTGTGCTAAAAAGGTTACATATTAGTTGAATACTGATATATTGTATTGAACTAAGAGTTCTAGTTTTGGCAGTGTTAAGTCCAAACTGAAGTGAGTTTGTACAAATTTTTGTATAAATCAAGGTCTTTTAGTGAATATCCTATTTTCAAGATAAAAAGGGTGACGTAGGAGTGTTTGAAATCTCCGAACATCCACAAATCTTGAGTCCTTCAATTTCAATTTTTATTCTATATGTCATTCAGTTTATTTCTGCACTTTTATCAAGTTAACTAATTGATATTGACAACAAGATTCATGAATTTAGTTTATCAGTAAACCAAATCATAAATCGAAGAAGTTGTGAAAATTGTCAAGTATTTATTTAACCCCTCCTTCTAAACACTTTTTTACTCCCAACCGATCCTAACAGATTATGATAATCCTCTTCAGTTGGACTTTATTGGTATCAAACCAAGAACGATTCATACAAGCTAAATCTTCTAGTCGATAATTAGGCCTCTTCATTTTGACTTATACACTGCCAAACTGAAACTCTTAGTTTTTCAAATTCCTTACCACAGAAAATTGATTCGCTTTTGATAAGTAGCCTGAATGATACGAATTAATAAAATGAAAATAAAGCATAAGTGTGCGATTTGTATATTCAGAAAATACTTGAGGATAGTATCGCAACTGATCGATGATCGTCAATAATGTGTTCAGTATGTTCACCAACCTTCTTCAAATGAGTTGATCAGCTATATTTAGTCTTTGATTTCAACGATCGTATGGAGTGTATTTAATGACAAATATCTGTTGAAGCGTCGTTTAGTTCAAGTTGTTGACTTTATCTGACAATGGTACAAAATATCAGACTATTCTGCTTTGTTACATTTGTTCTGCTTTTGTACGAACTGTCAGTCAGTCTGCCGATACTTCAGCTGATTTCACGGCTAACTGATCAGGAGTCAACTGAGCACTAGATCAGTTCAGCTGGACATTTTCATTTCAAATTGATGTCCAATTAGGTTGGTATACTTCAGTTGATGAAGATTCTTTCAGTTCAGTTCTAAATATCGATTTGTTTACTGAACTTTATATTGTCAGTTTTAAATCTTCTTTCAGTTACGATTTGTCCAATCAGCGTGGTTCTTTAGTTTTCTTGCGATAATTGTCAAACTCTGAAACATAAAATATTCTAACAATTTTTGCCTTTTCGGTGTTTGACAAAACTTATGTATCTTGAAATGATGAATTGATTAATTTGATAGTATATAAAATAATGTACAGATTCAAACATAATTAGAAAAGAATTTTTCATTGAGTTTGAAAGAGAAAGGTATAGATTCGTACAAACATTTCAAAATGAAAAAAAAATACAGATGTCTAGAAGACTAGAAACTGACTTATGACACTTGATAATTTCTTGGACTTCTTCTCAGCTGTTCCTTTGTCAGTTGGTTTGTCTGGTTCACTCATTTTCTTGCTGCTAGTCCCTACTGTTGTTGTCGGTTGTTCTTCCTTCTTTCTGTAAACACCCGCTGATCTAGTGAGGAGAAAACCCGTTGAACTGACTTGAGCAAAAACTTCAACAAGCTAATCTTGTACCAAGTCATTTTTATTTGAGAGATTTTTTGGACAAAATCAATCATGTTGCTTAGAAGTTCTTGGGAGGCGAGTAGAGTAGGGATTATAAATGTTTCTCTTCTCATTTTATCATCTGATTAAAAAAGAGAAGCTACATCCTTCGTCAGTTTCTTTAAGTCTTTTATCATGTGATCTTTCAAATTGTCTAGACTCAAAGAATCCATCAACTAAGTAGATTTTACTTCAGAGACATTGGAACCAAGATTTGTTAGTTCTGATAAAATGTTGTCCAACATCTTCCGCTTCTGTTGTTGAGATGGTTGCATCTTCAATCACTGTTGCCACAAAAACTTCATCAACGGTTGTATCATCTTTGAATTACATTTTAATGTCGTCAGCAACTGATCGCAACATGTAATCTAAATTGGCTAGAGACAGTTCCTCTTCAGTGTAGGTAGACAGTTGTGCTGCTGATTCTGAAGCTGGTGGAATGAAGATTAATGAGGATGGTTGATCTACTGAGGAGATTGGAGGATGCATCTCTGGAACAATTCATCTGGTTGGACTAAAGCGGACTCCGTTTCAGCTGGAGCTTTCCATTGTTCCTCTGTCGCCTCAGTTGGAGGGAACTCCTCAGCTGTTGTTGGGCTGCTGGTATCAACTGGAAGGTGTAACTCCTGTACCAGCTCCTAGTTCTTTACTTTCATCTGAAAACAGATGAGATCAGAGTCCAGTTGTTGAAATACTGTTCGATCAGCATAAACAGTTGGACCAGCTGGATCATAGTTAGTCTTCATTTCAGCAGTCACCTCAGTTAGTTTCTTGATTCTCATTAAGTCAAAGTTCAGCATCTTCCGCTTTTGTTGTTGATATGGTGGCATCTCACTCATTGGTGCCACAAAAACTTCATCAACGGTTGTATCATCTTTGAACTCCATTTTAATGTCTTCAGAAACTGATTGCAACATGTCATCTAAATTGGCTAGAGACAGTTCCTCTTCAGTGTAGGAAGACAGTTGTGCTGCTGATTCTGAAGCTAGTGGAATGAAGATTAATGAGGATGGTTCATCTACTGAGGAGATTGGAGGATGCATCTCTGGAACAATTCATCTTGTTGGACTAAAGCGAACTCCGTTTCAGCTGGAGCTTTCCATTGTTCCTCTGTCGCCTCAGTTGGAGGGAACTCCTCAGCTGTTATTAGGCTGCTGATATCAATTGGAAGGTGTAACTTCTATACCAGCTCCTAGTTCTTTACTTTCATCTGAAAAGAGATGAGATTAGAGTCCAGTTGTTGAAATACTGCTCGATCAGCATAAACAGTTGGACCAGCTGGATCATAGTTAGTCTTCAGTTCAGCAGTCACCTCAGTTAGCCTCTTGATTCTCATTAGGTCAAAGAAGTGTGACCTTATTTCTATGGATTGGGCTACTGAGGTGGCTTTCACGGCCTTCATTATAACTGATTCCAGTGAAATGAACTGCTTCAAAACTTTCTTCTTCTTCAATTTCTTCGCAAGTGTGATTGTTCTGAAGTTCACCCATTCATCAAAATTGTTCCAACTTCAGTTCCGCATGCTCATTTGTGGTGTCCATAATGAGATCAATTTGCGTGTGAAAGGAGTTGCTGAGTCTTGGTTCTTCAATCATTTTCACATTCCACTTCGGATCAATCAAGGCATGAGGCAGATATATAGCTGAGCCATTTGTGTCCACCCCTCTCTAATGATCACTCGTTTTGAGCATTCCTGAAGTAGAATTGTGGGAGGACAACTATCGAGAGGAGCTGGAATCCCAGTCAGCTTCAGTTTCTCACCAAATTCTAAAATGATTGTAGAAGATTAGTCAGCTACAGTCTTTGTTTTCAGTGTGACAGCTGGTTAAACTGAGTGAATTGTAACTCCAGGAAGAGGTTGTTCAGATCCTGATGGAAGTAGTCTGAGCTCAGGAAGAGCTCCAGGAGTGGCAGCCGCTTAGTCTTCTGAGACCTTGGTTTTTGACTAGTTGAGGAGAGGAGTCTTCTCCAAGTCACTGGTGGACAAGACCCGTTTCTTCTTGGCTTTAGGAGCAGCAGTTGTTTTTTCCTTGACAACTTTCTTTGACTTAACAGCTCATTTCTCAACTCCACTCTTTTTGGATTGAGTGTTCTGACAATTGTAGACTTTGAATTTGTTGGTTGTAGAGGATGATTTCAGAAAAACTCTTGTATCTTCAATCAGTTTGCTCAGATAAGGAACACACCCATTGGACTGCTTGACAGTCGGAAGCATATTATTCAGTATGTTGAATAGGATCGATGACCAGTTTATTTTGATGCATTTTATGATGATGATCATCACCTGAAACTTCTCCAGTGTTAAGGCGGCAAAGGAACCAGCCTTAGCTAAAATACCCTTTGTAGTAATGTCGGCCAACAATTGATATTCTATCTTCATTTCGCGCTTGGCATCCGACACTTTGATTGGCTACCATTGACAGAGAGAAGTAGCTGCATCTCTTCAACATCAGTAGTTGCAACCTCAGAGAAGCCTGCAATTCCTTCAGCTGGCAGTTGGAAGAGGTTGCTGAAATAAGCTTCATCAATAATCATTGAGTGATTATTGACTGACATCTGAATCTTTCCGCCGGCGGAGACCGAGCTTGACTCATAAATGGATAAGTTTTGGGTAGTAAAATTCCTGAGTAGCTAGCCCTAGGAATTGACGAAGTCCAGAAGTTTCAATCTTCTCGAATACATTACAGAATGATTCAGTGGAGCCTGAGAAAATTGATTCAAAATCGATTGCGACTGTGTTCAACAAGAAGATGGCTCGGGGTCAGGAAAAGGTCTGGTGCGGCTGGATGCTGGCTGAACGCGGCGGTAGCAAGGAGATAAGAGTCCACAGGCCCTAGGACTCTTCATCCATACATGCGTGTGGATAGTTGCTTCAAGAGGGTCCGCGACTCAGTTGGGATGTGCAAGGCTGGTCCAGTAGGGTCTAGGGAAGATGGCTCTGGGTCAGGACAAGGTCTGGTGTGGCTATGGTCCAAGGGGGCTCGAATAGGTAAGAGCCACATCTTAGGAGTTCATGGCGAGGATGGTTCACGGGGCGTGGGCTGGTGCGCTGGTCCAGGAGGGTTCAAGTAAGGTCCAAGAGTGTCAGGGTTAGGTCTGGTCCTAGGTGGCTCGGTTTTTGGGGAGAATAATGGCTCAGTTAGTGATTAGGGTTCGAACATAGCCTATGTAATGAAAATGGCTCGAACCATGGTCCACAGGGTGTGGCTCGTGCCTCACGGGGGTATTTTAGGATGAAAAGTTTAAGTTTAAAGTTTGGAAAGAAAATATTAAGTTTTGAATTAATTTGAGATTAAAATGCTTCACGGTTTAGTAATTAAGGAAATAAAACGAAAGGCTCGGGTTTATGTCTAAGAATTATTCGAACTCAATTTTAAGCTTATATGATGTTTTGGTTATGCTCAGTTGATAAAAATAAGAAAAATCAAATTCGAGGATTTTTGAATCCAGTGGTAAAATGGTCATTTTACTTCTTGGGTAGTACGAAAGGCTTGGTAGTGTCCCGAAGAATAATAATACATGGTAAATGATATTTTAAAACGTTTATGATGAAAATATGATATTTTATGATTTATGCTAAAACTCTACGATTTTTCCTGTTAAAATGCTATTTTACCAATTTGGAAAAGACACGATATTTCATGAATAAATGCTATTTTACGAATTTGGAAAAAACACGATATTTCATGAATATAAAGGAAAGAAAAATATTTTGAAGGATATGAATTGACTGTGACAAATATGATATGATATGATTAGAAATATCGTGAGGGAGGAGGCCCCAGAGGGAGCTCAATGATTGTATTTTCATTTACGACGGTGCCTAGTGCCGTCCCCATGTGCAATTGTGAGCTAAGACTTATCAGTCGACCACATGATATGATAACAATTAGTCACTTTCAAAGATCAAACTTCACCCAAATTATATATGATGGTGAAAAGCTTTATGATTAAATGATTTATGATTTATTTATGCTTACAAAATTTATGCTAGCTTATTTTAAATAAAAATATGCTTTTTAATGCATGTGTATGTATATATATTATTTGTTACATATGGTTAGAACATACTGAGTCAATAGACTCACTAGGTTTGGATGGTTGTAGGTAAGGATGATATCGAGGAAGGCACTGACGCTTGGGTAGATCGAGTCCGGCCGTACACTCCCGAGAGACACTTATTTCCGCATTAGCTTGATAGTTGAAGTTTTGAAATAAAGATTTTAAGAATGATTCATTTATATATTTTTATGCTTTATTTATAAGTTTAGTTTTGATCATGTTAATGGTTGGCGTAGTATTTTTGTTAATTGACGATTTAGGGATTTTTATGCACTTGAGATTTTAAATGTTAAATTATTTTTGGATTTTGGAAATGTTGAGTTATTTAATATGCAAGTTTCGACTTTTATATACAAAAAAATAGCAGGATTTTAAAGTTAAAAATTAATGGACGTTTCATATACCATCTACACTAATGATTTTGCGGCAGTGTTGAAACACATCTATGCACGACTTGAAAGCCCAAAAACATGGTTCAATTTTTTTATCGCCCGATTGTTCGATCTCATATGGTTCCACTCCACAATGGTTTCTGGATTAAATTTGGACAAAGTACATATATATTTTGAAAATAATTGCACAAAACTTCATGTACCATAAAAAATCTCCATCGCACGTTGCAAACTTCGTCATGCCTTTTTATACGAGATTGTTTATTCAAATTTATCTTTCACTTGATCGATTATATATTTTCCACCATCTCACTACTCAAGTTACGATTATACCAGTATTAGTATAGATACATCCGTGTGGCCCACCATATTTTGTTATTTTTCAATAACCTTTCTTCGACTTCAAAGAAGCTCGAAAACCCCATCGACTCCTGACAATAGATTATGTGTTTTTGCATCGTAGTTTCCACAGTGTACGTGCTCTCAACAACACTATACTCACGTCTGGAAACTCTAATCGATTAATCTTTCACATATTCGATCAAATCATTTTTATCCTTAAAAATCATGTCTACACATTGCTCTCTTTTATCTTAATTATAAAAGCCACCTCACAAATCATCATGCTCAACAATACAATCAAGAAGTTCCTCCCCAAGTACTTTATCAAAAAATGATGGCATCTCAGAGGTGCCTGCATAAATGGTGCATGTTTTCTCTGTAAAGTGGCACAAGGTGGTTCACGTGATGACATCCCCTCATTAGCAAAAGCATGCATATTCTCTTATCTATCATAATTTATCTCATCTTCTTCATTATTCTCCTCTTTTGAAGACTCGTCATATGACATATATGGTTCAGTATCACTCCTAAAAGAATCATTATTATTTACGCCATAATCTACAGAACAAGCCACCACATCAACCGCATGATCAGTTGGATCTCAACTTGTTCCAACATTTTCGGCCCAAACAGTTGTATTTGGCCAACATGTGAGATTTTCTTCGGACGAGCCGTAATATATCGATCCCACGATCCATTTCCATGCTCCAAATTTATATTGCTTAATCCTTCACTCACATTTGGAATATGACTCCGGGTCATTAAAACACATGTACGTAGTACTGGGTTGGTTTTGGAAATGAACTTCGACGAGTTGTAGAATATATCATTCAAGTTCATGCACCACGAAATAAAGGTTTGTTGGCTCTATTTTCACGTACAAATGTAACATATGTAACATTTGCAAATTTTGTCATTGCATTATAAACTCTAAAACTTCTTCATCAACAATTTTTACATGTACTTCATTCGAAGATGGTTTTTCCATGAATGAATATTTAATTGACAATTTGATAGTAAAATTCATTGATCCATTCTAACAAAATAATAGATCATAATAATCGAATCGGTCTCACAAGTGGGATACTATGTTCCACCGATCCATTCTCAATAATAAAATCACCACCCAAATATAAGAAAACATCAATTTTATACATGAAATATATTTGGAAAAATCAGAAATTTAGAATAACATGTTTAAATTTTTTGAGATAAAAGAATATGAAACTACAAAAAATATCAATATAAAAATTTTAAACCAATATAAAATGTGTGACAGAATTATAAATTTTAGCAAAGACCTATACAATTTTTAAAATTTCCCAAACAAAAAATCCGAGAATCATTCAGAGTTAACTCTGTAGTTGCGGAAGCTGATTTCCGTATGATGAACTTTTGTCTTTTTTTTTTCTTTAATTTCAACTCACGTTTCTAAACAATTGCTCATTTTCCGGAAAAATTGTCAATAAATAGATCTGCTTTATAGGACATGTTAGTAAATGCACTTGCTTGACAAGACTTACCTGTTTTATTGGAAGACATGTAGAGAGGCTAGGGCAGGTAGCAGCATTTGGGGCCAATGATTTTAGGGAGAATTGGGGGTCAGTCCCCAATCCAAACCCATTTTGATTCTAGCTCCCTGGAGAGAGGAAAAAATCTTTTGCATACCCAATTTACCCTTTGTCCTATATTTAATTTTAATTGATCCCGCGCTTTCGAAAATGGTATCAGAGCGAATGGTTAATTTATTTCAAACACAAATTTTATTATTACTAGTAACTAATTGTATGAGAAGGAGAATTTTGAAAAAATTATGAATCCGAACTTCTGTTCGAGAAAAATAATTTACAAGGAATATTCCAATATTTTGGAATATAAACAAGTGCATCTAACTATTGTTAGATCTCAGAAGCCAGAAGGGAAGCATCAATACCCTTAGGTAAAACCTCAGGTAAACTTATGATTCAAAGAAATAAGTTTCTGGAAATAGTTCCAGATTCCTCTAAGCTCTCTTCAGATCTTAGGGAAATTCAGAAGACAATACAAAATTATGGCAATATGCTATATTTTGTACCTCAACGAGTTGAAGAAATCCTAAAAAACCAAGAAGAAATTCTTGGAATATTAAAGGATATTCAAACAAGAATTCAGAAACTATAACAACAACCAAGTTCTAGTAAAAGAACTTCAGGAGGATGGTTACCACAATCATTTGGTACCGAACCTTTGTTACATCAACAAGGGAAGGCCAGAGTGCTGTCAAAACCTTTAACTGAAGAAGAAAAGATGATCAATCTAATTAAGTCTGTCTCAGGAAAGAAATTAATCTGATGAAAACTGTAGAAAGGATTGGTCTGGAGGATCTACAAGAGCTTGCGGAATCCTTCGCAAATCTCAAAGTTGTAGATCTAAAGATGAACACAGCAGGAGGTGAAATACCTGCTATAACCTAGTCATCTTCTCAGGAACCACCAAGAAAAAGTGTGGGATCTCATAATGTAAACATGAGAGAATCTCAATCTGATTTCCATACTGGTGGAGGATCACACCCAGCGGGAACAAGGACAAGGAGAAATCAAATTCCCTTGCACCAAACACCCTATGGGAAAACTGTTTTAGAACCAATACATCCTTACGGGGTTATGCTTAACCTTGATGTATTAGATTTCAAAAACAGAGAAGATCTCATAGATGATTGGACATCTGCTATGAGAATCGCAGTAGGAACACTCGATCTCAATAAAGAAGGATTCATTAAACTTTTAGAAATGAGTCTGATGGGATCAGTAAAAATTGCTTGGGACATGACTTCATTAGATATGAAGGAGTCAGTTCTAGCTGGTGAATCTCTTAGTGAGATCGCTGGAAAAATGGCTACCTTATTTAAAGCACACTTTATAGGGGTAGACTATTTAACAGTCAAGATACAGAGAAAAAGAAGAAATACACTCAAGCTCTGTATAGTCTTGAATTACATGACATATGTTTGGTGGATGAATTCATTATGTTATTTACTAAATATAGATGGAATTCAGGAGTCGAAGAAGACATAGTATGCAGCTTTTCTTCGCGAAAATGCCAAGCTCTTGGAGAGAAATGCTTATAAGAGAATATGTACCTGGTAATCCATATACATTGGCAAGAAGAGCCTCTTTCCTTAAAGGAAAACTGGCAGAATGGTGTCACATGGCATCATTACAAAAGAATTACAAACGATTAAGGGGTATCAACAAAAGAACTCCTTTGTGTTGTGAGGAAAATGATCTTCCAACAATTATTGGAAGTAAACCACAGAAGCATAAAAGGAAAAGTTTTAGGACTCATCCTTATGCACGAAGTGGAAGAAGTTCTTGGAAACCAAGAACTGTATGGTCTAGACAGAAAGCCAGATCTTATAAATCTGGACAAAGAAGTGGACCATCGAGGAGTAGGATATCATCCCAAGAATCAAGTACTTCTCGAAGTACAGGAAGAACGCCTACCAAGAAAACTTTCAGAAGAGCTCATACTCGGGCCAATGAAAGTTTCAAGGACTGTAATTGCTGGACATGTGGAGCAAGAGGTCATATCTCGACCAACTGTCCAGAAAATGAAAAAAGAGGTATTAAACGCTTTGATCCTACCCCGGATATTGAAGAAGCTGTTTATTACCAAGATCTAATTCAAGTATACCGATTTGAGGATATTGCCTCAGATGAAAGTATATATGAAGAAGAAGAAGTCTTAAGTCAGGAAGAATCTGATGGGACAGAATCGGAATCTGACAGAAGACGAGGTGTTTCGACACGAGACACATGAAGATGTGTCGGGATTCTTTAGCCAGACAACAATATCTCATAACATGGTTCAAAGAATCATGAGAGAAAATCCGAGTCTACAGAGATATCAAGGTTTCTCTGCAGGACAGGTAGAAAAGTTATTATGAAGTCTTGGCCTAAGAAACAGAAAGCATCATCTAATCTATAAAGTTTCTAGAAGGGAAATGGCAATCCCGGTGGAACTTACAGGAAATAGAATGGAGATGCAGTTAATTCCTTCTGAAGAAATTAAGGAGGAATTACAAAAACTCGAGATAGAAGTAGCAAGGACTATGTCCTGGATTCATATCGGAGCAATCCAAATTATGATAAAGGCCACTTTCAAAGAAGGGATAGATTTACCAATTGATATTGCTATATGTGATAAAAGAATGGGGAATCTATAAGATTTAGTACTGGGAACAATCTCAGGAAATCTCTGTGCGGGAAAGATTGTAGGAGTAATCTATCCAAGGATAGCCTACAACCTGGCAG
Organism: Primulina eburnea; assembly: GCF_022965805.1. Taxonomy (NCBI): domain Eukaryota; kingdom Viridiplantae; phylum Streptophyta; class Magnoliopsida; order Lamiales; family Gesneriaceae; genus Primulina; species Primulina eburnea. The sequence continues at coordinate 35,246,159 of NC_133103.1, read as the reverse complement.
ATCGAGATTTCAGCCGAGCTTTGACATTGCATCAGAACTTCAAGGAAAAAAGGCTGATGAAAGAAGGTAATAGGCCATATTCTATTACCTATCAAATTTTATATGCTCTTTCTAATACACATCATTCTGAACTGTTTATTAGAAATGAGTTTATTGAAATCCCTGAGATATTCAGAAAAGTTGCTCAGGCAATTTATCCAAAAAGAGTAGAGTTTCCTTTAATACAAGAAACAGATATCCAAATACAAGACAAACCGATTCTACAAAAGGAATCAAAGTCTTAGATTGGAATCAAGAAGACTATCTTTTCAAGGAGATAGAATTACAAGCTATAGATGGGATAAAAATCCTATCATAGAAATCCAACAGGAGCTGAAAAGTTTTTCTACAATAGGAAAACTTAGATGCCCAGAAGGGTGGAAGGAAGTAGAAATAGTATTTGACATTACAAAGCAAAAGAATCAATTCATTTGTAATTCAATATACTATTTGGAGCAACCTACGATAGGAACTTACCAAGGACTGATTAATGTCGGAGAATTGGAAGTTCATATTCAAGTAATTCCAGGAAAAGAATCAGATCGACTGATTCTCGGATTAGAGTTTCTCGAGGAACACAAACCTTGGAAACGTCTAGAGAATGGAATTGAGTTTATGGTAGAAGATAAAATGTGAAAAATCCAATGACCACAAGTCCATTCTCCATATACATTCCAGTAGGAATGTTATATGAACAATATAAGGCAGAATACTTTGCTGCTTATATTGATTCAGGGGCTGGAATCTGCACGGCAAAACGAGGAGTTTTTCCAAATAATTTGGAAGAAGAATTACCAAAGATTGCTGGAAGAGATTTTTACAGAAGAATCTTAATCTTATGTAAAGGGATTAAGATGACTGAAATTATGATTGGCGGTGCTGGACAAACACCTTGGTACAAGGTAACGACACCACCAATTTATTTTCTTGATACAGGAGCTGATATATTGTTAGGAAATAATTTCCTACAAATGTTCAAGTCATATACTCAAGAAAATAAGACTAGAAGATTAGTGTTCACAACACCCTGTGATCACAAAATCATAGTCCAGAGACTACGAGAGGCATTTTACAGAAAACTGTCAATCTAGTTTCGCAGCAAGCGTGGTGATTCAGGAAAACTTCTGAACCCAAAAATGAAGGATTCAAGACGGTTTGGAGAAACAATGCTCCAGTTGAGAGCAAATAAAGAACTCCAACCAGAAGATATAGGATGCCTTAAGATAACTCTACAAACAAATGAAGTGGAGTTTGAATCTAGGGTATCATTGGAAGATGCCAAGAAGAGGATCAAAGAAAATTACAATGAAGATCCCTAGGTATGGTGGGACAGAAATCAACTCAGGGCCTGACTTAAGATCAAGGAAGACAAAGAGCATGAATTTGTCCGTTGCAAACCCATCCCAATGAACATCATTGATCAAAGGGATATGCAGATAATAATCAAGGAACATTTGGACCTTGGTTTAATCAAAGCAGGTATGTCACCATATAGCAGTCCAGGTTTTCTGGTAAGAAATCATGGTGAGATTAAACGAGGTAAACCCAGATTAGTTATTAATTATCAAGAAATTAATAAAATTCTGGAGTTTGATGGGTATTTTATACCTAGTAGAGAACACTTGATAAGTTGCATTCGCAATGCCAAGATATTCTCTAAATTCGATTGTAATTCCGGATTCTATCAGATTCGGATGCAGGAAGAAAGCAAGAAATTCACAGCTTTCTCCACACCTCAAGGACATTATATTTGAGAAGTATTACCAATGGGATTGGCTAATTCACCCCAGATATTTCAAAGGAAAATGAATAATCTTTTTAAAGATTATTTCAAGTTTATGTTTGTTTACATTGATGATGTTTTAATAGCATCCAAATATATGAATGAACATGTCAAACATTTGGAGATTTTCTCTAATGTTTGTAAGAAAGAAGGACTGGTTTTATCTGAAAAGAAAGCAGTCATTGCTACAAGAAAGATTGAATTCCTCGGAATTGAAATCGATGAGTCAGGAATAATTCTGTAAGATCACATAGTCGAAAAGGTGCAGAATTTTCCAGAAAGCCTCAAAGACAAGAAACAACTTCAAAGTTTTCTAGGGGTTGTTAATTTCGCTGGGATGTTTATAAAAACATAGCAAAACACAGGAAGGTGTTTAGTCCATTATTGAAAAAAGATGCAAGATTCATATGGACAAAAGAACACACAGAAGGACTTATCCATTTAAATAAAGTTTGTAAAAATCTTCCAAAAATGGCTATTCCTCAAGACGAAGATGATCTGGTATTGTATACTGATGCCAGTGATCATTGGTGGGCAGCAGTTCTTACTAAGCTCACACCAGATGGAGAACAACCATGTATATACTGCAGTGGGTTATTCTCAGATGCAGAAGCCATTAGATGGCATATCAACGAGAATGAATTTTATGCAGTAAAAAGGGCTTTTGAAAAATGGCCATTATTTTTACTTGCAAAGAAATTCACTTTGAAAGTTGATAATACATAGGTGAAAGCTTTCTTAAGGAATAAAATTGAATCTAAACCTGAGAAAGCCAGATTATTAAGATGGCAAGCATTATGTCAGAATTATATTTTTGATATTGTAATAATAAAATCTCATGAAAATATTTTTGCAGATTTTTTGACAAGAGATGGACAGTATTGACATCGATGCTATTATCAAGATGCAGAGGCATTTGAGGGAACACCTTGAAATGCTTCAAACCGAGTTCAACAAGTTGGCCGTAAACGCAGAAGTTGCGGGAAGGCTACAACAAGCTGATAAGAGAATTGTCTCTGATCGAATTACAGGTTGTTTACAGGCATATACTCAGTTATGGTCTGTAATGCAAAGGCCTATCCTCCAAGGCATTGAGAAACCATTGGTTTCCCAAATGGAGAGTTTTCGAGTACAGGACTCTAGACCTGTAGCGGGGGATTCAAATACCCCTTGCACAAGTGTTAAGTCAGGATCATCACCAGATGAGTCGGCTGAAACAAAATTTGAGACTCCTGATCCATATCTTGAGTCATCAAGTTAACCCTTCACCTCGGGGATAGAAGAGGGAGAGATCAACCATATGCCTCGTACTGACAAAGGCAAATCTAAGGTTGGTATTAATGAAGCTACAATTTCTCCATTTCAGGTTTACCAACAGAATTGGGAGAAATTAAAAACAAGAATTGACATTAACCCAGCCACCCATAGGGTTGATGTCTCAGGGAAATATCCAAGGGTATGGATGAAACCAAATTCATATCCAAAGGAGGTTAAAGCATGGTATGAATTCGGGGCTCTGGCCTCAGTTTATACTACATCACCCAGCTTCCCGGAAATCTCAGGTCTACCAAAGTGGATCCAGGAAGCTGTTCACGAGACTTGGGCAAATAATGATTATTTGTCCAGAGGAGATGTTTTGGAGCTATAATTTTTCAGTGCAGCACCAGAACCAGCAGGGAAAGGTTCTCCTGAAGCCTTTTATTTTATCAAGTTACGGAGGCCAGATTCAAATATTCAAAGATTTATCAAATATGCTCCAATAGAAGAAACACCCCTGGTTGCTTCAATTACCGAAGATGAGATTTCTACCAGAAGAGCTTGGGGTCTATGGGTCTGTCTCACTGAGATGGACAAAGTCAAGTTCCAGTTCAAATTTTATAATAATTCAGTGAACGGATCATTCCTGTTAAACACTATGACATGAAAACTACAAGTTTTGCAGAAGAATTATTCGGAAAAAGAGAATCTTTTGTGGAATAGCAAACTGCAGGCAAGTAAAGAAACTCGTCGGAAATTCTGTAACATGGCACATGTATGAATATGGTCTGAAAACATCTGTCCAGAATGCCAAAACCAGAAGGAACTGAATTCGGAAAGGATTCAAACCGAGATCTGATCGGAAACACTTTACCGATACAAGCACAAGTGGGGAGGGACCACATTCACGTTTTCCTCGAGGATCCCGAAAGCCAAAGATTCCTCGACAAAGTTAAAGAAGGCGTGTGACTATCCCAATAAGAAAAGCAGGACCACTACCATGTGAGTGGAAAGGAAAGGACCACCAATAATAGGTGGTAGATGACACAGAAAACCACTAATGAGTGGTAAAAGACAAAAGAACATTGGATACTTTATCCAATAAAGAAAACAAGTAAACTGGACCCAAACTTTACACTATAAATAATGGTAAATGGAACCAGTTAAACACATCGAAATCAAAACTTAAAGATGTACGAAGATGGATATGACGAAGAAAGTGGTAAGTTGATTGAATATTTTTTTTATCACCTGGTATGAAGGCAGAAAGATTCTTTGATTCCAACCGTGACAGACTTTGTTGTAGTAGAGACCTCAACCCAAGTCCCGAGTATATCTGAAAGTCTTGAAAAGAAGGATCAACTACAAGAGAAAACAGACGGATGCCCTTAAATGGTTAGTTCAACGTTTCCAGGAAAAAGGAGACGAAATTACCACAGATATCTTGTATACTCATCGTCAGTGGTATCTTAGGGAGATCAAAGAAGATGAGAAGTTAATTTCTAGATTAATAATCTAGAAAAAGACAGGTCAAGAAGGGACCAATCAACCACTATATGGTCCCCAAGCAAGCTGTAAAAGGCTTATGAAGATTTGAAGTCCGAGTTTCAAATCCGAAGGAGCCTTCTATAAATAAGGAAGCAGAAGGAAGATGAAGGCATCGATCAACCTCTTCATTTTCTTCAAACCATTTGTAATATTTTCTCTTTTAAGTTTATGTGTGTAGTGAGTTCAGCTACTAAACAAGTTTCTCCTCCTCTACAGGAGGTTACTATGTAATAAATAAATGTTTGTGTTTGAATAAAAGAGATCTTTGCTCTAGCCCCTCTCATGTATTATTTTCAAAACTTTATCTTTTATTGTACACCCTAAGGCAGGAAACGAATTAGGGTTGTGCCAAGTGCTGCTGAAGGAATCTGCGTCTGTAACCATCGGTTGCGATCGCGTGGTTGGGCTGTGAGGAGCAGTCTGTAAAATACGGTGGATATAACCCGGTGGTACTTCGGTCAAAAAGGTATAAGATTTAGTTTATTTTACGGAAGTATGATGGGTCATTATTTTAAAGAATATCAATTACGTAAAATAAAGAATAAGGGTATTTGGGGAAAATGGGGAGTAAAAAGAAAGGTGATGGGGTTTTAGGTACTGATCCACAATTTCCCCATGATTTTATCATTGGCATTTTACAGTATTTTGTTATATTTCTTATTTTACTGTATTTTTTAAATTTCTTTAAATTTAATTATGAAAAAACCCCAAAAGTAAAATTGGTTCGGTTTTTTAATTTTTTAAAATTTTAATTTTAATTTATCATTTGATTAAATATAAAAAAAAACCATTATGAGTATTAATTGCTCTAGATCTATTCATTTCTCACCTAATAAACAATACATATCTATCCCAAATAATACTTTTAGACGACTTGTCAAACCAAAAGTCAAGCTGTTATCAGAGTAATCATGATTCAACAAATCTCCATTTTAATAAAGTAAATTTACTCCCATTTTTTTGCTTTTTAATATGAAACATAATAATTAAATCAAGACAAAGACACATATTTTAAAATTAACGAACGGATCGAGCTTCTATTTTCCCCGCATAGGCACCGATCTTCATGGTTCTCTGTCAGATTCTTCATCAAATAGTTAGGCAAACCTATTATTTTCTATCATATTTACTTTTGTTCATAAAATGCGCATGCACTAACTGTTAGTGAAAAGGGAACAAAAACTGAAGCATCAAAACAAATATGTGGTCCAAGTCAAAGAATAAAAATTAAAAAAATTATTGTGGAAAAGATCGTGCATCGAGAGACATAGTAAATCCATACATAGTAAGTCTTGCCCGAGGAATGCTTATCTTAACAAGCTTATGTTATTGATTTGTACCATACATTATTTGTTGAATAAATGAAAGTTTTTTTCAAAATCTCTCTTTACGTCTATATCTTTTAAATTTCCAAATATAGTCAATATCCAACTTTGGTTTTTTGTATATGTATATATGCATTGGTGGGTTAACGTTTTCTTGCACCAAAGATGGAAGTTTTAAAAATTTGTTTTGACGTTCGAAGCATTCTTGGGTTTTATATGATTACAAATCATTTATAGTACGTTTAGATTAGATTTACCTTTCCGAATTTAACGTTGAATCCAACTATCCTGGCATATAGGCGGTAATAGCTTTTCTTTTAAATATCTAAGAATTTTCTTCAATCTTTTAATAAGATTCATGATCAGAAATTTTGTTCATCTCCAATATTACACTAGAAAATTCGTAGAAAATAGGCGGTGGCTCGGCGACGACGCACGGCGGTGGAAAGGAAGAGCTCTGTTGAATATATAATTACATAATTAATTCTATATTCTTCCAGAATATTACATGATAATCTTATACTTAGTAGTCACCACTACTAATTTATTAGTATAATCAGATAGCGTTGATGTGTCAAGAGTACAAATCTCATCCATATAATTAAAAATGAAAATTTCAAAGGTCGAAATTTTCACTGATCTATTTTTTGCTGTTGTCATTTTGTGAACTATTTAACATAAATTCACCAACTATTTTACTAAAAATCCAAAATGCAGTGCAAAATGTAAACGCGTCAAACCAAAACCTACAGCTACCATTTTTCAAAAATAGCATATGCAACATCATTCCATCCAGTTCAACCATCAAATCCTCCAATATCATCATAAACATAATCACCTGCATCATTCACACCTAGTGAATCTAATGACTCAGCAAAATTCAACCATTATAACAAGTAATATGTATACATTCACATGCAACCATGAAAATACTTTTAATAAAATAGCTTTAACATGAAACATGCATAAACTTTAAACATTTTTCCTTTCATCATAACATTTCCTTTAATCACATACTTATATGTTTCCTTTTATTGAATTCAGATAATTAATTGTGACTTATATATCAGTTGTTGGTCGATTGATCAACCTTACGTATTACCATGGTACAAGGCGACAAGTACATCAGCGACACTCTCACCCATCAACTGAGCCTTGGATTTGCATGTTATCATATCATTTCGTATTCAAATTTGTGTTCGTATTAGTCATAATCAGGTCACCTCCTTCTAAATCTTTTATCATATCCATCACTTATAAATAATCATGCATATATATCATTTTTCTTTTAAACCAAGCATGCAACACGTCTTTTAACATTATCGTTTAAAATCTTAAAATCACATAACCATTCAAAATAAACATTTTAACATTCATTACAGCATTCAGGAAACTTCCAGGACGACTAACATTTTTCAGGTGTAAAATGACTATTTTGCCCCTGAAACGCTAACTTTCTCAATTTACCCTTAAACCTTAAACCGACGACCCGAATCCAACCAAACTTACCATAAAATCTTAAAATACACTCATAACCATTTCTTAGATGCAAACTTAAGCTGTTAGACTAAACTTGTAATTCGTTTTAAAACTCGAACCGAAGTCCCGATTTTAACCCGAATCGACTCGAAACTTAACCAACGTTTACCAAACTTAAACCATAGCTTATTAACACCTAACTAATCCTTTTTCATCCCAAATCAAGCCACTTAAGATCCATAGAAAACACCTAGAACCTGTTGTCATTTTATTGCCCCTGTTCGAAACCTTAGCCCTAACAAACTTAAAACCCATCGAGCCTAGCCCTTAACCATCATGTTCAGACCCTGACCAACCCTCCTAGGACCTATAATGTGCCCTAGGGACCCTACTGGAATGAGCATATAGCGCCATGCAAGCGCTGCACTCTACTCGCCCCTTCATGGACTCACGTGGCCAAAGCTCACAGTTCCAGCCCTAGCCCTTGTACCAGCCGCCCCTTAATCCATCTAGGACCATGACTAGACCCTCTTAGGACTCTTGAACTCATCCCAACATCAGCACGCTTCCTTCGCCTTCCCGGGAAACAAAATCGTAACCCTAGCCCTTTAAAGAACCCAAATATCCGTTCATTCGTTTTCCTTGTTATCCAGCCCTTAGCCATGCCTCTATGGCCCTTAAACCTACTGTAAAATATCCCTTCTAGTAGCCCTATCTTGGAATCCCCTTTGTGCATCAATATCATGAACTTAAAAGTATGAAAATCCAAGTTTGATCATGTATAAGGCAAAAAAACGAAATAAATCAGAGGGAATCATAATTTTCATGCAAACATGAATAATCACACGTAATATGGTATGAAAGATGAGCAAGAGAAGATTAAGATGTGTTTTTTTTTTCCTCTCAAAATTCACATGAATGGCCCATTTGGACGTGTGGTGTGTGGCCATGTGATGTGGAGAGAAAACTAGGAGTCTAGTGTTGGTGTGCGTGAGTTTTGATTCAAATTAGGGCTTAGGAGTCCTTGTTTTAATATAAAATACTATGGTAAAATTTTAGGCCTAATTATTTTGGTATAATATGCCCATGAAGTCCATTATAGTGCAGGTAAAATATTTGTTTAGGAAAAGTTTCTAAAATATTAACCGAGCCTCCAAAAAATCCTTATTTTCGTCAAAAATGATTAACAGTTTAAAATACCATTCGGCATGTAAAAACACCTCAAAAAACATCATTTTTGAAAATTTCATTTTAAATATCACATATTAAATAATTAAAAACAATCATTTAATAAAAATATGTTTCATTTACGGTTCCCGGTCTCCGTATCTCGATCGCATCTCGAATAACCTTTAAAAACACAGTTTTATGCATTCTTATAGAAAACCATATTTTTAAACATATAATCATGCCTACCAAATTTAATGCAATTAAATTAATTTAATTAAGAATTTTCCATTTTTCTTAGATTTGCATGCAATTGGCTTACATTATCGCATTTTGGATCTTACAATTCCTCCTTTCCTTAAATGAAATTTAGTCATCGAAATTAAGACTTACCGAATAACTCAGGGTACCGACTCCTCGTGTCAGTCTCGTTTTCCCAAGTAGTTTCCTCATCCGAATGATTTTGCCTCTTTACTTTGACCATTTGTATAACCTTATTGTGGAGCCTTCTTTCTTGCATGTCCAGAATTTATATATGCCTTTCCTCGTATGACAAATTTGGAGTCAATTGCAGAGGTTCATAATTCATTATATGTGAAAGATTCGACATGTACTTTCGCAGCATCGAGATATCGAACACATTATGAACTCCAGCTAGCATCAGTCGCAACGCCACTCTATAAGCTAATGTTCCAATATTCTCTAGAATCTCAAACAGTCCTATGAATCTCGGACTGAGTTTGCCTTTCTTGCCAAATCTCATAACACCATTAATAGGTGCTACTTTCACAAATACATGATCACCTACTACAAACTTCTGAATATCTCTCTTCATATCGAGCCACCAATAGAGTAACCGTAGTTCTTTATACATCTTTGTACTCTCGGGGTGGAGAGAATACGATTAAGCATGTGCTCCATCATAATCTCGCCATTCAACGAATCACCGCCAGGCACCCATAAACGGCCTATATATTTGACAATGCCGTCCTCTACCAAATACAATGTACTGCCCTTCGATTTCATCCATCGTCTTCCACTTCTGCAACTGCTCATCAGTAGAATGCTCAGTATGAATGCGGTCTCTCAGAGTGGACTGCACCGTCAAAGTAGATAATCTCGGTTCATAGTCACTAGCATAAATCTCAAGGTCGAACCTCTGAATCTCTGTCTGGAGAGGTTTCTTTACTGCTAAATGGCCTACTACTACGGCCTTTCTACTCAATGCATCGGCCACGACATTAGCTTTTCCCGGGTAGTAGCTAATGTCACAATCATAATCTTTAACCAGCTCTAACCATCTCATATGCCTCATGTTCAGCTCTTTCTGAGTAAATAAATACTTGAGGCTCTTGTGATCGGTGAAAATCTTGCATTTCTCACTATACAAGTAATGTCTCAAAATCTTTAGTGCGAAAACAACTGCAGCTAATTCAAGGTCGTGTGTTGAGTAGTTCTTCTCATGATTCTTCAGCTGTCTCGACCCATAGGCGATCACCTTATCATTCTTCATCAGCACGGTGCCCAATCCGAGCTTTGAAGCATCAGTGTAAAGCACATAATCTCCTTGCCCGGATGGAATTGCTAGAACCGGTGCTACAGTATGTGCTTGCTTCAACTTCTCAAAACTGCTCTGACACTCGGCACTCCACACAAACTTGACATTTTTCTTCGTTAGAGCTGTCAAGGGTGGTACTGCAATAGACAAAAAGCCCTTGATAAACTTGAGATAATATCCAGTCAGGCCTAAGAAACTGCGAAATCTCGGATACATTCCTAGGTACTGACCACTCCTTCAGATGGATCGACCTCTACTACATCCCTAGAAAAAAGGTGGCCTTAGAACGCCACATTCTCCTACTAGAACTCACATTTTCTGACTTTGGCAAACAACTTTCGATCTCAAAGCACCTGTAGTGCCGTCCTCAGATGCTGACTGTGCTCCTCATGACTTGTAGAGTATATCAGAATGTCGTCAATGAACACGATAATAAATTGATCCAAATACGGCTGGAATACGCGATTCATGAGATCCATGACGATCGTTGGGGCATTTGTCAACCCAAAAGGCATCACAAGAAATTTGTAGTGCCAATAACGAGTTCTGAAATCCATTTTATGAAGATCCGCTTCTTTAACTTTCAATTGGTGATAACCGGAACGAAGATCTATCTTCGAGAACATCGAAGCTCCTTACAACTGATCAAATAGGTCTTCAATTCTTGGCAATGGATATTTGTTATTTACGGTCACTATATTCAACTCTCGGTAATCAATGCAGAGTCTCAGACTGTCCTCCTTCTTATTCACAAAGAGAACAGGCACACCTCATGGAGATGAACTAGGACGAATAAAACCCTTGTCTAACAACTCTTGAATATGATCTTTCAGCTCTTTCATATCCGTAGGTGCAAGACGATAAATTTTCTTAGAAATTGACACGGTACCTGGCATCAGCTCGATAGAAAACTCAACCTCCCTTACTGGTGGAATGCAAGTCATGTCGTCGGGAAAAGCATCAGGAAACTCTTTGAAGATCACCATCTCCTCAATATTCCGACTAGCAGTGTCAGGGATTGAGACAACACAAGCCAGGAAAGCTTGACATCTCTTAATCATTAACCTCCTTGCGCGCAAGCAAGAAATAATGTGCAGCAAAAGACTGCTCTTAGTTGCCTCAAATAAGAATGACTCCCACCAACTGAATTAGTAGATACGATCCTCCGACGGAAGTCAATAGAAGCTTCATTCGTTGCCAACCAATCCATACTTAAAATAATGTGAAACTCGGGCATAAAGAGTACAATAAGATCAGCTCAAACAAGTTGTCCTTGCATCTCGAGCTCCACATCACGAACCACACTAAATGATAGCATATCATATCCCAATGGCACCATAACTCTAAATCCCAACCACAAGTACTCATGTGAGACCTTCAGACGGCTCGCAAAAGAATCGAAAATAAAGTAATGCTTAGATCTAGAATTTAACAGCGCATTTGTGACTACACCTTCAAAACGGATCCTTCATGTGATAAGTGTAGTATATGCATGCATGACATACAACATACTAGTTGCAGGCGTCTATAGCTTAGGGCAAGGCGATATGTCATGTCTCTCCACATTTGAAGCACTTTCTAGAGGATCATATACAATTTCCATAGTGGTGGCGGTTGCATTCCTTACATAATGGCTTGGCATCACTCTTTGGCACTCCTGGTTTCTGTGGCTGCCTCGGCGCTCCCGGTTTCTGTTGACCCTGTCCCTTGCTAGGCCTCGTGAAAGGCTTTTTATTCTGTGAACTCGATTGTTGGGCACGTTTCCTCTTGCACAGCATCTCCTACTCAATGTCCTTTAGTGACTACTCGGCTCGAAAGGCTTTAGCAACGACGGTAGTATAATCAATCGGGTTTGCCAGCGTCACATCCGACGGATTGTCGACCTCAAACCATCCAAGAAATTACGTAACTTCTCTGCAACAAAATTTTCAATCAGAGACACAAAGTGACGGCCCCGGTCTAAATTCTGAACGAACTCAGCAACAAACGAATCCCCGTGGCGGAGACTCATAAACTCTTTCTTCAACCTCGAACTGAAATCAGCGGTGAAATACTTCTCAAAGAATACCCTCTTGAAGCCCTCCCAATTCTATGTTGCCAGATTCACTCCTCACTCCGCTCCCTCCGACCATTAGGAAATGTTTCCCTTCAGCAAATAAATGGTACAACAAGCCCGGTCAGCGTCCGTCATATCCATATACCTAAAAATCATCTCCAAAGACCTAATCTATCCTTCAGCGATGAATGGATCAGTAGTGCTAGAAAAGTCCTCAGGGTCAATCCTTCTAAACTGCTCATAAACCGCCTTTGGTCGGACCCTCTTAGTGTTCCCAACATGCTGCTCCAATAATCGAGCCATACTAGCTAGCACACAAGCACAAGAATCCTGATTAGGAGGAAGCAGTAGAATCCCCTCCTCCTGCCTATCTCCTTATCCCATCCTATCCTCACTATCTCTGGGAAGAACTCGTCTAGAAGGAATCTCTGTACAAGTCATCCAATCCAACATGTAACCAACATGGAGTTTTTAAAATAACAGGCATCTAACGTTTATATTTGACAGTCATATAAGCAAGTAAATCTAGATAGTTAAATATAAAGCAATAAAACTCATAGACTTGAGGTGTGACTTCTCGAGCTCCTCAGAAGCGACAGCAGGCATAACCTTTTCAAGAACCACTGCTTTGATACTAATTGAAACGACCCTACTTATAAATTCATTTAATTTATAGTATTTTTTTTCTAAACCATGCATAATTAATTCATCATAAATAAAACTAGCATAAATAATGAAATAAATGAATTTCATAATATCCAAAATCATTCATGTGGAATAAGTAAATAAAGCAATAAAATTCTAAAATTCAACTCAATAAATTCTAGCATACTATCAGTCTGTTAATAAAAGAAATAATCCATAAAGTCATCAAAATCTTTAACATATACGGAGTTTCTAAATCATCGGGTATGCACTGCGCCTTCCGGATGATTCAATAGTCCGCACCTCACGACTCAACATCGTCATCACCTGCAACCATTCAAACCTGGTGTATCAAATGAATCAGCATGCTCAAACCGAATATAACAAGTACATAAATATACAATCACATGCACGGAAATTACGTGCACTAATAATAGATTGTTTTCATGCAACCTCGAAACTTCCAAAAATATGCAACTTTTGAAACCATACTTAAATATGAACATTTTCATTTAAAATAATATTTTTAGATGAAGTCTGATCCTTGAAAGTAACAACATTCAGTCGATTGATCAATCTATAAACCATAGTACTAGGCCGCTGGGTTCAATGTCCACTTCTTCGAAAATCCCTCCAACAATCATAAAAATAACTTTACCGTTCACCTTTTCAAATGATCCATTGTCATTGAGATCCCGCCCCCGTTTTCGACGGCTCATTCCATTTTCATTGCAAGTTCACCGTTCCCATTTTCAACGGATCCCTTACTACTTTTACGTCACGATTAATTCACTTTCCTCAAAAATGTTTTCCTTTACTTTATCATTTCATAAAAACATGCATAACTTTTGATATTCTTTAAAACTTCCAAAAATGGATCGTATCATTCGTATACGTCGACACTGCTAAAAATAGCATAAACATACAGATATGTTTAAAACTTCTGAAAATAGCATATATCATACATATACTTTAAAACTTCTAAAAATAACATTAACATGATATGTAATTGTTTTAGGAAGTTGCAAACTGCCCTCGAATTTCCTCGAACCGACCGTCCACAATTTAACGCTATACGTACCCGGAAGACCCCCGGACTTTGATGTAAGTGTAACAACTCGATTCCACAATCTTAAAAATAACAAAAATATCCAGTAGCTTGCTGTAAATTAAATCGTAGGACCTACGTTTCAAAAACGACTCGATTTGCTTACCAAACAACTCTTTACCCCGTTTTCGCTTTTTCGGGCAAACAAATGACCAAACTACCCTTCTGAATCGAAACAACCCGAGACCAAACCTTCCATAACCTCCTAAGACCCAATTAATGTTTCTAGAAGTCCCAAATCCCAAGCCAAAACCGAAACCCAATTCACAATTTTAACATAGGCTCATTTTGTCTCTATTTTGACAGGTTTGGACAAATTACGATCCAAACAGACCACGGCTCGAAATGACCCCAAACAGGCCTTAGACTCTTCCTTAAACCCTAAATAAGACCATTAACAGGTTCTTTTGGACACAGAACAGCCTTCCCAAACCCTAAACCCCTCGCAACAGCAGCCCTCCACGCCCGTCTCTTGCACAACAGCGGTCTTCTCACGTCCAGTGGCTGTCATAGCCCCTTCGTTCGAATCTTGGCTCACACCAGCCCCTCAACATGACTCTAAGTCACATCTCAAGCCCCTGATCCAACCCTTTCCATAATCCCCTAGCCCATAAAATCCTACACACCCAAAACAAGACACAAGTGCAATTGTTTGGAGACATGGTAGCAGCGCTACACCAGCTGGTCCAAGCCCTGATCGGACCCCTCCTAGACCTTACTAGGACCCTAAAAATTCCCTCAAGACCACGGCTAGGACCCCATGCAGCCCCCATAGCCAAAGAAGCATGGTCCCTTCCCTCTCGGCCTGCTTGCTTGTTGTGTGCAGGGCTGTGCAGCCCTAACCAGCATCTCTTATGATTCTTACCCTTCAAAACATGCTCTAAACATTTATTCTACCCTTGGATCTCTTGGTTTTTTACCTCCTTCAACAATTCTCAAAAACGTCAAGGATTTCAAATTGAAAACATGAGATGCATATCAATAAAACTTAAAACCATCATCCTTATAAACTTTTCACAAAAAATCAAATACATGCAATATTATGGATTGAATTGTGCATAAAGAAAGGTTTGAAAACATTCCCTGATTGTTTATGCATACGAATATTAGTGACGACGTGACGAGAGATGAACGAGATGCAAAGCATTCTTTCTTCCCTTTCTTTGAGACTCACGGCCACCCTAGAGACCTAGTGTGTGTGAGTTGTGTGTGCTGAAGGTGAAAGTGGCGTGTCATATGGTGTAGGGGTGGCTAGGGTTTTCTTTTTATTTAAATTGGTAGGTAAGCTTAGGTGTGGTTTAAGGCCTTAATTATTTTAAATAAATTCTTGTTCATCTATGCCCATTAAGGAATTAATCAATCCATAATTAATTCATTAGAAGTCCAAACAATATTTAAAAATATTTTGTGCTACTTGTTTCTAATATCGTACACCTGAAACTTATTATTTTCATAGCAAAAGTTCGTCCCTTACTATAAATAAATTTGTCGCTTTCCTAATTTGGATTACTAAATCCCAAGTTTCTAAAAACAAAAACCTTATCAAAATCGTCTCTGGTTCTGTCGTCTTTGCCGTACATCACGTATTCAACTGCAGAAGGTTCACATTCATAACATTTGGTTAAATAATCATTAAATCATGAAAATACTTAAACATACCTCTAGACCACTCATTTTAGATAAATTTCAAATAAATTTTCATGCATGCATGTAGTTAGTTAGTGTGTTAAGGTTTTCGGATGTTACAGTTTCCTTACTGTCGATTACGTTCCAACAGAGAAAATATTACCCTTATGATCTGGAGTCATCCTTTAGGATCTGCATATCCAACAAGATCAAGCGGCGCAACGTAGGCAGCTTGACGCACGAAAACTTCTCAAGAGGTCATTCATCCTATTACTACTCTTACTCATGTAAGTTGACCCCAACTTTCTTTTCAAGAAGTATAAAAATATGTTTCTTTAGAAGACTTGAACATATGACCTCGCTCTGATACAAGTTATTAGGATCAAGTGTTAATATTAGGCCAAAAGTAATAACTGTTAGCTAAGACACAACTTTATTTCCTTATACTTGTGGCAGCACATAGTGCACCTACTTATGTACTAATTAATGACTCGAGCTGTTAGGCCCATGAACCCAGGGAAGTGCGTATCTATCCGTTGATACTGTCTGTAGAACCCGATAAATCAGATTACGTATAAGCCATGCATAGTTGCTATTATTTAAATTAAAAATACTTTTATATACTTATGGAGTGTTTAATTCATTTTTAAATTTTTTTAGTCATTATTATTTATTTTAAATCGTAGAGGTTTAGTTTTACCTTTTCAGTTAATTAAGTGAGGCCGGACTAGAGTTGGAGTATTAAGATAAAATTTAATAAAAAGAAAATATTCCTAAATTTAATTTAAGTCGAAGAATAATTCATTTTAAGGTAAAAATATGTTTAAGTATTTATTCAACTAATTGGAGTTAAGTAGTAAATAAGTTTTTTGTATGTCCAATAATTAATTAAAAGCCTAAATTAAATTTTGTAACCAATTGAGATAATTAATCTAGACCTATTTCATGTAAGAAATTGTAACTTAACATGTTAGTAATTTATTCTAAGAATTAGCCATGCATGCAAGAAAACTACTATCCTAAATTAATTTAATTATTTCACTAAAATACATAATAAGTGTTTAAAACTTTAAAAAGTTAAAATTCAATATTTAAGCAATATTTTACCTCCATTTAATTTGCAAATTTCGGCCACCTCTCCAAGGATTTAATTATGTTTTTGGCAACTCTCCATTTTTATTCTTTTCCTTATCATTTCTTGGTAAGATAATTCACTCACTTTTAATCACCAATAATTAATAATTAAGCAATATTTCTACATTAATTTGAATTGCAAGATTTCGGTCATCTCACCTCACCTAAATCTCCCTCAATCAAATAATATCATACATCATTTCCTTATCTCTCAAACTCAAGGATAGAAAGATTTTTATCTTGCCATTCAATCCCCATTTAATTGGTAACTGTTTGCACAATATTTGGTGTTGCGGGCGTGCCAGGTGCGAAAGTGCACCGATTTATGTGAAAATGATAAAAATCGAACTTCTAAAACATACGAAAGTGAATTCTAAATTTGACCGTCGGTTCTAATCTCCTAAAACAACTATAACGCCAAAATGAAGAAAACTATCGGAAATTGATTGAAATAAACCCCTGACATCATTTTGAATTTACAAAAGTTGTAGGAGTTCATCAAAGGCATGAAAAATATAATAAATTGTAAAGTTGCTGAAATCTGAAACAACAAAACGTAGAATGCTAGAAATATGCTGGAACGCTTAAAAACTAATGCTTGAAGATTAAATTTTTAGCAGAGAGTATTTTGCAGATTTGTCTGTGTTGAGTTGAGTCGTCTGTCTCTTTTCTTCCTAGCAACGGGCCGTTTCTCTCCACTCCCCCATGAACCACGTTCCCCACTTTTCATGCCACGATCTCTATCTATCCATCCATGTTCTTCTATCTTTTCCGCGCTCAGTTTTGAATTGATAAGAATTATTCCGTTATGAGCTTGTAAAATTTAATTGGGCTTCTAATTAAATTGGGCTTGTATAATTAATTATTTTTAGCCCAAACAATTGCCCCCCGCAAGCATTGGCCCGTGAGCCAAATGCTTGTATGTGGCCCAATTCCAACTCGTTTGTTAGAGCGGCCCGTAAGCATTTTCTCTTGACATGGGCTTGTAACTTTACACCGGGCCCAATTCTTGCTTGGGTTTTTAACAGCAGACTCCTTTCAAATTCAAATCCACAGCCCTTGCCCCTCTTTCGTCTTCTCTCTCGGCGCTTCACTCTTCGCTCCCCGCTGCGCGAAACTCCTTTCCGCTCGTTCTCTGCCGCCAACGCCCGTTGCTGCCTGAAGATTCAACCATGTTTCAAGGTTCTTCTCCGGCGCGTTCATCTGAATCGAGAGTTGCGGACGCCTCTTCTGTCTCGGCCGTCGTTTCTGCCTCTACCATTCGCCGCGTTCGCTGGACCTGCCGCGGTGGCCGAGGGTTTACCGTTGGATGTCACTGGTCTCAACGTAGTGGGTGCTTCCCCTGCCCTCGCTACCGTCGCTGCCACATTGCCCGTGGCGTTCGCCGGCTCCAATCTTGGCCCCAATCCATTCGCCGTCGTCTCTGGGTTATCTACAGGTGTACCTTCGCGTTTTGGCCAGCCTTCTTCCGCAAGAGCGAAGTGCTCTCCTCGGCTCGGGTCAGAACTCAACGATGGCCATGGGTATTTCCTCATTCATTTTCTTGAATCATTACTCAATGTTTCTTGATTCCTTGAATATTGCTTGTCGTCGTGATTGACTTGCAATTCTATCTACTGCTTTGTATGATTTTGCTTCTGAGAAAACAAATGATGGACAATGGGTTTATCTGTGTAATTGAGTTAACTCTTTCGACGCCAGGTTTCTGTGGGGAATTATGGATTTGGTATTGTTAGGCCATTCATTAGCCGTTGCTTTGTGGGTACGGTAAAGTGACCATTATTTGGCCATGTGCTATACGTCAGTAGCCATTGATTTTTCTGAACATTTCTTGCGTTTATGCAGTGGTTTTTGACCCCAATCAGTCCATTGACTCTAGTTCTGTCCCTGTTGCCACCCAAATTGAGGCCGCACACATCAGGTATGTGTGGTATTTGTTTACTAAACAGAGTGTGATTTGCTTTTGCTCACTCCCTTGTTGGTTTCTCTTGTGTACAAATACGCATGTTTTCTCAGCAGGTAATATGGATTGGCCATGAGTTGGCCTCAGTTCTCCGGTGTATTCGGCACCTAAGCCTTGGTGTCGTTTGGGGCTCTTTGCAACACCGGTAAGTCTTGCCCTTACATGCTCTTATGTGCTCTTATGTGTTGCATCCACTCAAGACCATTCCCTCACCCCTAACATTATGCATTGCACTTCAGTTGGATCCCTTTCCCACATACATGTATATGCATTTGCACTTCAGTCGGACCCTTTTCCCGCATACACGTATATGCATTTGCACTTCAGTTGGACCCCTTTCCCGCATACACGTATTTGCACTTCAGTTGGACCCCTTTCCCGCATACACGTTCATTTATTGTTCTTGCATGCGGTGACTCCGCTTCTTATCTGTTGATTGTTGATTTGGTTTTTTGGTCATTGGGTGTTGGATGTGGAATGAGGATGGGTTTAATGTGATGTTGTGTATTGGATGTTTGGAAGGAGTTTCTGTTCGTTCTTAATCCATCTAGCCCAACCCATTTCAATATCTTCAATCAAAACCATAGTTTGCTCAAAACTCCCGCTCGCGATTATCTCCTCCCCTGATCTCTTATCGAAACAAAATGAATTCAATACGATAAAAGTGGCCTCCTGGCCAACTTAATGATCATCTTTATTTTTGAACCATAACAAATATTTACACTAGTGGCCCTAAGGCCTACTTCAAACAAAATCCCACAACATGAAGCTAAAAACATGCAAAAATGGCTGATTAGCCTATTTTTCTTCCAAAATCAACTTCTGGGTCTTCTTGGGGTTTGCATATTGCCTTTGTTCTCTTCAGTTCTTCTTTTATTACTCGTCGTCCGCCCAGTGAGCTCAACTCCCGCTGGCTGTGTGCCTTTCCTCCCACATTCTAAGTGGCCTCAAGGCCTACTTCATGAGTCTGTCACTGCACATGCAAACAACTAATTTATAATGGCGGTATGGTATATTTCACCAGGATTTCTGGTACCATAAAAACATTGGAAATAAGTGGCCATAAGGCCGACTCCCTAGTGAAATAAAGGACCTTCAACGATAATGAGCGAGAGTGGCTTACTGTCCCACTCTCTCCAATCAATTTTATTGTGGAATCATAAGCAACAGAAATTTATTTCAGTGGCCCTAAGGCCTACCTCACATGAAATCTTGAAATAAAGAACTTAATATATACAAAAGTGGCCATGAAGGCCAACTCCCCACTGAATATTAGCCTTCGTGTTTGCTTCACTCGCAAGCTTTTCCTACTTCTTCCCTCATACTTGGAAAATACGGCTTGAGATACTTGCCGTTTATGCATCTTTTGTGTGGATGGCCATCTATGCTTGATATCCAATATGCATTTCCGTCTAACACCTTATGTACCTTGAATGGTCCCTCCCAGTTGGGAGACCATTTGCCCAGCTCCCTATCTTTTGTTCCTAGTGGTAGTATGATCTTCCACACTATCTCTCCTTCATGGAAACTTTTCTTGTTAACTCTTTTGTTGTAGATCCTCGCCACTTTCTGTTTCTGTAACAGTAAAGCATTGTACACTTGGATTCTCAACTCATCTAGTTCTTCCAGCTCCATGATCATTGCTTCATTATAATGCTCAAGGGAAAGTTCATTTTTCTTTGCCACTCGCATTGATGGCACCATAATCTCAAATGGGAGCACTGCATCATGGCCAAAGGTAAGGGAAAAAGGGCTCACTCCAGTGGCAGTCCTCTTGGATGTTCTGTATGCCCACAAAGTTTCTGATAACAGCCTTGGCCAATCCCTAGGATTCTCTTCCATCATCTTTTGTAGAATCTTTATCAACACTTTATTTGACGCTTCGGCTTGCCCGTTTGACTGTGGGTAATGAGGGGATGAGTTTATCAATTTAATTCCATAGTCTTCTGCAAACTCCCTCATATCTGAGCCTGTGAACATAGTTCCCTGATCCATGGTCAATGACTCTGGAATTCCAAATCTATGAATAATATTCTCTTTCACAAAGTTAATGACATCCGCTTGCTCCGCTTTCTTCAAAGGCACTGCTTCTACCCATTTGGTGAAAAAATCTGTGGCCACCAGGATGAATGAGTGGCCTTTAGATGATGAGGGGTAGATTTTCCCTATTAAATCCATGGCCCAGCCCTTGAACGGCCATGGTTTGACGACGCTGTGGAGCTCGTCAGCCGGGATTCTTTGGATGTTCCCATGTTTCTGACAAGGCTGGCATCCCTTAGCATATTTGATGCAATCTTTCAGGATGGATGGCCAACAGTAGCCATACCTCCTTATCAACCATCTCATCTTTATTCCAGATTGATGCGCTCCAAACACTCCCTCATGAACTTGTTTCATTATCTCCAAAGCTTCTGGAAAGCCTATGCATCTGAGGAGCAAACCATCTAACCCTTTCCTGTACAAATCTCCCTCCACTAGAACGTAATTAAGAGCTCTCATTTTTAAACCATGTGGAATATCTCTCCCGGTTGATTCTAGAACATGTTTCATGTCATCCCTCCAGTCACCAGCTAAGTTTATATCCAAGTTGAGCGTGTCTACTTGAATCCCTCTTTACTGAATTGAAGGGTGGTTTTTCTTTTGAATCAACACCAGCCTGTGTGTAAGTTCCGGAGACATCTTCAATCTCGAAGCAACCTGTGCCAACTCGTCTGCCTCCCAATTTTCTTGTCTTGGGACGTGTACTAATGACACTTCCTCGAAATCATCTAGAAGTTGGGATGCAGCTGTATAGTAAGGAGCCAAGGACAAACTTGTGCATTTGAACTCCCCTGACAGCTGTTTGAGTACCAGCTGAGAATCCCCTGATATTAACAATTCTTTTGCCCCTAAATCTTTCAGAATTTCCAATCCAATTACCAGTTGCATGGAATCCAAGTTAAAGGATAGAGCGGTTTTCACACATCTTGGGGAGGTGATCACAATATCAGCTCCAGCTGCTGTTTCTGTACTTGATCCATCGAACTTTAACTCCCAGGGTTGAACTCCCACTCCACAAACTGGAAACCCAACCTGTTCTCCAATAAACTCATCAAGTGAAGGGTGATCAGCTAAAAAATCGGCGATAGCTTGGCCTTTTACTGATTTTTGGGGATAATATGTCAATGTAAACTCGGCCAATGCTAAAAACCATTTGCCAATTCTCCCAAAGAGGATGGGTCTATTAATCATGTATTTAATCAAATCGGTTTTAGTCACCACAAACACTCTTGATTGAATCAAATAATGTCTTAACTTAGTACATGCATAATACAGTGTTAAGCATAGCTTTTCAATCACGGAGTATTTCACCTCTACTGGAGTAAGGAATCTACTCAAATAATAGATGGCTTGTTCATTTCCTTCATGATTATTTTGAACTAGTAGGCATCCAATCGATTCATGAGCAGCAGAGATGTATAATTTAATGGGAATTCCATACCTGGGAGGCATAAGAACAGGTGGATTAGATAGATAACTCTTGATCACATCAAACGCTCTCTGATGCGACTCTTCCCATTTGAACTCCCCGCTGTCTTTGAGCTTCAACAGCTGTGAAAACTCCTTTGTCATCCCTGCAAGGTTAGAAATAAAACGCCTCAAGTAATTCACTTGCCCAAGGAAGCGTTGCAACTCTTTCTTGTTTCTAGGCGGATTTGCTTCCATAATGGCTTTGGCTTTGTTTTTATCCACTTCAACTCCCCTCTGATGCACAAGAAATCCCAGAAAGTTTCCTGCTTTCACACCAAAGGCACATTTCAATGGATTTAACTTCAACTCATGTTGCCTCATTCTTTGGAAGCTTTTCCTCAAGTGTTCAATGTGATCAGCGGCTTGTTTGGATTTCACCACAATATCGTCTATATACACTTCAATATGATGTCCTATAATATCATGAAAGATCGAGTTCATCGCCCTTTGATACGTGGCTCCTGCGTTTTTTAGCCCGAATGGCATAACAAGCCATTCAAACGTACCAACAGCTCCTGGACATCTGAATGCAGTTTTGTGAGTGTCACTTTCTGCTATTTTGATCTGGTTGTAGCCAGAGAACCCATCCATGAAAGATAACAGCTCATGTCTAGCCACTGAATCAATCAACATATCAGGTATCGGCATTACATACACATCCTTGGGAGTTGCACAGTTCAAGTCTCGGAAGTCGATGCATATTCTGACTTTGCCATTCTTTTTCATTACTGGCACAATGTTTGAAAGCCATTCGGTATATCGGATTGGCTTTATAAACTTGGCCTTTAACAATTTCTCAACTTCCTCTTTTACTTTAAATTCAACTTCTTTTGACATGCGACGAGATGGCTGTTGAAATGGTTTGAAACCTTCTTTGAGTGGAAGTCGGTGTTCGACCAATTTTCAGTCCAACCCTGGCATGTCATCATAACTCCATGCAAAACAATCTCTATATTCCTTCAACATGCTGATCAAGTCTTGCTTCAATTGCTCTTCCAGTAGTTTACTCACATATACCACTTTTGGATTCTCAAGCTCCCCCAAGTTAATCTCTTCCAATGGGTCTTGAACTTCATGTTGGCCATCTTCCATTTGAGATGGCGCCATCAACAACTCATCGACTTGGAGCTCATCATCTTCGTATTCTTCTTCTTGGACAACTTCAGTTCCATAAGTGTCCCATGCTTCCTCTTCCTTTAGTTTATCCAGTACTTGCTGCACATGTACCTTCCATATAGAGGTTGCAGCTACCTCTTTTTCTTTTTGGTTTGAATCAATCATCAATCTCCTCAATCAGCGGCTGAATTATCGGCCTAGACGGCACGATAACAGTAGGTTTGAGGATCCTTTCCAATACCGAGCTTGGAGTTGGTGTTTGCATGTAAAGTGGATTTTCTTTCTTGCCATTGCTACGGATTTTGATGGGCCCAAAATCCCCATTGTAATATCTGGCTTCTACTGCACTTGCACTTGTTTGGAATGGTTGTCCATCCGCTTCTATGACCTCCATGTCATCCCCTTTCCAAAACAACAACAGCTGGTGCATTGAGGATGGTATGCACTGGTTTGCATGGATCCAATCTCTGCCTAACATCGCTTGGAAGTTGGCGGAGGAGTTTACCACGAAAAATGCACATAACGATGACATACTCCCCACAGTAACATCAGCGGGGAATACCCCAATGGTCTTGGTGGTTTCCCCGGTAAACAGCAGCAACAGAAACTTCCGAAGGAATCAAGTCTTCCTCATTTTTGCCCAGACTTTTCAACATTCTTAGTGGAAGAACATTTACAGCTGAGCCATTGTCAATCAACACCCTAGACACTGGCTTTCCATTCAAGTGGGCTTTGATGTACAACGGCCTTATGTGCTTCGTCATGGCCGGTGTAGGCTTTTCAAGTATCACTTGTTTAGGCTTATCCGGGTGATCTTCCTTGATAATCACTCTTGAACTCCCTTCAGGGAGTTTATTTGCATGCTCTTTCTTTTGAACTGATTCTTGGGGCATCAACTCCCATTCTCTTCTTCCATCATTTTAAATCTCTCGGGTAGTATCACTATTCCTGTGGCACAATCCACAATGATGTGAAATTCTCCAATGCAAAAATTAATTGTTTTTCTTGCTTGATCATCCTCTTCGCTTAACAAATCATCATCATCTTCAACAAACTTATCCTCAGTAGCCGATCTTCCAAACTTGGATTTACTCCCCACTGGCTCCATGGAAACTGGAACATCAATTGTGGATTCATTTTTCAACTTAGCGGACTCCTCTCTTCTTGCAATAGCTCTTTCTCTCAACAGTCGTCTCTTTTGTGTCCTAGTCGGTGGCCTAGGGAACTTTTTGTGTTGGGCCACCCTCCAAGACTCACTGAACTCCCCTCTGGCTGGAAGAACGTATCTCGGCTTTACTCCACTGTTCTCAATCATTTTTCCTTTTGTGATTTCGTATGAACGGCGTTCTCTGCCTTGATCGGCTGATAATTTTCTAGTTTCCACCCTTCGTGACTCAAATTCATATGCATTTCTCCTGTCCGAATACCTTTGGCAATGATTGCAAGATGACTCCCCTCTAAACCGAACGAAGCTTTTCCTGTTCACGACTTCGTATTTGATCGGCACTATGTCTTCCACGAGCTTCAAACAATTGACCCTTTGGAATCCAGTATTTCTTGATTACTCGGTCTTTCACCGCAAAGGATCGGCTTCTTTTCTCATTGAGAAGATCCCTCAAATCTATCACATTCACATTAACCAAAGCCACCGGGGGAAAAGGATCATCATCCACCGCCATAGACTCTTGTTTGTTGGGGAATTTCACAACTCCCTTGTTAATTCTATCTTGCAAAATATTCTTGAACGCCCAACAAGATTTGGTGGCATGATTATAGGAGTTGTGGTATTTACAATACTCTCGTCCCTTCAGCTCTTCTGTACGTGGCATCTTGTGATCAAGCGGGAATGTGATGAACTTTTCTTTCACCAAGAAATCAAAAACTTCTTCGGTCTTTGATACATCGAATGTATACTGCATGTCTTTGGGGAGTTGGGAGTTGTTCTTCTTTTCATGTTCTGCTGGCTTCTTTTTTAGTAAGGGAACTGTGCAAGAACCAGCTGACCGAATCTCTTCCAGTGCCACGTCTTCCACCTCCTGATAATAAGACCCCACAGCAGTTTTCTTCTTGTACGACTCTTCCCGCAATAGTTCTTCGTATTCAGCCACTTTTGCAGCTAGCTCGAAGAAAACCCTGAACTCCATTCCCTGGAATTTCTTCCTTAATTCAAAATCCAGCCCTTTTTGTGCCATCTTCACGAACTCGGTCTCAGGTAAGAACACCTTGCATCTATTCTTCATCTTTTTGAACATGTCGATAAAATATTCCACAGACTCTCCTTTCTTTTGAGTGACTCTGGATAAGTCGGCAATGCACACTTCTGGCTTTGTTCTATAGAATTGAATGTGGAATTGTCTTTCCATCTCTTGCCAACTCATCACTGAATTTCTTGGGAGTGAAGCATACCAAGCGAATGCAGTCCCAGTGAGGGAGTTCGGGAATAGCCGTAACTTTAGATTGTTGAAGTTCTCCAAGTTGGATAATTCCCCGCACTGGATGGTGAATCTGGCTATGTGTTCCATTCTGGACTGGCCATCCTCCCCGGAGAACAAACTGAAATCATGAACTCTATAACCCCTTGGGTACGGGTTATTCACATCTATGTAGTCTGGATATGGTTTGTGGAACTCTGGGCAGCCAATCTGTTTCAAGGCCGGCCCATACAGCTCTTGAACAGCCTCTCTCACCATTTCTGGATTAATCCCGTGCATGTTCCGAGCGGGGAGTTGGTGATGGTAGTAATTTGCCCCCCGAGCTTGAAACCCTGCATTTAAACCAAAATTACCTCCTGAGAGGCCTCCATCTACTCCTTGATAATCCATGTGTGACATATCTTCATACGCTCCCGGTTGGTATAGAGGATTGGTCACACTGTACACTTGAGTAAGTGGTTGTTTCGAGCTCCCCACTCCATGAGCACGTGGATATGGCAGAGCCCTCCCTCCTAGGCTTTCTTCTCTCTTGTGAATTGGTGTATACCTTCTTTCTGGCTGATTTGGGAGAGTAAACTCCGGGCGTCGGGGATCGCCAGCCCTTGAGTTTCCAACTCCCTGATCAGATTCATGAACTTGGTTGATTCCCTGATCAGCTTCTTTCACAGTGGTATATTGCTCTCCTCGAAGAGTCTGACTCGGTTTAATCAAAATGGTCTTCAAACAGTCAACCATTACCTTAGACAAGGCCAGTGAGATCTCCTCAATCTTTATAGCAGCCAATTCTTCCACCACCCTTTTTGAAACTTGATCGTATGTAGTAGGATTCTGCGGATCTATTTCTTCAACCTGTGGTTCAACAGTAGGTTGCTCTGGCTGTGGAACCTGAGTTCCCTCTTGATTAGCCAGAGACTCCCCGCTCTCCTGACTGACGTTTTCCTTTCTTCTTGGCGGCATAGTGATGGTCCCATCGGGCGTGCCAAAAATATGTTTGCACAATATTTGGTGTTGCGAGCGTGCCAGGTGCGAAAGTGCATCGATTTGTGTGAAAATGATAAAAATCTAACTTCTAAAACATACGAAAGTGAATTCTAAATTTGACCGTCGGTTCTAATCTCCTAAAACAACTATAACGCCAAAATGAAGAAAACTATCGGAAATTGATTGAAATAAACCCCTGACATCATTTTGAATTTACAAAAGTTGTAGGAGTTCATCAAAGGCATGAAAAATATAATAAATTGTAAAGTTGCTGAAATCTGAAACAACAAGACGTAGAATGCTAGAAATATGCTGGAACGCTTAAAAACTAATGCTTGAAGATTAAATTTTTAGCAGAGAGTATTTTGCAGATTTGTCCGTGTTGAGTTGTGTCGTCTGTCTCTTTTCTTCCTAGCAACGGGCTGTTTCTCTCCATTCCCCCATGAACCACGTTCCCCACTTTTCATGCCACGATCTCTATCTATCCATCCATGTTCTTCTATCTTTTCCGCGCTCAGTTTTGAATTGATAAGAATTATTCCGTTATGAGCTTGTATAATTTAATTGGGCTTCTAATTAAATTGGGCTTGTATAATTAATTATTTTTAGCCCAAACAATAACCTTCCCCTCATTTTTTCCTAGTCTCCCTCCCACACCATTACATCGAAAATTCAGAAGAAAACCTCAGCAAAAATCATGAACCAACAAGGAACCAAGAGAGAAAACAAGAAAAGAAACTCCGTCTCCGCCGCGCAGCGTTCGTTGTATCATTTTGTTTTCTTCTAAACAAAATTTACAGGCATGTTTATATGTTTCTTTGCTCTTCAATCAAGTTCTATAGGTATTTTAAAGCATCACATGTCCATGATTTTTATAGCAAAACCGAAAATATGATTGCAACTTTTCGAAAATTCTGTGCTACAATTTTTTTGGCTTTCACTTGTGCCTCACGGTTTTGATGGTTTTGTGGTTTCAGGAGGTTGGCTCAATTCCAGGCACTCAAGGCTGCATCTAGGAACGTACTAGGGTGTATTGGAGTCGTGTGAGTCCATTAGTTCAAGCCCCTACACGCTGGATGAAGGCTTGACAGCAACTTTCCCTTAGTTGCAAGTTTGAGTCTCGATTTCTTGTTTTGATTCTCTAAGTTGAAGGTTCGGATCATGGTTGGTCTAAGGCAGGTAACCATGGTTAGACCCTTCCTTAACATGTCTAGGATGTGACCAAGATGTCCTTTCATGGCTTGGTTCATGATCCCATCGAAATTTAAAAAAACAAGACAATTCCCTCGGTTTCTCTTTTCTAATTTTGTGTGAGTGATTTTCGAATTTTGAGTGGTTGGGTGGATCTTGGTTGGCTTCTAGCCCTTAGCCACGGTTCACACAATACCTCATGATTTCTAGATCAAGCCATGGTCGATCATATGGCCATTGGAATGAGACAAGGCAGCAAGACGAAGCAACACCCCCCCACGCGTGCAGAATGGTTCTCAGGTGGGAACTTTGCGTTGTCTTGGGTGTTTGCTTGGATTGTGGTTGGCCTAGGGCCCTTAGCCATGGTTCAAACCACACCTTAGGATGTTGGGAAGAGGCTCTGGTCTATGGTTCAAGCTCCAATGGCCCTTAGCCTGCAAACGAAGCAATACAAGCACAGCTGCTGCCACTGAAATTTGACAGCAGCATGGTTGCGGTTCAGGAGGCTCGTTTGAGTTCTTGGTTGGCTTTTAGCATATGGCTTTGGACTGTACAGTACGTCAATGAGTTAGGAAGGTCATGTTTTTGGCCGTTTATGATTTGGTTAAGTTTAGAAGTCGTACCAGAATTTACGGTGTAATGTGCCAAAGTGACTCTCGGAAGAGCGTTTCACGATTTTGGCCTCCATTCACTATTTTCGTGTATTACAGCCCTATAGTTATGTTTTTCAGTATTTTACGAATATTTTAATCATGGCTAAACGAAGGATCAAAGTTGGTTCGAGTTGGTACGAAGCCATGGTTGAATACTTTTGTTGGGCGTAATTGTCTCGTTTTTAGTTCGATTATGAAGCGTTGGTCATGTTAAGTTTATTTGCATGTTTCTCATGTTAGAATTAGGTCGCAGCGAGCCTGGGAACGATCCAACTCATTCGGTAAAATGGGGTTATAATTATATTACGTGCATAAAATATAAAATGTTTATTTTAGAGATATATGCTATATGACTTGTGGCCACCTTAGGCTTATGGGATTGCTTCACCCGGTGACTTACGACCGGTTTATAATTATGTATGGGTACGGATATCCAATACAAGGGCTGTGATGATCTCTATCGCCCAGTATACTGTGGTTTAGCCTGATCAGACGTGCATGTTATGTTATGGGCCACTTGCGTAGAAACATTATCTCTACAAAAAAATTACGATATGATATGTTATGACAGAGCTCTATCGAGCAAAGCTTTTACGTATGATTATCATATTTGCACGTATTTATAATTATCCAAGACACGATTTTCACCTTACACTTTACGATACGATATTTTTGTTACGCGAAATTTTATGATATATTTACTTGTTATTCACGATATATGCATGTTAAATCTTTAAACTCATTAGACTTGATTGTTGTAGGTACTGATGAGGTCGGAACCGAGGGCGGGGACAAGTGAGCTAGCTTGGGTCGGCAGTAGTAGGAACCCGAGGACCTCATGCTTCAGTTTATTTATCTTTTTATGCTCAAAACTCATTTTCATCATGTTGAATTATTTTAAGTTGTTGTTTTGAAAACAATAATTTCTTCCGCTGTTACTTTAACATTAAACCTTTTTATCAATTTATTTTATGAATGAGGCATGTTATTTATTTAAAGAGAAAATTTTTAAATAATTCCGTAAATTTACAAATACGAAATACGGACCTCTACACTGTCTCATATCCCTCATATATCAGTCTTACCATTTCCCTACCGCCAATCATGTCCTTTAACCGAGACAATATTACTCGTTAAAATCTGACGTCACCTTTTTATTGTCTTCCTAGCCAACTAGATCAAGCAATACAACATCAACAACGTAATCTGCAAGAACTTCTCAAAAAGTCACTCATCCCAGTATATTCTAGCTCATACATATTTAACCCAACAAATTTAATATTTAAAAATTTTCATAAATTTTTTTTACCATACACATATAAAATAACATATGTTTATCCCAAGTTTTAGTAGGTGTACCTAAAATTTTATTCAACTTCTTCATCTACAAAATACTTAAAAATATAGGGGAGTACAAAATTCCATTTACTAAAATTTAGGGATGTCAATGGGGCGGGTATGACTAAACCCAAGACCCGCCCCATGAAGAAAATTTGGACCCATTACCCACCCCACCCCGGTTAAATATTCTGTAGACCCGCCCCACTCCAAATACGAAATGGGGCGGGTTAGACCCATGAGACCCGTGAGACCCGAATTTTTTAAAAATGAAACATTAATCTTCTTTGAGAGATACCTTGAGGCTTGAACCACTAGCATTAGCGTATAGTTATGGTGGAGCAAGGACAGTAGGGCTTTATTTATAATTGGTCTACCTATCTATATATATATATATAAAAGCAGAGTTTTTGCCAAAATAGGAAAGTTCCCGCCAAAATCACCTACTAAAAAAGGAAATAAAACATTTAATGAATATTGTCATATGTCTACTGCAATAAATGATCACTTTAATTATTGTTTGCATTGATTATATCAATTCATTTAATTCAATTTTGAATTTAAATAATTTTTATATTAATTCAAATGTAATTTATGTATTATATGTTTTTTTGTTTTTTTAACTCAAATTGAAACAAAAATCTATTTAAACGTAAACTATATTAAATTTTTTGCATTGATTATATCAATCAATTTAATTAAAAATTGTTTAATTAAATTTAAAATACAAATGATTGCAATATTCGGTATCATTCATGAGGTAAATCATTCAAAAATACATTTTGCTAAATTTAGTAAGTTATCGCCTAAATGACATTCTAAAAATGGAAATAAACAAAAAATGTGGTAATATATATTATAATAAATGTCTAAATATATTAAATTAATTATTAAAATTATATATTAATGTAACATCTTGAAATTTGAATCTCGCCAAGGAATTCTAAACCAAATTAAATTAAATTTCAAATTTTAAATTTCAAATCTAGAAATTAAATTCATTCTTGGAATTATAACCAAATTCAAATTGTTATTGAAAATTTAAATATGAATTCTGAAAATTTGTAACATGTTTAAAAAATTATGCGCCGTTGAAATCATTATATTAATTTAAAATTAATACCACATATATATAGATGTAAGGTTATTATAATTAAAAATTTTCATCTATATTTTAGATGAAATAATTTTTAATTTGATTTTATTTTTAAGATCTAATATATTTATTTCAATGATAGTATGAAATCATTTTTCTCTTCAATATATTAACTTTAATTTTAGACCAACAATTCTCGAATTATTATAGATGATTAAAAAATAATCGTGTGTCAATTTAATATAAACTACCATTTTTATTATTTTTTTATTCATGCAAAATAATATAAACAAGGAAAAATTGTTAATTAACATATTTAGATATAAAATATATGTATAAAATTTGACATACTCAACACGAAAATTTTGTTAGTTAAATTACTTCAAGGTCAAAATTGATTATGAAGTTGTATAGTAAGCTATTGTTAATAATTTCTGTTAAATAAATTTATATTAAATATCAATTACTAATTTTTTTTATACTTGAATACGTTTATCTTGTGATTTATCATTATAAATGTTTATTTTAGAATTAGTTTTATTTATTTTAATTAGTTTTTGTTGTAAATATTTAAACAGAAAATATGGATTTGAGAGCCAAAGTATCTCAACAATTTAGTTTTCATGGTTCAGTCAAGATGTTGATTCCAACATCAATATATAAGTTAAGTGATATTACAAATGATATGATTTTTTTAATTAAATAAAATATGTTATATCCAACATAGATCATTCTCTTAGATTATGCAATGACATTAAATTGATCGTGATAAGGCTCGGAAACCATGTTTTGGAAGGAAAAATTCTCATTGGAAGTAATGCATGTCATAAAATGTTTATTCCAAGAATGTCATTGACGCCTTCTGATATGAGGCTTCCTTTTAAATTTCAACGAAGACAGTTCAGTATTCTTTGATTGTATCATATGTAATGATAATCAACCAGAGTCAGGGGCAATCATTGTCTCATGTAGGAATTTTTTTTAAGAACATTGTTTTTAGTCATGTCAGTTGTACGTTGATATATCCAGAGTTACGAATCTTAAGAGTCTAAATTTTTTGATATGTTATAGTGATAGCAACTCGAAAAATTCAACGACAAATGTTGTATTTATGGAAGTTTTTCAAACTTTGTAATTTGTTTTTGTTTTCTAATTGTATGGTCTATATTTCATTTAGTTTATTTGTGTTTAATTTAAATTATTTATTGAAATTAAAACCACATTAAAAGTTTGTAGCATGTTTATCATTTTATTTTGTTACAATTATTGTTTTCTACATAGTACATGAATTTATATGTGAATACAATATAATTGATCATAAATACATTATGTCATTCATTGTCTAATACAATCGTGATATTAATTTTCAGTCGAAATATAAAAATGTGTATTTTATTCAGTGTTTCATTGTTAAGATCTATATATATATATATATGAAAACAACAAACATTTCACTTTGATAAAAAGTCACGTTATAGCGAAAAAACAAATTATCATGCATATTAATTTTAATAATAAATTAGATAAAATAATTGTCCGTGCATCGCACGGGTGAAAAACTAGTTTGGATAATAAACTAAAGTCCAACCCAAAAAAGAATCAAACATGTCTATGGTTGACCTTGAGGTGGGCTACTAAAAAATAAAAATTAATAAAACTAAATCTTAGAATAATTATATCTACATATATGGGGTGGGTATGTGGCGGGTATTATAGACCCCATGAAGAAAATTTGGACCCATATATATCTACATATATGGGGCGGGTATTCTAGAACTTTAATGTGTTTGTCATATTTAAATTTTACACAAATAAAAATAAAAATAAAGTAATGAATAAGTTTAAAATACTTACAGACCGATATATATCAAGTAAACAAACTATGGTTCAAAATTAACTCGATTCAATTAACTATTGAAAATGCAAAATAAAATGTCATGCACAAATGCTTTCATGTGTGGATAACTTAATTTCCTACCTATTTCCTAATATGAAGTCCGATATTCTTATGACAATGGCAATTTCCAAAAACTATTGGCTAATTAGAAAGTTATTAATTAATATTTTGTTTCACAAATATGCAAAGTGAGATTTGTAAAGAAAATTATTGATGTGGTGAAATTGGATATTGTTAAGTCATTAGATTCTAATAAAGATGTATGAAGAATTATTCGGTGTGGTGTAGAGCAAAACACTTGAAACTTTTTTCTATAATAATCTTTTTACGACAACAATTTTTTTATTTTAATCAAAACTTCTTCGGTGATCTTTCGGAGAAATAAAAATGAATAGTATTTCTTTAAAAAGGAGAAAGAAATAATGAATTAATCGATTATACAATAATCTTCCGATCACATTTCATCTAGCATCAAACCAAGGTGGAACACTGAGAAGTTGAAGGATCGAATATCGCCGGAAGAAGGTATTTCCGGCCACTCCCACCATGTGCATTGTAGCTACCACCGGTGGTCGGATCCAACAGCAAGTCTCCGGCGTAGCCTGGGTAGGCCCCTTTCCCGTACACGCCGGGGCAAGCCGCAGCGGCTTCCAATGGAGCAGTAGCCGGGCCTTGATAAAACCCGTTCCCGAAAGGGTTCGTGGCAGTTCCGGCCAAAAGCCCGGATAGAACAGTCACCACTCCGTCCATGCCCACATCGTTGTTCGGGGAACCCAATGGCGGGTTCTGCGGGCCGTAAATGGGCTGATGGAAGGGCCAAGCACAGTAGCCTGGGCACTGTGTCTCCGAATTGCCCACCCAAATGTAGGCAAATTTCTGATTCTTCCCCTTCACGATGGAGTTCTTGGATCCGTGGGTTCCGCACCTGTTTACGCAGAACCCAGCTACTGTGACATCGGAAGCCGTCAATACGACGTTAATGGCGTTCTTCTGCTCGCCCTTGGAAGCCAGCTGCACGATCTGTTTCTCCGAGAGAGATTTCCCAAGGGAGTATTTGTCGTCGAGGATTTGCTTTCCCAAACGGAGAGACAGTGAGGATGGGTTCTTGGAATTGGCGAGGCGGTAGTACTTGTCGATTCCCTTCCACCATGTAGCCACGGATGGGTTGCTTCGCGTGGCCGCGGAATCCGACAAGGAGACAATGAAATCGGAGATGATAGCCCTTTGTCCTGGCTTGAAGTTCCCGTACCATATCAGATTGACGGAGATGGTGCCTTGCAGAAGGGCACCTTTGTGGTATCGAAGAAGCTGGTTCTGCTGGTCTTGTGTCACAAGAATTCTTGAAGCAAAACACAGATTGAATACAGAAAACAGAACTGAAAGCAGAGATCGAACATGGAAACAATGGTGAGAAGCCATTGTAGGAAAAATTTCAGTGGTGAAATGAAAGAGAGCGAGAATCTGAGTAGCTTTGGTTGCTTTGAAATTGCGGATTTGGTATGAATCGTGGAAGAGGAGTGTGGTATTTATAGTATCCGTGATGTGAAAAAATAAATGTATAAATATTAATGAAATTGAATATAGGAAAGTGAGAGGAAGGAGGGGAGAGTACGCGGTTCTTCAAGTGTACTGCCATTAATATAATAGCGGGTTGCCAGCCTTTTAGCTATTTATTCCCCTTGGACTCAGAGATGATATATGGCACTCAAGAAAAGTGTTTTTCTAGAAATCCAAAATGGTGGAACACACTGGATTGTAGAAACTGACGCACTTACAGTAGTTCAAGTGGTACACAATCATGCTCTTTATTCTATTTGATTCTAATTCGGAAAAACGAGGTAAAGTTAGTGTATGTCGGGTATTTATATGTTTTGGTTATGTGTCACAAATCGTAAAAGTACATAGTTAAAATTCAATTTACAGGAAATTCTGAATATTATATTTCAGAAGACCCTTCACACATATTTTGGGTCCATCGAATTCAAAGAAATGAAGTCTTTACTGATGAATCTAAGATCCCCACTGAATCGTAAGGTCAGTGGACTTTTACTTTTTTCCTTAAATGGTGAAAAATAGAAAGAAGCAACAAATCCGATTACTAGATAATGTCTTATGAATATGTCTTACATCTGGTTCGCAAATTTTGTTGGAAGATGGCCATGGAAACCACTGATTAATCGCCCTTTCATTCTACCGAAACACAAAGTTACTCTCTGGCTTATGGCACATTCAAAGCTCCTCACTAGAGATCGACTGCCATTCGCTATAGATAAGTCATGTGTTCTTTGCAATTCCCATCTCGAGTTCATTAATCACCTGTTCTTTGAATGTTCTTTCTAGGCGGCAATTTGGATAGAAGTGAGAGAATGGTTGGGTATGCGCAAAATTACTGGATCACATGTGGCAATTCTGAGAGCTTTCCGAACCTGCTACAGAGGTAATTCGATGCTATCCTTGCTTCTACGATTTACTGTATATGGAATGCACGAAACAAGAAGATGTTCGATGATGACACACAACAAACAGATGACTTAGTTCGTAGGGTTAAGATTAATGTTTTCCGTTGTATTCCTAGCTCTATTGATGTATTTCAGTGTGTAATGTACTAGTGGTTTTCTCTTGTTTCTTTTAGTGTCGTACTGGGATGCCAATCTTGTTGTAACCAAACTTTTTACCCTAGTTTCTAATGATATACTTCATTAAAAAAAATAAATACAAAAAATAAACATCAAACGAGTCACGGCTACATGAATTTATTGCTCCATGCTATTTGAGTAAAAGACGAATGACACATTATTCATTATTGTTTCTATTATGATCTCAGTACGATCAAATTATAGTTGTTTAAATATGAACGTTAAAATTCTTATATTGAAAGCTCTCTCAAGATTCATAAAATACTCTACACCCTATGATCTGCTAAATCTATTATCTAAGATTTTGATGTAAATTCAAGCTTTACTGATATTCACAAGCACACACATAAAGCTCTATCTGACCTATTTTGAAGATCATACGTGTTGAGTTTTCACTCACAAGTGTATCAAATATCTATTATTTCAAATGTGAGTTTTGTAACTGACAAAAAGAGTTTCTCTGTGCAGATTTATTTAAGTTGTGTAAAAGTTTGTACTAAGAGTTTCAGTTAGATAGTGACAAGTCCTGCTAAAATGGGTAGTCGCAATTTTTGTAACTATCAAAGTCTTTTGATTGAATCAATCTCAAAATAGAAAAAGAGAGGTGGAAAGAATTTATTATTCGAAATTCCATAAACAATCTCTTGTGTAGCTTATATTCAATTGCATTTACATTTCGTAGTTGTTCGCTGTATTCTGTCTACTGATTTGGATGAGCATTTCGTTCACTAAGTTCAACTGCACTTTTTCCATACTAATTTTACAGTAGATCGAGATTCGATCTTGACTATTAATACTAGTTGAGATTCTTTTAACACATGGGAAAAGAAAAATTTGTGAGATATTTATTCAGCCCCTCTAAATACATATGTCAATCTACAAGTGGTATCAGAGCAGGTTTTCTTGACCTATTAACCTTGAAAATCAATGGCATCATTCAACAATATCCCTATGTTCTCCAAGGGAGATTTTGATGACTAGGAGAGCAAGATGCATGCTCATTTAGTTGTATAGAATGATGATATGTAGTACGTTATTACTGATGGACCAATAGAGATCATTCACTGGTGGCAAACCTCAAATGATCAAAAAGCCCCGATGTGAATGGACCAATAAATACAAGAAAAAAATAAATCTTGACAATGTGGCCAATGATTTTTTGTAGAAAACTCTTGACAAAAAAACCTTCAACAAAATAAAAAAATTCTTCTACTATAAAAGAAATCCGGGAGAAGATGACTTAGATTTGTCAAAATAATGAACAAACTAATGAGAATAAACTCATTGTGTCTATGCAAAAATTTGAAAGCATGAAAATGAAACCTAGAGAATCTCTAAATGATTTTGATGAGAGCTACATCAGTGTGGTGATTTAGTTAACTGCTCTCGGTAAGGAATAAACCGATATAAAAGTTGCTCTGAAAGTCGTGAGAGAACTGCCCATAACATGTGATGTCAAAACCATCGCAATGAGATAATCCAAATATTTGAAAAAAGTAACTGCACGATCTTTGGCATATTTGAAAATATGTGAGTTTGAAATAAAAACAATGACTAAAGGAAAATCCTCATCCAATCACCCAACAAAACTTAATCTGCCACTGCTAATCCATCTACGGATCATATAGTCGAACAAATGCACGATCTTTAGCAAATTTGAATGCATGTGAGTTTGAAAGTCGTGTTGTGGTCTCGGAGCATGCTGAGCCTACTGCTCAAAGAAACGTGACATGTCCTCTAGAACACGAGTAACAGCATCCCCATTAGGAGGTGGGGGTGCATTCCCTTGACGATCCCCATTAGTCTCAACTTGCCTATCGCTACTAGATGAGCTTCTAGGACGTACTATATCTGAACGTTTTCCAAATTCTAAACGTAACCGACATGCATTTAAATCTAAGTTACTAATCATACAGCATATACTAATCCTTTTTTGAGCAACTTTAAGCATATATAACTTTTAACTTCAAAAAGCCTTTAAACATGTAACGTAAATGTATAAACCATGTAAACATGCATGTATCATTAAAAAAATCATGTAAAGCAATTAAACTTGCAGACTTGAGGCTTGACGACTGAGATTTCTGGAACTGGCGGTGACACAATCATTTGGAGGAACATTAATCTGATACCAACTAAAACGTCCACTACTCGTTTTTCTTTAAAATATACTAAAAAAAAATTCTTTCTAATTCATTCGGCCGAACCACTAAACATTTAAAATATAAATATTTTGCATCATTTAAAAATAAACCAACCAACCTAATATTTAAAAATCCAAAAGATATTAATTCAAAGCATAAAATCGTAAACATCAACAAACCTAAAATAACATTATTTCAAAAATAAATTAAGCCTGACATCCTCTCAAAAACATCTCGAAAGTATCATAGGTCATAAAAATCTTTGAGCAATCATAAATCATAAACTTATTTTATTTGCGAAAAACTAGCGACGATCCTTGGGTTGTGTGTACCTTCAGTCAAGCAAGATCAACCATCAAGACCTCCATTAACATCAATTTCATGCTCACCTGCATCGATCACACACAGTGAGTTTATTGACTCAGAAAACCTTAACCATGATAGCAAGTAATACATATACATTCACAAGCAACAGTGAAAATACTTTTAATAAACTAGCTTTTCATGAACATAACATTTAAAATTTTCTTTGCAACATATCATATCATATTTGCTTTCATCATATACGTTTTTTTCTTTTTTATTGAATTCAGATCCTCAATTGTAACTTTCGTATTAGCTGAAGTTCGATAGATCCATCTACGTATTACCATGGTATAGGGCGGCTGGGACATCATCGACACTCTCACCCGTCAACTGAGCATTGGCCTCATATATCATCGTATCATTATATCATCATATTAGTCACAATTAATTCACATCCTTCAACTTTTCATATTTCCATCACTTAAAAAGTTCATGCAAATATGAATCATTTTTATTTAAACCATGCAAATATGTTTTAGCATTAACGTTTTATCATAAAATTTCATAAATATTTTAGATAAAACATTTTAACATTATTTACAGCATTCAGGATACTTCCAGGACGTCTAACATTTTTCAGGCGTAAAATGACCATTTTTCCCCTGAAACCCTAACTCTCTTTCCTTAGACCTTAAAACGAAGACCCAAATCCATCCAAACTTAACATATGACCTTAAATAAGCCCATAAATATTTCTTAGACATAAACTTAAGCTTCTCGACTAATTTCCCAATTCGTTTTTAAATTTAGACGTACATCTCGGTTTTGACTCGCATGGACTCGAAACTTAACCAAACTTGAACCAAAGCTTATTAATACCTAACCATACCATGTACAACCCAAATCAAGCCCAATAAACCCTTGGACCAGCCTAGGACACCTACTGAATTTTTGTCCCTATCTTTTCAAAAACCCTAATTTACATACCATGAGTTTATTCAAGCCTAGGCCCTAACCATCAATTCCAGCCCCTAACCATCGACCCTAGGACACTACTCAAGCTCTTGACAACCTACTGGACCAGGCCTAGCACCCCATGACATGCCCAGCCCTTCAACCCGTGCCCTAGGAGCCATGTGCGACGTCAGGCTTGCGTACCAGCCCCTAGCCTTCGCCCCAACCATCGTGCAACCACCCTAGGACCCTACTGGACCCCTATGGACCCTACTAGACCGAGCTTGAGAAGCCTAAAGCCCACAGCCCCTCAAACTCCTCCCAAACGTGTGTGGCTCCCCCTTGCGTCACGCGATCACCCTAGCCCTTCGAACCAACTCTTGTGCCGCCACCCTAGGACCATCATGTATCCTTTTTAGGTCTCCTATTCATGCCCTAACAGCAGCTACAGCCGTGGCCCTCAAGGGTGCCCTAGCCGAAACCCTAGTACTAAAAAACATACAATTTTCGTTCAACCTAGTTACCCTCCATGTCTAGCCCGTGCAACTTTTTCTAAGCCATTAAACCCTGTAAAATTTATCCCTTTTGATGTCACTACCACGGCAGCCCCTTCATGCATCAATAGCAAGAGTTTTGAATCATAAAAACTTGAGTTTTTGGCATAGCATGACATAAAAAACGAAAATAATTACAAGGCAACATCTTTTTCATGCAAATATATGTCAAATACAAAAATGAGAAAAATAAAATTAAGGCGTGTCTTTGCATTTATTACGCACGAAAACGAGTTGAGAAGTGAAGAACGTCGACGTAGGGAGGACCTTGCTGAATTATCTTCAACTTCACGTGATTTTCCCTTGAAAATGTGTGTTGTGTGCCTTGTTGTGTGGCTGATGGAGAGTCCTTGTTTTAGAGGGGTTGGGGCATGAGTTGTAGTGTATAGGTTTAGGGTTTTAGGGTTCAATATTTGAAATATAACACAAGGTGCAAGTTTGAGCCCATTAACCTAGTATATTAAGCTCATTAAACACATTAGTAAATGTTTAAAATATTTTGTTTCGGAAATTTTGTGAAAATATTAGTCGGGTTCTCAAAAAGTCCTTATTTTCATTGAAAATTTAATATCGGTTTAAAATACGACTCAGCATACAAAAACACCTCAAAACACCTCATTTTCAAAAATTACATTTAAAATACACTACACATTAAACAATTAAAAATAATTATTTAA
Source organism: Primulina eburnea (assembly GCF_022965805.1). NCBI lineage: Eukaryota > Viridiplantae > Streptophyta > Magnoliopsida > Lamiales > Gesneriaceae > Primulina > Primulina eburnea. Next base: position 35,205,986 of record NC_133103.1, on the reverse strand, counting down.
TAAAATATTTTCCCTTATATGATCCCCGGTCTCCATTTCCCGATCGCCTCTCGGATAACCTTTAAAATACAGTTTTATGCATTCATGTATAAAGGTACATTTTAAGCGTGCAAACATGGACACCATATTAAATTTATGCAACTAATCATTTAGTTAGTCATTTTCCATTTTGCCTAGATTTGCATATAGTTAGGTTACGTTATCGTATTTTTGAACCTTACATACACCGACATTCTTTATGTTTTGATAGTGGTCACGAAAAGTCTCCGGGTTTAATTTATCTAGGAATTTGTTTAAAATGTGCCACAAACAATATTGATGCATTGTTTGAGGGAAAACTTGAACTATGGATTTTGTCATAGCAGGATCCTGATAAGTAACGATCAAGTTTGGTGCACCTTTATACATATCTTCTAGGAACTTATTACGAAACAAATAATAATAATCTGTTTTCATGCCACTCAAAAATCCACAACAAAAACAATGGTATGATGATGATGATTAATCATCTCATAGTTATTGGTGTTATGCATCGTATCAAACACCACTACATCACCGAAGGCAGTGAGTGTATGCCCTCTTTGATACATAATCTGCTCAAAAACACCTGCTAAATCTGTTGTATGAATCATTCTCATAATCAATGAATAAATTTGAACTCTTGTGTTTCTCAGATTGAAAGAAATTAATCAATGTCTCAACATCAATGCCCTTATTATCATCCTTTATAATTTTCTCATAGTTTCTCATATCTCTTTATGAGCAACCAACATGTTCAGGCCCTCCAGACTCTATCTCAAATAATCGCATTTGTTGACAAATGGGTACGTTTGCTTCTGCAAACTGTTGACTCAATATTTTTTTTATGCAAAACGATACGGAGCGAGCGTAACAAACACACATTTGAAATATTCGACAGCGGATGATTATGACTTTCCATGAAAGTACTAACAACCCAATCAAGACCAGTTTGTTCCTTCACAACTGAAAAATCTATGACTTACATCTAGTTCTAATTTCGCCACAAGCTCTTTTTCTTTCTCGATTCGTCACTTGTTGCATATTTAGAGCCCGTTTGGTATCAAAAAAAATTTGATTAAAAAAGTGCTTTTTTAAGTTGGCTTTTAAAAGTGCTTTTTTAAGTAAAAGTTGTGTTAATATTGTGTTTGGATAAATAGATAAAAAACACTTTTTAAATTAATAAATGTGTTTGGATACATATCACTAAAGTGCTTTTTTAACTCATTAATTTATATATATATTTTATAACGGATTTCTAAACAAGTGTGATGTATAAATATAAATAATTAAATCCATACCAAAATAATAAAATATTATCAGCTTGCACGGTCATCTTGTTATGATCCCACCAAGGTCAGTCTCATTAATTCCAATAAGTTGTGCCCACAGTGCAAAATATTTTCTCATAGAATCCCATTTATTTTTGAATTGTTTTTTATTCAAAGAAAGTTTCGTTCTATCATGAAATTTTGAAACTAAATTTGTGTACCCCGTTTTGTTTAAATGTTTGGTAGGCTTATTGCCGGATTCAATTTCTTCCTCACAAATTTTTAAAAATATTTCGGTATTCTGATCAGTTCAATCCGCCTTATTATTCCCATCAGCAACAAATCCAGGTTCAACCGTCTCAATCGTATATCTAAGTAATTGACTTGGATTTGATAATCCTCGTTTAGGAGCTAACTTCGAATACATTCTATATTCAAAAAATAAAACATAAAAAAACAATAGATTATCTAATTCACAATATCATAAATGAAAAAGTAATACAAACAAGGATTAAATAATATTACAGTAATATTATGGTATATAACATATTTTAATTAATATAATATTATATACGTAATACACAATAATTGATGAATATTATATACGTAGTTGCAAAAAAATAGAATAAGCAAATACTTTCCCCTTCCTAACTTCCTGGATTTATCGGATCATTGACCGAATTGTAACATAATTATCTAATTCACAATACGAATACAGAAGTAAATGAATAGGGGATGTAGATTCTGCAGCAAAAAGAAAGCAGAAAAAAAAATGAACGAACAAAAACCTCGACGGGAAAAAAAAATTTTACCTTGTAGAAGAATGGAGAAAAAATTGAGAGGAGGCTACTGGTGGATGTTTTTTTTTAAGGTTATTAAAAAAAACTAATGAAAAAAGCTCTAAAATAGGGCTTTTAAAAAAGCTCTAATTTCAACTTAAATAAGTGTTTTTCTAAGTACTAGAAGCCCACCCAAACAAGTTAAAAATTAAAAAAATATTTTTTTAAAAAAAAACATTTTTTTAATTGTAGCTTCTTATACCAAACGGGCTCTTACTCCATCTAATTTCATATGTATGCCCTTCTTTAATGCATACAAATTTTTCCAGATAACATCGTTTGTTTTCTTACTTTTCTTGATATTGCTCATTCTCGCACTAAAACCAGAGGCTAGAATGGTAGATGGCCGCTCACGTACCACTTGAAGTTTTTTGTAAAAAATTTTATTTTTAACCAATTTACAAGTGTATCAACTGCTCTATATTTATTCATCACCCAGTAAACATCGATCCTAGACAACTTCTCGAACCAAAAGTCAACTTGTTAAATATTATTCATGATTCCTCGAAAGCATTTTGATAAAATAAAGTTGACCATTTTGGCTTCTAATTTTAGAAATAATAATTTTAACGGGTAAACATATTTTAAGAATAACCCACGGATCGAGCCACTTGTTTTTCCCGCATAAGCACCGGCCTTCACGGTTCATTGTCAGATTCTTCGCCAAATTATTAATAAAACTATACATTTTTTCTTCTCTATGTTTGGATAATGGCGGCTTGTTTGTGGGCACGTTGGAAGCAAAACACAGAAACATAGGATTATACTTATTTTTCTACCATCATTAGATTTATTTTACGCCATTATTTTGATTAAACTAAGCAACTTTAGGGATTAGGTGCACACGAACTTGATTTAAAAACTGTGCATGCACATGCAAATATGCCAAATTTTTTATTTGCAACAATTAGATGAGGTTGGGAGCGGAATCTATCTGTTTATTGAATAGAAAATGGAACAAGTAGGGAACTAGCTTAGATCAAAATATTAAAAATTACATCCCGGCATATGCAAATGAACACAAGGTAAGCATAGCATGGATGTCTACATTTTTGTTTGAGTTAGAGAAGAGGTTTATTATAATCGGGTTTTGAATCCAAGACAAACTTAAGATCTTGATATCAGATTAATTACGAGTTATCGTACCCAAAAGTAGATATATATATTCCAAGACTCGTACTATTGTGAAATGATGAGATCAACCACCGTGTTTTCCTTCGTGTTGAAGAAATATAAGAGATATAAATCAAATGAGGATGAGAATATATAATAAATGAATCTTCGAGATTGTATGATTATGAATCAACTCCCGGCTGGATTTGTGATTTTGCAAGTAATGCATTTTTATGATACATAATAATTAATATATATATATATATATATATAACTAATTTTGTTATTATTAATCTAACATTTAAAATCAATGTATATTGATATTGAAAACCTAATAATTTATGATCAGGAAACGAAAAAACAAACGCAATTCTAGCGGAAGTAGGTCTCTTATGAGACAGTCTCACGAATTTTTATCTGTGAGACAGGTCAATCCTACCAATATTCACAATAAAAAGTAATACTCTTAGCATAAAAAGTAATACTTTTTCATTAATGACCCAAATAAGATATACATCTCACAAAATACGATACGTGATACCGTCTCACATAAGTTTTTGTCTTCTAAGAGTGTGGCAATGTAAATAATTAAAATTTTCTCCTGTTGTGAGAATATGTAAAAACGAATATTGACCAAGTACCGTTTCGGCAGAAATTATTGTCATCTTGAAATTAATTTCCCCCTACAGTTATCTGAATTAAAGCATATATACGGAAAAGTAATATACAAAAGAAATAAAAATAAGATTTTCTCCAAAAAAATTTTACCGTGGACGATTTCATCACATCATGAAACATAGGACAATTAATTTTCTCTCATTATCTAGATTTTGGAGTGAAGTTACATCTAATTTTCAATTTTAACGCTTCAGTTGTTCACGCTTTAGTTGTTTATTCCTAGACGTGATAAAGTATTAGATGTCATCATTGGTTTTTTTATTATAATTAATTTAATGTATAAAAAATATTTCAAAAATAATTTTAAAAAAATTCAAAAATACTTCAATCCGTGCTTACGAAGCACAGACCATGAATACGTGGAGGCATATGTGCTTACAAAGCACGGACCCTCCAATGTGGAGCCAGTGACCGTGCTTACGAAACACAGACTCTGTATATTTTAATTTTTTTTTTCCTTTCTCATTTTTTGATTATTAGTGCCTATTCATTTCCTGAACCTTTCACGTGAAGCTTGAAGTTTTGAATTTTCACGTGAAGTTCAATAATTCAAAGTTAAATAGTCTTCAACATTGTTCGTATATATAATTGATCATAACTTCGATCAATGAGTTATCAATTTCATCTTAATTTTTCTCTCAAATTTCATTGGCAAAATGTCTAACATCGATATACTCTTATATTTTGGTGGTCATGTAGTTATCGATAATGGATCGGTTGAATATAGCATTCCATTTGTTAGACTCTTACGAGTATTACGATCTATTAATTTGTCGGAGTTGGTTGAAGTTGTGCATAAAATGTTAGGAATCGATCCAACGGATTTTTCTATGAAGTTGTAAACAAAATATTCATTCATGGAGAGATCATCTTGGCATGAAATTCAAGTCCATCTCGTTGATGATAATGCTTTACAGTTTATAACGCAATGTGAAAATATGCATGTGTTGCATTTATACGTGGAAGCAAATTCAGTTGAGCATCATGTTGGATTTGATGATCCCGAATCCTACGTTCCACATGCATCCGATTCAGGTTTCAATAACCAACTCGGTGCTTCTACATATGGTGGTTTCCAGGATCAAGAATCTTATGTTCCACATGTTACTGAAGGACTCGGTACTATAAATTTCGATGATGTAAGTGGGTTTTGGGATCAATATATCAATGTCTCGTCGGAACATAAGCATGCTTCATATTGGCCGAAACCAACATTAGATACCAGTGCTCGTTATCCGGATATGGCAACTAATGATGATATTTGGAGGACTGATTCTGATCCCGATATGTCATATAGCGAGTTTGAAGAAGAAGAAGTGAATAATGATTATGATGAAGTGAATACTTTTACAAAATCTTAATGAGGGGACATCATCTCGACAACAACTTCGTGCCATATTACAGAGGCAGACCGTACCATTCTTTCAAACACTTCTGAAACGCCATCATTTTTCAATAAATTTTTTGGTGAAGAGCCTCTTGATTCTATCGATGTACCTTCTGGAGTGCAAACAAGCTATTACAATCCGGATAGAGGTGAATTATGCATTAATATGTTATTTAAAGATAAGAATGATCTTATTGCATCTGTGAAGGATTATTCAGTCAGAGTGGTCAGGCGTGAGTACCGTGTCGTAGATAGCACACGCATTTTGTGGAAGTCAAAAATAATTCTTCTACGGTCGTTTGTCGATGGGGACTTCGTGTTTATTTGAAGGCCAAGACTGGTTATTGGAAAATAACAAAATATGGCAGGTCTCACACATGTATATCTACCTATGTTGTTATGGACCACAGGAATTTGAACACTGATATGGTGGCACATACGCTATTGGGAGTTGTTCGTTGTAATCCTTCATACGAGATTAAGTATATCATCGAAAATGTGAAAGATAAATATGGATATCAAATTTCGTACACGAAGGCATGGCGAAGTTTGAAACGTGCTATGGAAATTGCTTATGGTACATGGGAGAGCTCCATTCAATTACTTCCAAAATTTATGTGTGCTTTGTCCAAATATAATCCGGGAACAGTTGTGGAGTGAAAGCATCTCAGAGCCAACACTGAACTATGTTTTTTGGGCACTCAGGCCATGCGTGAATGGGTTTCAGCATTGTCGGAAAATAATTAGTGTCGATGGTACACATTTGTATACCAAATACAAGAACAAAATGTTGATCGGTGTCACTCTGGATGAGAACAATCAGGTTCTACCGCTAGCATTTGCTATTGTGGATGAAGAAACAACAGATTCTTGTTAATGGTTCTTGGAGAACCTAGGCAGACATGTTGTTCGTGGTGAAAATGGTGTGTGTCTTATTTCTGATAGGCATAAGGGAATCGTGCGCGCAACTGAAGATCTACCATATTTTCAACCTCCTTACGGTGTGCATTGTTTTTGTTTAAGACGTGTTTGTTCAAACTTTAATGCTAAATTCAAATATGTGCATTTGAAAGATTTATGTTGGGCGACAGGCACACAGAATGAAATTTGTAAGTTTGAAGCAATAATGGAGGCAATCAAACAAAAAAAATATTTTGGCACACCGATATTTGGCTGGAATTGCGAAAGAAAAATGGAGTTTGGCTCATGACGGTTGTTAGCGTCGTGGGTTGATGACAACCAATATGTCGGAGTGTTTAAATAGTGTGTTGAAGGGTGCTCGTAGACTTCCTACATCTGCCATAGTACATTGCGTACAATATTTCATTGAACGTGTGACTAGAGGTGGTTGTATGGTTCAGGAAAATCAGCTGTGGTCAGATTATGCATGTCGGAAGTATGAGAAATGAGCGAGAAAATATAGTGAACATCGTGTTGCCAATTATGATGTACGTGAGCAAACTGCTTCGGTTGCAACTGTTGGAAGACCAAGTCGTGACCAACATATGCAGGTGGTGAAGTTATTAACGAGTGATTGTTCATGTGGTAAATGGACAATTTTTGGCATCCCATGTTCCCATGCTATTTGCACCACTAAGTGGCACTCCTTAGATCTGACGACACTTGTGCAGCCATGGTATAACAAGGTTGAGTACTTAGCAACGTACGAGGGCAGATTTAAACCTCTTGCAGATGAGCGATACTAGGATCCTCCAACTTTCGAGTGGCACCACAACCCGGTTAGACGTGAAAAAAGAAGAGTTGGTAGGGACAGAATGACTCGATTGAGAAATGAGATGGACAGACCGGTAGTTAGAGAGAGACAACATCGATAATGTATTTTGTTAAATTGTAATAACGCTTTGATATGTTAAAAATAAAGTGGTTTTTATTCATTAAAAAGAAAAAAAAAATATTAGTGCAATATACCGCTCGAGCGCGAGGTGCGATATACCACTCAAGTGTAAAATTATTGCAATATACAGCTCAAGTGCGATATATTTCCAGTGCATCACTCACGTCCGAGCGGTAAAAAGCTACCGCTCGAGTGCGAGGTGCGCTGGAAATTTTCACCGCACCTCGCACTCGAGCGGTAGCTTTTTACCGCTCGGGCGCGAGCGAGCGGTAGCTTTTTCCAGCGCACCGCTCGCGTCCGAGCGGTAAAAAGCTACCGCTCGAGCGCGAGGTGCACTGGAGAATTTCCAGAGCACCTCGTGCCCGAGCGGTGCGGCGCGAGTACCCCTTCCTCCTCTTCCCTTCCTTTTCCTTTCCTTTCCTTTCCTTTCCCCTTATCCTTATCTCATTCCCCACACATAATTTCAAATTCCTAACTCTCCAAATCTCTCTCTTAAATTTTTTTCTTCAATACTCCCTTGCAAATCACGCTTCAATACTCCGGTCATCTTCTCCAACAAGTGATTGCGGCGGTGGTATCGGTGGTGCGAGAATTTTATGAAAATGCGGGTGAGAGGACAGAGGACAAGGTCCTTTGTTCGGGGTAGACTTGTGTCGTTTGATTCGGGTACAATCAATGCATTTTTAGAAACACCCGAGGTTGATGATTCCGCCTTCCAGGCTTTGGTTCTTGCCACTGATTATGCTGTGATAATCGATACCCTGTGTCATCCAGGGGAGATCTGGAAACCAGTAGGGGGTCACCAAGTTGTTTTGGTGAGAAATATCTAAAGGCCGATATTGCCCTTTGGTATTTGTTTTTGTTAAGGAGAATGATGCTGGTCTCACACAAGAGTGAAGTACAAAAAGAGCGGGCCGTGGTGCTATATGTGTTATGCCAGGATTACAACGTCAATGTGGGAAAGCTCGTCAATTCTCAAATCACGATGAGCAATCATAATAGACACATTGGACTTTTCTTTCCTACTATCATATCAGAGTTCTGTGCGATGACAAGGGTTGTGTTCCTTGATGTTGAGGAGTGGCTGCAACCAATGAAGCCCAATTGTGGACAGTACTTGCAGCGGAATACGCGAAACGAGAATTAGACTTGAGGACGCATGAGGGAGATACAGGTGGATCGAGCACCGCCACCCCGCGTCGCCCACATGCGGTCCAAAAACGATAAACTAGATGAGGCTCTTGCCTTCATTACTCATCGAGAACAAGTCAACTTTAACTGTAATGAACATTTCGCCTATGTCGAGTCCATGATGCACAAAATACTAATCCACAGGGGTGTTGACCCAGGGACCATCCCTCCAACTCCGCCGTTCATTCCTCCGTTCCGTTTTCAGTATGACTATCAGTAGCAAGGCGATGCATCGGGAGTGCCACCACCAGAAAATGACGAGGATGAGTCGTGATCAACGATTCATGATGCTAGCTGAATGAATGAGGTATGTGATCTAATGCTTTTCTTTGTTTATTACTGTATGTTTGAGACATTGCATGTACTATAGTTTTGGATTCTTTAATTTTAATTTACTTTTCGCAGATGAGCATGAAACAAATAAGAACAACAAATTTGAGGATAGAGACGTCACTTATGTTTTTTTATCTTATCTATCGCTTGTGTATTTTCTTGTGTTGAGATGTGTAAATGTTAAAACATTTTTTGTTCGTGTTTTTACTATATGTTTTATTCCAGCTTTGTTTAATAGTGTATCTTTGTTTTTATTCGGCACTTCTGATTTTGTTCATCATAGTTACAAAATATTCGGCAATATACTTTAGAAATAATAAAAATTAGAAGATACAACAATGCAAACGGACAATGCAAATGGTAAAACAATAGAAATGATATAGTTACAATTAAATAGAAGAATCATCGTCATGATTAAATTGATACAAATGGCTCTTTGTTTCACAATCAGGTAGATTGCGTCTTCTCGTCCTCTACGCAATCCTACATTTTCAGGATTTTCCTTGTTCGAGTAACCTAGAAAAAGTGATAGGTGAAATAACATCCCTCTGTGGTCGAATTTCATGCAAAAGATGCTGAGGACCAACATTAAGCAAATTTGTAAAACTTTGTATGTTCGACCAAGACGAAGTTTGAAAATCCTGCTGACCAAATGAACGAAAGTCAGCAATCCCTGAATCACTAAACAAACCAGGTTAAGTAGTAGAGGTTCCTGCAATATTCAACTCAGTAGACGGAATAGTATTAGTGGTTCCTGCAAATCCACTTGGTTGGCTAACCATATTACTTCCCCACACCAATGATGACTGATGCGAAAAAAGATAAGGCGTACTAAAATTTTGTTGTACATTAAATTTTCCGGAAAAAATAATGTACGGATATGGTTGAAAACCAACGACATTAACTGTAGGTGATATGGTGCGTACAGTTATTCAATTATACCATTGGAAGTAGTCTTCATCAGTTTGCATCGATCGCCCGTGACGTACCCCTTTAGCACATACCTCAACCTAATATTCCACAACACAATTGAATTTTCATGATATTCTCTCAATTGGTATTTCGATGACATATTCTCGTGATATTATGCATATCATCATTGTCCACGGCAGCCACTGGAATTGATTGTCGTCTTCGGAATTGTTGCATCACCCGATTAAGAAGATGCATCTCCACGATGTCAAAGCAAATAAGGGGACAAACACATCGCCAAATTTTGTTGTCGTATGAATCAATAATCGCCTTTACATCTACGTCATTCTTCTGATAAACGATCCAATTAAACTGTAAAAAAATAGAAATGTTCAAATTACAAATTCATTTAATCAAAACAAAAAAAAAATCTTCATTTAATCACTATTAAATATTAAAATTGTATAATACCTCATTATGATTCATACGATCTAGAGAATCCCTTATAATTCTTACAGCATATGTTGGCGAATGTGTGTAACTAAATCCAATTTTCCACCTACAATTTAACAAAAACAAATACATATCAAGAAAATATAAGAGATATATTTGATATTACCACAATAATTTTTAAATATTACTGTGCACCATATGGAGAAACTGGAATAATAGCATCTGGATCAATGGGAGATATAATTAATGTTAATCCATCTCGGTCGGGGTTAACATATTAATCATGCTCCATGTCCATATCTGCTTATAATAATAAAAATAGATCAACAAAATTAACAAAAACTTTGTGTTAAATAATCACATTACATCAATTATACATGCAGGATATATAAAGGTCCAATCACTGTAGTCTTCTCTATACGTCACAACTCACGGTATATAAATGCTAGAAATGCACAACCCCAACTATAAGACTTCACGTTATCAATATCTCATAGCAGTTGCAAAAAATTAGTCTAGCAGACTCTCCTTGATAGTCAGGGAACATTATTCCTCCAATAATCATTAACACTACACAACGTGTATATTTGACCACATCTACTTCTGAAATATCATCATTAACAAGGTTATACTGTAATGAACCGTACTTTTCATACTTAAAATTTGCGGAAAAATTAAAAATTTTCTTAAATAAAAACATCCACACGGTCGTCACTCATCATTCATAAAATATCTTTGAAATCAACCATCACAATTAAAATTTGCTAAAAGAGAAGCTGTCTCAAAAAGTCTCACAACCCGATCATAAAATCAGAGTATAATTGTATTTTCTTAAAAACTTAAAATAGCGTATGCGGTCCTCGGGTCTAGCCTCCCGCTCAGTCCAAGCATGCCCCTTGGTCGCCACCTCCCGTCTCCTCATCAACATAGTCACCTGCATCGATCAAGTCTAGTGAGTCTAAAGACTCAACACGTATAAACTGGGATAACGAGTACTACATAATAAAATCGCATGCATCTTAAAAATAGAACGTACATAACTTGAAACTTGAGCTTGCATAATAAACTTGAACTTGCATACATAAATAGACGTGCCATAGCGTGAAACTTTCATAATCATAACTGCATACTTGAGCATACTAAAACATACATGACTTCATCATTTTTCGTAGAGGATGTTTCAAAGCAAGTGACCCATAGCATAATAAACACCTGATCAGACACACCACAGTACTGGGCTGACAGGGACGTATCCACTGCCGCATACATGAGATCCCCGTTCATAATTTAACGGGCTGGTTGGTCCCCGTTCATAATTTAACGCTTTCCAACCGCGATCTAACCCGTTCATAATTTAACGGGGCGGAAAGGTCCTCGGCCACGTTAACCGACTTCTAAACCCATTCATAATTTGGTCACAAGACATTTAGCATACCTCAAAAACTTAAAAGATTTTCATTGCACGTCATACATACTTACTTGGCGTTGAAGGATTCGTTGGACTTCAATCGGGGCCATTGCTGCACATACTAACACGAATTTGCATACTTAACTTGCATAACTTAACGTAGAAATCATACTTACTCTCGAGTTCAATCATTACTTAGGACGTTCTAAAATTTCCCATGACACGACCTTGATAATCCTTGCCCTAAACCATGACGTCACACTTCAAAACATGTTACAAATATTTTCCCCAAAACATGCAAGACACGGACCCCGTGCCCAGGTCCGGCTCCGGGTCCGTGTAGGCACTGTAAAGTGTGTGTGCAGAAAAGGGGAGACACGGACCCCGTGCTTAGGTCCGTGTTGGGGTCCGTGTAGACTCTGGAAAAAGACATCGAAAAGGAGGAGGGGCACGGACCCCGTGCATAGGTCCGTGTTGGGGTCCGTGTAGCCTCAGGAATTTGGCACTGCGAAAGAAACAAAGGCACGGACCCCGTGACTGGGTCCATGTGCGGGTCCGTGTACCCACTGTGATCGCGAACTCACGAAAATCTTATACATGCTTCGCTCAACTTTCTAGACTCGGTTGCACGGACTATGAATCGACACCCCGAGACCCACCTTAGCATTCCATAACATCAACCAAATTCGTACACACACCCAAAGCAATGAGTTCACCTTACAACATATACAATTCAAAGCATAGCAGTTGACACCAATTCGTTTCTCACGACTCCTAACGCATTCGAGTGCCTGTCGACACTATACGACGTATCAAATGACATCCCAACATCGTACTAATCATACCTAGACGCAGCAACGATCACCCGTCGATCCCCAACGAAGCCTGCAACAAAAACTTCAAGAACACAATTTTCGTAAAAGTCGCAGTTTGAGCAGTCCCACGAAAAACATCATAACTCACTCAATTTTCATCCAAAAATCTCGAATTTTATATCAAATCGAAGGTATCGAAAAGGTCTACAATTTTCTAGTTGAAAGTTTTATGAAAATCCCGACAGAAAAATCGCAGTATTCATCAGAACAGTAAGTTACGAGATTTCAGATCTAAAAAGTATTTCAAACGCATTCAAACCATTTTCCGCTCAAACGACGAACGTCACACATGGATTTTCACGCATAAAATAACACGACGCATACTATGACAAGATCGATGCAGAAAGAACAGATTATACGTGCCTTTTGATATCAAACGTTACCGAGACGGCGACACCGAAGCGGAGATGGCGCGAGGATTGATCCGGGACGAACGTGGCACGCTTTTCTTGGAATAAAAACAGATCAAAACTCGCTGGAAATTAATGGGAAGGGGGCGGCTGCTGACCTACTCAAGAACCCTAGGTTTTCTTCTTAAAAATGAAAGGGAGAGAGTAAAAAGAATTGTGTTTGTGTGTGTTGTGTTTTACGTTTCTAGTGTGTGTGTGCGTGTGTTATGGGTTAATTAGGAGACTAATTTGCTAAATTAATAATTACAAGTTAATTTGAAATATTAACTCCATTAACAAGTCAATAAAATTGTGCACCACTAAACATCCTAATAAAATCTCCTAATCTAGATAAAATGTATAACTACCCACTTTAAGAGTTTTGAAACTCCAAAAATCCCTAAATTAATAATTTAGGCTTTAACATACTAAATCTAAATAAATTATTAAAATGCCCCAAGCTCAACTAAAAAATAAAATACCACATTTAAAAATAGCCAAAAATCGTCACCGAGTCTTTTCCTCGATCCCGCCTCGAATAATCGTCTGAAACGTGAAACTTGAAAAAGACATTTTAACGCGCATCACAGAAACATGAATAATTTAAAATAATGCATTTTCATAAATTATGCATGGCTAAAACTCATTTAAAAATAATTAAATGGTCTAATAATTAAATGAATGCATGGGTCATACGTATACTGAATTTGGGCACTACATATACATGCAATGATCGTGTAGTGCAGTCATAGACAAATGACCATCTTTCAAATGTTTTGATGCTGGCACAAAGCCCAACAAATCCAAACAGATGTGTTGTCACTCCTCAACTTTATGTGACACATCTATTCCAGTTATTGGTTCACCATCAATTGTTAGACTCCAAATTATTGAAACATCTTATAACGTGATTGTTGCTTCACCACATATAAAATGAAACGTGTGTGTCTCACGTCGCCAACATTCAACAAAAGCAGTAATCAAATGATTATCAAAAACTTGTGAGCCACATTCTAAAACTCCATACAAACCTATATGATTTAAATATACAAGTGCACGATCTTTTATATAATTATCAGTGTATAGTTTCCAAATCAAATTGTCTGACCTCTTCACTTTGACAATCTCATCGACGGTTAACGAACAAACTGTTGATGACATATGTGTCACTTGTAAATAGAGGACACTGAGATCTTATGGACCTCGATTATCTGTCATTCTGAAATAAATTGTCGATCTTCTAAACTTCATTCAACAGTAAGAAAAGATCTCAAAATTTGTTCGGTCACGCTGGAAGAAATTGTAACGAACGAAGAAATTACAATAATCATGAGGAGAAACGAAAATGGAAGGGTGAGGAAGTAGGAGAGAATCAAATAGAGGAGAGAGAGATTGGCGGAGGGGGAGGGATAAGATAAGGGGATAATGGGTGTGAGGAGGGGTTGTGTTGGTAAGCACGGACACTCCAATGTGGAGCACCCGTCCGTGCTTACTTCAATTCGTGCTTACGAAGCATTGACCATGACTACGTGGAGCACCGTTCGTGCTTACGAAGCACAGACCATGCTCCACGTAGTCATGGTCCGTGCTTCGTAAGCACGGATTGAAGTATTTTTGAAAAAAAATTAATTAATTATTTTTGAATTATTTTTTACAAATTAAATTATTTATTAAAAAAACCCATGTCATCCCACATTGATTGTATTAATTTCTTAAAAGTTGTTTATATGAACCTGAATAATCTTTTTTTTTAGCTAATTTCTGGGATGAAGTTAAACTCAAATCTCAATTTTGAGAGAGTGTTAGATGTCTATCCCACATTGGCTGTATTAATTTCTTAAAAGTTGTTTATATGAACATGAATAATTTTTCTCTTTGGCTAATTTCTCGGATGAAGTTATACTCAAATCTTGATTAGCTAATTTTTGGGACGAAGTTAACCCAAATCTCAAGGTAAAAATAATTATTTCCGTGAGTATCATATTCTCATGACAACGGATATTCCCATAAAGTAGTAACATAATGATATTAATCAATGTTCTTGTTTCACAAATACACAGTGATTATTGATGTAGTGAAATTGTAGCCTTTTGATGTGACTTATAATGTTGAGACGTGTGAACAATCATCTCAGGTGGATTAATCCGTCTTCTTTTTATAAACTACTTCCGTGGAATTCAATGGAAACGATGATCTTTTGGAGAAATAAAAATGAATCGTATTTCTTTAAAAAGAAGAAAGAAAGAATCAATTAATCGATTATACAATAATCTTCCGATCACATTTCATCTAGCATCAAACCAAGGTGGAACACTGAGAAGTTGAAGGATCGAATATCGCCGGAAGAAGGTATTTCCGGCCACTCGCACCATGCGCGTTGTAGCTACCACCGGTGGTCGGATCCAACAGCAAGTCTCCGGCGTAGCCTGGGTAGGCCCCTTTCCCGTACACGCCGGGGCAAGCCGAAGCAGCTTCCAATGGAGCAGTAGCCGGGCCTTGATAAAACCCGTTCCCGAAAGGGTTCGTGGCAGTTCCGGCCAAAAGCCCGGATAGAACAGTCACCATTCCGTCCATGCCTACATCGTTATTGGGGGAACCCAATGGCGGGTTTTGCGGGCCGTAAATGGGCTGATGGAAGGGCCAAGCACAGTAGCCGGGGCACTGTGTCTCTGAATTGCCCACCCAAATGTAGGCAAATTTCTGATTCTTCCCCTTCACGATGGAGCTCTTGGATCCGTGGGTTCCGCACCTGTTTACGCAGAACCCAGCTACGGTCACATCGGAAGCCGTTAACACGACGTTAACGGCATTCTGCTGCTCGCCCTTGGAAGCCAGCTGCACGATCTGTTCCTCCTGGAGAGATTTCCCAAGGGAGTATTTGTCGTCCAGGATTTGCTTGCCCAAATGGAGAGACAGGGAGGATGGGTTTTTGGAATTGGCAAGGTGGTAGTATTTATCTATGCCATTCCACCACGTGGCCACCGACGGGTTGCTTGAGGTGGCGGCGGAATCTGACAAGGAGGCGATGAAATCGGATACAATAGCCCTTTGGGATGGCTTGAAGTTCCCGTACCATATCAGATTGACGGAGATGGTGCCTTGCAGGAGAGCACCATTGTGATAACGAAGAAGCTGGTTCTGCTGATCTTGCACTGAAGTGCTCGAAAGAAATCTTGCAGCAAAACACCGATTTAACACAGAAAACAGGGCCAACATTAGAAGATTAACATTGAAGAAGCGGTGAGATCCCATTTATTTTACTGAAAAAGAAAGAATCAGAGTAGCTTGAGGTGATTGAAATTGGAGCTGGATGAATGATGATGAAGCAACAACGGTGGGATGGAGTATTTATGTTGGTTTGTGGAAGGAAACTGCCGAGAAAGGAAGAATACGCGGTTTTACGAGTGTAATGTAATAACGCCTATATCCGTTAGGTTGTGGTTCAGCTGTCTTCGGATCTGTTTAGTATCCATAAAATTGAGTAATATTCATAACTGAATGCCACTTCCAATCCAATTAATATAACACGAAACTCTTGTGATTCTCAGACCAGACCGACTCAATTTATAAAAATTATTATTTTTTATGTCAAATATATTACTTTTTATTTTATGTATGAACCAGATCGACTCATATTCATGATACAGTCCTACAAGATATATCCGTGATAATTTTAATCTAATGATAAAAACACCACAAATGACTTAATTGCCTTCAATATATAAAAATCCTAAACCCTATTGTTATTTCATTTTACTTGTAGGTAGAAATTAAAACCAAATAAATAAATATATAAATGAACTCGAGATAATTATATAAATGATTTGTATAAATCTCAATAAAATTATTAGTATAATTCGATTAACCTTAAAAATTTATATTTGACTTGACTCACAAAATTAAGGGCTCAATTATCATATTATATAATATATAAAATTAGGTAAAATAAATAAATAAATAATTCATGCAAACATTGTCGGCGCCTGAACAGATAAGAAATATGAAATCAATCAACAAATTTGAAATTATAAAATTTATTATGATAAGGTTAATTTGGTCATTATAATATAATATATAAATTTAATCATTCTTATTAAAATCATACCAAACATTAAATATAATATCCTATATCTTATTTATCAGTAACTTATCCTTATATTATATATCACATGTTTATCCTATCATGTTACCAAACTATGACTTAATATAATTCTTATATACACATTTATAATAATTTTAAAATTAAATAAAATTAAAATATGGAATAATCAGATTTTGAGAGAGAAAAATTTAAAGTTGAGAGGTTCTTCCTTGGAAACTTAGAGTTATTTGTTGGACTTCTTCATATATGTTAATTTCTAGTTGCTCACATTGGATTGTGTGTGCTTAACATGTTTTCCTATTTTATTGTTGGGAACCATTTTTTCGCAATCAAGGCACAACGGAAGTAAAAAATTTTGTTTCAACATTCAAAACTGTCTTTGTGTGTCTTAGGTT
The DNA here is from genome assembly GCF_022965805.1 of Primulina eburnea. NCBI lineage: Eukaryota > Viridiplantae > Streptophyta > Magnoliopsida > Lamiales > Gesneriaceae > Primulina > Primulina eburnea. Next base: position 35,188,767 of record NC_133103.1, on the reverse strand, counting down.
TATAAATAAATCATTCATAAGGTGTTTAGATCGTTATCTTTGTGTATAAAACGCTAGCTCCAAACTATTTGGGATTTTAAGCGGAGATAGTCATTCTTATAAATCTCTACAAATAGATCTTACTCCCGTTTATCGTCAAAACCGATCCGAGTTCATAGATGGTTTTCCTTGTTTGGAATACACTAGTAATCACAAACAATTTCTTCGTTGAGATTAGATCGCCCGAATTTTCAAAATCGGGAGTCGGTACAGAAGCGCAGGACACGACCGTGGAAGAAAATGATTGGCCTAAATTTTGCACAAAATTTTCGAAGTGGCTGAAAACCTTTTATAATTGTGTGCAAAAATTCTCTTATTTATTATGTCTCTTATGGTATATTTATATGGTGCAGTTCCTGATCCCATCAGGAGTATATCTAACACAAGAATTCCTAATCCTTGTTCCGCCAGGACTCTTTTATTTCATTATAATAAAATTCTCATATTATTATTATTATTATTGTTGTTGTTGTTGTTGTTGTTGTTGTTGTTGTTATTATATCATATATTTTTGATAATGCATGATAAATTAATAATATATATACACATATTTATATCTCCATATAAAAAATATATATAAATATTAATACACTTACACAGGCACTTTTAATACATGCATAAACATATAAATTAAATAAAATAATCATTATTTAATTCATATAATCAACTCAGTAATCACCATACTAGTACCATAATTTAATCAGTAGATTCTAAATTCACAAATAAATGATTCTGAACTCATTTTAACCTTGATCGACGATCCAGCTGTGCTGATGTATCAACGATACAAGTTGTAACTTTCCGAAAATTTGAAGGTCCAAGTGCACTATATACATGCAAGTTACCGAATTTCTTATGTATTTTACTGTAATTGTTTTAATTGCCTGAATTGATTATGGTATGCATGTTTATATGTTTAAAATTTAGTTTTCTACTAGAACACATAAAAATAAGTTTTTAAAGAGTATTCGAGACGCGATCGAGGAACGGAGACCGGAGACCATAAGAGGGAAAATATATTTATTAAATAATTACTTTAATTGTTTAATATATGGTATATTATAAGGACTACTTCCAAAATAAGATATTTTGAGATGGTTTCACGCGTCGAGTCATATTTTAAACCGATTTTCGATGAAAATATGGACTTTTTGAGAACTCGGCTAATATTTTAACAAACTCTCGTTAACAAAATATTTTAATTATTATCTAATGGGCCTATTATACTATGTCAATAGGTCTAAGATTGCACTATGTAATTTTATATCAAAATTAAGCTAATAAACCATACCCATAAACCCCAAACTCACGCCCCCACCCAGGAAAAGGACAAGGACATTTCCACCAACACAAACTCACACACACCAGCATGTTTTCAAGGGGAAATTCAAGAAACTAGTGCAGAATTTCAGCAAGGATTCTTCCCCCGCCTCTACACCAACGTCATTCGCATCGCCAATCGTTTTCCGTGCTTGAAATACGCAAATACACGCCTTAACCTCAATTTTCTCATCTATTGCACCATATTATATGTTTGATGCATGTTTGCATGTAAAAGTATATGAACTCTTGTATTATTTTCGTTTTTATGTCATAATATGCCAAGAACTCAAGTTTTTATGATTTAAAACTCTTGCTATTGATGCATTAAGGGGCTACCATGGTAGGGACACCAAAATAGATGAATTTGAGAGGGTTTAAAAGGCTTAAGTGAGGATGCATAAGGGCTGGATTTGAGGGGTAAGGGGTTGCACGAAAATAGAATCTTCGTGGGCTAAGGCTCTTCGGCTAGGGCATCCTTGAGGGCCACGGTTTGTAGCTGATGTTAGGTTGTGTCCAGGAGACCTAAAGGGGCAGTATGATGGTTCAAGGGTGGCTGGATGATGCTTGGTTCGAAGGCTAGGGCGATCGCATGAGGGAAGTCGTGCATGGCTACTAGGGCATGGCTGGAAGGGTTGGGCACGTTATGGGGTGTTTGGTTTTGTCCAGTAGGTTTCCTAGGGTTTTTTTATGGTCCTAAGAGGGTCAGCTAGGGTCTGGTTGGGCTGGTTGGTGGCTAGGACCGAAGGGTGCTTGGTTATAGGGAGGCTAGGGTTTTCAAGTTTGGGCAAGAAAAGTTCAGTAGCTATTCTAGGTTGTATCGAGGGTCTTGATGAGCTTGAATTGGGTTCTACACGGTATGGTTAAGTATTAATAAGCTTTGGTTCAATTTTGGTAAGGTTTGGTTAAGTTTCGAGTCAATACGAGTCAAAATCAGGATCTACGTCTAAGTTTAAAAACAAGTTGGGAAATTAGTCTTGAAGCTTAAGTTTACGTCTAAAAAATATTTTTGTGTGCATTTTAAGGTGTTAGGTTAAGTTTGGAATGATTTGGGTCATCGTTTTAAGGTCTAAGGATAAATTAGAAAAGTTAGGGTTCTAGGGGCAAAACGGTAATTTTACACCTAAAAAATGTAAAACGTCCTGGCAATGTCCTGAATGCTGTAGAAATTGTTAAAATATTTATGTCAAATATTTATGGAATTTTATAATGAAACGTTTATGCTAAAAGATATGTTGCATGCTTGGTTTAAAAGAAAAATGATTTACATGTATATGAATTTTTACAAATGATGGAAATATGAAAATTTGAAGGAGGTAAATTGGTTGTGACTAATACGATGATACGATAATACGATGATACAATGATATGTGAGGTCAAGGCTCAGTTGACGGGTGAGATGGTCGCTGATATCCCCGCCGCCCGGTACTTTGGTAATACGTAGAGAGATCTATCGACCTTCAGCTAATATAAAAGTCACAATTGAGGTTCTGAATTCAATAAAAAGGGAAACGTATACGTATATGATGAAAGGAAATATGATATGTTGAAAAGAAAATGTTAAAGTTTATGTTTATGAAAAGCTATTTTATTAAAAGTATTTTCACTGTTTCTTGTTAATGTATATGTATTACTTGCTATCATGGTAAACGTTTGCTGAGTCAATATACTCACAAGGTATGATCGATGCAAATGAGCATGAGATTGATGTTAATGGAAGTCTTGATGGTTGATCTTGTTGGACTGAAGGTGCACATAACCCGAGGACCGTCGCTAGTTTTCTGAAATTAAAATAAGTTCATGAATTATGCTTACTTAAATATGTTTACTACTTATGATGCTTTTGAGAGGTTTTGAGATGATGATAGAGTTAATTTTTTTTTTTTTTTTGAGATGATGTTAGTTTAGGTTGGTTGATATTTTACGACTTTATGCTTTGAATTACATTCTTTTGGATTTTTAAATAATAGTTTGTTGGTTTTTTTTTAAATGGTGCAAAATATTCATATTTCAAATATTTAGTGTTTCAGTCGAATGAATTAGAAAGAAAAAAATTTTAGTACTATGTAAGAAAAACAAGTAGTGGACGTTTCAGTTGGTATCATAGTCACGTTCTTGTAAGGGGCTGTGCCAACGCCAGTTCCAGAAAGCTCGGTCGTCAAGCCTCAAGTTTGTAAGTTTAAATGTTTTTAATGTTTTTACATGCATGTTTACATTGTTTATACGTTTAGCTATATGTTTAAACAATTTTTGAAGTTAAATGACATTTGTGTTTAAGTTTGCATGATAAATGATTTTTATAATTAAACCTGCATCGTTGCATGATTTTTTTAAGAGGTAAAATATTAGATGCTTTAGAATTTTTATGCATGTTATGATATAAAATAAGAAATTATATGATTTCCATGCATGCTGACTTTGTGATGGACTTAGACATGTTTAAGAATTTGGTTAATGGCATTAGGAAAGGTTGAAAATGATTGGACTATATTGATTTTTGGGTTTTAGTACTCATGTTCTACTTTTTTGGTCATAAGTTAATCGTGAAATTTATTAATGCTTTTTGGGACATATAGATTTTCTAAAAAAATACTAATGATTCGTGGTTACTAATTGAGTTAATTTTTGAGAATTTAATATAAGGAATAATGATTCGAAGACTGTGACGATCTTTATAAGTATAAAAATATATAATTTGGGATTTTAAGTTTTGATGTAAAAGTAAGATTGTTTATGATAATTGATTTTGGGTTTCATAAACTTTAAATTATTGAACTTTATGTTACGGGAAACATATATAATGCAATTAGGAATGCCAAGAACTTATGGGTTAATTATAGAATTTTCGAAATTTAGGACCGATTGAATAATTTTCGAGAAATTAGGAATTTATTTTGCAATTGTTATGAAATTTGGGGACTAGTTTAGCAATAAGTGAGTATTGAATGTTTAAATGATATGAATTTTCGATGAATTAGGATTTAAGGGATATTTAGAACTTTGAAATATCTTGGTTATAATGTTATAAGAAATGGTAATCAAGAGCATTGTAGGATGAATCAATATTGGGCCTGAAAATCTAAGCGTCAGTGGAATAATGTTATGGCAAATTAAGAATTTAGAGTGATGATAATTTAAGGTAAAGTTGATCAGTTAGTTAAGTTATAGAATTAGACATTAAGGTAACATATTTTTGGGAACTTGAGATTTGATGTATCATAAGTTTTAGTCATGATCTTAAGAGTTAAAATTATACCTTCGTTAGGGTTAAATTTATTTAGAAAGTTGGGTAAGATTGATTGTTAGGTTACTTGAAAGACGTATGTAAAAAGTGAGATTGACACTATGTCTTGAGGAGTTTTTGAAAGTCATTAAGAAAATTGGGATTAAGTGGGTATGTATATTGAAATTCTGTTATCTAAGACTATTCGGGTTGTGTAAGTTTGAATTACTTATGAGATATATCTTTATATGAAAATTTTGGGTGAAATAAAAACAAGAAAGAATTAGTTGTGTCCCACATAGGTTACCATGAACAAATATTAAGATTTTTATCGAGTAAGTAATCTAAAATCTTGTTATGCGGATTCTAGAATTCTATGAGTTATAAGTGAAGTCGAATTATTAGAGTTAGTATAACATTAACGTGGGATAACTTATTAAGTTTTATACGCTAGTGTTAATTAAGCATTAAGGATACGTTAGAATACGACATTCGTCCCAATAAGGAAAGTCCAAGTGTCTTACGCATCAACTAAATTGTAACTGGGAAGAAAATAGTTTAAGCATATTATTGATGCTAGAAGAAACTTTATTATATAGGTAGAAGATCGATATTGTATATTTTGGGTTTTATGGATTAACATTACTCGAAATTTAAGATTTACAATAACTTATATTTGGGATATACTTGTAAATAATTAAGTTACGTTATTTTGGTGTTGTAAGATAAATGTTTGATTCAAGAATCTTAGACTAATATTATATTGAGGTTGAGATAATGTTTAATTATTAAGTGTATTACCCAGGATAGAAGTCGGTTAGTAAATCTTAGTACTAAGATTTCTTAAGTTGAACTTTATAAATGCTAATATTTGGATTTAAAGCATTAGCATACCTCGAGTTCAATAAACTCAAGAAAGGAAGCATTTGGGATTTTAATGTTGAATTATAATAGGTTAATGAACATCTTGGGTATAGTATAAGGAAAGTAATATACGATAAGTTTGGACATTCATTTCTAATTCTGATAATTGTGAGAAAAGTCAAAATTCGAGGTTATAGTAAAATAAAACTAAGTCGTCATAGGTCGTTTTAAGTTACGACTCACAAACGAACATGTAGAACCCGATTTCAGTACACGTATAACCCATGCATCTATTTAAATTATTGAAGCATTTAATTAATTTTAAAGGAGCTTTAGTCATGCATAATTTATGTAAATGCACTATTTTAAATTAAATTATGTTATGTGATGCACGTGGAAATGTCTTTCGAGTTTCACGTTTCAGGCGATTATTCGAAGCGGGATTGAGGAAAAGACCCGGGGACGATTTTGGCAATTTTAGAGATGGTATTTTATTTTAAGTTGAGTTTGGGGGTATTTTAAATAATTTAGTGAGCTTTAGCATTTTTGAGCCTAAATGTTTAGTTAGTGATTTTAAGAGTTTAAAACTTTTAAAATTTAGTATTTTATGAGATGTTAGTAGTTTGAATCCTAAATTTTATTATTTTGAGAGTCTTTGATTTTAGAACTTTTAAATTCTAGTATGGTGTGTGCTATATTTTAATTAAATAGTTTTATTTAAAGATGAGTAAGGATAGTATTTTAATTAAATTGTTAGTTGAGTCAACATTTTAATTAGCATCTTGATTAGCATTGTTATTTATTAATTAGCAAATTTTACTCCTCCTAATTATCTAACACACACACGCACACACACACTCTACACACACTAGAAAACGTAAAACACACACTCACACAATACAATTCAAAATTTCATTATTTTGGAGAGAAAAAGATTAGGGTTCTTTGCAAAACGGCAGCCGCCCCTTTTAGTCAATATTCCCGGCGATTTTCGTTGGTTATTTTCAAGGAAAAACGGTGCCACGTTCGTCCCGGATCAACCTCGCTCCTATCTCCGCTTCGGTGTCGTCTTTCGGTAACGTTAGATATCATAAGGCACGTATATTCTGTTCTTGCTGTGTCGATCAAGTCATATTATGCGTTGCGTTGATTTTTATGCGTAAAAGTTATGTATCATGTTAGTAGTTTGAGCGGGGTATAGATCGGATCAATTTCGAGGGCAAAATGTTAGATCTAAAACTCGTTTTTACTGTCTTTTCAAAAACTGCGATTTTTCTGTTCACATTTTGGGAAAACTTTCAACGGCAAAAACGTAGAACTTTTCGATACCTTCGATTTGATATAAGGTACGAGATTTTTGGACGAAAAATGAGAGAGTTATGATATTTTTCGTGTGACTGCTCAAACTGCGATTTCCAGAAAATTTGTATTGATACGTTTCTTGAAGTTTTATGTTGCAGGCTTCGTTGGGGGCTCGACCGGTGATTGTTGCTGCGTGTAGGTACTTGCTTATGTTGTTGGGTCGATCAGTAATGGTTCGCTTCGGGTCATTGGTCATCTAGTTGAATCAAATGTCGTAGGAATCAAGTTGATGTCAAAGACCGTATTTTGGTTCGTATGAGTTGTAGGGTGAACGTCGTCACGTTGAGGCAATTACACGAGTTTAGTTCACTGCTATGGTGTCCTAGGATAGTCTCGAGTTGTGGAAATCTTGTGCCGTTATGTGTTAATTAGGAGACTAAGTATTGTGTAAGTTTTTCCTCGCAGGTTCAGAAATACGTAGGCACACGGACCCTTACCCGGACCCCCGCACGGGGTCCGTGCCTTCGTTCCCTCAGCAATGTCTAGGACCCGAGTGTACACGGACCTCCACACGGACCTAAGCACGGGGTCCGTGCCTCTCCCCTTTCCGAGTACTCCTTTTACAGTATCTACACGGACCCTGACCCGGACCTTTAGACGGGGTCCGTGCCCTTGCTTTTCTACACACACCCCATACAGTATCTACACGGACCCAAGCCAGGACCCAGACACGGGGTCCGTGTCCTTCCTATTTTTGGGATACATTCTTTCATTCACTTTGGAATTTGGTTGAGGTTTTAAGTTAAGGTTTAATATGATGTTTTCATGATCGAGTCATGGGAAATTTTAGAACGTCCCAAGTGTTGATTGAACTTAGGGGTAAGTATAATTTTTACGTCTAAGTTATGCAAGTTAAGTATGCAATTCCATGTTAGTACGTCGCAGCAACGGCCCAGTCGAAGTCCAACGAATCCCTCAACGCCTAGTAAGTATGTTGACGTGCAAGAAAATGTTTAAGTTTGGAGGTATGCTAATTGTCTTGTGACCAAAGAAAGTTAAGGATTAGAAAGCGTTAAATCATGAACGGGGACCAATCCGCCCGTTAAATTATGAACGGGTTCGATCGTGGTTGTGAAGCGTTAAATTATGAACGTGGATCAACTGGCCTGTTAAATCATGAACAGGGATCTTATGTATGCGACAGTGGATACGTCCCTGTCAACCCAGTACTGTGGTGTGTCTGATCAGGCGTTTATCATGTTAAGGGTCACTTGCTTTGAAATATCCTCCACGTAAAATTATGCAGTTAAGTACGTTGAAGTATGAAAGCATGTTTAAGAAAAGTTTATGTTCATGGCACGTCGTAGTATGTATGTTCAAGTTCAAGTTTATTTCAAGTTGAAGTTTATGCAAGTCAATTTAAAGTTATGTATGTCCTATTTTAAAGAAGCATGCGATTTTTATTATGTAGTACTCGTTACTTTCAGTTTATACGTGTTGAGTCTTTAGACTCACTAGACTTGATCGATGCAGGTGAGTACGATGAGCAGGAGACAGGAGGTGGCGACCAAGGGGCAGGCTTGGGCTGAGCGGCAGGCTAAACCCGAGGACCGCAAGATTATGTTTATGCAAACTTTTAAAATACTCTGATGTTTTGATTTGAATGTGAGACGAGTTGAGACAGCGTTCTTTTAGCAAACTTTTATTTGGTGATGGATTATTTTAAGGATATTTTATGTATGTTAGGTGACGACCGTACGGATGTTTTATTTGAATAAAAAATTTTATTTTTCCGCAAATTTCAAGTAGTAAAAGTACGGTACGTTACAGAACATCTTATGGCAAATTTAATTAGGATTGAGGAGACATAAGGGCAACCTAAAACTTATTTTAACAGAGTAGTGCAGTGGAAGCGTAGATTATTGGGATACTAGAATTAAGAGTCTAAACTTTTTGATTATCGAGGATAAGAGAATTTCGAGGACGAAATTCAATTTATGGGGGGTATATTGTAAAGTTCAGAAAATTTGAAGGTTTACGTGCACCACATGCATGCAAGTTATCAAATTTCTTATATATTTTAATTAAATTGTTTTAATTGTCTGAATTGATTATGTTAGGCATGTTTACATGTTTAAAATGTTGTTTTCTACTAGAACGCATAAAACTATTTTTTAAAGGTTATTCAAGACGCGATCGATGAACAAAGACCGGAAACCATAAAAGGGAAAATATTTTTATTAAATATTTATTTTTAATTTTTTAATATATGATATATTTTAGTATTTCCAAAATAAGATATTTTGAGATGTTTTCACGAGCAGAGTCGTATTTTAAACTGGTTTTCGATTTTCGATGAAAATAAGGACTTTTTGTGAACTCGACTATTATTTTCACAAATTTTCCTTAACAAAATATTTTAATTATTATCTAATGGGCCTATTATATTAGGTTAATGGGTCTAAGCTTCCACCTTGTATTTTTATATCAAAGTTAAGCTAAAAAACCCTACTCATAAACCCCAAACTCACGCTCCCACCCTAGGAAAAAACACAAGGACTCTTCCACCAGCACGAACTCACATATACCAGCACGTTTTCAAGGGAAAACTCATGAAAATAGTGCAGAACTTCAGCAAGGATTCTTCCCCCCCTCTCCGCCAACGTCCCTCACATCGCCAATTGTTTTTCGCGCGTGAAATACGCAAAGGCACGTCTTAACCTCCTTTTTCTCATCTATCACACCATATTATATTTTTTATACATGTTTGCATGAAAAAATATGAACCTTGTATTATTTTCGTTTTTATGTCATAATATGCCAAGAACTCAAGTTTTTGTAATTTAAAATTCTTATTATTGATGCATGAAAGGGCTGCCATGGTAGGGACACCAAAAGGCATGAATTTTAGAGGGTTTATAAGGCTTAGGTGAGGCTGCATAAGGGCTGGACGTGAGGGGTAAGGGGTTGAACGATAATAGGATCATTGTGGGCTAGGGATCTTTGGCTAGGGAATCCTTGAGGGCCGTTTGTAGCTGCTGTAAGGGTGTGTCCAGAATATCTAAATGGGTTGTAGGATGGTTCAAGGGTCGCTGCATGATGCATGGTTCGAAGGCTAGGGCGATCACATGAAGGAAGTCACGCATGGCTCCTAGGGCATGGCTGGAAGGGCTAGGCACGTTTTGGGGTGTTCGGTTCTGTCCATTTGGTTGCCTAAGGTTCGGTTATGGTCCTAAGAGGATCAGATATGGTCTTGTTGGGCTGGTTGGTGGCTAGGACCGCAGGGTTCTTGGTTAGGAAGGGTAGGGTTTTCAAGTTTGGGCAAGAAAAGTTTAGTAGCTTTTCTAGTCTGGATCGAGGGTCTTGATGGGCTTGCATTGGGTTGTATATGGTATGGTTAGGTGCTAATAAGCTTAGATTCATGTTTGGTAAAGTTTGGTTAAATTTCGAGTAAATACGAGTCAAAACCAAGATGTACGTCTAAGTTTAAAAACGAGTTGGAAAATTAGTCGTGAAGCTTAAGTTTACGTCTAAAAAATATTTTTGGGTGTATTTTAAGGTGTTAAGTTTGGAATGATTTGGGTCGTCGTTTTAAGGTCTAAGGATAAATGGGGAAAGTTAGGATTTCAAGGGCAAAACGGTCATTTATACCTAAAAATGTTAGACTTCCTGGCAGTGCCCTGAATGCTGTAATGAATGTTAAAATGTTTGTGTCAAATGTTTGTGGAATTTTCTAATGAAACGTTAAAACAGATATTCTGGGGACCCGAACGCTAATCATGTTCTTAATCGTCATTGGGACTAACTCAATTATAATAATCAGGGTCTAATTTTTTTATTTTAAAATGCGGAAGGTAATGGAATCAAACTCCTATACATATCAGTATAAAAGTATAAATTTCAAACATAATACAATAATTTACAACTCAGGTTTAACACCTAACTATCAAGTGTTTAAACCCTAGCTCTAGTCCAAGTCCGGAATCACCACTCTAATCTCGATCTGTCTTCATCTTTGTGACCCTGTACCTGTCCCACCTGTTGCCATGCACACATACAGACAAGACAATAGCCGGATAACTCCGGTGAGATATAAATATCCCAGTATAAACAATGTATTAAATGCAATCATAAAAAACATATATAAAAGCATAAACAAACATCAAAACATGTATCTAATCTGATTACATGAGTTCATGACTCGTGATCTAATCTTATCTTATCTCAAATCTAGGGATCCCAATCTAATTTAGACTTTGGTATGATGTATCGAATGTGTCTGAGATAGACGTCGATCTACATCTGAAGCTCTTCGATACACCGTAAGTCTAGAGTCTTATCGGTTCTGAGAAAGACTCGGCGGTTCTGCCCTAGCTAGGCTGTCTGCCCTAGACTCGGACTCTGACTTTGTTCTAAGTCAATACATGCACATATCAATCTGATAATCTGCAAATATCAATGTAATAACATAAAGTATGTGATTTAGGGAAACTCAAGTCAAACCTAACTCGAGTTGTGCAATCCCGAATCAACATTTATTTATACCTTTCTTGCTGTCGCTCTGATACAATCGAAGTCTTGCTTCAAAGTCTGTCACTGTTCAATCTGGCAATGAAAATATCAATATATTCTGTATCAATATTCTAATCAAATCAGTATCTCTGTTTTATCAGATTTCTGACAGTACAACAGTACAATCTTGCGATACTGATAATACTATATCAGTCTATATCAATTCCAATCATTTACAATTAACCACTGTACAAATCTGACATCACATCTCAGTCAATTTCATTCTGAAAATCATAACAACTCCATATTCAGTCCGTATCTTAATCTGACTTCGATTCTACGCTGTCTAACATGTCAAGAACAACATATATGACGTGTATTCAATTCTAACAACATCATAATTTCAAAACATGTTAAAACGTAGCAAAACTTACGTCCAGTTGTAGCCTACGTTGCTAGGAACTCGGTACCGAAGTCGGATTTAAAATCTAACGGACGGATTGAAATAAAAAGGCGTAAGGATTTTCACGGAACCTCTCGGTGCTTCTCTTTTCTCTGAGAATGTAATTGTTTATCTGTACGTATATATATATATATACTAAAGTTGCATGTTGGAGAAACGTGTCTCATTTCTCGCATCCTGGTCGGCGCTCGAGCGGTAATAATGTACCGCTCGAGCGCGGCCTCCTCGGCTCAAGCCCTTCCAATTTTTGCTCCTTTGGCGCTCGGGCGGTAATAATCTACCGCCCGGGCGCCATCTCTTCTGCCCAAGACACATATTTGTTGGACGTTGGCGCTCGGGCGGTCGATCTTCACCGCTCGGGCGCCAACAGTTCTGTCCCAAAATGTGAAATTCATATGTTTGGCCAAATCTTGTCTCGTAATAGCCCTTTAATAATCACATTAAATTAGTATTCCATACTCATCTCGATTAAAACTCTATAATCGTATTTTAATATGATATAAAATCTTGGGCATTACATTTCTCCCCCCCTAAGATACGATTTCGTCCTCGAAATCACAAGCATTCCATCGTATCAATAAGGAGTATATATACAAAACTGTATACAAATTTACATCATCTAAACAACTCTGGGAATTCTTGTCTCATATCTGATTCAGTCTCCCAGGTTGCTTCTTCTACACCATGACGAGTCCATTGCACTTTTACAAGTGGAATCATCTTCGTTCTGAGCTGTTTCTCTTTGCGATCAATAATCTGAATCGGTTTTTCAACATAGCTCAGAGATTCATCAAGCTCGGTCTCGTCTGGCTGAATAGCATGTGAAGCATCAGGAAGGTATATCCTCAATAACGATACATGAAAGACATCATGTATCCCAGATAATGAAGGCGGTAAGGCGAGTCGATAGGCACGATCTCCTATCTTCTCGAGGATCTCATAAGGCCCAATGTATCGTGGAGACAGTTTCCCTTTCTTGCCAAATCTGACAACTCCTCTGAAAGGTGAAATCTTCAAGAATACTCGGTCTCCTGTTTCAAATACCAACGGTCTACGTCGAACATTGGCATATTTGGCCTGTCTGTCTTGTGCTGCCTTCATTTTCTTACGAATTAGCTTCACTTTTTCTGTCATATCTCTGATCATATCTGGTCCAATCTCAGGAACTTCAGAGATATCATCCCAATAGAGAGGGGATCTGCACTTCTTTCCGTACAACGCTTCAAATGGTGCCATCTCAATACTCGTCTGATAGCTGTTGTTGTACGAAAACTCACAAAGAGGCAATGCATCTTGCCAATTAGTGCTAAAATCTAGCACTACTGCTCTCAGCATATCCTCCAATGTCTGGATAGTCCGCTCTGACTGTCCGTCGGTCTGTGGATGATATGCGGTACTCAGATGTAACTTCGTACCGAGAGCCTGCTGCAAACTCTGCCAGAAGTGCGAAGTAAATCGAGGATCACGATCTGATACAATCGATTTCGGCACTCCATGCAATCTGACCACTTCTCTGACATAGATCTCTGCCATCTGGTCAAATCTGTACGTCATCTTGTACGGAATAAAACATGCGGATTTGGTTAATCTGTCAATTACGACCCAAATCGCATCACAACCTTTGGAGGAACGCGGCAATTGCGTCACAAAATCCATGGAAATGTGATCCCATTTCCATTCAGGAATGGACAAACTCTGTAATAAACCTCCTGGTTTCTTTCTTTCTGCCTTCACCTGCTGGCAATTCAGACATTTGGAAACAAATTCGGCGATGTCAGTCTTCATTTGTTTCCACCAGAACTGTATTTTCAAATCATTATACATCTTTCTGCCACCAGGATGAATGCTGAATCGACTGTTGTGCGCTTCTGACAATATCTGTCGTTTCAAATCTGAAATATTTGGCACAACTAGACGATTATTCACGTACAAAACGTTGTCACGTACCTGATATTCTGATCGATGTCCTGTTCTGACTATCAATATCGATTTCTGTATATTCTGATGAACTTCCTGAGCTGCTTTAATCTTCATAATTAGCTCTGGCTCTACTTGCACCGTATAAAGTCTCAATGGTCTATAATCTGTTTCAAATTCTAATCCAGACAAACAGCAGTCTTCTATCAAATTCGAAACACCAATCGTCGATAAGGATAAAGAACATACCTTTCGACTCAGTGCATCAGCTGCTGCATTAAACTTTCCTGGATAGTATTTGATTTCACAATCGAAATCTTTAAGCAAATCAAGCCATCTTCGTTGTCTCATATTCAATTCAGATTGTGAAAACAGATATTTCAAACTCTTATGATCAGAATATATCTCAAACTTCTCCACGTAAAGATAGTGTCGCCATATCTTTAATGCAAAAACAATGGCTGCCAATTCCAAGTCATGAATTGGATAACGGGTCTCATGTGATTTAAGCTGTCTTGAGGCATAAGCGATAACATGCCCTCGTTGCATCAGCACACATCCCAATCCTCTGTGAGAAGCGTCGCAATAAACCATAAAATCACCAGTACTGGATGGAATAGTCAACACCGGTGCACTGGTCAACCTCTTCTTCAACTCCAGAAAACTGGTCTCACATTCTTCAGACCAAACAAATGGAACATTCTTCTGAGTCAGCTGAGTAATTGGTTTAGCTATACTCGAGAAATCTTTAATGAAACAACGGTAATATCCCGCTAAACCCATAAAACTGCGAATTTCAGGCACTGATGTCGGTCTTGGCCAAGAAATCACGGCTTCCACCTTACTGGGATCAACAGATATACCATCTCCAGATATAATATGACCCAGAAATACTACCTGTCTTAGCCAAAACTCACATTTCGACAGTTTAGCATATAATTTCTCAGCTCTTAAAATTCGCAATACAGTTCTTAAATGCTCAGCATGCTCACTCATATTCTTCGAATAAATCAAAATATCATCAATGAATATAATCACAAATTCATCGAGATATTTCTGGAATACCCGGTTCATCAATCCCATAAACACAGCTGGAGCATTCGTCAGACCAAACGGCATGACAATAAATTCATAATGTCCATACCTGGTTCTGAATGCTGTCTTTGAGATATCAGAATCTCTGACTCTCAGCAGATGATATCCCGATCTCAAATCAATCTTGGAATATACTGAAGAACCCTGCAACTGATCGAATAAATCACCTATACGAGGCAAAGGATATTTATTCTTTACCGTTGCCTTGTTCAGTTGCCGATAGTCGATGCAGAGTCTCATCGAACCATCTTTCTTTCTTACGAATAGTACTGGAGCACCCCGAGGAGACACACTCGGTCTGATGTACCCCTTGGCCAGTAAATCTTCCAACTGATCTTTTTATTCTTTCAATTCAACTGGTGCCATTCTGTACGGAGCTCTAGAAATCGGTACTGTACCTGGCATCAGTTCAATGCTGAAGTCTATCTCTCTAACTGGAGGTAATCCCGGGATCTCATCTGGGAAGACGTCAGCAAATTCACGTACCACTGGCAGGTCTGCCAATGTTGGACTCGACTTCAGTAAATCTACCGAATATACAAGGAATCCTTCTGCTCCTTTCTGTAACAATCGAGTCATAGATAATACGGATATTAAAGGAATTCTCGATCTAGAACCCTTACCGTAAAATTTCCACTCTTCAGCCATATCTGGTCTGAATCTCACTATCTTGTGGAAACAATCAACTGTCGCTCTGTACTTGGTTAGCATATCAATACCGATAATACAGTCAAAGTGAGACAACCCAAGTACAATGCAATCTAACTCAATCTCATGCCCGTCATACTGTAGTACACAATGATTAACCGAATTTACGGATATCAAACCCATCCCCAACGGAGAAGAGACAGACACTACAGTAGCTAACGACTCTACAGGCAATGCATGACTCAATGCAAATCGTTCAGAAATAAATGTGTGTGAAGCACCGGTATCAATTAACACTTAAGCAGGATAACCACATAAAGAACAGTTACCTGCTACAACGTCATCTGGTGCTTCCTGGGCCTGCTCCTCTGTCAAAGCGAAGACTCTGGCCTGCTGTCTCGGAGGCTGACCAACCGTCTGGCTTCCTCCTGGCCTCTGCTGTGACTGAGCTGGCGCTGGCTGAAATGTATGAACAGCAGCTGATCGTCTCTCAGTCTGTGCTGCTGATCCCGATGACTCGGCCCCCTGAGTTCTCTGCGAACCTCTCTGTGGACACACTTTAGCAAAGTGTCCCGGCTGTTTACAGAAATTGCAACTACCAGTCACTCCCTGGCATTGCTCGGTTGCATGTCTTCCTCCGCAAGTCTTGCAGTAAACTCCAGTGTAACTCTGGCTCTGTCTAGTCCCACCGGAGCTGGAAGAACTGCTGCCAGATTTCTTGAATTGCTTCCCTCTGGCTTTCAAAAATTCTTTCTTTCCTCCACTACTGCTGCCACCCTCAACTCTGGGAGTTGGTTGCTGTGGTCTCGGTGCTGGAGGCACAAATGAAGCCCCTTTCTGTCTCATCAGACCGGCTTCTGCTCCCTTAGCTCTGTTCAGGGCATCAGTAAAATTATCCGGTCGCCCGGTGTTCACCAATGTGAAAATGTCGGGGTTCAGGCCATTGATGAACTGGTCAGCAGTAGCTTCTTCGCTGTCAGCCACATGTGGAGCAAATTTCAGCAAGGAGGAGAACTTTGACACGTACTCTTCTATGTTCATCTGTCCTTGCTTTAAATTGGCAAATTCCGCCCCCTTGTCCTTCCGGTACGACACTGGAAAGAATCGTTGATAAAATTCAGTTCTGAATATATTCCAGGTAATATTCATACCTCTATGCTCCATGGCTCTCTTCCTCATAATCCACCAGTCCTTGGCAACATCGTGCAACTGGTGTCCAATCAATTTCACTCTTTTCTCATCTGTATACTCCAAGGATTCGAACAGCATCTCGATATCATCAAGCCAACTCTCGCATTCCACAGCGTTCTCTGTGCCTTTCAAAGTCGGCGGATGAAAGGACTGAAATCGTTTCAGTAACGTTTCCATTGGAGTCGGTGTGACATCCATTGGAGGATTGGAGGTACTTCCCTGTTCTGGTACTCGTCTCGGAGGCATATATAATAATCAAATAGATTAGTAACAAGTACAACAATTCTGTTTCAATCCTCCTCTGATCATCTTACTGCTGATCTAGAATCAGTACTGATCCAATTTCAATAAAACACATTACTATATCAAATCAGATAAACAAGTAACATGTAATAAAGCAGTAAGACATGCTAGCATTCAAAAGCAGGAAAAAGAACCTCAATCTACCCCGCTCACTAGCCTCTTCTATCTCAATCTAAAGGATCTATCGCTCTGATACCACCTGTTGTGGGGACCCGGACGCTAATCATGTTCTTAATCATCATTGGGACTAACTCAATTATAATAATCAGGGTCTAATTTTTTTTTTTTAAAATGCGGAAGGTAATGGAATCAAACTCCTATACATATCAGTATAAAAGTATAAATTTCAAACATAATACAATAATTTACAACTCAGGTTTAACACCTAACTATCAAGTGTTTAAACCCTAGCTCTAGTCCAAGTCCGGAATCACCACTCTAATCTCGATCTGTCTTCATCTTTGTGACCCTGTACCTGTCCCACCTGTTGCCATGCACACATACAGACAAGACAACAGCCGGATAACTCCGGTGAGATATAAATATCCCAGTATAAACAATGTATTAAATGCAATCATATAAAACATATATAAAAGCATAAACAAACATCAAAACATGTATCTAATCTGATTACATGAGTTCATGACTCGTGATCTAATCTTATCTTATCTCAAATCTAGGGATCCCAATCTAATTTAGACTTTGGTATGCTGTATCGAATATGTCTGAGATAGACGTCGATCTACATCTGAAGCTCTTCGATACACCGTAAGTCTAGAGTCTTATCGGTTCTGAGAAAGACTCGGCGGTTCTGCCCTAGCTAGGCTGTCTGCCCTAGACTCGGACTCTGACTTTGTTCTAAGTCAATACATGCACATATCAATCTGATAATCTGCAAATATCAATGTAATAACATAAAGTATGTGATTTAGGGAAACTCAAGTCAAACCTAACTCGAGTTGTGCAATCCCGAATCAACATTTA
This sequence comes from Primulina eburnea, assembly GCF_022965805.1. Taxonomy (NCBI): domain Eukaryota; kingdom Viridiplantae; phylum Streptophyta; class Magnoliopsida; order Lamiales; family Gesneriaceae; genus Primulina; species Primulina eburnea. The sequence goes on along the minus strand of NC_133103.1, from coordinate 35,170,906 downwards.
TTTATACCTTTCTTGTTGTCGCTCTGATACAATCGAAGTCTTGCTTCAAAGTTTGTCACTGTTCAATCTGGCAATGAAAATATCAATATATTCTGTATCAATATTCTAATCAAATCACAGTATCTCTGTTTTATCAGATTTCTGACAGTACAACAGTACAATCTTGCGATACTGATAATACTATATCAGTCTATATCAATTCCAATCATTTACAATTAACCACTGTACAAATCTGACATCACATCTCAGTCAATTTCATTCTGAAAATCATAACAACTCCATATTCAGTCCGTATCTTAATCTGACTTCGATTCTACGCTGTCTAACATGTCAAGAACAACATATATGACGTGTATTCAATTCTAACAACATCATAATTTCAAAACATGTTAAAACGTAGCAAAACTTACGTCCAGTTGTATCCTACGTTGCTAGGAACTCGGTACCGAAGTCGGATTTAAAATCTAACGGACGGATTGAAATAAAAAGGCGTAAGGATTTTCACGGAACCTCTCGGTGCTTCTCTTTTCTCTGAGAATGTAATTGTTTATCTGTACGTATATATATATATACTAAAGTTGCATGTTGGAGAAACGTGTCTCATTTCTCGCATCCTGGTCGGCGCTCGAGCGGTAATAATGTACCGCTCGAGCGCGGCCTCCTCGGCTCAAGCCCTTCCAATTTTTGCTCCTTTGGCGCTCGGGCGGTAATAATCTACCGCCCGGGCGCCATCTCTTCTGCCCGAGACACATATTTGTTGGACGTTGGCGCTCGGGCGGTCGATCTTCACCGCTCGGGCGCCAACAGTTCTGTCCCAAAATGTGAAATTCATATGTTTGGCCAAATCTTGTCTCGTAATAGCCCTTTAATAATCACATTAAATTAGTATTCCATACTCATCTCGATTAAAACTCTATAATCGTATTTTAACATGATATAAAATCTTGGGCTTTACAGATATGTTGCATGCTTGGTTTAAAAGAAAAATGATTTATATATACATGAAATTTTATAAGTGATGAAAATATAAAAAGTTGAAGGAGGTAAATTTTATAGTGACTAATACAATGATATGTAAGGCCTAGGCTCAGTTGACGGGTGAGAGTGTCCCTGATGTTCCCGCCGCCAAGTACAGTGGTAATACGTAGATGAATCCATCGACCTTCATCTAATACGAAAGTCACAATTGAGGATTTGAATTCAATAAAGAGATAAAAGTATATGTATACGATGAAAGAAAATATGATACGATATGTTGAAAGGAAAATGTTAAAATTTATGTTCATGAAAAGCTATTTTATTAAAACTATTTTCACTGTTGTTTGTGAATGTATATGTATTACTTGCTATTATGGTTAAGGTTTGCTCAGTCAATAGACTCACTAGGTGTGATCGATGCAAGTGAGCATGAGATTGATGTTAATGGAAGTCTTGATGGTTGATCTTGATGGACTGAAGGTGCACACAACCCGAGAATCGTCGCTAGTTTTCCGCAAATAAAATAAGTTTATGAATTATGATTACTTAAATATTTTATGAATTATGATGCTTTTGAAAGGTTTTAAGAGGATGATAGAGTTCAGTTTATTTTTAAAATAATGTTAGTTTAGGTTGGTTCATGTTTTACGACTTTATGCTTTGAATTATTTTATTTTGGATTTTCAAATAATTGTTGGTTGGTTTATTTTTAAATGATAGTGTTTCGGCTGGTTGGTTTATTTTTAAATGATAGTGTTTCGGCTGAATGAATTAGAAAGAAAAAAATTATAGTACTTTTTAAGAAAATCGAGTAGTAGACGTTTCACAAGTCTTGTTCATACAATGAAAATCAAAATTTCGAAGATCAAAATTTTCCGTTACCATATATGGCAACTGTCGGTTTAGTGAACTCCTGCACCAAAATAAGCAGTTCCGCTATCCTTCCTTAATTAGCAATTAAGCTAAATTCTATTTCTTTCATCCTTTGGAATCAATTTATAAACTCTTTTATAAGCATCCTGTTTGATCTCCATCAAACTATAGTCGTCAAACTCAACTCCTTGAACTTTAACTTTCTCATCGAGAACACAAAGTTCGATACTTGTGTAAACCTCAATGGTTCATGGATACAGCTAGCCTGGGTTCATATCTTCATGCGATTCAAAATAACATTTATTCTTATTCGGGCTTACCTTAATTAGATCAAGAATTTCAGAACTCATTTCTGATTGCACCCATCGAATAATGGTAAGAGGGCCTAGTAACACCGCCCCCATGATCCCTAGGTATCGTTGATAGTGCCTGCAAGAAACTTGAGTCATTGTTAGTGTGCAGTACGGTCCTTTCAACACGTTATATCCCGATCGAATCTCCAAACATTGGTATATCAAGAATTGTATATGAATTCGATAGCGATGCGATTTACCTCTGAGTACTAATAGTGGCATGATGTGTACAACTAGAAAACTCTTTTTCCTAAAACACATTTTTTGCTTTGGCCATATATTCCTTCCATTATTAACTCGTCAGATCATATAAGATATCTCCACCCGTAGGCAAACAGTGAATCTCTGACTATAATGCATTTGCTCCTACGTATTTCAAAACTATATCTTTTAATGAAAACTTTCTCCACGGGTTTGGGGACCTGCAGGGAAAACCCGAAATGAGGACTGGGAACCCCGATTTTTTCGGGTTTTGGTAAAAAAATCTCCAAAATAATTTGGAGCGAATATGATATTACTATCCTCATCCTCGAATCCACCCCGAAGGTAATATTAAAAAATAATATTTTTATTAGTATTAATAATAATATATTAACATTATTATTTTATTATAGATATTACTATTAATATTATTACTAATAATGATAGATAATAATAAGTTTTGATTTGAGAAAATCCTCAAACCAGCCCTCATCGTGCTCCATTAATATTTTTGAGATGGGGATGGGGAAGGGATGGTAATTTGATCCCCACATAGAGTCGATAAACAGATCAAAGTGCATGCTAGTACATATAACTCTTACATTGTCCCATATCAAAGGAATGATATTGTACAACCATAACCGCGGACTATTCCACTCGATAATTGAGAACCACATGAACAGTTTGAGGGAGAGTTGTTTAGTGTATCATCGTATGATCACTCATCTGTATGAATGGACATCTTCATGCCCTTGTCAATGAAACATCGCGTTTATATCATATATGATAGTCTCAAACTCAAGCGACCTTTATCCTCATTTTAAGCGGCTGATTCGACTAGGAACTCGTTTAGAATATATGATACATTTTCTAATGAGTTTCAAGATCTTATGTTATGAGACATGCCTCATGATATCATTTTTATATTCAAAGATTTTATTGATGCAATTTGTACGAGTATATATATAGATAAATTACAATTTGTTAACAGAATTGGTTGAAAAAAAAAATAATTAACAATTCAACAACAAGAAGTAAACGTGCAATAAACATTAATTAATTCAAATCTTGTTCTTATTTTTGGATACGTCAATCACCAACTATTTAAATTAAAAAGAGATCTTTTGTAAGATGTTCTCACATTTAAAGGTCGATCATATCTATATTTACAATAATAAGTCATATTTTTGACAAAAAAATTTAATAATAAATAGGATATATATTACAAAATTGATTCATTGAAATATTTTCACAAAAGTTTTTGTGTTAAACATGTAATAAATAAACCAAAAACAGTGTATGCCAATGCTCCAACCAGCCTGTCTCGCTGTTTTCTCAAATTCACACGAGACGAGCGGCCACAAGACATGGAATTGAAAAAACTATGTATAATTTATTTTATTATTTTAAACTTGCATCCCTGATCTCTATAATGCACCAAGTTTCTAGAATAATTTAATAGACAACCATGCAGTCTTATTTCATAGAATCTTTCAAGTTAGATATTAAAAAATTCTCGACATCAGTATAAAAAACACGTCTAAAATACCAACAAAAAACGAAATTACCCTACTAAGATACAACTTCGACAAGTTCAACGACGGCCTTGATTTATTATGATTGTCATCGTATTATATCAAAATAAATGTGTATGAATGAAAACAAGGACAAAGGAGAATTAGAAGCAGATGATAGGTGTAAGGTAGTGGCATTAAGTCCATCCAGCTTGCTGAAGCAAAGTCACGAGTATATATATTGTTGATGCGTGCCTATATAATAATTGTTTTTATTAATTAACGCGCCACCCAATTATTGTTACTAAATCGGTCAACCATGCAAACCAGCTACGCGCATATATCCATTTAATGCTAATCGTCTAGGTCTCCGATTAAAGTTTGTACAATTTTGAATTTTTTTAAATTGATAAATATTACTCTCTTATGTCGATTATTTATATATATATTTTTAGATTTTCTCAAATATGTCAATAGGATTGTTTGAAGTACAAGTATTGAATTACTAGCTCGGTTTTTGAAATATTGAACAAGAAAAATTAAATCGAGTTTAGTTTTTTTAAAAAAAAAAACAACAAAAACTGATTAAATTTTTTGAAAAATATTTAAAAGATAAATAAGTTGGATGTACAAAAACAGTTTGCTTGAAGTATTTCGTCAAACACTTTATAAGTAATATTTTGGTATATAAGAACACATAAAATGATTTAACAATGCGTAGAAATAAGTAAATGCACAAGTATAAAGATTCACAAATGTGATTATGAATGTTCGGAGAATACAAGTCCCCCACATCATTCATTTTTCTACCTAAGAAAGTATCACTAGATGACTTTGATTTATACATCTTTTGTACAAACTTATTTTAATTTAGAACTTGTCTATTACTTAATCGAAACTCCTAGCACACTCTCAATTGTAAGCCACAACCTCACAATCCGCATGATGTTTTGTTTTATTTATGTCAATAGTACAAACAAAATCTTTAATGTCTTTGTATGAAAACTCATCAATTTAAAGTTTGAAGCTCAACTATCGTGTATATGTAAGCCATTATATCTGGAGATTCAATCTTTTACAGTATATGTATGTCTCAAATATATTATCGCACTCGAGTTTGTTCTCATTCTAACTAATTTATTCATGTAGATTGCTCATATTTTGAATATTCTTTCAAAGCTTGTATTTGATCTTTAAGTTTTTGTATTTATAGCCCCAAACAATGATACGAACGTTTGAAATAAGAATATCACCGTTGATAAAAAAAAAATTTGTATTGTTTATGATATTGAAAAAATCATATTCGTGTTGCTAGATTTTGCTAAATTTGACCGCTAATTAATCTAAAATGCTGATTTTGCGGTGCTAAATTCGGTCTATTGAATTCGGTCTGGTGATTTATGTTGTGTTGGGCCTTTATGTTGAATCTGAGTTGTTGAATTCAGCGCTGCTGAAATGGTATGCTGATTTCATCACGCGCAGAACCAGAAAGTTCATTGCGATTTTGCTGTAGACTTTTACTTGTGAAGATGATTAGTATATCACAGTTTTTCTTTGTAACTCGTGCTGAATCGTTCCATTTTGCCTTGATCTTGTGACCACAAGCTTTATTGAATAACATGATTTATCCCTACTGACCATAAATATAACTTTTAACAATTTGAGTTTTTTGATAATTCGTTTTGGCGGTTGGTCATTTGAATCATCAAGTTATGAGATATCATTAAAATACTTCTAATCACCAGATTTTCAGCTTTGATGATTTCAAATCTTATCATCCAAAACTTCCAACTTGAACAAGTAAGTACATGTTTGAATAGATATATTAGAAACACAATAAAAAAAAATTTATAATCAAAATCAAGATCGTTAACATTCTGAAACTCAACATATATAGTCAAGTTTCTATTAGTACTTTTTTTGTTTTACTAATATACTCATATTAACTAAGTTTTAAAAATGTAAAACTATTTTTGAATAAATTAATAAAATATAAAATAATCTTAATATATGTGAGAAAGAAAAGAAATCATATATTTGAGACAAAGATAAGACTAATTTATTTTTATCTCAAATTATACAAGTATTAGGCTGGTGTGTGATGGAAGCCAATTCCATCCACTCAATTCAAATTAAGGCTATGAATCAAGCGAATCTCTCCTCCTTTGAATTGGTTCATATCTCTCTCTTATTCGTATTCAAAATGTCAACTTGAGTCAGAGTTGAATTTCACTCAAATATATATACCATCGAATCAAATCTAATTTCAAATTTCTCAGTCCAAGTTATAAATAATTTAATTTCTAATTAGGATTTGATTTTTTTTTTTTCCAAATATTTTAGGAAATCATAACAAAAATTAAAAATGGAGTGGTATGGTATCTCACTCACGCATCTCAAGTGCCAACTGGAGCATCACCCTCTTTCAATTTCCCGCTTCCCTATGATCACTTTATTGGCCCAACCAGCCTGTCCAATACACCGCCTCAACGTCTCTCTTTCGTATTCTTTACACACATTTCCCAAAGTACCCCCAACCATTCAAATCATAAATTTGAATTTTCAAATGTCATATGATTTATTATGTTTTTTTATAAATTAAAAATGATCCGATAAAGCAATTATTTAATTTTTTTAATTTGATCATATATTACATATAAATATAAATAATGACAGCTAACCTTATTATTAATCTATCTAAAATTTTAAAAATTAAGGTTGCATTTGGATGAATGATACGAAATTCATGAATTTTGATTATAATTTTATAGTTAACAATGAAATCAAAAATAAAATCTTAAATCAATACCTTATTTATTTATATATTACTTAAATAAACTATATTGTATTTCAAATGTTTTCAGTATCAGGTGAATTTGAAATCCATTTTAATTAACATGAAACATTATATAATGAATTTGAATTTTATGATCTTATTTATCTGAAACTACAAAATACATTATATTAAATCCATAATTTTGAAATTCATATATACAAATCGAAAAAGGAGGGCGTTTGAGTAAATATAATAGTAAATCTTTGCTGTAAGCAAGCTGTAATGCTTTTTGTTCTGTTGTGCTTTTGGGATATTAATTGCATATCGAATCCCATGTATTACATTGAATTCCACATCTCACCAAATACTTTTTTTTTTTTTTTAAAAAAATAAGAATTTCACTATTTTATTTATCCTTTAAACAGACGCAGCTAAGACTTTATTTGGGTTATATTTAAATAAGTAACAAAATGTAATTGCAAAAAATAATGAGGAACTATACATTGTAATTTTGATATATGAATTAAAAAAATAAATAACGAGGAACTGTACAATGAAATTTTAACATTTTATTAATATATATAATTATTAAAATTGACCATGACACCAACTCTTAATTATCGTAAGTATCTCAAATTTAATAATATAATATATATAGGTATATATATATATATATATATATTTATTTGTAAATGAGAATATTAATTAATTAATAATAATAAATATGCTAGCGAAAAGGCTGGCAAACCGTTAATATTAATTAATAAATGACATTACACTTGAAGAACCGCGTACTGTCTCTTTCTCCTCACTTTCCTTTTCCTATATTCATTAATATTAATATTTATTATTTATACATTTATTATTCTACAATATCAATCGATACTATAAATACCACATTCCTCTCTTCCAAGAATTCATACCAAATCCAAAGTTTCAAAGCAATTCATTTCTCCTACAACATAAATGGCTTCTTCCCATTGTTTCTATGTTCTTTTAGTTCTGTTTTCTGTATTCAATCTGTGTTTTGCTTCAAGAATTCTTGTGACACAAGACCAGCAGTACCAGATTCTTCGATACCACAAAGGTGCCCTTCTGCAAGGCACAATCTCCGTCAATCTGATATGGTACGGGAACTTCAAGCCGGCACAAAGGGCCATCGTCTCCGATTTCATTGCCTCCTTGTCGGATTCCGCCGCCACCAGAAGCAAGCCATCCGTGGCCACATGGTGGAAGGGAATCGACAAGTACTACCGCCTCGCCAATTCCAAGAACCCGTCCTCACTGTCTCTCCGTTTGGGCAAGCAAATCCTCGACAACAAATACTCCCTCGGGAAATCTCTCTCGGAGAAACAGATCGTGCAGCTGGCTTCCAAGGGCGAGCAGAAGAACGCCATTAACGTCGTGTTGACGGCTTCCGATGTCACAGTAGCTGGATTCTGCGTAAACAGGTGCGGAACCCACGGATCCAAGAGCTCCATCGTGAAGGGGAAGAATCAGAAATTTGCCTACATTTGGGTGGGCAATTCAGAGACACAGTGCCCCGGCTATTGTGCTTGGCCCTTCCATCAGCCCATTTACGGCCCGCAGAACCCGCCATTGGGTTCCCCGAACAACGATGTGGGCATGGACGGAGTGGTAACTGTTCTATCCGGGCTTTTGGCCGGAACTGCCACGAACCCTTTCGGGAACGGGTTTTATCAAGGCCCGGCTACTGCTCCATTGGAAGCTGCTTCAGCTTGCCCCGGTGTGTATGGAAAAGGGGCCTACCCAGGCTACGCGGGAGACTTGCTTTTGGATCCGACCACCGGTGGTAGCTACAACGCGCATGGTTCGAGTGGCCGGAAATACCTTCTTCCGGCAATATATGACCCTTCCACTTCCAAGTGTTCCACTTTAGTTTGATTTAAGCTCAATATTAGAAGAAATGTAATTGGTAGAAGAAAATGTCATACTAAATTCATTGATTTGTTCATTTTTTCAGAATACTAGAGTGAATTAATCGGGTTGCTTCATATAAATAGTTATTATATTTTTACCGTTCAAATCTCCTATCAATTTTTTGGGCAAGAAAAATTTATTTTTATGTCAATATTATTATTTTTATTTTTAAATATGAATCGCGTTGTCTTTATGTCAATAATATTACTTTCGTTTTTAGTATGAATCAGGTTAACCAGAAAAAAATTCTATGGGATGACCTACTCTACAAACAACCTGCACCGTTGATGTACTAGAACCGAGCTACTCATGGGTATAGATTGTTTCAAGGTACTTGCTGCATTCACCATATATAATTTAAATGTAGAGGACTAACTTATCCAGGGGTCTTCGGATATGTGGATAAACTACTTATTTTTTGTACTTCAAAAATACATTAAGCAAGCAAGAATCTGTACAGGCCTTGTGGGAGAAGAATCTCGGAGTTTGTATTCAGTTAGACAAATTATTTTAAGAGTGTTAACTTGTTGTAGAACGTATAATAAACACTTACATGAATTTTTTTTTCTTTTTCCAAACGGTTTATAAGTTGTTTCTAATAGAAATATTTAGCATAATACTAAACTAAATTCTATCTACATATATACGACATAACATGTAAAGATCAATATGCGAAAAAATTAAAGACAAGAACGAGTTTTTTCCTCTAGTCAATGATATTGAATTTGAAAATAGAAATAAGATCCTACAAGTATCGAAAACAAAGATATTCTAAGGTTATGTTTGGTTTGTGAGATAAACAATTGATTATTTATTAGTTCAAATCAATCATATGTTTGTTTCGTTTTTAATAAAACTGGGATGAGCCACTCGACCCTCACTCGGCCCAAGATCCCACAAACATTTAAAACGAAACAAACATATGATTGATGTGAACTAATAAATAATCAATTGTTTATCCAACAAAGCAAACATAGCCTTAGAATATCTTTGTTTTCGATGTTTGTAGGATTTTGTTTCTATTTTCAAATTCTTATGTTTGGTTTGTGGGATAAACAATAGATTATTTATTTGTCCAAATCAATCTTATGTTTGTTTCGTTTTTAACAGAGGTGAGATTAGCCACTCGGTCCGAATTGTTCACATTAATTTCAGGATGATTTGATACTTTCGTTAGTGTGATAAATTTTCATCACTTGAAGATTGACTTTTATAACCTCAAATTTTAAAATAAAAATTATCATATTTCTTCCAAAAGAAATATCTGTTTTTCTCTTAACATAAAAAAACACTTATTTATAAATTCCAATTTAATTTTATTATTTATTTGATTTTAAGGGGAAATTGCTTAAAAGTTCCTAAACCCAAACTTAACTTACCCCTAACTCCCTATACATAAAAAACTCTCTTTTAACTCCCTAAACCTATAAAAGACAAAATTACCCTTATTCTCTATTTTCTTTTAATTGATCTTCCGCGCTTTCAAAATGGTATCAGAGCCTTAGGTTGATTTATTTCAAACACAAATTTTATTATTACTAGTAACTAATTATATGAGAAGGAGAATTTTGAAAAAATTATGAATCCGAACCACGGTTCGAGAAAAATAATTTACAAGAAATATTCCAAAAATTTGGAATATAAACAAGTACATCTAACTATTGTTAGATATCAGAAGCCGGTAGGGAAGCCTCAACACCCTCAGGTAAAATCTCAGGTAAACTTATGATTCAAACAAATAAGTTTCTGGAGATAGTTCCAGATGCCTCTAAGCTCTCTTCAGATCTTAGAGAAATTCAGAAGACAGTACAAAATTGTGGCAATATGCTATATTTTGTACCACAACGAGTTGAGAAAATCATTGAAACCCAGGAAGAAATTCTTGGAATATTAAAGGATATTCAAACAAGAATTCAGAAACTGGAAAAACAACCCAGTTCCAGTAGACGAACTTCAGGAGATTGGTTACCACCATCCTTTGGTACTGAACCTTTGTTACATCAACAAGGGAAAGCCAGAGTGGTGTCAAAACCTTTGACTGAAGAAGAAAAGATGATCAATCTAATCAAGTCTGTCTCAGAAAAGAAATTGATCTGATGACAACTTTAGAAAGGATTGGTTTAGAAGATCTACAAGAGCTTGCGGAATCTTTCGCAAATCTCAAAGTAGTAGATCTAAAGATGAACACAGCAGTAGGTGAAACACCACCTGCTATAACCTGGTCATCTTCTCAAGAGCCACCCAGGGAAAGTGTGGGATCTCAGAATGTAAACATGAGATAATCTCAATCTTATTTCCATACTGGTGGAGGATCACACCCAGCAGGGACAAGGGCAAGGAGAAATCAAATTCCTTTGCACCAAACACCCTATGGGAAAACTGTTTTGGATCATATACATCCTTACGGGGTTATGCTTAACCTTGATGTATTAGGCTTCAAAAAAAGAGAAGATCTCATAGATGATTGGACATCTGCTATGAGAATTGCAGCAGGAACACTCGATCTCAACAAAGAAGGATTCATTAAACTTTTGGAAATGAGTCTTATGGGATCAGTAAAAATTGCTTGGGACATGACCTCATTAGACATGAAGGAGTCAGTCCTAGCTGGTGAATCTCTTAGTGAGATCGCTGGAAAAATGGCTACCCTATTTAAAGCACGCTTTATAGGGGTAGACTATTTCAATAGTCAAGATACAAAGAAGAAGAAGAAATATACTCAAGCTCTGTATAGTCTGGAATTACATGATATATGTTTGGTGGATGAATACATTATGTTATTCACTAAATATAGATGGAATTCAGGAGTCGAAAAGATATAGCTATGCAGCTTTTCTTCGCAAAAATGCCGAGTCCCTGGAGAGAAATGCTCATTAGGGAATATGTACCTGGAAATCCAGATACGTTGGCATGAAGAGCATCTTTCCTTAAAGGAAAGTTGGCCGAATGGTGCCATATGACAGCATTACAAAAGAATTACAAACGTTTAAGGGGTATCAACAAAAGAACTCCTTTGTGTTGTAAAGAAAATGATCTTTCCACAATTATTGGAAGTAAACCACAGAAGCATAAACGGAAAAGTTTGAGGACTCATCCTTATGCACGAAGTAGAAGAAGTTCTTGGAAATCAAGAACTGTATGGTCTAGACAGAAAGCCAGATCTTATAAATCTGGACAAAGAAGCGGACCATCGAGGAGTAGGATATCATCCCAAGCATCAAGTACATCTCGAAGCACAGGAAGAACACATACCAAGAAAACTTTCAGAATAGCTCATACTCGGGCCAATGAAAGTTTCAAGGACTGTAATTGCTGGACATGTGGAGCAAGAGGTCATATCTCGACCAACTGTCCAGAAAATGAAAAAAGAAGTATTAAACGCTTTGATCCTACCACGGATATTGAAGAAGCAATTTATTACCAAGATCTTATTCAAGTATACCGATTTGAGGACATCGCCTCAGATGAAAGTATATATGAAGAAGAAAAAGTCTTAAGTCAGGAAGAATCTGATGGAACAGAATCGGAATCTGACTGAAGACGAGGTGTTTCGACACGAAACACATGAAGATCTGTCTGGGTTTTTTAGCCAGACAACAATATCTCATAACATGGTTCAAAGAATCATGAGAGAAAATCCGAGTCTACAGAGATATCAAGGTTTCTCTGCAGGACAGGTAGAAAAATTCTTAGGAAGTCTTGGCCTAAGAAACAAAATGCATCATCTAATCTATAAAGTTTCTAGAAGGGAAATGGCAATCCCGATGGAACTTACAGAAAATAGAATGGAGATGCAGTTAATTCCTTCCGAAGAAATTAAGGAAGAATTACAAAAACTCAAGATAGAAGTAGCAAGGACTATGTCCTGGATTCATATTGGAGCAATCCAGATTATGATAAAGGCTACTTTCAAAGAAGGGATAGATTCACCAATTGATATTGTTATATGCGATAAAAGAATGGGGAATCTACAAGATTCAGTACTGGGGACAATCTCAGGAAATCTCTGTGCGGGAAAGATTGTAGGAGTAATCTATCCAAAGATAGCCTACAACCTGGCAGATCGAGATTTCAGCCGAGCCTTGACATTGCATCAGAACTTCAAGGAAAAAAGGCTGATGAAAGAAGGTAATAGGCCATATTCTATTACCTATCAAATTTCATATGCTCTGTCTAATACACATCATTCTGAACTGTTTATTAGAAATGAGTTTATTGAAATCCTTGAAATATTCGGAAAAGTTGCTCAGGCAATTTATCCGGAAAGAGTTGAGTTTCCTTTAATACATGAAACCGATATCCAAATACAAGACAAACCGATTCTACAAAAGAATCAAAGTCTTAGATTGGAATCAAGAAGACTATCTTTTCAAGGAGATAGAATTACGAGTTACAGGTGGGGAAAAACACCTGTTATAGAAACCCAACAAGAACTGAAAAGTTTTCTACAATAGGAAAACTTCGATGCCCAGAAGAGTGGAAGGAAGTCGAAATAGTATTTGATATTACTAAGCAAAGAAATCAATTTCCTTGTAATTCAATATACTATTTGGAACAACCTATGATAGGAACTTACCAAGGACTGATAAATATCGGAGAATTGGAAGTTCATATTCAAGGAATTCCAGGGAAAGAATCAGATAGATTGATTCTTGGACTAGAGTTTCTCGAGGAACACAAACCTTGGAAACATCTAGAGTATGGAATAGAGTTTATGGCGAATGAAAAGATGTGGAAAATCCAATGACCACAAGTCCATTCTCTATATACATTCCTATCGGAATGTTATATGAACAATATAAGGCAGAATATTTTGCTGCTTATATTGATTCAGGAGCTGGAATCTGCACAGCAGAAAGAGGAATTTTTCCAAATAATTTGGAAGAAGAGTTACCAAAGATTGCTGGCAGAGATTTTTCCAGAAGAATCTTAATCTTATGTAAAGGGATTAAGATGACTGAAATTATGATCGGCGGTGCGGGACAAACACCTTGGTATAAGGTAAAGACACCACCAATTTATTTTCATGATACAGGAGCAGATATATTGTTAGGAAATAATTTCCTACAAATGTTCAAGTCCTATACTCAAGAAAATGAGACTAGAAGATTAGTGTTCACAACACCCTGTGATCACAAAATCATAGTCCAGATACTACGAGAGGCATTTTACAGAAAATTGACGATCCAGTTTCGCAGCAAGCGTGGTGATTCAAGAAAACTTCTGAACCCAAAAATGAAGGATTCAAGACGGTTTGGAGAAACAATGCTCCAGTTAAGAGCAGATCAAGTAATCCAACCAGAAGATATAGAATGCCTTAAGATAACTCTACAGACAAATGAAGTAGAGTTTGAAGCTAAGGTATCATTGGAAGATGTCAAGAAAAGGATCAAAGAAAATTACAATGAAGATCCCTTGGCATGATGGGACAGAAATCAACTTAGGGCTTGCCTTAAGATTAAGGAAGGTAAAGAGTATGAATTTGTCCGTTGCAAACCTATCCCAATGAACATCATTGATCAAAGGGATATGCAGATTATAATCAAGGAACATTTGGACCTTGGTTTGATCAAAGCAGGTATGTCACCATATAGTAGTCCAGGTTTTCTGGTAAGAAATCATGGTGAAATTAAACGAGGAAAACCCAGATTAGTTATTAATTATCAAGAAATTAATAAGATTCTGGAGTTTGATGGGTATTTTATACCAAGCAGAGAACATCTAATTAGTTGCATACGCAATGCCAAGATATTCTCTAAATTTGATTGTAAGTCCGGATTTTATCAGGTTCGGATGGAGGAAGGAAGCAAGAAATTCACAGCTTTCTCCACACCCCAAGGACATTATATTTGGGAAGTGTTACCAATGAGATTGGCTAATTCACCCCAGATATTTCAAAGGAAAATGGATAATCTTTTCAAAGATTATTTTAAGTTTATGTTTGTCTATATTGATGATGTTTTAATATCATCTAAAGATATGAATGAACATGTCAAGCATTTGGAGATTTTCTCTAATGTTTGCAAGAAAGAAGGACTGGTTTTATCTGAAAAGAAAGCAGTCATTGCTACAAGAAAGATTGAATTCCTTGGAATTGAAATCGATGAGTCAGGAATAATTCTCCAAGACCACATAGCCGAAAAAGTGCAGAATTTTCCAGAAAGTCTCAAAGACAAGAAACAACTTCAAAGTTTTTTAGGAGTTGTTAATTTTGCTGGGATGTTTATCAAAAACCTAGCAAAACACAAGAAGGTGTTCAGTCCATTATTGAAAAAAGATGCAAGATTTATATGGACAAAAAAACACACAGAAGAACTTATCCATTTAAAGAAAGTTTGTAAAAATCTTCCAAAAATGGCTATTCCGCAAGACGAAGATGATCTGGTATTATATACCGATGCTAGTGACCATTGGTGGGCATCAGTTCTAACAAAGCTCACTCCAGATGGAGAACAACCATGCAGATATTGTAGTGGGTTATTCTCAGACGCAGAAGCCATAAGATGGCATATCAACGAAAAGGAATTTTATGCAGTAAAAAGGGCTTTTGAAAAATGGCCATTATTTCTACTTGCAAAGAAATTCACTTTGAAAGTTGATAACACTCAAGTAAAAGCTTTCTTAAGGAATAGAATTAAGTCTAAACCGGAGAATGCTAGATTATTATGATGGCAAGCACTATGTCAGAATTATATTTTTGATATTGTGATAATTAAATCTCATGAAAATATTCTTGCAGATTTTTTAACAAGAAATGGACAGCATTGACATAGATGCTATTATCAAGATGCAGAGGCATTTGAGGGAACACATTGAAATGCTTCAAACCGAGTTCAACAAGTTAGCTGTAAACGCAGAAGTTGCGGGAAGGCTACAACAAGCTGATAAAAGAATTGTCTCTGATCGAATTACAGGATGTTTACATGCATATACTCAGCTATGGTCTGTAATGCAAAGGTCTATCCTCCAAGGCATTGAGAAACCACTGGTTTCCCAAATGGAGAGTTTTCGAGTACAGGACTCTATACCTGTAGCGGGGGATTCAAATACCCATTGCACAAGTGTTAAGTCGGGATCATCACGAGATGAGTCGGCTGAAACAAAAATTGAGAATCCCGATTCTTATCTTGAGTCTTCAAGTCAACCCTTCACCTCGGGGATTAAAGAGGGAGAGATCAACCTTAGATCTCGTATTGACAAAGGCAAAACTAAGGTTGATACTAATGAAAGTGTAATTTCTCCATTTCAGGTTTATCAGCAGAATTGGGAGAAATTGAAAACACGTATTGGCATTAACCCAGCTACAAACATGGTTGAGGTTTCAGGAAAATATCCAAGGGTATGGATGAAACAAAATTCATATCCAAAGGAGGTTAAAGCATGGTATGAATTCGGGCTCTTGCCTCAGTTTATACTACATCACCCAGCTTTCCGGAAATCTCAGGTCTGCCAAAGTGGATCCAGGAAGCTGTTCACGAGACTTGGGCAAATAATGATTATTTGTCTAGAAGAGATGTTTTGGAGCTATACTTTTTCAGTGCAGCACCAGAACCAGCCGGGAAAGGTTCTCACGAAGCCTTTCATTTCATCAAGTTAAGGAGGCCAGATTCAAATATTCAAAAATTTATCAAGGACCCTCCAACAGATGAAACACCCCTGGTTGCTTCAATTACTGAAGATGACATTTCTACCAGAAGAGCTTGGGGTTTATGGGTCTGTCTCACTGAGATGGACAAAGTCAAGTTCCCGTTCAAATTTTATAATCATTCAGTGAACGGATCATTCCTGTTAAACACCATGACAGGAAAAACTACAAGTTTTGATTTATTCGAGAAAAAGAGAAATCTTTTGTGGAATAGCAAGTTGTCGGCAAGTAAAGAAACTCGTCGGAAATTCTGTAACATGGCACATATAGGAAGATGGTCTGAAAACATCTGTCCAGAATGCCAAAATCAGAAGGAACCGACATTCGGTAAAGGATTCAAGCCGAGATCTGATCCGAAACACTTTACCGATACAAGTACAAGTGGGGATGGACCACATTCACGTTTTCCTCGAGGATCCCGAAAGCCAAAGATTCCTCGACAAAGTTAAAGAAGACATGTGACTATCCCAATAATAAAAGCAGGACCACCACCATGTGAGTGGAAAGGACAGGACCACCAATAATCGGTGGGAAAAGACACAAGAACCACTAATAATGAGTGGCAAAAGACAAAGGACCATTGGATACTTTATTTAAAAAAGGAATCCAATAAAGATGATAAGAAAAACTGGACCTAAACCTTACACTATAAATAAAGGGAAATGGAACCAGTTAAACACACCAGAATCAAAACTAAAAAATGTACCGTGTATATCTTAAAGTTTTGAAAAGAAGGATCAATTACAAGAGAAAACAGGCGAATGCTCTCAAATGGCTAGTCCAACGTTTCCAGGAAAAGGGAGACGAAATTACCGCAGATATCTTGTATACTCATCGTCAATGGTATCTCAGGGAGATAAAGGAATATGAGAAGTTAATTTCTAGATTAATAATCTAGAAAAAATACAGGTCATGAAGGGACCAACAACCACTATATGGTCCCCAAGCAAGTTGTAAAGGCTTATGAAGATTGGAAGTCCGAGTTTCAAATCCGAAGGAGCCTTCTATAAATAAGGAAGCAGAAGGAAGATGAAGGCATCGATCAACCTCTTCATTTTTCTTCAAAACATTTGTAATATTTTCTCTTTCAAGTTTATGTGTGTAGTAAGTTCAGCTACGAGTAGTAGCTAAACAAGTTTCTCCTCCTCTACAGGAGGTTACTATGTAATATTAAATGTTCTGTGTTTGAATAAAGAGATCTTTGCTCTTAGCCCCTGTCATGTATTATTTTCAAAATTTTATCTTTTATTGTACACTCTAAAGTAGGAAATGAATTAGAGTTGTGCCAAGTACTGCTGAAGGAATCTGCGTCGGTAACCATCGATTGCGATCGCGTGGTTGGGCTGTGAGGAGCAGTCTGTAAAATACGGTGGATATAACCCGGTGGTACTCCGGTCAAAGAGGTAAAAGATTTAATTTATTTTCGGAAGCATGATGGGCCATTATTTACAAAAGAAAAAATCAATTATTTAAAATAAGGATATAAGGGCAAATTTGGAAATTTGAGAGATATGGGGAGTTAAAACAAAGTTTTAGTGGGGTAGGGAGTAAAGAGAAGGTTGAGAATGGAAATAGGGATTTTTTGACAAATTCCCCTCATTTTAATTATATTATTACTCACAATTTTAGTTATTTTAATATAAGTTTCGAGTCAATACGAGTCAAAACCAGAATGTACGTCTATGTTTAAATATGAATTGGGAAATTAGTCGATAAACTTAAGTTTACGTCTAAGAAATATTTATGGGTATATTTTAAGGTGTCATGTTAAGTTTGGATGGATTTGGGTCGTCGTTTTAAGGTCTACGGATAAATCGAGAAAGTTAGGGTTTCAGGGGGCAAAACAGTCATTTTACACCTGAAAAATGTTAGACGTCCTGACAGTGCCCTGAATGCTGTAATGAATGTTAAAATGTTTATGAAATTTTACGATGTAATGTTAATGCTAAAAGACATGTTGCATGCTTGGTTTAAAAGAAAAATGATTTATATATGTATGCATTTTTATAAGTGATAGATATATAAAAGGTTGAAGGAGGTGAATTGATTGTGACTAATACAATGATATGATGATATATAAGCCAAGACTCAATTGATGAGTAAGAGTGTTGCTGATGTCCCACCGCCCGGTATCGTGGTAATATGTAGATGGATCCATCGACCTACAGCTAATACGAAAGTCACAGTTCAGGATCTAAATCAATAAAAAGGGAAACATATATGTATATGATAAAAAGAAAAATGTTTATGATGAAAGGAAAATTGTTTAAGTTTATGCATATCAGGAAAAACTATTTTCTTAAAAGTATTTTCACAGTTGCTTGTGAATGTATATGTATTACTTGCTATCATGGTTAAGGTTTACTGAGCCAATAGATTCACTAGATGTGATCGATATTGATGAAGGTCTTGATGGTTGAACTAGCTGGACTGAAGGTGCACACAACTTGAAGACCGTCGCTAGTACATTTTAAGGAAAAACGAGCAGTTGACATTTTAGTTGGTATCAGAGAGGTTATTTCATATAACCTGATTATTCTAGATTACTTTGGAAAAAATTGTTTTCACATCCATCTAATTAAAAATCTAATTCGAATGAGTTATTAATGTCATGAACATATGAAGGAAATTTTCTCAAATACATGAAAAATTATTTCCATGTAGTTAATTTTCTTCCCTTGAATGAATTTTCTTAGTAACGATTCTAGCCTTATATTATTCAATGTTACCTAATGAGACTTTATTTATATTGAAAACTCATTTACAATAAATGAAAATTAAACCAACTTTCAGACTTCATTACTTGCTATTAAATTTATGGCAAAAACTTGTGTGAGACGGTCTCACGGATCGTATTTTGTGACGGATCTTTATTTGGTCATCCATGAAAAAATATTAATTTTTATGCTAAGAGTATCACTTTTTATTGTGAATATTTGTAGGGTTGACCCGTCATACAGATTAAGATCCGTGAGACGGTCTCACAGATTAGGATCCGTGAGACGGTCTCACATGAGACTCACTCTAAATTTATTATCATTTATGATATTATACCACAAATTGTTTTTCTTATGCTTATGATTTGTTAAAATATCTCAGGATCATTTTCAGTTCAAGAGTAAATAGTAAGTTCATTCTAGATACACAATATAATAATCTGAAATGGTCGATCTCTTAATTCTAATAGATATTCTTAATGGGTGTTGTTCAACCGAATTCTTGATAGCTAGATGAGCATTGAAATCTACACGACCATGATCAACCATTTTGGAATTTAATATAATTGGTTCCACAAAACACACTTTAACTTGATAGATGTTGTGAATAACATCGAGCAAACAAGATAAACGAGTAAATGTTTCAGCAAACATGAGACCAATACCTCAATAGTTAACTCATTTTCAGTCCTTTCAGGGAAAACAATCAGTCATGTTTCATTTATTTGCAGTCGAGCAACCAACAAATAGAGTAAAGGTGATGAGAGCAATTCACCTCTTCTCAACTAAAGGTAAGATATATCTATGTAAAACATGGAGGTTTTGCCCCCACTAAGAAGGTAAAGAATTCACAGGATAATTTTATGCCCCCTAAATAAAAATAATGGCTTCAAACCTGCATGAACAAATTGATCAGGCATGTTTCCCAGTAAACTGAACGAAGGTAGTATTAAAGATCTGAGTGAGTCTCATGTAAGACCTTCTCACGGATCCTAATATGTGAGACGAGTCAACCATACCCATATTCACAATAAAAAGTAACACTTTTAGCATAAAAAATAATATTTTTTCATGGATGACCCAAATAAGAGATCCGTCTTACAAACACGACCCGTAAGACCGTCTCACACAAGTTTTTGCCTAAAGATCTTCATTTCATACATAGTAACACCCATTTGAAAGCCATCCAGTCACAATTCAACCCAATGAATAGAGAGGGCTAACATTTCTAATTTCCATAAGCCATTATCTAAACACCAACAATCACTATTTAAATGAAATGATACATTTGCTCAGAAAAGAAAATATACACCGAAACCAAACCTTCCAAGTAATTACAAGAACACTAAACTAAGAAAATGTACCTATAAACCTCAGCATTCATGAATTATTATTTTCCCATTGGTCCATTTCCATGTGTCACATTCAATTTCACCAAAACAGATGTAATAACCAAATGTACATATTTCTTTCTTCATCAATATTTTCGATCATGACATCAACCAACAATTCTTCTCGAGTTCTCAAGAAAGAAACCTCATTTACAAGGACATCAAAAGCAATAACCAGAGATTAAAACAATGGCAATCAATAAATGCAATAGATATTTTCGCCACAAATTACCGAATACCTCTTACCATCTACCTAAGTTCCGAAAAAATGTGGATAAAGCTAAAAATGCAATGGAGAAACATAACTCAAAAAACCAAAGGAAATGGCATGTGCCGTTATATTTTATCTTTAGAAATTCGGGGACAGGCAAAAACGCATAATCAACTAGTCATAATTTGCCATCTTAAGTGCAAAAATTTCTGAATAACAAACACAAACAGAAAAACTATATGTAAGAAAAAATTTATAAGCTCCATTTCCACTTCCTCCATTCTGCATTGGCATGTGACTAGACGAACAATCATTCACTGTTTCACCACTGGAAAATGTTAAAACGTCTCAGAGAAACATGCTATGACAGAAAGATCTTTTTTTTCCTTCTTTTTTTCATATGGGTTAGGATAAAAAGCAAAATAAAATACTAAAAAGGCCTATACTCGACGAGGGCTCTTTCTTTTTCAAGAGAAAATTTGCAAAAGTTTATGCCTGGCTTCATCCTGTCTGCCTTCAACCAGCGAAAGAGAAAAAAAGGGGCCCGAGGAAGAACAAGAACTACTGCATTTGCTCCCCTCTTCATCTGCCAAAACCCAAAAAAGACCTCGGATTTACACAGCAACAGTCAGATATCTGGTACCTCTTTCTTGAAAAGGGCAACCCCGTAACTCCACCCCACCAACCTCCAGATTCAGATACAGTCATTGCAACATCACCTTGCATTGATGTATTGCTGTTTTATTCCTTTCTTCCTGGTTTTAGCACAAAAAAGTTTCAAACTTCGGCTCTGATTTGGGATTGAGAAACTACAAGAAAAATGTCAAATGGCGTATGTTTTTTGGGATTGTGGGAGACATGGAGAAACTTGGGGATCTGGGAGTAAGGGTAGGACGGTGAAAGGCCATTTTCAACTCTCTTTGTTCTTATTCCCTTCGAAACACTCAGGTTTGTCCCACTTCCCCATTTTTTATTAGGTGATATTTAAATCATTTTATTTTAGTTTGAAACTATTTTTATTCCAGTATATGTAATTAAATTAAATATTATTTGAATAATAAAATTGCAGATTAAATTTTTTTTGATAAATATGCAAGTTACATAAAATAATAAGAAAAATATATTGGAAAGCCAAACAAATAAACTTTAAAAGAAGCCAATCCATTTTTAAAAAAAATACTAGAAAACTAAACAAATAAATTTTACTTTTAGTACGTATTTTGGTGTGTCTCTCTATCGATTCGATTTCAAAGCAATTAAATTTCAACACAAAATTGTTAATAGACGGCATATTTTTAGATAATTGGATGTGTTATTGTTAAAATATTCCTTAAAAATATTTTATGTAAATTAATTTATCTATTTATATTAAAATAAAAAAGGTGAATTTTATATCGATTTATAAGAACCTAGTTTGAAATAATTAATTGTAATTAATTTAATGCCGTTAGCAATAACGTGTTATTTTTTAAATTTTTAAAGAATTAAATCATGTATGTAAACTTGCGCATAAAATTGGATTAATTAAATTATCAAAAGCAAAATTATATTTAATACATTATTTCACTGATTTAAAATTATAATTAATTAATTGTTTCATTGATTTAAAATTTAAACGATATTAATTTGATATAGTTATAGGGGTGTTAAAAGTTGTACTAGTTTTCATAGAAAGAATTTGGATGTTAGGTAATACACTAGTGGGACTTTTGTGCATACAAAGGTGTAGAGTGAACAACCACATTTTACAAAAAGTTATAGTTAATGATAATTATGTAAAATTGAAATTTTTTAAATAATATAGAAGGTCAAGAGTCATGTTTCGATTGTTTTACTAGTAGGGATAATTATTGTACTCAATAATCTCTTTCTAATAATTGAGCTTCTTGCAATCAGTGGAATCAAACTCATGACATTGACTCTGATACTAATTGTAAGACCAAACGTTTTTCGTTTTACCAAAAGCTATAGATGATGATAATAATGCAACTCAAATCTTTTAAATCGTATAGTGGTTCAAACTTCACGTTTCAATTGTTCTAGTAACACAGACAATTGTTACACTCCATAAAATGTTTATAATGAGTTTTAGGTATTTTCACCTGAATGAGAATCGAATTACTAATTAAGATTATTTTAAATAATATACATTTTCACATGCCATAATGTAATTTGTCCATCACACATATATTTAACATATTTTAACACAACGCAATCTGCATGTCTAAAATGAATTTATGTTATAAAATTAATACTTTATTATACATATTGATTTTTGAGAACAAATACAGTAGTTTATTTCTATATTTATAATAATCTATTTTTTTTATATTGCAGAAAAGATTTATTCCAATGTGGCAACAGTAATAATTATTCATAATTTTAGTTTTTTTTTTTTTTATAAAAAAAGTAAGTATCTTGTTAGACGATCTTTTGAATCTTTATCCGTGAGACGTGTCAACCTTATCGATATTCACCATAAAAAGTGATACTTTTAGCATAAAAAGTAATAATTTTTTATGGATGACGCAAATAAGAGATCTGTCTCACAAAATACAACCTGTAAAACCGTTTCACACAAGTTTTTGTCTAAAAAAAATTGGTAGGTACTATATTTTAACGGTTTGAAAATGTCCATTTTTATGATAAACTAGTTAATATTAATCTACATGTCTTCCCGAAAAAAAATATTGTTTAAAACTAATGATTTGTTTTTTATGTAAAAATACTTCTGGTGCGTGTAATTTAGGGGAAAACTATTTATATTTAGAAATTAAAGTCAAAGACAAGTACATAACCACCTCATTAATTAATAGATGTATTATGAGACGGTTTCTGTAATGCCCGGAAATTTAATCCTAGTACTTGGTAATTGTTGATTTATAATTGAGATGATTATGAAAGGATTAATCGGGACACGAAATAAGATTATGCATGAAGGACGAAATGGTTGGACAGAACTGGTGGCGCCCGAGCGGTAAGAAATGACCGCCCGAGCGCCAAAGTTCAATAGGAAAACATCTTGGACAGAAGATGTGGCGCCCGAGCGGTAGGATATGACCGCCCGAGCGCCAAAGTGCATTAGAAAAAGTCTTGGACAGAAAGTGCCGCGCTCGAGCGGTATTTTCTTACCGCCCGAGCGCCGACCGAAATATGTGAAATGATGCCACGTTTCTTCAACCGAACCATTTGATATATATATACGTATCCTTCATTGTTTTAAGATTAGAAAGAAGGAAACCGAGAAAGAAGCTCAAAAAAGTTCACCGAAAATCCTTACGCCTTTTCTGAGAAATCCGTCCGTCCAAATTGTAATCCGACTTCAGTACTGTAATCCTATCGACGTAGGCTACAACTGGACGTAAGTTTTGCTACGTTTTGACATGCTTTGAAATTATGATATTGTCAGAATTGAATAGGATTCATATATGATGTTCTTGACATGTTAGACATCGTAGAATCGAAGTCAGATTGAGAAACGGACTGATTATGAAATTGTTATGAATTTTTAGGGTATATTGATTTATACCAGACAGATTTGAATTATGATTGAATTACGGATTGTAGTGAATATGGGTTATGGATTGTAACTGTTACCTGGTGATATGGTATTGACGGGGATACTGAGTTTGTACCGTTATGCCGTTGATTTTGAATTAAATCAAGATTGATCAGATTGTTATTGATTTGAAAGGTATATTGACATGAGATTATTGATATTGTCATTGCCAGACAGACTGTGAGTTCAGGACTTCGACTGAGCAAGAAACCGACGAAAGAAAGGTATAAGTCAATGTGGTATTGGGAGATCGACTTGAGTCGGATTAGACTTGAGTTTCCCTAAATCACATACTTTACTTTATTGCATTGATATTTGCATTGATTTGACTGATGTACTTGTTCTCTTGAATATAGATAGCAGGTATCAGATGAGTTATCTTGTGACAGAAGTTCCTGATAGTGGTGGAATCGCCACGGGAACATTGCACGATGTCTCAAGATAAGGATATTAGCGATAGAGCTACAGTCCATGACGGATAGGTCAGGACACCGGATGTTTGGTTATATCGAGTAATAGGAATTGGAATTCTTCTATTACGAAATTCGATATATGAACACCATATTTGGTTATATCGAGTAATAGGAACGGAGTTCCTTCTATTACGGAATTCGATATAGGAATACCACATTTGGAAATCGGGATCCCTAGACTAGGATTGAGTCTAGTCTAAATGATTGTTTATGTTTCAGATCTGATACATATATTTGTTACCTGATTACATGCTTTATATGTGTTTATATGATTGCATGTTTCGTTGATTTATACTGGGATTTATTCTCACCGGAGTTATCCGGCTGTTGTCTTGTCTGTATGTGTACATGACAACAGGTGGGACAGGATCAGGGTCCAGGAGATGAGGAGAGATCGTGATTAGAGTGGAGGCTCCGGACTTGGATTGTATATAGGGGTTAAACACTTGATAGTAGTTGTTGAACCCTAGTTTGTACTGATTTGTAGACGGTACAGGACTTGTACTTTATTATATACTGATATGTATATTAGCTTGATTTCACTACGTTCCGCATTTTAAAGAAAAAAATTTTAGACCCTGTTTTTAATTGATTAATTAGTCCCAATGATGATTAAGAACTTGATTAGCGTCCGGGTCCCCACAGTCTCGTGGATGAACCATGAGACGGTCAATTTTCTCTTATTTACAATAATTAGTAATAATTTTGACATAAAAATAATTTTTATGGGTAACCCAAATAAGATATCTGTATTACAAAATGACTCACGAAACCGTTGACAAAAATTTTTGGGTTAATTTTAACACTTAAAAATTTCATGTGTTTATACATGTACCTCATTAGTGTCTTTTCTAGATCCCTATGTCCCTACCAAACTTTCTAATAATATGGTTAGTCTAAGACCATCTCCAACCAGAAAATCTATTTTGGTGAAAATTTTACACTAAAATACTGCACTTTCTGCACCAAATACAACACCTATCTCCAACTCATTTACTTCAAATCTTACATAAAAAAGAAATATTTTTTTTATTTTACATATATGAATTATTATATTTTATTTAATATATTTAAATTATGACTAATATTTTATTATTAATAAATTTAAATAATAATATTTAAGTTTTTAATTTAATTATATAACATAAATTAATTGATATATAATATTAATTAATATACGAAAATTATTTAAATTGAAAAATATGAATACAAATTCAAACACAATACAAATACAACTTCAAATATAATAAGAATACAACTTTAAACATTTGAATGACTATATTCATCCCACAAATGATCAATCAAAGCATTTCGTAGTGCGAAGTGAGCATCTTTGTCTTTTATTCTTGAAATTTGATATGCTCATCAACAGCCATTTCTACGTCCGGAGTTGGTGCTTCTCTTGCATATTGAATGGGTGCACAGAGATCACGTTCATCTTCGATAATCATATTGTGCATTAGGATACATGATTTCATTATGTCATGTAAATGACATTTCTTCCAACCATGTGCTGTGATGCCACAATTGCAAATCGTGATTGAAGAACGCCAAGTGCGCGCTCCACGTCTTTTCTACATGATTCTTGTTTCATTGCAAAATATTTATTTTTCGGACCCATACAATAGTTGACCATTTCAGATAAATACCATCAACTAAATTATATCCCATATCATATTCTTTTTGTCCAATTCTATAATGAGCAGTAGGAGCAATACCTTGTGCAATGTTGGAGAATAGATCGGACGATTCCAAAACATTTATGTCATTATTGGATCCGGACATACCAAAATATGCATGCCATATCCAAATATCATAATCAGCCACTGCTTCTAAAATGATTGTTGGAGAACCACTACGACCTGCATATTGACCCGCCCAAGCCGTGGGGCAATTTTTCCACTTCCAGTGCACACAGTCGAGACTTTTCAACATCCCCGGGAATCCTCGTTGTTCACCAATATACAGTAGTCTGGCAACATCCTTGGATGTAGGTGATCTCAAGTATCGTTCCGCAAAAACTTCCACTATAGCCCGACAAAACCGTTGCATACACTTAATTGCAGTAGATTCTCCAATTTTGATATATTCATCAGTAGCATCTGCGGGTAAAGCATATGCTAGAATTCGCAACGCGGCTGTCGTTTTTTGAATAGTCGATAGACCAAGCCGCCCCACACCGTCATTTCGTTGTGTGAAATAAGCATCATGATTCTTTACCGCAGCAACGATACGATGGAACAAATTTCGAGACATTCGAAATCGTTTTCGAAACATTACTTCATTATATGTTGGATTCTCAGCAAAGTAATCATTGAACAAATTACGATCAGGGATTTCCCGATCATGATGGATGACTACGTGAACTGGAATTGAACCTCCGTGTGTTCCTTGCTCTTGTTGGATGATGTATGCAACAACCAACTATTGCTCTTGAGCTATAACATTTAAAATTGCTTTTCTTTTGTTTTCAAAATGCTCAACAACATTTATACAATCGTTTTGTGTTTCATCTTCATTTTCTGATAACGAAGATGAGCTAGAAGACGATACATGAGATTGGAAATGAGAATTCATTTTCAAGATAGTGAGAATGTAAAATGAGTGGTGTGAGAAAATAGGAAAATTCGATCACATTATATAATAGTTGTTAAGGATATGACATTTAGATGAATTACATTCCTATCTACATCAGGAGCGTTGGATTAGATTTCCTTCTAGATTATTACCGTTGGATGGATTACATTCCTATCTACATCAAGACTGTTGGATTAGATTTCCCGTGGGGCCCTTAACTCATAATCGTTATTACAATATAATCTGATTAGGGTTTAATTAATTACAGCGGAAAATGAGTTTAAAATTTTCTTTACAATGAGCCCAAGACGTGTCAACTATAATTATAATACTAAAAATAGTATATAATATAGTCCCGTCTCAACACGTTACAATATAAAACAAGCCCACACATAATCCAGATCAAATATATACAAACAAACTCATCTCCTCGGGACATACTCCGGTATATAGACACACATACATATACTGGGAACAAAACATATACCTCAACTCAAACAGTGACTCCTTTCAGAAGTACCCTCTCCGGCCTCCTGATAACCTGGAGTACCTGCCATTGTCCACACACAAAGACAACAACAGCCCCCCTTGAGGGTGAGCCAAGCTCCGTATGGAACAACCATCATATATACCACAAGTATCTAAACAATGATATATGGTATGCAATGCATGTATTTCGTGGAGCTATCAGGTCAAATGCCCATCCACTGAGCATATATCAGAATCAATCGAATCGCTATCAAATCAATGCTCGAGCTGGCACACCGGCCTCGATAAGGGATACTCGTATGATAGCGTCGACAAAGCGCCATCAAATCCCAAATCTCAATCAATCGTCGGGGCCACAAATGTCTATGTTTTAAGGGTCATGTAATACCAAACATAGCATTGTGTTCACAAACCCTAGAATCCAATCAAATCATATCAGGGTATCCAAGGATCATAGCTCAACGTGCATGTCATATATCGATGTATGCATCAAACGATGTGTGTTAACAAAATATTTATTTTACACATCAATATTCAAATCTCAATGTCATGTATGCCACATAAACTCAACAAATAAGGCATATAGACACATATTCTCAATCCAATCAGTCAAATCAATCCAACATATATCATATAATACAGATACATGTCGTATGTTACCCGATCGCAACATG
The DNA here is from genome assembly GCF_022965805.1 of Primulina eburnea. Lineage (NCBI taxonomy): Eukaryota > Viridiplantae > Streptophyta > Magnoliopsida > Lamiales > Gesneriaceae > Primulina > Primulina eburnea. Next base: position 35,142,534 of record NC_133103.1, on the reverse strand, counting down.
AATTCCGGTCGCAACTTACCTCAATTCTTCGTTTCAATTGATGTAGTCTGAAGATATCGGTATAATACTTTATCTATATCAATAACATACTCATTTCAATCAATAACATCATTCAAAATCATTAATATGAGTTTCAAATATCTTTTGAAACTTCAAAAATTCATATCAAATTCAAATCATGGCATAATTCAATTCCGACTTCGAATACGAGTTTCTTGTCGGTTATTCTACCACATACAGGAATCTCGACTTCAAATACATGCTATTCCAGCACTTTGATATTTAGAGCTGCTGAAACTAGAAGAAATTTACCTCAACAAGAAGCTCTTGACGCGAAGATTTCGAATATATAATTGGTTTCACGTTTAGATAACATTTCGAAGTTGATTCGAACGAAAGAAATCGAATTCTTTCGTATTCCTCAAAGTTACCAAATAAGAAATGATGAAGGAAAGAAGAAAAGAAATCATTCTTATCCCCACCGCTTCGGCGCTCGGGCGGTAGAATTATCGCGCCCGAGCGCGAGAGGTTCTGCCCCCGAGTTTCAAATGCACCGCGCTCGGGCGGTCAAAACTACCGCTCGGGCACGGCATGTTCTGTCCGAGCACTCGTAAGTTCTACACTGGCGCTCGGGCGGTTATCTTATACCGCTCGGGCGCCAGATGTTCTGTCCAAATATTAATTTTTGTACTATATTGGCGTCCGATTTCTCCACTCGAGCTCTTATAACATCAATTCATATTCAATATTTATTTTCTCAATTTCATTGTCATGATATACATCAAATACATAATCACATGACAATTTAATAGATTATCGATAATCACATAAGATTTACGATAATATGATACACGGTCCTTACAATTCTCCCCTAATTAAAAGATTTTGTCCTCGAAATATCAAACATCTTTAGATACATAACATTGGCAAACATATATATGTCTCTATTTATAGTACATATCAAAACTAAAATCAGTAAACGGATCAGAATACATTGAATACAATGGAACAGGTGGAATAACATCAAACAAGTGCGAATATGATTCTCGCATCTTGCTTTCCAATTCCCACGTCGATTCCTCCACCCCATGTCGTGTCCATTGTACTCGAACTAACAGAATCTATTTATTTCGCAATATCTTTTCCTTTCGATCCATAATGCGAACAGGTTGTTCAACATAGGAAAGAGAAGGATCAAGTTCAACCTCGTCAGGTGCAAGTACATGTGATGGATCTGGCTCATATTTTCTAAAAATAGAAACATGAAACACATCATGAATGGCAGATAAGGATGGTGGCAATGCCAATTGATAAGTAAGATCACCAACTCGATCAAGTATCTCGTATGGACCAACATATCGAGGAGATAATTTCCCTCGCATGCCAAATCAAACAGTGCCTCTAAAGGGAGATATTTTCAAAAACAATTATCACCTTTCTGGAATTCCAAGGGTCGTCTTCGTTTGTTCGCATAACTCGTTTGACGATCCTGAGCAGCTTTCATCCGCTGCCGAATTAACTGAACCTTATCATTCATTTCATGTATCATTTCAGGTCCAGTCAATTGTCTTTCACCAATTTCATCCTAGAATAACGGTGATCTACATCGTCTCCCATATAGAGCTTCGAACGGTGTCATACCAATACTCGTTTGAAAACTATTATTATAAGAAAATTTAACCAATGGTAAGACATCTTGCCATCCCATTCTGAAGTCCATCACAATCGCTCGTAACATATCTTCTAATGTTTGAATCGTACGCTCAGTCTGCCATCAATTTGAGGATGATAGGCAGTACTCATAGCCAAACGCGTACCCATCGCTTCTTGGAAACTACCCCAGAATTTAGAAGCAAACCTGGGATCACGATCAGATACAATTGAGACTGGAACACCGTGCAGTCTCACAATATTCTCAATGTATAAACGGGCCATTCTCTTATAAGGATAAGTCCGTTCATACGGAATCAAATGTGCAGATTTCGAAAGCCGATCAATAATGACCCAAATAGCATCACACCCTTGGGCGAACGAGGTAAAGGAGTCACAAAATCTATAGCAATATGTTCCCAATTCTATTTTGGAATCTCGAGACTATGGAGCAATCCTCCAGGTTTCATTCTCTCGGCTTTCACTTGCTGGCAGATAAGACATTTCGAAATAAACTCAGGAATGTCCTTCTTCATACGTTTCCACCAGAATTGTGGTCTCAATGTCAAATACATCTTTCGACCTCCAGGGTGAATAATATATTTGCTACAATGTGCTTCACGAAGAAGGGCAGATTTCAAATCAGAATCTTCAGGAACTACTAGCCGACCATTAAGTCGTAAAGAACCATCAGAAGAAATCAGAAATCCAGACTGATGTCCTACAGATACAAGTTATTTCGACTTCTGAATGTGAGCATCGCTTCGTTGGGCCTTTCATATTTTTGATATCAAGTTCCTCAATTTGTAATGATGAAACAGTGACAGAATTCCAATTCGAGTGAAAAGTCCAGCCAGAAGTACATATGTCCTCGTGTACTTTGGCGACACAAATAGAAGCTAACACAGAATCATAAACTTTACGGCTAAGGGCAACCGCAGTAACATTCACCGATCAAGGGTGATACTGAATCTCACAATCAAAATCCTTCAGGAGATCCATCTACCTGCGTTGCCTCATATTCAAATCAGATTGAGAAAAGAGATATTTCAAACTTTTATGATCTGAATAGATAAAAACTTTTCTCCATACAAGTAATGGCGCCAAATCTTCAGAGCAAATACAATGGCGGTCAATTCAAGATCATGAACAGGATAACGTGTTTCATGAGATTTCAATTGACGAGACGCATAAGCAACCACTTTGCCAAGTTGCATCAGAACAAAGCCCAAACCTTTACCAGACGCATCTGTACATACCACAAATCCTCCGGTACCTGAGGGAATAGTAAGCACAAGTGCTGTGGTCAATCTCGTCTTCAATTCAAAAAAAACTAGCTTCACATTCATCTGACCAAATGAATCGCTGATTCTTCTGTGTCAGTTGAGTAATGGGTTTAGCTATCTTCGAAAACCCTTCAATAAAACGACAATAATATCTAGCTAAACCCATGAAGCTACGGATCTCAGGAACATTCGCAGGTCTTGGCCAATTCAATACAGCTTCGACCTTCGCAGGATCAACAGATATTCTATGTTTCGAAATAACATGGCCCAAAAATACTACTCGATCCATCGAGAATTCGCATTTGGACAATTTAGCATATAAATGTCCATTACGAAGAGTTTGAAGTACCAATCTCAGATATTCAGCATGCTCCTTTTTCGATTTCTAATAGACAAGAATATCATCAATAAATAAAATAACGAATCGCTCAAGATAATCTCGAAAGACACGAGTCGTTAAATCCATAAAGACAGCAGGAGCATTCGTGAGACCAAAAGGCATAACCAAAAACTCATAGTGGCCATTCCTCGTACGAAAAGCAGTCTTAGGCACATCTTCATCTCGAACTAGTACTTGATGATATCCAGATCGAAGATCAATCTTCGAGTATACAGAAGTACCCAGAAGCTGATCAAATAAGTCATCAATACGAGGAATTGGGTACTTGTTTTTCACAGTAGCCCGATTCAGTTGCCTATAATCAATACACATTCGCATAGTACCATCTTTCTTTCGAACAAATAACACTGGAGCTCCCCAAGGTGATACACTCGGTCGAATATATCCCTTATCGAGAAGATCCTGTAATTGTTCTTTCAATTCCAATGGTGCCATGAGATAGGGAGCTTTAGATATAGGAGCAGTCCCCGACATAAGATCAATACTAAACTCAACTTCTCGATGAGGAGAAAAATCAAGAATCTCATCGGGAAATACATCCGAGAATTCTTTCGCAACATGAATCTCAGATAAAGAAGACTCCTTCTTAGAGACATCAATAGCGTAGATATGATAACCCTCATCTCCTCTAATCAAAAGTCGAGACATTTCCAAGGAAGATACCAATGGAATTTTGGCTTGGGAACCCTTGCCATAAAAATTCCACTTAGGTCCTTCAATCGGTCGAAATCGAACCACTCTATGAAAACAATCAACAGTAGCCCGATTTGTCGTCAAGATTTCCATGCCAACAATACAATCAAAGTCGTGCATTGGGAGGATAATCAAATTCAGAAATACCACATTATCCTCATATATCAATACACAATTATGCACAACTTGCTCAGACAAAATAATCTTCCCTGCTGCCGTGGATATCGACAAAGTATCATAAAACCGGGTACACTCAATATCGTGAGATGCAACAAATGCATGAGATATGAATGAATGAGATGCTCCTATATCAAATAAAACACGTGCATGATAATCGCAAAGCATGCAAATACCTGCAATCACACCACCAGGAGCTTCTTTCGCCTGATCCTCCGTCATCTCATACACTCTTACCTGAGGAGGAACTTGAGCAGTCTGACCACCTGGTGCTCGATATCGTGGAACAATCGACTGCTGAAAAGAGGGAACATGAACAGCGGGTCTCATCATGCTGGGGCCACCTCTAAATCCTGGTTGGGGTTGAGAAGAAGTCGTACCCATGTTCGGACATACTCGAGAGAAATGACCTTCCTGCCCACACTGATAACAAATACCAAACATACCTCGACACTGCTCGATAGTATGTTTACCTCCACAATGACTACAATAGGGAGCAATCATAGGACTCCCTCGCTGGGATCCACTCGAACTCGAAGAAGACGAAGAAACAGAACCAGTCTTCTGAAACGTTTTACCCCTTGGACGCAATGTAGGCTGCTGAGCTGACACTGGAGGTGGATGAGTATACTGTGGACCTCCTCGCCTTAGTCCAGCCTCGGCTGCCTTTGCTCGTTCAACTGCCTCTGCATAGCTGGTAGGCAATCCAGAAACAACATAAGTATATATAGTAGGATGAAATCCATTCACAAACCTGTTATATTTTGCCTTCGCATTCCCAGCTACGTGAGGTGCATACTTCAACAATGTAGAAAACTTTTAAGCATACTCTGCAACAGTCATCGTTCCCTGCTTCAGATTATTGAATTCATTTTCTTGGGCAGTATAATAAGATGGAGGGGAATACTGCTCCAAAAACTGGGCCTTGAAGACATCTCATATGACTTCAATCCCGGCCTCTTTCAATCCAATCTCAGCGGCTTACCACTAAGATTTTGCTCGGTCTTTCAACTTATAGAGAGCAAGTTTCAGTCTCCGAGCCTTAGAATATTCAACAATATTAAACTAGATGCTCAATACCCTTCAACCAGGCCTCTGCTCTTTCAGCACTCTCAGTGCCAAAGAACCTCGGTGGTTTCAGATCCTGGAATCGAGCCATCACCACATCTATGGACAATCCTTAAAATTGCTCAACTATTCTTTCAGTACTGCTACTCGCAGTTTCATTTGCGGGATCCATCTACAAATCAAATGATGAATATCACAAATCAATATCAATTTCACATCATCATCATCTCATATCATCAATCTTATCAATAACTTACTCAACTAAATCAAGTAGGAGCAAGTAATACAAACAAATCAAACACATACGCAAAATTCATTTGTGCATATTCAATTGTACACAAGACTCAATCGAGCATTCCCAGCTATGCTCTGATACCACTCTGTGTGGGGCCCTTAACTCCTAATCGTTATTACAATATAATCTGATTAGGGTTTAATTAATTACAGCGGAAAACGAGTTTAAAATTTTCTTTACAATGAGCCCAAAACGTGTCAAATATAATTATAATACTAAAAATAGTATATAATATAGTCCCGTCTCAACACGTCACAATATAAAACAAGCCCACACATAATCCAGATCAAATACATGCAAACAAACTCATATCCTCGGGACATACCCCGGTATATAGACACACACATATATATATACTGGGAACAAAACATAAACCTCAACTCAAACTGTGACTCCTTCCAGAAGTACCCTCTCCGGCCTCCTGATAACCTGGAGTACCTGCCATTGTCCACACAAAAAGACAACAACAGCCCCCCTTGGGGGTGAGCCAAGCTCCGTATGGAACAACCATCATATATACCACAAGTATCTAAACAATGATATATGGTATGCAATGCATGTATGTCGTGGAGGTATCAGGTCAAATTCCCATCCACTGAGCATATATCAGAAGCAATCGAATCGCTATCAAATCAATGCTCGAGCTGGCACACCGGCCTCAATAAAGGATACTCGTATGATAGCATCAACAAAGCGCCATCAAATCCCAAATTTCAATCAATCGTCGGGGTCACAAATGTCTATGTTATAAGGGTCATGTAATACCAAACTGAAGAACCTAAAGGGGGGGTGAATAGGTTCTTTAAGGCCCTTTAGCGTTTTTAAAACGAGTTTGCAAAAATTGCAAGCGGAAGACTTGAGGGACAATCACAAATAAAAATGAATGCGTAAAGTAAGTGCGTAAAATAAATGCGTAGTAAAGTAAATGCGTAAAGTAAAGAGGGATAGAGATGTTTATGGAAGTTCGACGAAGAATCGTCTATGTCTCCCCTTCTCGATGAGGATCGAGGTATCACTATGACGACTTGGCTTTAGGAGCTCCAAGCTAGCTTTTACAACCACGCCTCGATGCGTCTACTTGGCCTTGAGGGCTCCAAGGATAGCCACGAACTTTACAACCCACTCGAGAGTATTACTTTCACTCTTTTTCTACAACTCTTTTGATATTACAACTCTTTTAATCAACGCACACAAGAGATAGTAGAAAGCTTTGTAAGAGACAAGAGAGAATGGAGTGGGATGATTGAGAATGCATCCTCAAAGGCCTATTTATACTAGTCTTGGACGCCAAGGTTCGGATCTTCTGTTTATACTTCGGAACGTCCGATGTGATTGAAATCAATTTGCGTAATTCTGGAATGACTTCGGATCTTCCGTTCTTGACTTCGTAGGGTCCGAACATATGCTTCGGAGGGACCGATCAAACTTCGTTTCTTCTGAACAGTTCTTTTAGACAGTGTATGAACAACTTCGGAAGGTCCGAACTCCAGTTCGTACCGTCCGAACATTCCCGCGTTTCCGAAGATTTGAAATCTTCAACACTTCGTAGCTTCCGATCATGTCCATCGTAGCGTCCGAAATCTACTCAATCAACAGTCAGATCAATTTGTCTCCGGATTGAAGTGATTTGATTGCTTGTGTTCGGAACGTCCGATCCAGTCTTCGGAACGTCCGAACTTGCTCCTCGCAGGTTCCGAACAGCTTCTATTTTGCTTCTGATTGGCACAATTTCGGAACGTCCGAACCAAATTTCGGATCTTCCGAACGTAACCTTGTTCTTAATTTCCTGCATGCCTCAATATAAAACATTAGTACATTTTTAATCCAAGTTTTGGTATCATCAAAACAAAAACTTTGGGATATGTTACAGCATTAAAAACATTAATCTCATCCTCGAGATTTGTATGCGTTTAAGGCGTAACAATCTCCCCCTTTCTGATGATCACAAAACTTGGTTAAAATTTGAGAAACAATAATCAACATAATCTAATGGTTATTAAATAACTCCCCCTTAATCAAATAACAAGTCTAAGAGGTTGAATTAATAGCAATTTTAACCAAATAAATTCTCCCCTTTTTGCGATAATCAAAAAGACATAAGCATAAAGAGAGACAAATAAACAGGTAAAATATCCACTAATAAATGCAAGTCTTTTATACAATGATGCATAAAGATAACAAAAACATAAGCTAAGAATCCGCATCCTCGAACGATCCGAACACGTTCGGTGGATCCGAAGTGAAACGAAGCATCCGAATAAGGAACGGTGATTCCGAAGTAGCCAAGATGAGGAACACCTAAAATTTAAAATATTTAGCACATAAAAGAATGTTGAGCCATAATTATGGATAAATACAATTAATTTGTATTATCCGACATTATAATGCTCACATTAATAATACTCCCCCTCAATTTAACAAATATGTACGAGAGTATTTGACTAATGTTTACAATTCAATCATGCCAAGTTCACCACGCAAACGAGTAAAAGTAGATTCATCTAGTGGTTTGTAAAAATATCAGCAATTTGATTCTTGGTGTCAACATAGTGAAGTTCAACATCATTTTGCTCAATGTGATCACGAATAAAATGATGTCGAATGTCAATATGTTTTGTACGAGAATGTTGAACTGGATTCTTTGTTAGACATATGGTGCTTGTATTATCACAAAAGATTGGAATTTTTGAAAAAGTAACACCATAGTCGAGTAATTGATACTTCATCCAAAGAATTTGTGCACAACAACTACCGGCAGCCATATACTCGGCCTCGGTCGTTGAAAGTGCAACACAGTTTTGCTTTTTAGAAAACCATGACACCAAGCAATTTCCCAAAAAGAAACAAGTACCACTAGTGCTCTTTCTATCCACCTTATATCCTCCAAAGTCGGCATCACAGTAAGCTTTTAAATCGAAAAATGAGTTCTTAGAATACCATAATCCGAGATTTGGAGTATTTGAAAGATATTTGAAAATGCGTTTTAAGGCGAATAAGTGTGATTCCTTTGGACATGATTGAAATCGTGCACACAAGCAAACACTAAACATAATGTCAGGTCTACTAGCAGTCGCATAGAGTAGGGAGCCAATCATGCTACGAAATAACTTTTGGTCAACAGGTTTACCTCCCTCATCTTTGTCGAGTCTGACTGTCGTGCTCATAGGTGTGGATGAGGCTTTGGAAGACTCCATCCCAAACTTTTTGAGCATCTCCTTGATGTACTTCCCTTGGTTGACAAAGAAACCATCCTTGCATTGCTTGATTTGGAGACCAAGGAAGTAGTTGAGCTCGCCCATCATGCTCATCTCAAAGTGATCCTGCATAAGCTTAGAAAAATCTCTACACAAGTGTTCATTAGTAGCACCAAAAATAATATCATCTACATATATTTGTACTATCAGCAAATCATTATCTTTAGTCAAGGTAAACAAGGTAATATCAACTTTACCCCTACAAAAACCATTAGACAGCAAGAAAGTAGACAATTTCTCATACCAAGCTCTAGGAGCTTGTTTCAAACCATACAAAGCCTTATCAAGTTTATACACATAATCAGATAAGTGCACATCTTCAAAACCAACAAGTTGCTCAACATACACTTCTTCTTTCAAATCACCATTAAGAAAAGCACTTTTAACATCCATTTGAAACAATTTAAAGTCTCTAGAGCAAGCAAAAGCAAGTAGCATGCGAATGGATTCTAGTCTAGCAACAGGGGCATAAGTCTCATCATAATCAATTCCCTCTTCTTGACTATATCCTTTAGCTACTAGCCTAGCTTTATTTCTAGTGATTGTACCATGCTCATCTAACTTGTTCCTAAATACCCATTTAGTTCCTATGACAGGTCTATCAGTGGGTCTAGGTACAAGATTCCAAACTTTATTCCTTCTAAATTCATTTAGTTCATCTTGCATAGCAATAATCCAAGAATCATCAAGTAAAGCTTCTTCTATGTTCTTAGGCTCTATGTGAGAAAGAAAAGCAAGATAATTGCACATATTAGAGGAGCGAGTAGATACTCCCTTCGATGGGCTACCAATGATGAGGTCCATGGGATGATCCTTGTGCGTAGTCCACTCTTTCGGAAGAGGTGCGTCCTCTTGATCTTTAGGAACATCATCTAGGCTTGTGGACTCCAACTCTTCGCCAAGGATATCTATATCATCATCATCAGAAACAACAGGTCTAGGCAAGCAAGGGTTAGTTTCATCAAATATGACATGAATAGATTCTTCAACTAGTAAAGTGCGTTTATTAAAGACTCTATATGCTTTGCTAGAAGTAGAGTAACTAAGAAAGATACCTTTGTCCGATTTAGCATCGAACTTACCCAGGTTGTCCTTACCATTGTTGTGGATGAAGCATTTTGATCCAAAAGCGCGGAAGTAAGAAATGTTAGGCTTTCTCCCTCTCCATAGTTCGTATGGAGTTTTCTTGAGAATTGGCCTTATTGATACGCGATTGATGATGTAACAAGCAGAACTCATCGCTTCAGCCCAAAAATATTTTGGTAGAGAATGCTCACATAGCATGGTCCTTGCAATCTCTACTAGGGTCCTATTCTTCCTCTCAACGACACCGTTTTGTTGAGGAGTTCTAGGACAAGAAAAGTTGTGACCAATGCCTTTGCTTTGACAAAAAATTGAAAAATTTTCATTTTGAAATTCCGTTCCGTGGTCACTACGGATTTGTTTGATCAAAAGATTTTTCTCATTTTCAACCTTTTTGACAAAAATTTTGAAATGATCAAAGACATCACTTTTGTGGGCTAAAACAATGTCCAAGTAAAACATGAAAAATCATCCACAATGACAAAAGCATAGGATTTACCTCCTAGACTAGTTGTCCTCGAGGGACCACATAAATCTAGGTGAAGTAATTCAAGGGGCATAGAAGTGGATACAAAATTTTTATTTTTGAAAGATTCCTTTGTGTGTTTACCAAGTTGACAAGCATCACAAAAAGAATCTAATTTTAAATTCAGCTTTGGCATTCCGGAAACTAGGTCAAGTTTTAAAAGTTTTTCTATGGTGCTCATCCCAACATGACCAAGTCGTCTATGCCAAAGAATGTTGTCATCAACATTTAATGTTACAAGGCTTTTTATTTTTGAAAAAGATGAAATCTTTAAATCGACCTTGTAAACATTTTCACTTCTATAACCTTTGAAACTAATGGATTTGTCAGTTGTGAGTGATACAGTGCAATCGTGTGGTGTGAATTTGACTTCATAACCCCTATCGCACAATTGACTAATGCTTAGGAGGTTATGTTTAAGTCCTTTCACAAGAAGTACATCATCAATAATAGTAGAGTTAGATATACCTATTGAGCCGATGCCTTCTATGATCCCTTTGCTGTTGTCTCCAAAGGTCACCGATCCCTTTTCTTTTGGTCGAATGGATTGTAGCAGCTTCTTTTCTCCCGTCATGTGTCGAGAGCATCCACTGTCAAGATACCAAGTGCTCGATAACTTGTCTCCCCTTTGTCCCTATAAGATTGAGATACAATTTGATAGTTGGTACCCGTTTCTTTGGGTCCTTTGAGGTTAGTAGTAGTTGGGGATTTGGGGATCCATTTCCAATAACTATTCTTATTGTGTTGGTGTCTAAGTTTCTTGCATTTAGGTCTTATGTGGCCTATCTTACAACAATAAGTGCATGTTGGTGGTGTTCTTAGTTTTGCCTTTGCGATAAGACTAGCGAAGTTGACTGATTTCTTTTCATATCCTAGACCTCCTTTGTCGAAGTTACACCTTTGCATGCTCAAGAGGTTTTCTAGTTTACCGCTACTCACATTGAACTTGTTGAAGGCTTTCTCTAAGTCTCTTAGGTTTGTCTTGAGCTTAGTGTTGTCATGCATCCTAGCTTCTAGTTCAGTTTTAAGTTGCTTATTCTCATTTCTAAGTGACTTAGCCTTATTGTACATACTAGTGTAAGCGGAGAGTAATTCATCGTAAGAGGGTACCTCGTCGTCATCCGAGTCGGTCAGATGATCTTCCTTTGCCATGAAGCATAGGGTAGACTCCTCTTTGTTGTCGCTGTCGCTCCACGTGGCTAGAAGGGCCTTCTTCTTGTCTTTGCCGGCCTTCTTCTTGGAGGGACACTCGTTTGCATAGTGACCCTTTTGTTGACAGTTGTAGCAGGTCACTTCCTTCTCAATCTTTTTGTCCTTCTTGTTGAAGTTGGAACTCCGCATGAATCTTTTGAACTTTCTAGTGAGTAGTGCCATTTCTTCATCGTCGCTATCTTCAAGTTGACTGGTCAAGGCGATCCCTTTCGCCTTTACTTTGTCGTCATCTTTCTTTGTCTCCTTCCGGGTAGATACTTCAAGTTCATGGGTCTTTAGGGTCCCATGAAGTTGATCAAGGTTGTAGGATGCCGCATCTCCCTTGTTGGATTCAATGATAGCCGTGCGCTTTGCATCCCATTCCGTCGGTAGTGCTCGAAGGGCTCTCCTCCACACTTGTTTAGTTGGGTAGTTCTCACCAAGTTGGGCAAGCTCATTGATGATTTGGGTGAGCCGCCGGAACATGGTGTCGATATCCTCCTTGGGTTCCATCTCAAAGGTCTCGTACTTGAGTTGGAGAAGATCTATCTTCGTTTCTTTGACTTGATTGGTTCCCTCGTGGAAAATCTCCAATTTGTCTTAAATCTCTTTGGCGGAGGTGCAAGCCGAGATTCGGTTGTATTCATTCATATCTAGGGAACAATGAAGAATATTCATAGCTTTAGCATTTTGAGAGATAAGTTTCATATCGTCCTTGGTGAGGTCATCCATTCCCTTAGGAATTTCCTTATCATCCACCGTTTTCATGGGGATATAGGGACCTTTCACCGTTATTTTCCAAAGGTCGTAATCGACGGATTGGATGTATAGAGATATTCTATTCTTCCAATATCCTTAATTGGTACCATTGAAAAGAGGGGGACGATTTGTGGATTGTCCTTGGGCATACTCGCTTGCTAGATTGGCCATTTTAAAAGATTTTGAAAAAACCTGGCTCTGATACCACTTGAAGAACCTAAAGGGGGGGTGAATAGGTTCTTTAAGGCCCTTTAGCGGTTTTAAAACGAGTTTGCAAAAATTGCAAGCGGAAGACTTGAGGGACAATCACAAATAAAAATGAATGCGTAAAGTAAGTGCGTAAAATAAATGCGTAGTAAAGTAAATGCGTAAAGTAAAGAGGGATAGAGATGTTTATGGAAGTTCGACGAAGAATCGTCTACGTCTCCCCTTCTCGATGAGGATCGAGGTATCACTATGACGACTTGGCTTTAGGAGCTCCAAGCTAGCTTTTACAACCACGCCTCGATGCGTCTACTTGGCCTTGAGGGCTCCAAGGATAGCCACGAACTTTACAACCCACTCGAGAGTATTACTTTCACTCTTTTTCTACAACTCTTTTGATATTACAACTCTTTTAATCAACGCACACAAGAGATAGTAGAAAGCTTTGTAAGAGACAAGAGAGAATGGAGTGGGATGATTGAGAATGCATCCTCAAAGGCCTATTTATACTAGTCTTGGACGCCAAGGTTCGGATCTTCTGTTTATACTTCGGAACGTCCGATGTGATTGAAATCAATTTGCGTAATTCTGGAATGACTTCGGATCTTCCGTTCTTGACTTCGTAGGGTCCGAACATATGCTTCGGAGGGACCGATCAAACTTCGTTTCTTCTGAACAGTTCTTTTAGACAGTGTATGAACAACTTCGGAAGGTCCGAACTCCAGTTCGTACCGTCCGAACATTCCCGCGTTTCCGGAGATTTGAAATATTCAACACTCTGTAGCTTCCGATCATGTCCATCGTAGCGTCCGAAATCTACTCAATCAACAGTCAAATCAATTTGTCTCCGGACTGAAGTGATTTGATTGCTTGTGTTCGGAACGTCCGATCCAGTCTTCGGAACGTCCGAACTTGCTCCTCGCAGCTTCCGAACAGCTTCTATTTTGCTTCTGATTGGCACAATTTCGGAACGTCCGAACCAAATTTCGGATCTTCCGAACGTAACCTTGTTCTTAATTTCCTGCATGCCTCATTATAAAACATTAGTACATTTTTAATCCAAGTTTTGGTATCATCAAAACAAAAACTTTGGGATATGTTACATCATTAAAAACATTAATCTCATACTCGAGATTTGTATGCGTTTAAGGCGTAACACAAACATAGCATTGTGTTCACAAACCCCAGAATCCAATCAAATCATCTCAGGGTATCCAAGGATCATAGCTCAACGTGCATGTCATGTATCGATGTATGCATCAAACGATGTGTGTTAACAAAATATTTATTTTATACATCGATATTCAAATCTCAATGTCATGTATGCCACATAAACTCAACAAATAAGGCATATAGACACATATTCTCAATCCAATCAGTCAAATCAAACCAACATATATCATATAATACAGATACCTGTCGCATGTTACCCGATCGCAACATACCTCAATTCTTCGTTTCAATTGATGTAGTCTGAAGATATCGGTATAATACTTTATCTACATCAATAACATACTCATTTCAATCAATAACATAATTCAAAATCATTAATATGAGTTTCAAATATCTTTTGAAACTTCAAAAATTCATATGAAATTCAAATCATGGCATAATTCAATTCCGACTTCGAATACGAGTTTTTCGTCGGTTATTCTACCACATACAGGAATCTAGACTTCAAATACATGCTATTCCAGCACTTTGATATTTAGAGCTGCTGAAACTAGAAGAAATTTACCTCAACAAGAAGCTCTCGACGCGAAGATTCCGAATATATAATTGGTTTCACGTTTAGATAACGTTTCGAAGTCGTTTCGGACGAAAGAAATCGAATTCTCTCGTATTCCTCAAAGTTACCAAATAAGAAATGATGAAGGAAAGAAGAAAAGAAATCATTCTTATCCCCACCGCTTCGGCACTCGGGCGGTAAAATTATCGCACCAGAGCGCGAGAGGTTCTGATCCCGAGTTTCAAATGCACCGCGCTCGGGCGGTCAAAACTACCGCTCGGGCACGACATGTTCTGTCCGAGCACTCGTAAGTTCTACACTGGCGCTCGGGCGGTTATCTTATACCGCTCGGGTGCCAGATGTTCTGTCCAAATATTAATTTTTGTACTATATTGGCGTCCGATTTCTCCACTCGAGCTCTTATAACATCAATTCATATTCAATATTTATTTTCTCAATTTCATTGTCATGATATACATCAAATACATAATCACATGACAATTTCATAGATTATTGATAATCACATAAGATTTACGATAATACGATACACTGTACTTACATTTCCTATCTAGATCTTGGCCGTTGGATGGATTACATTCCTATCTACATCAGGACCGTAGGATTAGATTTCCTATCTAGATCATGGCCGTTGGATGGATTCTATTCCTATCTACATCATGAGCATTGGATTAGATTTCCTATCTAAATCATATTCGTTGAATGGATTACATTCCTATCTACATCAAGACTGTAGGATTAGATTTCCTTTCTAAATCATGACCGTTTGATTATATTCCAATCCTATCTACAAAAGGACCGTTAGATCAGATTACATGTAATCTTGACCCTTTGATAAGATTACAATCTTATCGTATTTTCAATATAAATAAACTATATCCGGATCATAAAATCATAACACCTACAATCTCGATCTTATTATCATTTTCCAAGTAAGCTAATGGCATCCAATGCTAGAACTGCTTCTTACAGCTTTGAAGAAGACATGATTATATGTCATGTATATCTTGACATAACACAAAATCCTATCATACGTATCAACCAATCCAAAGACCAGTTTTGGACTCGTGTCGAAGAAGCTTACAACATCACCAAACCAAACTCTCTACAAGTATGTAACAAAAGATCACTGCAGTGTCTCATGAAAGTTGTACTCCGTCACATTGGAAGATTAAGAGGATGCATTCGTCAAATTGAAACTCTCAAACCCAGTGGTGCATCTGAAGAGGATATTGTAAGTATTTTTTGATATATTATTTTTTTACTAGTTTAAACTCTAATATGAGTCGTGTATTTTCGTGCAGTTCAATAGAGCAAAAGATCTGTTCATGCAAGATTCTAATTCTAGTAAATGATTCAAATTTGATCATGTGTGGCATATTATTAAAGATATTGAAAAATTCTCCAGTGACATCAATCCATCGAGTTCAGTTCCTAAAATTCATGTCACAAACTTGGATTCGTCACAGTCAGAAGCTCAGACACCAGAGACTCCAATATCAGGTTCTCTTGGATCGCACTCCTTTTCAATTAATTTAAGCAGTGATGAAATTGCAGGTGGCACTTCATCCGAGCGATCTATTGGAGTTAAAAAGATAAATTAAAGAAAAAAAAAGATGATAACATTTCAGAATTATTATCTACAATGAAACAAGGACATCACAATCTTATGAATATACTAGAAAAGGGCTCCACCGAACTTCATCAACATTATGATATTCAAATCCTAAAATTGCAAAATGATAAATTGAAATTGGAAAATCAATAAAAGAAAATTGAAACTCGACAACAAGAAATAGCATTGGCTGCCCTTCAAGAGGAGAATAGAGTTCTGTACATGGATTTAAGCACAATTGACGATCCAGAAATGCGTGAAATAGTTCGAATTGAACGAGCAAAAATTATGCGGAAAAGAGAAAGACACGGACAACAAGATGTTGACACGTTTGGAAAATATTTTGGTAATTTTGGAGGATCCGGATCAAATTTACCAGATTATTGATTATCTAGTTGTTTATCTTCTAAATGTATTTGCTTTCGATTATTGTCTTTGTATTTGCATTTGTATTTGAATTATTTGTTTCAAATTGCATTTGTATTTCAATTATCTTTTTCAATTTAGTTATGAATTGTATTGTTCTATTAATTTTTTGTATTTTTATTAAATTATATTAATTAAAATCATTAAATCAAATTAGTTTTTAAATATTAATAATTACCATAAATAAATAAGGTTTAGACATGTCTTTGTGTTAAAAGGCAAGAAATATCGACAAACAAACGTGTGGGAAAACAGAGGCCGAACATAGATGGGTTGCTGGGTTTAATGGCTCGAAAAGTGACTGAATTTACCAAGGAATGTTGTGTGATAAACGCCCTAAGCTTGTTGATGGAAGAAAAAAAAAAAAACAAGCCAATCCCTCACCTTGAAAAGTTGGCCGAGAGTTGTGTGTGAGTTTAGTGTGTGTTGTGTGTGTGCCTGAGTTGTGTTAATATTTAGGGCTAGAACTCCTTTATATATTGCTTAGGATGTTTATTAGATGGTTAGTTTTATTAAAACACCATTTAAAATTACTAATTAAACCATCACAATTTAAAATTACTAATTAAGCCCTCTGACTTTTGAAATTAATGGTTCTACAAATTTTAAATTCTACCCTTAATTAAATCTTCCTAGCTTAATTAGTTAGGTAAAAAAATAATTATTAAAATATTTTATTTCGAATGGAAATATTTAAATATTTTATTTTCGAATTTTTCTAATTGAAATATCTAATAATTTTATTTCAATCGATAAATTAAATTCAGCCCTAAAAATTCTTGAATTTATAAATCATTTAAAATATTATTTTCTTGACTTAAAATAAAAATAGAAGTTAAATTTTTAACATCTTAATCGTCTTCGGTCTGCTTTCCCGGTTCGACATCGAATATTCTTCTGAAAACTAAACCTCGAGAAAACATTTTAAATTGCATAATAAAATAAATATATATACATCTAAAATGATCTAACACACAACATGCTTCACCTTAACTATTAATTAAATAATTAAACTATTTCAATCATACATGGAGTTTACGTGTACTAGTTCTTGGCACTACAATTTCTCCCCTCTTAAATAAATTCCGTTCTCGAAATTAAGGCTTACCTAATAACTCTGAGTAGCGACTTCTCATGTCAGCTTCGGTCTCCCGAGTAGCTTCTTCGTCGGAATGGTTCAACCACTTGACCCTGACCAACGTGGTAACTTTGTTTCATAGTCTCCTCTCTGTCGGTCTAAAATCTGAATAGGCTTCTCCTCGTATGAGATGTTCGGTGATAGCTATAACAGTTCAAAGCTTAGTACATGTGAAGGACTGACCATGTACTTCTTTATCATAGAGACGTGGAACACATTGTGTACAACTACCAGATTCGGAGGTAGTGCTACAGGGTAAGTTAGTGATCCCACCTTCTCAAGAATCTCGAATGGTCACATGAATCTCGGACTCAATTTGCCATTTTTTCCGAATCTCGTAACACCCTTCATAGGTGTTATTTTTACAAAGACATGGTCAAGGTCTGGTCAAGGTCCTTTTTTCTCTTGTCAGTGTAGCTCTTCCGATGACTCTGAGCAGTCTTCATCCTGTCCCATATTTTGACTACTATATCTATAGTCTGCTGAACAATCTCTGGACCAAGCTCTTATCTCTCGCCGACTTCATCCCAGTGAATAAGTGATTTGCATTTCCTTCCATATAGTGCCTCGTAGGGAGCCATACCTATAAATGACTGAAAGATGTTGTTGTAGCAACTTCGTCCCCATTGTGGAATGAAAACTCTTCCAAAAGTACGATGTGAACCTCATGTCTCTGTCAAATATGATGGTAACTAGGATCCCGTGTAATCTGAATATCTCTCGGATGTATAGCTCTGCATATTGCATTATAGAAAATGTCGTCTTTATCGACAAGAAATGCGACAACTTGGTAAGACGATCAACGATTACCCAAATAGTGTTAGATCCTCTGACTAACCTCGGAAAACCAACTACGAAATACATGGTAATGTTGTCCCATTTCCACTAGGTGATATGGAGAGAGTTGAGCATCCTTGCTGGTCTCTGATGCTCTTCTTTCACCTGCTGGCAAGTCAAGCATTCAGATACAAAGCGTCGAATGTCTCGTTTCATTCCTGGACACCAATAAAGCATATGCAAGTATATATACATCTTCGTACCTCCTGGATGAATGAAATATGATGTTGTATGCACTTATGATAATGTCTCCTCTAATAGACTCATCTCTAGGTACCCAAATCGTTCCTCTATACCTTACAATCCCTACGCTCACCGTATAAAGCTTACGACCTTTAGACTCATCTCTCGATCTCCATTTCTGCAATTGTTCAACAGATGTCTGTCCACTAAGAATATTGTATATTAAGGTGGACTGCACTGTCAATGTTGATAATCTAAGGAGCTCTTCCCCTAGGATAGAAATAAATATCAAATTTATGAATCTCTAGCTGTAGAGGTTTCTGTACTGACAATTGTGCTAAAAATCATGCTTTCCTTCTCAAAGCCTCAACTATTACATTGGCTTTCCTAGATGATAGCTGATATCACAATCATAATCCTTCACCAACTCTAGCCACTGTCTCTGTCGCTTGTTCAACTCTTTCTGAGTGAAGAAATATTTGATACTCTTGTGATAAATAAATATCTGACACTTCTCACCGTACAAGTAGTGTCTTCATGTCTTGAAGGAAAAACCACGACAGCTAACTTCAGATCATGAGTCAGATAGTTCTTTTCATGCCCCTTTAACTATCTGGAGGCTTATGCGATGACTAGGCCATGTTGCATCAATACGGCTCCTAATCCGAGCTTAGAAGCATCGGTGTACAGCATAAAGTTGCCTTGTCCTGATAGAATGGCTAAAACTAACGCTGTTATAAGAGCTTGCTTCAAAGTGTCAAAGCTCTTCTGGTAGTCAGAACCCCATATGAACTTGTCATTTTTCTTCGTCAATGAGGTGAGTGGCACTGCAATAGAAGAAAAACCTTGAATGAATTTTCTGTAGTAACCCGCTAAGCCAAGAAACTGCGTATCTCTGATGCGTTATTTGGTTCAACCCATTCCTTCACTGTTTTTACCTTGGACGGGTCAACTTCACTGCCACTAGTAGAAATGACATGTTCTAAAAATGACACTTTCCTTAACCAAAATTCACACTTGCAAACAACTTGCGATTCTACAACACTTGCATTGTGGTACGCAGATGCTGGCCATGCTCCTCCTGGTTTTTCGAATAAATGAGGATGTCATCTACGAATACGATGACAAAGTAGTCCAAATAAGGCTGAAATTCACGATTCATGAGATCGAGGAAGATCACTTGAGCATTCATCAATCTAAATGACGTCATTAAGAACTTGTAATGCTAATAGAGAGTTCTGAAAGCTATCTTGTACACATTTGCATCCTTCACCCTCAGCTGTGATACATGGAGCAAATATCTATCTTAGAAAACACACAATCTCCTTGCAATTGATCGAATAAATCCTTGATCCTTGGCAATGGGTACTTATTCTTCACTGTAACTCTGTTCAGCTCTCGGTAGTCGATGCAAAGCCTAATGCTTCCGTCCTCTTCTTCACAAAGAGTACTGGTGCGCCCCAAAACTAGGGCATATGAATTATTTATCCACTAGCTACTGTATTTGCTGTTTGAGCTCCTTCATCTCTACGGGCGCTAATCGATACAATGCCTTGGATATTGGCACGGTACCTGACATAATATCAATAGAGAACTCCACCTAACGCTTAGGTGGAATACTCACAATGTCGTCAGGGAACATGTCCGGAAAGTCTCTCACAATTGGGACGTCTGCTACTGTCTAACTGGTAGCATTAAGGGCTGAAATAATGCTCGCCAAAAACTCCTGGCACCCCTTATGCTTTAGCTTCCTCATTTGAAGACATGATATCATCTGTTGCTTACACTTAGCTCGAATACAAACTCCTCCTCACCTAGTGGTCTGACCCTGACCGAATTTTGTTGGAAATTAATTGACACTTCATTCTGTGACAACCAATCCATTCTAGAATGATGTCAAACTCAGGCATCGGCAATTCTATGAGGTCAGCGTAGACTGTGTTGCCCTGTAGCTCGAGACTTAAGTCTCTGACCACACTAGAAGTAGACAGTTCTTCCGAAATGGAACGGTCACAGAATAACTCACATCCAGCTTAGTGGGCTTGACTCCCAAATAACTCACAAAGCCGTCTATATAAAAGAATGAGTAGCTCTGAAATCTAAAATAGAGCTACTCCCGCTATATAGATCCTCCATGGGACAATATTTATATACACTCGACCCAACAATTCTAGAAAAAGAATAAACTTAATCTCATGCACAGGCTGAATCTACTATCCTAAGGTTCTCATGAAAATTTCAAAATTTAGCCTACTAGTATACCCAAAAATTTGAACCATGCATAATAATTTCCAATAAATAATGCGGTACTAATTAAATTAGAATACATGTGAAGAGTGTAGTGTCTGGGTTTGCCTCCTCAGCATGCATCGTAATGACTCGACCTTGAGTCGTCTACTTCCGTTGTGGACAATTCTTAAGCATGTGACCAGCGGATCCACACTTGAAGAACTTGCCTAAACCCCGTAGAAACTCTCCTTCATGCATGCGGCTGGACTTTGGGCACATCGGATATTTAGTAGGCTTTTAAGCAACCTTCTTCTGTGGTGGTTGCTGTCCTTTGCCCTTGTTAGGCTCTTGAAACGGCCTCTTAGCTGGTTGCTGAAACTGTCATTGCAGAGCCTACAAAGGCCTCTTGCACTGCCTGTAAATCTCAATGTCCTTCTGATTCTGTTCAGCCGCCAAAGCTCTAGTCACTGCAACGACATAAGTAGGAGTACCAGTTATGAGGACATCACAACGCAAGATCGGTTGTAGTCCATCCATGAAGTGCCTCTGTTTCTTCCTAGCTTCATTAGCTATCAGGGGCACAAATTGACTCCGCTGCTTGAATTTCCTCACGAACTCCACCACACTGCAGTCTCCCTGCCTCAACATCATAAACTCCCTAGTCAGTCTGAAGCGTACCTCATTAGTGAAGTACTTGGAGTAGAATACATCCTTGTAGCCTTCCCAAGTCAGGGTCTGTAGATTCACCGGCACTAATGCTCCTTCCCACCATAATCGATCATCAACCTTCAGCAAGTAAGTGTCACATTTAACTCTATCAGCATCCTGTAGCTCCCTAAAGGTAAAAGATCAGCTCTATGGACTTAATCCATCCCTCTCTCACCATAGGATCAGTCGTACCCCCAAAATCCTTAGGGTCCATCTTGCAGAATTGCTCATGCACTTCCTTAG
This sequence comes from Primulina eburnea, assembly GCF_022965805.1. Classification (NCBI taxonomy): domain Eukaryota; kingdom Viridiplantae; phylum Streptophyta; class Magnoliopsida; order Lamiales; family Gesneriaceae; genus Primulina; species Primulina eburnea. The sequence continues at coordinate 35,120,822 of NC_133103.1, read as the reverse complement.
GCCTCGTCCTCCTATCACCTCAGCATTGTTCCTGGCAAACCGCTCAAAGAACTAAGTCATGCCCGCAAGCATCTAAGCCTGAAGGTCTGGTGGTGGACGTGGAAGGGAAGCTCTCTGCTCATCATTAGCCTTACGGCCCTCACGGTCAATAACACATCTAGGAGGCATAATTTTCAACAATTTAACCCAACACGTAACCAAAATGCATAACCGAACTACTCATATAACATGCTAAAATGATTTTAAAACTTAAACATGCAGTTTAAAGAAACTCGTACGTAAAAATTAATGTATTTTAAATCGCAAAAACTTACAGACTTGAGACGTGACTTCCCGAGCTTCTCGCAACCAGCAGTAAGCAAAACCATATATCGGGAAACCTTGCGCTCTGATACCAACTGTGACGAACCGTATCTTAAAATACTACTACCTTAATATTTATAGAAAAATTTTAAATTTTATTATTAGATAATTTGTCATAAATATAACTCGTAAAATAAATTACGGTCACCAGTCACCACAGTACTAAAATTAAAGTGAATATTAAACCTCCATCATTTGAAAACTACAACAAAAAATCCAAATTAAAAACATCCACCATAATTTGAAAATCTAATATAATATAAAAAGTCTCAACTTACTACTCACCCATACTAAGGCGTAAAATTTACGAAAATAGTTTTAAATTTATATACTTAAAATGCTAGTGAACTACAAGGTTCTCGGGTTTGCTCTGCCACTGGCCCGAGCCTGCTCACTTGTCACTGCCTCCTGTCTCCTCAACTACATAATCTGCATCAATCAAGTCTAGTTAATCTAATGACTCAGCATACATAAGCCATAAATAACAAGTAATACGTAATAAAATTCATGCAATTTTAACATAACTTGTACATAGCATAATATAAGTATAAATAGATATAACACGACTTTCCTGCATAAACATTGAAGGATCGTGTGCCGGGCATCTTGAGGTGCTTCAAACGCAATATTCTCCAAGAGCTGCAATAGCTCGTGTTCTAAGAATGTACATACCGATGAATTAGATCGAGTTTGGTATTAAACCAAGCGAAAAATAGTCGAAATAATTATTCGTTAAGAAACACTGATATATTTTATGTCTTGTGTAACTGAATAAATGAAATAAGGGGGATCAGTTCAAGCGTATATCAGTTCAATTATGGTGAGAACTGAACTGATATCAATTGAATTGATCAAATCATTTTTAAGACGAAAGTTAAGCAGTTAAATACACAAGATATGTTTATGGATGTTCGTAGACTTCAATTGCTCCTACGTCACCCCTTCTATAACCTCGGTTAGGATCCACTAGAAGACTTTGATTTATACAACACCTTGTACAAATCTACCCAGCTTAGGACTTACCCATTGCCTAACTGAACTCCTAGTCTAAACTGAGACAGAACCTTCCAGCCAACACTTGTTTAACGTCTGTAGCAAAGACTACATCCACAAGTTTATTGTCTTTGTGCAAGACTATATTTGAGTGGTGGTGGTGTGTGTGTGTGTGAGAACTGATCTCTGAGTACAACACAAAAGTGTTCTCACACACTGAGGAAATTGTGTTTCCAATCTAAGCTGATAACACCATGAAGTGTTCTCTCTGGGCTGATTGCTTCTTGTAAGCTGATAAACAATATGTGTGCCCTTTTTCTTGTATCTTTTACACACTTGTTTTTCTTCTTATATTAGTCTTCACCGATATTATATTTATAGGCGGGAAACTGATCGTACAATGAGGCTCAATAATTGTATCCGTTGCAGCTTGAATGTGTTCCTTGAGATTTGTGTCTCGACTTTCCGACATCTACGCTGGAACATTTTGTCTTTAAGCTTTGCTGCAACGTCCATTATTGTACCTTTGATCGTACAATAAATTTTGCTCAATGAACACAGCTGGATTCCATTGAATAAGCTTGTCGTGTTCGGCAAACTGATTGATTCATAACTGATGTTCTGAATTGATCAGTTGAACTGATCTCTAGTTGGGCTGGTGAAACAAGTTTACTCATCAATTTGACTGATTTCACTCCTTCAGTTGAACTGGTTAGCTAAGTTCTTCATCAGTGAGCACTTTATCAGCTGGTCGGACTTTTGAAGGTCTTCTGCTTAACTGCCTATCAGCTGGACAATCTATGGAACTGTTCTTTGTTACATCAGTTGGACTGATTCAGTTTGGACAATCAGTTGACACTTTCAGTTAGCGTTCTCTAAAACTTTAGTTTGGCTCGTTAACTGATCAGTTCGACGCTTAATCAGTTTCAGATTCCTGCACACTTAGGTAAATTATTAGAAACAAAATAACAAGTTTTGTTATCATCAAAATAACGATTGCGAACATTAATTGTTCCAACAAACATTTTTCATAAAATCATATTTTCATACTCGTCATAGTAATCATAATAGTAATCATTTTGCGTAGAGTTCTGTTTAATGCAAGTGGCCCATAACATAAAATATTTGATCAAACTAAACCACAGTATTGGGCCGGCAGGGATCGCCACAGGCCTTGAATTGGATGTCCGTTCACTAACATAACATAATTTCTCCAAAGAGGTTGGAGAGGTTCCCGGACACGTTCTTCGGCTTCAAAACCCGTAACATAATTTGACCACAAGACAAATCGGATAACTCAAAAATAATTATTTGCACGTCATACATACTTACGAACACCGTGACCTCGTTAGATCATCCTCGAACTTGCTATCCTAACATACTAAAATTTATACCCCAAAACAGCTCCTAAGTTGCATTTTGACACATATGACTCCTGAGCTAAATAGAACCACTTAGGGTATACCAATCGACTCGGCATTCGACTCGTACATACCATACATCCTAACCTAATGCCCAAGGCCTTAGACCAACTTCGAACCATGCCCGAACCCCGTACCATGCACAACAAACCATATAGACACAAGCTGAACCAAAAGTGACGTTATAGTACCCATGCGTTCTGTACGACCTCCTATCGATTACAACTTGAGACAAACCCGAGCCAAGCCATAGACTCAATCCTTAAACATACCTTATGATCCTGGTCCAGCTCGTTCCCGCTCATACACATGTACAACCCCTCAAACAACTCAAAACCATGTGCCCTAACTCACAAACACACTCATGCGCGCTCACTTGTAACCCATGCTATCCAAACGGACCTAAAAATCCCATACAAGGCTTACCTAAAGACCCTAATACCCCACCTAGACCATAGCCACGAACCCAGGTCCAGCCATCAACAACCCAACGTGAAACCCGTGCACGACTCATTTGGTGCGGCCATGCACTTGTTTTAGTTTCCTACTGTGCAACAGCCCTTTGCCCCATCATGAAACTCCTAATGACATCTAAAAACACCTAAAAACATCCCCATACGTAGCAGCAAGACCTAGTTACTGCCCAAGGAAAGTGATGATCAAAACTTGAAGAAAACCTTGAAGTTCATGTGTATTTTATCAAAATTAGTTTTAATAACATTCTAGCATACATATAATTAAACCAATGAGTTTTCATGCATATTTTATATCAAAATACTATATATAACATGATATATGCATAAAGGAAATATTTAGACTTGCCTTGCATTAAAACACACGAAATATCGATAAACGAACGCGTAGGAAAATGGAGACTGAACAAAGACGGATTGATGCGTTTAATGGCTTGAAAAGTGACTAAATTTAGCAAGGAATGTTGTGTGATAAACGCCCTAAGCTTGATGATAGAATAAAATAAAAAAAGCCTAGCCATCACCTTGAAAAGTTGTCCGAGAGTTGTGTGTGAGTTTAGTGTATGTTTTTTGTGTGTGTTGTGTGTGTGTGATTTTTGTTATAATTTAGGGCTAGAACTCTTTTATATAATTCTTATGATGTTTATTAGGTGTTTAGTTTTATTAAAACACCATTTAAAAGTACCAATCAAGCCCTCACAATTTAAATTACTAATTAAGTTCTCCAATTTTTGAAATTAAGAGTCCTGCAAATTTTAAATTTTGCCCTTAATTAAATACTACTTAGTTTAATTAATTAAGTCATGAAAATAATTATTAACATATTTATTTCCAGTGGACGTATTTAAATCCATTATTTTTGAATTTTTCTAATTAAAATACATAACATTTCTATTTCACTCAATAAATTAAATGTATCCCTAAAAATGCTAAAATTTATAAGTAATTTAAAACACTATTTTCTCGACTTAATATAAAAATATAACTTTAAATTTTAATATCTTAATCATCTCTGGTCTCCTTTCCCGGTTCATCATCCAACATTCGTCTAAAAACTAAAACTTGAGAAAACGTTTTAAATTAAATAATAAAAAATATATATATACATTTAAAAAGAGTTAACACATAATATGCATCACCTAAATTATTAATTAAATAAATAAATAAACTATTTCAATCATGCATGAAGTTTACGTGAGTTCTTGTGCACTACAATTCCACTACCGCTAACTGAAGTGGGCATCATCTTGGATTATAGCTTCTGCCAGTTCTACTACTGTCTCTTCTTGAAATTATTGATTGTGAGGCTGATTCTAATGATCAGTTGCAACACTAGATGCCTCAATAGTCTTCTGGGAGGAGAACAGTTGAAGATTAGCTTCAGACATGAAGAAAGTCTCAGTAAAAACCATCTTAGATGAGATCAGTTCTGGTAAAACTGCTGGTTCCTGGACTATTTGACTGTCGGTTTTGTTCAGTTGGCTGAACTGTTTCTATAAAGGCATAAAAATCCTTACTTTGAAAATTTGCGGGAAATATAAAATTTTTATTTTAAAATAAATGGAGTGTCTCATTCATACCAAAAACTGATAAAATGTTTAACGTTCAAAATAGCAGCGGAAGAAATTATTACTTGCCAAAATAACAAGTTTAAGTATTCAAACTGATAAAATATTTGAGCATCAAAAATAAAATGTCAAGTGCTGAAACTGAGGTCCTCGGGTGCCACTACTGCCGACCCAAGCTAGCTCACTGGTCCCCGCCCTCGATCCCGACATCATCAGTATCTACAACAATCAAGTCTAGTGAGTCTCAAGACTCAACATGCATATATCGTAAATAACAAGTACATAATATAGTAAAATTTGCATGGGATAAAAAATATCATGTCATGAGGCATACATGAAAATAACTTGTCATGAGCAATTATAATATGTGCATAACTGAACTGAAAAATCATAGTAAAAATGTTTGCTCCTTGGAGCCATGTACTGAAATAGCTTGTAATAATTTTCTGGTGAGATTATGGTCTACGCAAGTGGTCCCTAAACTGAACTGAACTGAACTGAGCTGACCGATACTGGGGACCGGACCGGTAACTGGTGGCCGGATTTGCGTCTGATCAGACTACTGCCACAATATACTGGGTGAAACAACTGACCAGACCGATAACTGGGGACCGGATTTAATCATGATAGTAAAGTGACAACAAGCAATATCGCATGAATCTCAAAATGAATATTTTTGCACGTAATATAATTAATTCACACAATTAAATATCCTGTAATAATTTTATTGATGGATTGGATCGCTCCAGGCTTGCTGCAATCTAAATATGCCATGAAAAATATGCAATAACTTTTACTTGACCAAACTATGCAATTAAATCCAAAAACGAAGACAAATGCGCCTAAAGACTTCGTTTAATCATGACTCCGAACCAACCCGAACCAAAACTGAAACATCATATAGTCATGATTAAAATACACTTAAAATCATGAATTAATGCTCCTACAATAGTTAGGGCCGAAATCTAGGTGGATGGAGGCCAAAACATGAAATACTCTTTCGAGAGTCAATTTGGCACATCGCACCATAAATTCTCGTACGACCTCAAAAATGAACCGAATTACGAACGGTCAAAAACACGACCTTCCTAACTCAATGAGGCACTGTCCAGTCCAAGGCCATAGGCTAAATTCAACCGAGAACTCGAAAGAGCCACTGAACCGTCACAGCAAGTTGCTGTCCAAAAATACAGCAGCAGCGCTTTGGTTTCCTTGCGTCGTTTGCGAGGCTAATGGCCATTGGGGCTTGAACCACCGACCAGAACCTCTTACCAACATCATAAGGAATGATTTGAACCATGGCTAAGGGCTCTAGGCCAGCCACAATTCGAACCACACCATGAAACAATCCAACTCCAGTCCGGCCTCACTGAATTAACTGAAATGATAAAAATCAAACTGCTGCATGAAATAATTAACTTAAGGAAAAATCATTTAAATACTCATGAAATAAAATCATTTAAAATACTAGAATTATGCATGGCTTATACGTAGTCTAAGTTACGGGTTCTATAGTTTCAGTTTGAACTTCTGCTTCTGTTGTTGAGGCAAGTTCTTCTTCTGCAATCGGTGCAACAACAACTTCATCAGCGGCTTGATAATCTTAATAAACATGCTGAATATCTCCTGGAACTGATAGCAACAACTCATCTACATTTGCTACGGATAGCTCTTCTTCAGTGTAGGTAGATGGTTGAGCTGCTGGTTTAGAAGCTAGTAAAACAATTATCGCTGTTGAGGAGGAGGGTTGAGTTTCAAAGAAGGATGGAAGAGGAATCTTTTGGAAGCAGTTCCACCAGTTGTATCAAAGCTGACTTAGTTTCAGATGGAATGGTTAACTGCTCCTTAGCAACTTCAGTTTGAGGGAACTCCTCAGCTGTTGTGGACTGCTGGTTTCTACTGGAAAATGTAACTTCTATCCCATCTCCCAATTTTTAACTTTCATCTAGAGAGTGATGAGATCAGAGTCCAGTCATTGGAAGACTGCTCTATCAGCATATGTAGTCGGACTAGCTGGATCATAGTTCATCTTCAGTTCAGCTGTTACCTTAGTCAGCCTCTTGATTTTCATCAAATCAAAGAAGTATGCTCTTTTTTCCATGGCTTGGGAGACTGAGGTTGCCTTCATAGCCTTCATAAATATTGACTACAGTGAGATGAATCGCTTCAATTGAATTTTTTGCAAGGATGAATGTTCTGAATTGCACCCATTCATCATATTGCTCAATTTTCAGCTCAATATTCTAATTTTCACGTCCATAATGAGGTCTATCTGTGTTTAAATAGCATTGTTGGGCCTTGGTTCTTCAGTTATCTTTGCCTTGACTTTTGGATCAGTTAGGGCATAGGGCAGATCCAGTCCAGAACCGGTTGTTTCCACCACTTCTCTGATGAGAATTTCTTTTGGCCGTACCTAATGTAGAACGGTAGGGCAGAATCCCAGTAAGCTTCAACTTCTCTCCGGACTCAGATATTATTGTTGAAGGGTAGTTAGTTTTGGTTTTGGTCTAGATCTATACTGCTGGTTGAGCTGATTGAATCGGAACTGCAGTGAGTGGTTCATCAGATCTGGATGGCAGTAATCTGAGATCAGGTAGAGCTCCTGGAGTAGCAGCCAGCTTGGTCTTCTGAGACCTCAGCTTATTGATTAGTTGAGGAGAGGGAGTCTTCTCCGATCACTGGTGGATAGAACCAGTTTCTCTTAGATTTGGAGCAATAACAACTTTTGCCTTTGCAACTTTCTTGGATTTAGCATATACCTCTTCAACTCCAGGATTCTTTGGTTAAAAATTTTGAGCATTGTACACCTTGAATTTAGTGACTGAAGAGGAGGATTTTGGAAGGATCCTTGAGTCCTCAATCAGCATGCTCAGCTGAAGTGTTTTTCAAGATTGTGAGGAGAATAGATAACCAGTTCATCTTGATCCCTTTAACAATAGCTTTCATCACTTGAAACTTCTCGAGTGTCAGGGGAGCATTTCCTTCTTGTTGTCAAAGACCTTGATAACACAGTCTGCATCTCTTCAATTTTTGCAACAGCTACCTATGAGAAACTGGTGAGGCCTTCAGCTGGTAGTTTATATAAGTTCCTGAAAAATTCTTCATCAACGACCATAAGGTGGTCGTTGAATTTCATCTGAATTTTTCCCTCGTCTGTCACTAAGCTGGACTCATAGATGGATAATAGTTCTGAAGAGTGAATCTATTGAGTTGCTAGCTCCAAGATGTGACGAAGCCAAGATGCTTCAATTTTCTCGAACACACTGCGAACTGATTCATCAGGAATTGGCAGAATCGATTCAAAATCGATTGCAATAGTATTCGATAGGAAAGCTGGGGTTTGGGCTGCCATCTCTTTCTGATTTAGCTGTAAAGAGAGAAAGAGAGAATGCAAGTAATTTGCTCTAGGAATTTCGAGAGTTAGGAGAATCTGGAAAGTGTGATAACAAATATGAGAAAACGCAATTTCTAAATATGTCTTGTAACTTTTCAAATTTCGGACACGTGCCAGTCGTTAGTAGTTTGACAATAATAATAGGCCATCCAACCATTGCCATTTATTTTTAGAAAATGAAATTTGATAGTTACACAAAAACGAGATTTTAATATTTGAAATTTAAAATTTTAATAAATTTAAATTAACAACCACATTTAGTCATGATTTTCATTAAGGAACTTACCAAATTAAAGTTAGTCAACCTATGTGATAAGATCAGTTGATTTAAGTGCTGAATGATAATTTTGTAACTGACTCAGTCCAGTTTATAAACAACTGAAATTTGTCTTATCAGTTAACTCACTGAAATTCTACGTTCCCCCTAAGTTAATCATCAAGACAAATAAATAAGCCCTAAAATATTTTTAATATAAGAAAACTTAGTATCGGGTAATGGCTTAGTGAAGATATCCGCTGCTTGTTGTTTATTTGAGATGTATTCCAGTCTGATTTCTTTCTTGAGAGCATAATCTCTGATGAAATGATGTCTGACATCAATATGATTGGTTATGGAATGAAGAATTAGATTATATGTAATTAAAATTGAGTTGGTGTTGTGACTGAATATTGGTGATTCTTCAGCAATAACTCCATAATCTTTCAGTTGTTTCTGAATCCAGAGTAGTTGAGCACAACAACTTCCCGTAGCTAAATATTCAGCTTCAGTTGTGGAAGTGGCAAGGGATGTTTGCTTCTTGCTGAATCATGAGATCAGTCTGTCTCTTAGAAACTGACATGATACACTTGTACTTTTGTTATCAAGCTTACACCCTGCTTAATTTGCATCTGAATATCCAAATTGAAAGATGAATCCATATTGATAGGATCGGTTGATTGGTTGAGAAGTGTTTAGAAGGGGGTTGAATAAACGCTCACAATTTTATAATCTTTTCAAATGAAGTGTCAGTTTTATGACAAACTGAAACTAGGAATCTTGTCAGTCAATGAAAATCAGTTTAACTGATAATAGTTTCGGAAATAAAATGATTGAAAGATAGAATAAATAACTGAAGTAAGAACACACAGATTTATGGAGGTTTGGAGATTTGAATTACTCCTACGTCACCACTTCTATCACAAGAATAGAAAATGCACCAAAAGACTTTGATCGATACAAAACTTGTATAGACCCACTTCAGTTTGGACTTAACACTGCAAAAGCTGAAACTCTTAGTTTACAAAATATCTCACAGTTCTTCGACTGAACTTAGCACAACTGATCTAGTTAAAGATCAAAGAAACAATAAAATAGTTTGTGTTTATATGCTCAAAAATTAACCTCAAATGCTACTAATAAATCTGATAATTGTGAGCTTTCTGATTCTTGAGTAAGAGTTATAATTTCAGCAGGGTAACAGCAACCTTGAGAGAATAGATAGATCGATTGTTTTCTTAACTGCTCTTCTCACCTATTTATAGGCTTATCTTCAACGGTAGCATTAAATATAATTTGAATCTTTGTATCCGTTGATTGTCACGTCAATGTTCCTCTGACATTCGTACATGGTAAGCTCTGTAATGCGGAGTTCCACTATGAGTTGCAGTGTGCTTTGTACTGTTGTCGGTTGAATGTCCTTTTCAACAACCGATGACGTGTACATCTAAATGATTAGCTGATGAGAAATCGCTGGTAGGCTCACAACTGAATATATCAACTAATCAATTTCCAACTGATCAGTCAGTTGTCTTTGTAAGTTCAGTTCAGCTGGTTTCAGTTGCCTTCGATAAAATGCGCATTAATCTTCAGTTAGGCAACTGCCAGTTGATTTAAGTATGATCAGTTAGTCCAATAAATTAAACACTTAGTTTGTCAAACAACCGAAATTAAGTTTCCAACACTTATTATACTATAAGCCCACATTTTTGTGCCTTTTAGATATTTCAATGCGTTTAGCTGCTAAGAAATGCGATTGTTTAGCATTAGCTTGAAATCTAGCACATAAACATAAAACATACATAATATCAGGACAACTAGCAGTTAGATATAACAAAGAACCTATTAAACATCTGTAGAGTGCTATCTCAACTGATTTTTACCCTTCATCTTTATCTATTTTAATTGATGAACTCATGAGAGTGGATGCGGATGAACATGTTTTCATGCCAAATTTCTTTAGCACTTCCTTCGTATCTTTATTCTAACTGATATAAATACCAGTTTCCAGCCGAGAAAGAATGTCATTTCACCCAATATACTCATCTCGAGCTTAACCTGCATCAGTTTAGCACACTGGTTGTTATTCTACGTAAACCTTTTCTTCTAACTGACCGTTTAGAAATATGATTTTGACATCCATTTGATATATTTTGAAATTCTTGAAGGATGCATAGGCAAGGAATATCCTAACTGCTTCTAGTTGAGCAACTGGAGCATACGTTTCATCGTAATCTATTCCCTCCTCTTGCCTATAGCCTTGTGCGATTAGCCTCGCTTTGTTGCGCATTACTGAACCATCTTCGTCCAGTTTGTTCCTGTACACCCATTTGGTACCTATAATAGATTTTGAAAGCGGTCTTGGAACTAAATTCCAGACATTGTTGTGGGTAAACTGATTTAGCTCTTCTTGTATAGCAATTACACAACTGAGATTAGCTAGAGCTTCATCAATTATCTTTGATTCTAATTGCATATAAAAGCAGAATGTATGAATAAGTTTAACATTTGATTTATAGTCTTTCTTGGATCAGATGGGTTACCTATTACCAAATTTTGAGGATGATTTTTTCTCCATCTGTAGTTTGGATCCATTAGACTTCTTTGCGTTACTGGTTCAGTTTGTACTTGAAATTTTATTCTTCTTTAGTTGAAATGACTTTAGTTTGTGTTTGAATATGCTCTTCATGTATACCAAACTGGTCATTTGGAACAACGTCCTATGCAACTGGTTGTTCGACCACCTCTGGTTCTGGTGTTTCAAGGAAATTTCTACCCGCACGATTTTCATCTTCACTGTCATCTTCCAAACTAATATATATGTTAAACGATAAGTCACATCAACATGATCAGTTGGCTTATCAGTTAGTACAGTTTCATAAAAAACATGTATTGATTCTTCAACATAAAGATTATGCTTATTAAATATCCTATAAGCTTTATTAACTTATGAATAACCAAGAAATAATCCTTCATCTAACTTACTACAAAAAGCAGTTAGATTATTTTTACCATTATTGTGAACGAAGTACTTACACCCGAATATCTTTGAGAATGAAACCACGCTTTTCTTACAATGCCAAATCTCATAGGATGTTTTCGAATTATTCTTATAATAATCTATCTGTTCTGAGTGTAACACGTTGTGTTAACTGTTTCTGCACAAAACCTTTGAGAAATACCTGAATCAACTAGCATTTTTCTTGCTGCCTCCTTAAGATTTCAATTTCTTCATTCAGCTGCACCATTCTGCTATGGTGTTCTTGCAGGTAAAAAGTCATGTCTGATTCCCAAATTTTCAAGAAATTGAGATAAAGTTTGATTGACAAATTCAGTTCCGCAATCGGATCTTATTTGGTCAATCCCAACCGATTTTTCATTTAAAAGTCTTTTGAAATTTTTTATCAGTTGTGAAGTAGTTTGATATTTTGATTTGAGAAAAATTACCCAAGTAAATTTTGATAAATCATCAACAATCACTAAAGTGTATTTCATTCCACCTAAGCTCATGACTAGTATTGGAAAAAATAGGTACATATGCATCAGTTCTAATTATCGGGTAGAAGATTTATTCATTTATTTTTGAAAGATGATTTCACTTGCTTCCCAAACTGACAAGATGAACAAATTTTATCTTTTAAAGGCACGAACTTTGGCAGACCAGTTACCAGTTTGTGTTTGCTCAGTTGTGCAATTGATATGAAATTTAGATGGTTCAACCTTTTATGCCATAACCAGTTCTTAGATTGATTTGAAGCGACAAAACAAACTGGCTCATCGAGTTGATTGTTCCAACTTACTTTGTATGTGATTCCATATCTATTTCCTGTTATTATGATATCACAAGTTTCATTTTGGACAGTACATGTATGCTTACTAAATTCAACTGAGTGATTATGGTTGCATAATTGACTGATGCTGATTAAATTATATTTCAAATTATCAAAAAATAAGACGTCGTCAATAAAAATATTACCATGGATAAGCTTACCTTTACCCACGGATCTATCTTGAGGGGCTTCCCCAAAAATGATTTTGGTACCATGATATTTTATTTGTTAAGTTATCAGTTCAATGTATCCAGTCATGTATCTTGAACATCCACTGTCCAAGTACCAGACTGAATCTTCGGTCAATTTACCTGTAACCTACAATCCTAAATAATAAATAAATTTGGTATCCAATTCTATTTGGGTCCTGAACTGATTAGTCCGAACGCATATTTGGATCAGTCGAAATTATCTACCAGTTGTTGTGTTCCAGATAACTTCCCTAATTTGTGTGTGACAGGTGAGTGGTGTGAAGATGATACAACATGTGTTTGTGATATGTTAACCTTGTTGTTCATCCTGTAGCGTTTTTGAACAGGCTTGCAATTGTAATAGTTATTCTAATAGCCTTTTGCTGAGTTCTGTTTGCCATAACTGGACCGCTTGGGTGACTAGTTTCTTGAATCACTTGAATTCTTGGGGCTATAACCAATTACGATTCGTTTTGCCTTGTTCATTTTTTCAGTTGGCTGCTCAACCGGCTTACTTAACTCATGTTGTTTATATACCATGACTGATTTAACAAAGTGAATATACCTCCATTTGCTCATATTCAGTTTTGGAATTTTACTGCTAGTTGAAGATTCATCTTGGATATTGAAGCCCAAACCAGTCTTATCCACAACTAGTTTCTGTGACCCTTGCATTTTTTGTCGACGTGACTGACGACTTATTCCATGCTTGAATCACTTCAGTCAGTCTAGAGTTTCTAATCTCAACTGCTGAATCAAAGATTGACTGTCATCTTTTTCAGCTATTAGTTTAGCAATCTTCTTTTTGACATTTAGGTTTTCGACTGATTTTAAACTATTTGTTGTGTTATTTGAGGAATCAGTTTGCCTAGCCTTTGCTTCCTCAAAGGAGATAGATAGCTTGCGGTATCATTAACCATATCGTTCAGTGTGAAAAGGAGTTTTTCTCGTGTAAAATCAGTAGAGCTAAAGTCAAATACTTGATCGCTGCTAGATTCCAACTCTGCATCATCAGCCATGAGGCATTTCACCTCTTTTTCATCGCTGGAGCTGCTCGAGATCATGGTTTTTGATACTTCGCTGTCAGTTTCATCCCTTTTTGACTTGTTCTCTTAAGCTACCAGGGCTTCGTGCTTTCTTCTGGATGACTTCTTTTCATCCTTGAATCTTATCCCCTGCTCGAGGGCTTCTTATCCTTTTCAACTGATCTATTGCTGTCCTTTTTCAGTTTTGTACAATATCAGCAATGAAGTGACCAAATTTTCCACATTTAAAGCACACATTTGGTTCTTCATTCGATTCATTACTGTGGTAGTTTCTTTGGAAGGAACCTTGATTCTTTCTAATTAATTTTCTGAATTCCTTTGCAAATAATGAAATTGCATCATTTCTCAGTTTTTTTAGCTGAGTTCTCAACTGAAATTGTTGGCTCCAGTTGCAATGCTCTTAGAGCAGTTGTAACTGATGGAACTATTGGTCCGCCTTCCCTGGTTTGCATCTCGAATTCATAGGCTTTTATATATGCAAACATGTCATATAGCTCCACCTTGTTTAGTTCTTTTGATTCTCTGATGGACATAGTTTTGACATCCCATTCTTTAGGAAGGCCACACATCACTTTTAAGGCAGTCTTTTTTTGAGTGCACCCTTCCTAGTGCATTCAATTCGTTTACGATGCAGCTTACTCTTTCATCGAATATTGATTCTCTAGATTTCACATTTATACTACTGAACTTCTAAACAACAACTTAAAGTTTATTTTCCTTAGTCTGCTCATTTCCTTAACACAATTGAATCAGCTTCTCCCAAGTTTCTTGATCCGATTTACACATTTTGATTTGCTAAATGTATTTTTATCCAGCGTCTTGTACAGAATGTCCTTGAAACATTGTCCAAGTTTGCCTTCCTTTTATCTTCTGAGGTCTACTCATCGTGTGATTTTTCTATATGATGAGGTGCTCCGTCAGTTAGAGCAACAATTGTGTTTGATTTCATAATCTTAATGGGTACGTCAGTTATGACCACATGTCATCGTCCTGAGAAACTAAATGAGCATGTATTCTGATTTTCCAACTATCAAATTCTTGTCTGGAGAACATGAGGATTTTGTTTAATGAAGTATGGATTATTCAAGAGTTAAGATTTTAACCGCTTCGATACCACTTGTTAGGATTGTTTAATATAGGTGGAGTGTTTAGAAGGGGATTTTTGAATAAACACTTTGCCTTTTTGAAATATTTTTGGATATGAATCAATTCTTTGATTAACTAATCCTGAATTATTGTATGTCAATATATATTAGTCAACTAATGATAGTGTGAAATTAGACTGAAAGATATATTGAATACTTAGGTTGAGGTGTTGTCATAACTGAATAAACAATATAATTAAACACATATTTTTATGGATGTTCAAAGACTTCAAATGCTCCTACGTCAAGGATATGTTTTTCACTAAAAGACTTTGATATATTACAACAGATTGTAATAATTCACTTCAGTTGGACTGATATACTGCCAAACTGAAACTCTTAGTTTTTTAACACTTTACAATAGATAACTTGTAGTGCCCAAATTCAGTACACGTATAACCTGTACATTCATTTGATTATTAAATAATTTAATTAATTTTAAATGAGTTTTAGCCATGCATAATTTATGAAAATGCATTATTTTAAATTAATTACGTTTATGTGATGCACGTTATAATGTTTTTCGAGTTCGTGTTTTAGGCGATCATTCGAAGCGGGATCGAAGAAATGACCGGTGACGATGTTGGCAATTTTAATGTGGTATTTTATTTTAATTTAAGTGGGCGTTTTAAATAATTTATTTAGTTTAGCCTTTTTAAAAGCCTAATTTATGTATGTAGTGGGTTAAGAGTTTAAAACTTTTTAAAATTTAGCCTTTTGGTGTGTGTTATTTTAAATTAGGAGTTTGTTTAGAATTTAGTGTGTTTGTATTCTAATTAGGGGATTATATTTAAAAAGGGTGTAGAGGTAGTATTCTAATTAATTTGTTAATTGAGTAACATTTTAATTAGCATTTTATTAGTATGTTAAGTATTTAATTAAGCCAAATTTTAATCCCCTAATCTAGCCAAACACACACACTACAAGATTTGCACACACTTTTACACACACTCCTCACGTAAAACACACAACACACACACACTTTTATTTTTCAGATTTTTAAAAGGAAGAAAACTAGGGTTCTTAGCCTAGAAGCAGCCGCCCCCTTCCCCTTTAATTTCCAGCAAGTTTCGGTGGATTTTATTGCCAGAAAACGGTGCCACGTTCGTCCCGGATCAAGCCTCGCTCCATCTCCGCTTCGGTGTCGTCGTTACGGTATCTTTAAATATCAAAAGGCACGTATATTCTGTTCTTGATGCATCGATCATGTCATATTATGCGTGCGTTGTTATTTATGCGTAAAACCATGTGTATGTTGTGTAGAAGTTTGAGCAATCATGTTTAAATCGCTTTTCAAACCCTCTTTAGATATGAAATTTACGTTTTTACTGTTCTGATTGAAACTGAGATTTTTCAGTCGAGATTTTGAGAACACTTTCAACTACAAAATTGTAGAACTTTTTGATGCCTTCGATTTGATATAAAATTCGAGATTTTTGGATGACAATTGAGTGAGTTATGGCGTTTTTCGTGAGACTGCTCAAATTGCAACTTTTACGAAAATTGTGTTCTTGAAGTTATTTTTTGCAGGCTTCGTTGGAAATCGACGGGTGATTGTTGCTGCGTCTAAGTATGATCGGTATGATGTTGGGTCGTTATTTATCATGTCGTTCGGTGTTGATAGGCACTAGAATGCACAAGAAGTCGTAGGAACCAATTGGTGTCAATTGCCGCGTTTTCCTCAAATTGTATGTATCGTAGGGGAACGTCGTTGTTTGGGTGTTCGTACGAGTGTAGATCGATGTTATGGTGGCTTAGGATGGTCTCAAGGTGTTTAATTCCGTTCCATTAGTCGTTCGATTGGGAGAATAGATATTGTGTAAGTTTTTCCTCGCAGGTTCAGAAAATCGAGGCCACACGGACCTCAACACGGACCCTGGCACGGGGTCCGTGCCCCTGTTTCCCTCGAAGTGTCTTTTTCCAGAGACTAGACGGACCCCTACACGGACCCTTACACGGGGTCCGTGCCTTTGTTTCTTTCGCGGTGCCGAATTCCCGAGGCTACACGGACCCCCACACGGACCTAGGCACGGGGTCCGTGCCCCTCCTCGTTTTCGATGTCTTTTTACAGAGTCTAGACGGACCCATGCACGGACCCAGGCACGAGGTCCGTGTCCTTCGTTTTTGGGAAAAATAATGTAGCATGCTTCGAGGTTTGATGTCATGGTTTAGTGCAAGGATTGTCAAGGTCGTGTCATGGAAAATTTTAGAATGTCTTAAGAATTGATTGAACTCGAGAGTAAGTATGATTCTACGTTATGTTATGCAAGTTAAGTATGCAAATTCATGTTAGTATGTGCAGCAACGGCCCCGATCGAAGTCCAACGAATCCCTCAACGCCAAGTAAGTATGTATGACGTGCAAGAAAATATTTTAAGTTTTTGGGGTATGCTAAATGTCTCGTGACCAAATTATGAATGGGTTTGGAAGTCGGTGAACGTGGCCGAGGACCTCTCCACCCCGTTAAATTATGAACGGTTTAGATCATGGTTGGAAAGCGTTAAATTATGAACGGGGACCAACCAGCCCGTTAAATTATGAATGGGGATCTCATGTATGTGGCAGTGGATACGTCCCTGTCAGCCCAGTACTGTGGTTTGTCTGATCGGGCGTTTATTATGTATGGGTCACTTGCTTTGAAACATCCCCTACGAAAATGATGAAGTTACGTATGTTCAAGTATGCAGTATGTTTATGAAAGTTTATGTTGATGGCACGTCTAGTTATGTACGTACGCATGTTCAAGTTTATTATGTAAGCTCAAGTTTCAAGATACGTACGTTCTATTTTTAAGATGCATGCGATTTTATTATGTAGTACTCGTTATCCCAGTTTATACGTGTTGAGTCTTTAGACTCACTAGACTTGATCGATGCAGGTGACTATGTTGTTGAGGAGACAGGAGGTGGCGACCAAGGGCCAGGCTTGGACTGAGCGGAAGGCTAGACCCGAGGACCGCCCACGTTATTTTAAGATTTTAAACATGAAAACATTTATACTCTGATTTTATGATTTGGATGTGAGACATTTTGAGACAGCTTTGCTTTTAGCAAATTTTATTTGTGATGGTTGATTACAAAGATATTTTATGAATGTTGAGTGACGACCGTATGGATGTTTACATCTAAGAAAATTTTTAATTTTTCCGCAAATTTTAAGTATGAAAAGTACGGTTCATTACAGTTGGCATCAAAGCGGTGTTCTTGTAAAGGGTTATGCCTACTGCCAGCCGCAAGAAGCTCGCGAAGTCACACCTCAAGTCTGTAAGTTTTAATGTTTCAAATTTATGTTATGTAGTAAGCATTAAGTTCTGATTTCAGCATGTGCATCTCTTAAAGTTGTAGTATGTGCATCCCATGTCATTGATATCATGTTCATGCATGTTGGGTTTACGTGTTGGGAAATTTATTGGAACAGTATGCCTCCTAGACGTGTGATTAACCGGGAAGCCAGAGAGGACGACAGAGAGCCTCGAGTTGAGGAGAGGGCCAATCCTCCGCCACCACCACCTCCAGACATGTAGGCACAAATGCTTGCAGGCATGACTCAGTTCTTCGCACAGTTTGCGGGGAACCAAGCTACAGCAGCAGGTGCAGGGGGGAGACCCCAACCGGAAGCAATGTACGAAAGGTTTAGGAGGATGAGCCCTAAGGAGTTTTCGGGCACCACTGACCCGATGGTAGCCGAGGGATGGATTAAGTCCATAGAGGTAATCTTTGACTTTATGGAACTGACCGATGCAGATAGGGTCAGATGCGCCACGTTCCTTCTGACAGGGGACGCCAGGTTATGGTGGGAGAGCGCATCAGTGGCAGTCAATCTGCAAGTATTGCCATGGAATGGTTTCAAGGAGGTCTTTTACTCCAAGTATTTCACTGAGGAAGTACGATCCAGACTCAGCAACGAGTTTATGACGCTGCGACAGGGAGACAACAGTGTTGCAGAATTTGTTAGGAAGTTTGAGAGAGGGTGTCACTTCGTACCCCTCATTGCGAATGACGCCCAGGCAAAGTTGAGGCACTTCCTGAACGGCTTGCGACCGATCATGCGCCGTGACGTCCGAGTAGCTGGCCCTACTAGCTACGCAGTCGCAGTATCTAGAGCTTTGGCTGCAGAGCAAGATCTGAGAGATATCAAGATGGACAGGCAGGGCAGGAGGCCCTATCAGGCACCACCGCAACACCAGCAGCAACAACAGCAGAGACCCCAGTTTAAGAGGCCGTTTCAGGGGCCGCCTGGGAAAAAGCCATATCCAGGACCGCCAAAGGGCAAGGGTCCAATTCAGCAGCAAGGGGCGCCTCAGAAGCCCGGTAACTTCCCAGTGTGACAGAAGTGCAATCGCCAGCATCCCTGACAGTGCCTATGGGGATCCGGGAAATGTTTTAAATGTGGGGCTACAGATCACGTGCTGAAAGAGTGCCCACAGTGGAAACAGGCAACCCAGGGCAGGGTATTCGCCATGCATGCACAGGAGGCGGACCCAGACACCACCTTACTGACTGGTAAACTTTTCTACCTAAGCTCAATATTATTTTGCCTTGCATGTGGAATTTTTACTTGGGATTATTAGCGTGCTAGTAATATTTTGTGTGCCTAGGGTTATTGAGTTCTATTGTGCTTTAGGTTAATGATAGTATTTTTGGGGATATAAGTTGTGTTGTGCTAACGCATCTCAGGAAACATTTTTATTAAGAGATTATCCACAACTGCACTGATAGACTCAGGAACCACTCACTCCTTTATCTCGGAGACTTTTGCTAACCATCTGGACATCAAGTCCATCGGCCTAGACGTGAACTTTTCAGTGACAGTCCCATCGGGGGAAGAGCTGTTAGCTACCAGTGTGGTCAGAGATATCGATCTAGAACTGCACGGCCACCTAGTGTATGCCGACTTGATCGTCTTACCAATGCCAGAGTTTGATATCATTCTGGGAATGGACTGGATGACAAAGAACAGAGTTCTTATCGACTTTCAGAAGAGATCGGTGTTAGTCAGACCATTGGGCATGGAGCAGTTTCTTTTTGAGCCGGCCAGATGGAGGAGTTTCCCGCGCATGATCTCTTGCATGCAAGCGAGGAGACTAATTTCTAAGGGGTGTCAGGCTTTTTTGGCTAGTATCATCTCGGCACCGGACGTGCCCACTCCTTCTATATCAGGGGTGCCGATAGTCAGAGATTTCCCAGATGTCTTTCCAGACGACGTCGCAGGCCTTCCACCAGATAGAGAGGTGGAGTTTACAATCGATCTCATGCCAGGTACAGTGCCAATCTCTAAGGCGCCGTACAGATTAGCTCCAGCAGAGATGTTAGAACTTAAGCAGCAGATTCAGGAGCTCTTAGACAAGGAGTTTATCCGCCCGAGTTGCTCACCGTGGGGCGCACCAGTGCTCTTTGTGAAAAATAAAGACGGAAGCATGAGACTGTGCATCGATTACCGTGAGATGAACAAGGTAACGATCAAGAATAAGTACCCCTTGCCTAGAATCGAAGACCTGTTTGATCATTTGCAGGGGGCTACAGTGTTCTCTAAGATAGATCTTCGATCAGGGTATCATCAGCTGAAAGTGAAGGATGCAGATGTCCACAAGACGGCCTTCAGAACCAGGTATGGGCATTTCGAGTTCTTAGTAATGCCATTCGGTTTGACGAATGCTCCAACAATTTTCATGGACCTCATGAATCGAGTGTTTCAGCCCTACCTTGATCAGTTCGTCATAGTGTTTATTGACGACATTCTCATATACTCGAAGAGCCATGAGGAGCACAGCCAGCACTTGAGGACAGTTTTACAGACCTTGCAGAGCCGCAAGTTGTTCGCGAAGTTTAGTAAGTGTGAATTTTGGTTGGAGAAGGTAGCATTTTTTGGTAATATAATTTCTAGTAGCGGCATTGAGGTGGATCCAGCCAAGGTAGCGGCAGTTAGGGATTGGGTTGAGCCAAAGAATGCATCAGAAATCTGCAGCTTTTTGGGTTTAGCTGGTTACTACCGTAAGTTCATTAAGGGATTTTCGTCCATAGCAGTGCCGCTCACTTCACTAACCAAGAAAAATGCTAAGTTTGTGTGGAGTGAGGAATGCCAGAAGAGCTTCGACACCTTGAAGCAAGCTCTTATTTCAGCGCCAGTGCTAGCCATGCCGTCAGGGCAAGGTGAGTTTGTGCTTTATACCGATGCATCTAAGCTCGGGTTAGGCGCAGTGTTGATGCAGCAAGGTCGGGTCATAGCTTATGCCTCCAGGCAGTTGAAAGTGCACGAGAAGAACTATCCGACTCATGATCTTGAGTTAGCCGCCGTTGTCTTCGCACTAAAAATTTGGAGACACTACCTCTACGACGAGAAATGTCAGATTTTCACCGACCACAAGAGTCTCAAATATTTCTTCACGCAGAAAGAGCTGAATATGAGACAGAGACGGTGGTTAGAACTTGTGAAAGATTACGACTGCGAAATTAGCTACCATCCGGGAAAGGCTAATGTTGTCGCAGACGCTTTGAGTAGAAAAGTGGCAGTTGTCGCTCAGTTGTCAGCTCAGAGACCGCTTCAGTCGGAGATTCAGAGATTTGTTCTAGAGATTTATCGAGAGGACAGAGCTCCTAGACTGTCTAATCTGATAGTCAAATCTGGTTTGCTAGACCGTATCCGAGCAGGTCAATCTTCAGATGAGCAGTTAGAGAAATGGAGACTGAAAGATGAAGCCAAGGGTAGTGTGTTGTACACAGTTTCAGACGGCATTGTGAGATACAGAGGCAGAATGTGGGTGCCTAGTGTTGGTTCGATCAGACAGGATATTTTGACAGAGGCACACGCATCTCCGTATTCCATTCACCCAGGAGGCACCAAGATGTACAAAGATCTACAGTTATTGTATTGGTGGCCAGGGATGAAGCGAGACATCCGTAGATTCGTATCAGAATGTCTCACTTGTCAGCAAGTAAAAGCTGAATATCAGAGACCATCAGGGTTGGTTAAGCCACTCCCCATTCCCGAGTGGAAGTGGGAGAACATTACTATGGATTTTGTGGTTGGGTTGTCGAGATCAGTCAGAGGATCGAATTCTATTTGGGTTATAGTGGACCGAATCACTAAATCAGCGCATTTTCTACCAGTGAAGACGACTTTCTCCATGACGCAGTATGCGGAGCTTTATCTCAGGGAGATAGTTCGTTTACATGGATTCCCAGTTTCAATTGTGTCCGACATGGACCCAAGGTTTACGTCGTCCTTCTGGAAGAGCTTACATGCGGCCATGGGGACGAAGTTGCTTTTCCGTACAGCTTTTCACCCGCAGACAGATGGACAGTCTGAGCGAGTGATTCAGATTTTAGAGGATTTGCTGAGAGCGTGCATGATTGATTTTCAAGGAACTTGGGAGTCTAGACTGCCTCTAGTGGAGTTCACATACAACAACAGCTTCCAAGCATCTATTGGTATGGCTCCCTATGAGGCGTTGTACGGGAGGAAGTGCAGATCACCAGTTCATTGGGATGAAGTCGGTGAGAGGGCAGAACTTGTTCCAGAGATAGTTCAGCAGACTGCAGACGTGGTGGTCAAGATTCGTGACAGAATGAAGACTGCCCAAATCCGTCAGAAGAGCTATGCTGATAAGAGAAGGAGAGATCTCGAGTTTGCCGTTGGTGGTCACGTATTCGTCAAGATAGCACCTATGAAAGGTGTTATGAGATTTGGGAAGAGAGGAAAGCTGAGTCCGAGGTTTATTGGACCATTCGAGATTTTGGAAAGAGTTGGAACATTAGCTTATCGTGTTGTCCTTCCGCCGAATCTGGTCGGGGTACACAATGTGTTCCATGTCTCGATGCTGAGGAAATATCTGGCTAATCCTTCGCACATTCTGAGTTATGAGCCGTTACAGCTGACTCCATACTTGTCTTACGAGGAAAAACCAATCCAAATCCTGGACAGGCAAGAGCGTAGGCTCCGGAACAAAGTGACTAAGCTAGTCAAAGTCCGGTGGCTAAATCAATCAGTGGAGGAA
The DNA here is from genome assembly GCF_022965805.1 of Primulina eburnea. Lineage (NCBI taxonomy): Eukaryota > Viridiplantae > Streptophyta > Magnoliopsida > Lamiales > Gesneriaceae > Primulina > Primulina eburnea. The sequence continues at coordinate 35,098,149 of NC_133103.1, read as the reverse complement.
GCCACTTGGGAAGCCGAAGCAGATATGAGACTTCGCTACCCGGAGTTGTTCGGTAAGATTTAATTTCGAGGACGAAATTTGTTTTAAGTGGGGGAGGAACTGTAGTGCCCAAATTCAGTACACGTATAACCCGTGCATTAATTTGATTATTAAATCATTTAATTAGTTTTAAATGAGTTTTAGCCATGCATAATTTATGAAAATGCATTATTTTAAATTAATTACGTTTATGTGATGCACGTTATAATGTTTTTCGAGTTCGTGTTTTAGGCGATCAGTCGAAGCGGGATCGAGGAAAAGACCGGTAACGATGTTGGCAATTTTAATGTGGTATTTTATTTTAAGTTAAGGTGGGCATTTTAAATAATTTATTTAGTTTAGCCTTTTTAAAAGCCTAATTTATGTATGTAGTGGGTTAAGAGTTTAAAACTTTTTAAAATTTAGCCTTTTGGTGTGTGTTATTTTAAATTAGGAGTTTGTTTAGAATTTAGTGTGTTTGTATTCTAATTAGGGGATTATATTTAAAAAGGGTGTAGAGGTAGTATTCTAATTAATTTGTTAATTGAGTAACATTTTAATTAGCATTTTTTTAGTATGTTAAGTATTTAATTAAGCCAAATTTTAATCCCCTAATCTAGCCAAACACACACACTACAAGATTTGCACACACTTTTACACACACTCCTCACGTAAAACACACAACACACACACACTTTTATTTTTCAGATTTTTAAAAGGAAGAAAACTAGGGTTCTTAGCCTAGAAGCAGCCATCCCCTTCCCCTTTAATTTCCAGCAAGTTTCGGTGGATTTTATTGCCAGAAAACGGTGCCACGTTCGTCCCGGATCAAGCCTCGCTCCATCTCCGCTTCGGTGTCGTCGTTACGGTATCTTTAAATATCAAAATGCACGTATATTCTGTTCTTGATGCATCGATCATGTCATATTATGCGTGCGTTGTTATTTATGCGTAAAACCATGTGTATGTTGTGTAGAAGTTTGAGCAATCATGTTTAAATCGCTTTTCAAACCCTCTTTAGATATGAAATTTACGTTTTTACTGTTCTGGTTGAAACTACGATTTTTCAGTCGAGATTTTGAGAAAACTTTCAACTACAAAATTGTAGAACTTTTCGATGCCTTCGATTTGATATAATATTCGACATTTTTGGATGAAAATTGAGTGAGTTATGGCGTTTTTTGTGGGACTGCTCAAACTGCGACTTTTACGAAAATTGTGTTCTTGAAGTTATTTGTTGCAGGCTTCGTTGGAAATCGACGGGTGATTGTTGCTGCGTCTAGGTATGATCGGTATGATGTTGGGTCGTTATTTATCCTGTCGTTCGGTGTTGATAGGCACTAGAATGCACAAGAAGTCGTAGGAACCAATTGGTGTCAATTGCCGCGTTTTCCTCAAATTGTATGTATCGTAGGGGAACGTCGTTGTTTGGGTGTTCGTACGAGTTTAGATCGATGTTATGGTGTCTTAGGATGGTCTCAAGGTGTTTAATTCCGTTCCATTAGTCGTTCGATTGGGAGAATAGATATTGTGTAAGTTTTTCCTCGCAGGTTCAGAAAATCGAGGCCACACGCACCCCAACACGGACCCTGGCACGGGGTCCATGCCCCTGTTCCCCTCGAAGTGTCTTTTTCCAGAGACTAGACAGACCCCTACACGGACCCTTACACGGGGTCCGTGCCTTTGTTTCTTTCGCGGTGCCGAATTCCCGAGGCTACACGGACCCCCACACGAACCTAGGCACGGGGTCCGTGCCCCTCCTCCTTTTCGATTTCTTTTTACAGAGTCTAGATGGACCCATGCACGGACCCAGGCACGGGGTCCGTGTCCTTCGTTTTTGGGAAAAATAATTTAGCATGCTTCGAGGTTTGATGTCATGGTTTAGTGCAAGGATTGTCAAGGTCGTGTCATGGGAAATTTTAGAATGTCTTAAGAATTGATTGAACTCGAGAGTAAGTATGATTCTACGTTAAGTTATGCAAGTTAAGTATGCAAATTCATGTTAGTATGTGCAGCAACGGCCCCGATCGAAGTTCAACGAATCCCTCAACGCCAAGTAAGTATGTATGACGTGCAAGAAAATATTTTAAGTTTTTGGGGTATGCTAAATGTCTCGTGACCAAATTATGAATGGGTTTGGAAGTCGGTGAACGTGGCCGATGACCTCTCCACCCCGTTAAATTATGAACGGGTTAGATCATGGTTGGAAAGCATTAAATTATGAACGAGGACCAACCAGCCCGTTAAATTATGAACGGGGATCTCATGTATGTGGCAGTGGATACGTCCCTGTCAGCCCAGTACTGTGGTTTGTCTGATCAGGCGTTTATTATGTATGAGTCACTTGCTTTGAAACATCCCCTACGAAAATGATGAAGTTACGTATGTTCAAGTATGTAGTATGTTTATTAAAGTTTATGTTGATGGCACGTCTAGTTATTTACGTACGTATGTTCAACTTTATTATGCAAGCTCAAGTTTCAAGATACGTACGTTCTATTTTTAAGATGCATGCGATTTTATTATGTAGTACTCGTTATCCCAGTTTATACGTGTTGAGTCTTTAGACTCACTAGACTTGATCGATGCAGGTGACTATGTTGTTGAGGAGACAGGAGGTGGCGACCAAGGGGCAGGCTTGGACTGAGTGGGAGGCTAGACCCGAGGACCGCCCACGTTATTTTAAGATTTTAAACATGAAAACATTTATACTCTGATTTTATGATTTGGATGTGAGATATTTTGAGACAGCTTTGCTTTTAGCAAATTTTATTTGTGATGGTTGATTTCAAAGATATTTTATGAATGTTGAGTGACGACCGTATGGATGTTTACATCTAAGAAATTTTTTAATATTTCCGCAAATTTTAAGTATGAAAAGTACGGTTCGTTACATAACTGGATAGTTCAAATGAGTATTCTTAATTCTATGAATAAATACAATGAAACTATAGCAAAATGTGTGATTTGTAAAATGAATGATGCTTGAGAATGTATCACAATTGATAGATGTTTGTAGATAGTTTGTTCAGTGTTTTTCACCAATCTTCTTCAACTGAATTCATTAGCTATATATAGTCTTCGATTCCAACGGTTACATTAAATACATTTAATGACTAATATATCCACTGAATCATCGTTTAATCCATGTAGATGACTTTATCTGATAGAGGTACCATGTATCAGACTTTTCTATTTTTGTACAGACTGTCAGTTTGTCTGCTGATACATCTGATGATGTGGTTAACTGATTAGGAGTCAAACTGGTTGACTGATTAGTTTAGCATGAAAATATCAGTTTTAAATGACGTCTTCTCAGTTTGAACATTTCAGTTGATATATGTCGTTTCAGTTCAGTTTTGTGAAGTCTTCAATTCAATTATACAAAGTGTTCAATTATGATCTCCAATCTATTTACTAAGCTTCGAGTCACCGGTTTTAAGACTTTTTTTTTTTCCTTATAAGAACTTCAGTTCTTAATTCATTTAAATCCGATAAGCCTTATTTTAGTTATTACCTCTTAGTTACGTCCGATGAAGCCTGGAAAATCTATGTCTGATTTTGATGAAAGAGTTAGTTGAATCACAATAGAACTCAGTGCATTAGGAAAAGTGTATAGAAACCGATAAGTAATTCTGAAGGTCATGAGAAGACTTTCGAAAAAATGTAATCTCAAGAATATAGCCATGCGTGAATCTAAATATCTAAGCAAAATGAAGCTCTATAACTTATTTGCAGACTTAAGAGCTTATGAAGTAGACTTGCAGATAAGGGAAAATTATTTGTCTACCTCTTAGCTGAATAATGCCCTAATCGTTCTGAAACTAGAACCATAATATCCGAATGAAAATTCAGCTGAAAAATTAATCAGTGATGCTATGTCACTGTTCATAAAGAAATTTGGGAAGATTTTAAGGAATAATCAAGGCAACTTTCAAAACTCCAATTGAAGATCCTATCAAAAGAAGGAGTCAACTGATGACTCCAATGCTTTTTTAAACTGTGGCAAGACCGATCACTTCATAGCTGATTGCCCTTAACCTAGAAGGATGACAGGAGGTCATCTGAAAAGGGTAAGAAATCATTTGGCAGAAGGAGATCCATGGATGAAAAAAAATTCTCTAAGAAGAAACATGACCAAAAGGTGTTGTGACCGAAGAAAACAAGTCAAAATGGGCTGACTTGGACTCTGGGTCATATGAATCAGAAGAACCAAGTAGCTCTAGTGATGATGATGAAGTTAAGTGCTTAATGACCATTTATGCTAAACTGGAATCAACCTGTGAACATGTATATGACTTTAGCTCAACTGATTTTTCACGAGAAAATATTGTCAATGCACTTTATGACATAGTCAATGAGTACCAAATTCTTTTACAATCATTTGAGGACATTAAAGCAAAACAAATTGACCTTTTGGACAACAATACTGAAACTGACTGAGAACATTCTAGTGAAATGTTTATTCTAAAGTGAGAAATTACTAAACTAAAAATTGAGAAGAAAAATTATAGGATGAGAATTGAACCAGAAGTTTAGATACGAGAATACAAAACTAACTGAGCTAGTTTCATCATAGAATAAGTATTCAATTATCTTAACTGAAATGCAAGAGCTACAGAAACCTGTTAGAGACAAATTTAGGAATCAAGCTTGAAAAATTAGGAATGAAGCATGAGTTTCTCTGCTGCAAGAACACCACAACAAAATGGGGAAGCTGAGCGAAAAAATCAAACTCTTAAGGAGGCAGCGAAAATAATGCTAGCTGATTCTGGTATTTCTCAAATAGTTTGGGCAGAGGTAGTTACACCGCGTGTTATATTCAAAACAGATCAATGATTAGTAAAAATAATTTGAAAACGCAACTTGAGATTTGACATGGCAAGAAAAGTGTCGTTTCTTATTTTAAAATATTTGGGGTGCAATTGCTTCATTCATAACAATGGTAAGAATCACCTAACTGCCTTCGATGTTAAATCGGATGAAGGATTACTCTTAGGATATTCATCTATTAGCAAAACATATACAATTTTTAACAAAGTAAAAATTGTTGAAATTCTGAGTAAAACCAGAAAATTTGGTGTTGAGTACGTGTCTGAGAGTTTCAATGCTAAGCCAAACTAGTTAAACTAGGCATAACTCAATGATAAGCAAGTCTAACTGATACATTAATAGCGAGCCTGCTCAGAAAAGATATAGACTGATCAATGAATTAGGAAAGGGTAAAAACATGTGGTTTCTACTGCAAACAAAGCACACCACACTCATGCATACTTACAACCTACTTGAAACACAATAAGTCCTCGGTTAGTTAAACTGATCCATGTTTGGGTTCCAAAAAGACTAATCCTGTCTGGACCCAAGTAAGTATGGATACCAAGAGTTATTTTTAATTTGTGATTACAGCGCAGAATAACTGAACTAATCAAAAAGTCAATTTGATACTTTGACAATGAATGTTCGAGGCACATGACTGGTGAAACTAAACATCTATCAAAACTGACTCAATTTATTGGACCCAAAATCATATTTGGATTTAATTTATAAAGTAAAACTATGGGTAAGAGTAATCTTATCCATGGTAACATTATCATTAAAGACGTACTACTTGTTGAAAATATTGAGTATTATTTAATTAACATAAGTCAGTTGTGTGAACATGATTAATTTGTTGAGTTTAGTAAGTATAATTGTACAATCAGAGATATTTCTGGATGCATTATAATGATAGGTTACAGGTGTGGTAACACATACAAAATAAGTTGAACCACACAACTGAATAAACCAGTATGCTTCATGGCTTATAACATTTCAATGATCTGGTTGTGGCGTAATGGTTAAATCATTTAAATTTCAAAGCCATTGCAACTCTGAACAAGAATGACTTGATTACTAGTTTGCCCAAAATTGAATTATCTGAAGACAAAGTCTGTTCAACATCTTAGTCTGGAAAGCAAGTTATGTCATCTTTTATAAAAAAAGGTGTAACTCATCAACTCGAAGGTTTGAACTTTTGTACATGGACTTGTTTGCTCCCATTCTAGTCATGAGGTTAGGAGGAGTGAAATATACTCTGGTTATTGATGGGTTCTCAAGATTTACTTGAGTTATCGTCTTTAAATCAAAAGGCCAAATTAATACTCAACTGATCAAAATTTTCAAAATACTTTTAAATGAAAAATTAAAAAAGATTGACATAATCAGGTCGGATAGAGGAACTGAATTCATTAATCAAACTTTGTCTCTATTTTTAGAAAATCATGGAATCAAACATGAGTTTTCAGCAGTTAAACACTCAGCAAAATGGAGTTGAGAGAAGGAATATGGCTTGAGGAGGCCGCTAGAACAATACTTGTTGATTTTGGAATTTCTCAGAAATTTTGGGATGAAGCATTGAACACTACGTGCTATACTCAGAATAGATCAATGATTAACAAGAAATAGGACAAGACACCATATGATATCTAGCATGGCAATAAATCTATGATATCTTATTTCAAATTTTTTGGTTGCAAATTTTTATCTATAACAATGGTAAAATTAATGTAACTGCCGTTGATGCTAAGTCAGACGAGGGTATATTTCTTGGTTACTGTTCAGACAGTAAAGCTTATTATGTATTCAACAAAAGAACTCTAAATGTTGAAGAATCTATGCACATTGTAATTTATGAAACAATGACGATTGATTAGTAAACTGATCGAACAGAACCGATCAACCAATTTGAAGAAATCAATCTAGAGAATGAAAGTTAAGTGAAATCTACAAAAGAACACTCAAATCTCTAGAACCTAAGATGTTTGACGAACCAATTAGACAGAATGTTGCTTTAGTTGACCAACCCTTTTGAAACGATCTTGATTTTCTTTTTGTTATAAACTCAAAAATTAAATAATAAAACTACTTATCATTTTCTTATATCATAATAATTTAACATTTCAATCTCAAGTGTATCAAAATATCCCTAAATCATCAAGTAATTGAAAATCCTACGTCGACCTTTAAAAAGATCAACTAACATGAAATTAAAGCACAAAAATATCTCTAATAAAAATATTAACATAAATCTTTAAATATTTTATCTAACAAGCTAGTGCGGAAACATAAAGGTCCCTCGGGAGTGTACTGCTGCACTCGTGACTTAGTACGTTCTAAACATGAGTAGCAAATAATACATATACAATCAGATGCATAAAAATCATACTTTTATTTAAAATAATCTTTTGAACATAAATAAACCATTTAAAATCATTTAAGCATAAATAAATCATTTTAAAATAGCTTTAAGCATTGATCATATATCATAAAATCGTAAGATCTTTTTCATCGTAAAGCTTTCAATCATATAGCATTTGGGTGAAGTTTGATCCTTGAAAGTGACTAGCTTTTATTCCTTGGTCAACTGATCAGTCTTCAGCTCCACATGGTCCATGGGGGTGGGCACTAATTTCCACCATGGAAATACGATCGTCGGGGCTCCCTCAGGGGCCTTCTCCCATGGACGGGCTCCCTCTGGGGCCTTTTCCTATAAATGGGCTCTCTCTTGGGTCTTCTCCCGTAAATGGGCTCCCTCTGGGGTCTTTTCCCCTCACGACATCCAATGCAAGAGCTACAGAAACATGTTAGAGACAAATTTAGGAATCAAGCTTGAAAATTTAGGAATCAAGCATGAGTTCTCTGCTGCAAGAACACCACAACAAAATGGTGTAGCTGAACGAAAAAATCAAACTCTTAAGGAGGCAGCGAAAACAATGCTAGCTGATTCTGGTATTTCTCAAATAGTTTGGGCAGAGGTAGTTACACCGCGTGTTATATTCAAACAGATCAATGATTAATAAAAATAATTTGAAAACACAACTTGAGATTTGACATGGCAAGAAAAGTGTCGTTTCTTATTTTAAAATATTTGGGGTGCAATTGCTTCATTCATAACAATGGTAAGAATCACCTAACTGCCTTCGATGTTAAATCGGATGAAGGATTATTCTTAGGATATTCATCTGTTAGCAAAACATATACAATTTTTAACAAAGTAAAAATTGTTGAAATTCTGAGTAAAAGCAGAAAATTTGGTGTTGAGTACGTGTCTGAGAGTTTCAATGCTAAGCCAAACTGGAAGCTCAGCCAAACTAGTTCAACTAGACATAACTCAATGATAAGCAAGTCTAACTGATACATTAATAGCGAGCCTGTTCAGAAAAGATATAGACTGATTAATGAATTTGGAAAGGGTAAAAACATGTGGTTTCTGCTGCAAACAAAGCACACCACACTCATGCATACTTACAAGCTACTTGGAACACAATAAGTCCTCGATTAGTTAAACTGATCCATGTTTGGGTTCCAAAAAGACTAATCCTGTCTGGACCCAAGTAAGTATGGGTACCAAGAGTTATTTTTAATTTGTGATTACAGCGCAGAATAACTGAACTAATCAAAAAGTCAATTTGATACTTTGACAATGAATGTTCGAGGCACATGACTGGTGAAACTAAACAGCTATCAAAACTGACTCAATTTATTGGACCCAAAATCACATTTGGATTTAATTTTTAAAGTAAAACTATGGGTAAGAGTAATCTTATCCATGGTAACATTATCATTAAAGACGTACTACTTGTTGAAAATATTAAGTATAATTTAATTAGCATAAGTCAGTTGTGTGATCATGATTAATTTGTTGAGTTTAGTAAGTATAATTGTACAATCAGAGATATTTCTGGATGCATTATAATGATAGGTTACAGGTGTGGTAACACGTACAAAATTAGTTGAAACACACAACTGAATAAACCAGTATGCTTCATGGCTTATAACATTTCAAGGATTTGGTTGTGGCGTAATGGTTAAATCATTTAAATTTCAAAGCCATTGTAAATCTGAACAAGAATGACTTGATTACTAGTTTGCCCAAAATTGAATTATCTAAAGACAAAGTCTGTTCAATATCTCAGTCTGGAAAGCAAGTTATGTCATCTTTTATAAAAAAAAGGTGTAACTCATCAACTCGAAGGTTTGAACTTTTGTGCATGGACTTGTTTGGTCCCATTCCAGTCATGAGGTTAGGAGGAGTGAAATATACTCTAGTTATTGATGGGTTCTCAAGATTTACTTGAGTTATCTCTTTAAATAAAAAGACCAAACTACTACTCAACTGATCAAAATTTTCAAAATACTTTTAAATGAAAAATAAAAAAAGATTGACAAAATCAGGTCTGATAGAGGAACTGAATTCATTAATCAAACTTTGTCTCTATTTTTAGAAAATCATGGAATCAAACATGAGTTCTCAGCAGTTAAACACTCAGCAAAATGGAGTTGAGAGAAGGAATATGGCTTGAGGAGGCCGCTAGAACAATACTTGCTGATTTTGGAATTTCTCAGAAATTTTGGGATGAAGCATTGAACACTACATGCTATACTTAGAATAGATCAATGATTAACAAGAAATAGGATAAGACACCATATGATATCTAGCATGGCAATAAATCTATGATATCATATTTTAAATTTTTTGGTTGCAAATTTTTTATCTATAACAATGGTAAAAATCATGTAACTTCCGTTGATGCTAAGTCAGACTAGGGTATATTTCTTGGTTACTATTCAGACAGTAAAGATTATTATTTATTCAACAAAAGAACTCTAAATGTTGAATAATCTATGCACATTGTAATTTATGAAACAATGACGATTGATTAGTAAACTGATCGAACCGAACCAATCGACCAATTTGAAGAAATCAATCTGGAGAATGAAAGTGAAGTGAAATCTACAAAAGAACACTCAAATCTCTAGAACCTATTATGTTTGACGAACCAATTAGACAGAATGATGCTTTAGTTGACCAACTTTTTTGAAACGATCTTGATTTTATTTTTTTTATAAACTCAAAAATTAAGTAATAAAACTACTTATCATTTTCATATATCACAAGCATTTAACATTTAAATCTCAAGTGCATCAAAATATCCCTAAATCATCAAGTAATTAAAAATCCTAGGTCGACCTTCAAAAAGATCAACTAACATGAAATTAAAGCATAAAAATATCTCTAATAAAGATATTAACATAAATCTTTAATTCTTACATAAAGGTCCCTCGGGAGTGTACTGCTGCACTTGATCCACTCAATCGTCAGAGCCTCCCATAAAAATCATCAAATCCTGCATCATACAAATCTAGTCAGTCTAATGACTTAGTACGTTCTAAACATGAGTAGCAAATAATACATATACAATCACATGCATAAAAATCATACTTTTATTTAAAATAATCTTTTGAACATAAATAAATCATTTAAAATCATTTAAGCATAAATAAATCATTTAAAAATAGCTTTAAGCATAGATCATATATCATAAAATCGTAAGATCGTTTTCATCGTAAAGCTTTCAATCATATATTATTTGAGTGAAGTTTGATACTTGAAAGTGACTAGCTTTTATCCTTTGGTCAACTGATCATTCTTCAGCTTCACATGGTCCATGGGGGTGGGCACTAAGTTCCACCATGGAAATACGATCGTCGGGGCTCCCTCAGGGGGCCTTCTCCCATGGACAGGCTCCCTCTGGGCCTTTTCCTATAAATGGGCTCTCTCTTGGGTCTTCTCCCGTAAATGGGCTCCCTCTGGGGTCTTTTCCCCTCACGACATCCCCACAAAATCATATAGGTTTTGTCACAGTCAATTCGCATCCTTTAAAACATTTTTCATTTTCATTTGAAAGCATAAAGCGTAACTTTCCAAAATTAACATTTTAAACATTATAAATTGCACAATTTTACCATAAATAATAAAATACCAATTTTTCATTAAATCATCATTTAAAATTATAAATTATCATTTAACATGTGTTATTACTCTTCGGGACGCTGCCAAGCTTTTACGTATTTTTTCAAGTGTAAAATTACTGTTTTGTCCCTAGACGTAAAAATTCTCGATTTTATCTTTTTTCTTGCTTTTAATGACTTGGGTTTATTTCAAATAAATATTTAAGTTTAAATATAATTTTTCATAATTTTATTCGGCTTAATTCAAGGCTTTTCATTTAATTCTTTAATTAACTATTCGAGAGACGATTAAATTTCGGATAAATTCAAAACTCATTATTTTGATTCCAAATTTTAAAAATAAACTTTTTATTACCTAATCTACCCTTGTGAGTCATGAACCGCACCCGTGGACCCATGGTTCCAATTTTAGTTCATTAAATTCGAAATATGACCCTCACTCGAACACACCGAACCATCTCCACATTTACTCGAGCCATGGTCGAGCCACCTCAAGCCAAACTCAAGCCAACCAACCTAGGCACCCTCCTGACAAGCCTTGACCCAAAGAACCAGACCCTAACTCTCAAACCCTTCTGCCCCCTCAACCCAATTGCATGCATGTGTATATGTGTGTATCCTAGTTGCACTAGAACTCCTAGTTAGCCTAGAACACTTCAAGTCGAGCCACCACCGAGCCCACCTGACCCTGGACCACGCCCATACCAACCAAGCCCATCCGAAACCCCTGGACCCCTGCAGCGAACCACTTGAAGCAAGAACAAACTGTGCGCACACACTAGCTACTTCCTCACGTTCCAGCCGAGCCAGCAGCAAACCCAGCTGCACCATCCCCTAGCCCAGCCCTTGACCATCTCCCTTGGACCCTGACAGACCACCCTGGCTCAACCCCAGGCCAGCCACAAGCCTCCTTGGCAGCTGCTGTCAAACCGAGCATGGGGGGAGAGTCTTAGTTCACTAGGACTCTTCCATAGCCACTCCCTTGACCACTAGCCACCTTAGGACCGAACCCAGCCCTAGAACGAGACCACCTTGACCCTGACCCTGACCCTGACCCTGACCCTGACACTGACCTTGACCCAAGAACTGGCCGAGCCCCAACAGCCCCTGCATAGTAGAAACCCCTAGGACTCCTAACCCTTGATGTGCGATTATTCCAGCCTTGATTTACATTTAAATTAATCATGTTTTATCCAAATTTCATGTTGTGTTGGCAGCGTAGTCTTTGGAAATCATACCATGATCACATATACGTAAAAAAGTGGAAACTTTTGAAAATATTTGACAACACGATGAACCAATCGTACAAACGTATTTTCCATACATAAACAATTAAATCATGCATATTATGATTTGTATGATGTTTAGAAGTGTTTAGAAAACACGTGTCTTTGCGTTTAAAATGCTCGAATAATTGATCGTTGGCGAGGGCGCGACGTCGGACGACGAAAATCCCTAGCCTTTCATTCCTTCCTATTTTTCGAAAATTGTCGTGTGTGTTGAGAGTGATTTTTTGGATGATTGCAAGTGAGTTGTGGTGTTTAAAAGTCCTAGGTAACTTATTTATAATTTAATCATCATGATAATGGGTTTTGGTTTTGGGCTTGCAAGCTTAAGGACAATTGGGCCTACTTTAAATAATAAAATTGGGCTCAATAATACTTATTTATTAAAACATAAAATTTTATAAAATTAGTTTCCAAAAAATAATATTTTTGATCTTTTAAAACTCATTGTCTACCCAAAACTGGTTTCCCGAGAAAAATCGAGCTCGACTCGTAAAATAATTCGAACTCTAATTTTTTTTAGAAAAATTAAATTATTTTTAATCATATTAGGAAGCCTTGCAAGTATTTAATGAAAAATAATTATTCTTGTCTTGGTCATCTTTGGTCTCCTTTCCCCTGCCTATTATCGAATATTCGGATAAAATCATTAATGTCATGAAATCATGCCATGTAATCATTTAGTCATACAATAATACTTTTAATCATTTAACAAATAAAGCATTTAAAAATCAATTAAATAAAGCAATTAAGCAATTAAAAATAATTTGCATTACGTAGATTTAGTTTTTCGGACATTACACTATTGACACACAAAGATATGATGATATCCCAACTGATGCCAACTAGATTGTAATGTCCAAAAATTTGTTTACGTAAATCGCATGCACGAAGATTTTTAAATTGATAATTTATTTTAATCGAATTATTTTAAATGCATAAATGATATATTTTGAATACGATGAAGTGTTTAATTGTGTAGTTTTGCATGATGAAATTAAGGATTTTCAAGCGAATATTTGATATTTGGCCGAGTAAAGGAGACTGGGGACAATCGAGATAAAAATATTTTTATATAATTATTTTAAAGGCTTAAAAATATGTCTAAATATGATTTAAATTTTTTAAAAATGATAGGATTCAAATTATTTTACTAGTTATCTTATTTTATAAAAGAAACCGATTTTCGTCAAAACAAGAGGCTTTTGAGGACTCGTAAATTTATTTTTGAAAACTTTCCTAAATAAAATTTTTTGTGCAGAATTTAATGGTTCTAATTAGGCCTATTTAACTAGGATTAGTTGGTATAATATTATAATAACTATAAATACCTAAAATCCTAGTCTAATAAACCCTAATTTTCGTAAATAACTAGAAAACTCTATGGTTTGAGAGGGGCTGTGGCAGCAGTGAGTTTTTCTACACCCTACCAAGGATTTTCGTGAGTTTTTTGAGGAAGAAGAAAGGACAAGACGTTCCCTGATCGTTCCTGCTCGCCTCCTCCCACCAATAATCGATTTTCGAGCGTTATAAATGCAAATGCACTTTTTTAAACCTTTTTTTGCACCATTCAAGATATATTATGCATGTTTATGATATTTTGAATGAAAAACGTAATGATCAAGTTTATTTAATGTTGTGAATGATTAATATTAGGACTTTGAAGTTTTAATGTTTGTTTGAGTCGAGTCATGATTCATAGGGACTTGATGCCACTAAAGGGAAGGGGGATTATGTTTAATAGTCCTAAAGGGATTCCCATACGACTAGAAGGGGGCTGAAATAGGAAGGGAAGGGGCCAAGCCAAGGGTATGGATTTGGCGGCTCATTCTAAGGCATGAGGAAGGGTGCTGCGCAAGGGGCTGTCCAGCCATGGTCAAGGCCCTGTGATGAGTCAAATCGTGATCCTAGAGGGTCCTAGCATGGCTGGAAATGAGGGTAGACGGTTAGGGCCACAACAAGGGTCGTGTTGGAACCTAGGGCGCGTGGCTTGGAGAAAAAAGGGGAAGGCTACGCATGGTTGGCTGTACGCAGGTGGCTGGTGTGTGAATGCTCCCAGTAGGACCTATAAGGGCGTCTAAGGAGCTGGAGTCAGCTGGGCTAGAGGTTGGTCATGGATGGCTCCATGGGAGTGGCCGCGACGTGAAGATAGGGAGCCGAGGGCTTCGTCTAGGGCAGGAGGGTTTATAGGGTTGGAGGATGGCCTTGTTTGGGCTGGACCATGGCTCATGAGGGTGAAATATGGTCTGGTAAGTCGGGGGTTCGAATTTGGGAAAAAATTATTAAGTTTCGAGTCGATTTGGGCTACAAACGGGACTGCTATTTAACTGTTAAGTCGAATTGTGGTAAGGGGTCGATAGTCGAGTTTATGCTTGAGAAAATTATTAGAGGTAAAAAATACGTTTATATGATGGTTCGGGATAGGCTGGGGTCAAGGAACGTAGGAAAAAGCTAAAAGGGGTAAGTTAGGGTTTTAGGGGTAGAATGGTCATTTTATGTCCAAGGAACTACGGAAGTCCTGACAGTGCCCCGAATAATCATAACTTATGTTAAATGGTTATTCGAAATGATTATGATAAATTATTGAAATTTAAAATATATGCTAAAGCTAATAGATTTCTCAGCTGCATGCTTATTTATAAAAATATAAGCTATTTTTAAATAGACTATGGGAAAGGATTCCAAATAATTTGAGAGATGTGAATTGATTGTGATACAGATGATGTATGAGGGATCCATCAAAAAAAGGGCATGTGAACTTACTTTATTTTAGGCCACGACCCAGTGATGAGAGCCATAGCTTATAGATTGATCAATCAAACATAAGATAAAAGATAAAGGATAAATGATAGTTACTTTCAATGATCAAATCTCACCAAAAATGATTTATGATAAATGATAAGGAAATGCTATGTAATCTTAAGTATTTTAAATGATTTATGAAAACGTGTATGCTAACTATTTTTAATTCAGATGTATTTTGTTAAAAGTATTGTTTTAAAATACATATGCTTGTATATGTATTATTTGCTATCCCAGTTTTGATGTGTTGAGTCATTAGACTCACTAGATTTAAATAATTGCAGATGAGGAAAACGATGAGATTGGAGGTTGAGACATTTGAGTAGATCGTGCTTGGCAATACACTCCCGAATATCTTACGTTTTTCAGCAAAACTTTGTTAGATAAAGTTTTATGGGAGAGATATTTTAAAAGAGGAAACGATCAGTATAAGTTTAAATGGTGGATTTCTTTCATTTGACATATGCTTATTTGGTTGGCGAATTTTGGATTTTCGATGCATTTTGGTTTTTGACTCAAAGGAACAATATTAGTAAAATAATTTTAAATATTATTTTTATAAGTATAGTTTCGGCCATATATATATATGCATATAATAGTTGATTGATCGTTTACCCTCTATATATATATATATAACTATTATATGCCGCAATTATTTCTATTACTGAACCAAAAAAGATTGATGAAGCCTTAACTAATAGTAGGTGGATTGATGTTATACAAGAAAAACTCAATCAATGCATTACAAGTCATGTATATGACTTAGTTCCAAAACCTTTTCATAATTCAGTTATATGTACAAGATGAGCGTATAAAAACAAGCTAAATGAGATGGAACTGAAATAAGGAACAAGGAACAACTAGTTGCCAAGGATTTAGGCAAGAAGAAGGATGAAACATATGCACAAGTAGCTCTGCTTATGTCTCTTACAAAACCTTCAAAGTCTATTAGATGAATATAAAGAGTGCATTTTTTAATGGACATCTACATGAATAAGCTATGTTGAACAATCACCAGGTTTTATTTTTAACGTCCCAAAAATTCGAAGGTCCACGTGAACCACATGCATACAAGATTATCAATTCCTTGTGTTTCAATTAATTGTATTTTAATTGCTTAAATTAATTACGTGTGATATGTTAATATGATTTTATAGTAGTTGTCTACATGGTTGCATTAAAATATATTTTTAAAGGTTATTCGAATTGCGATCGAGGAACGGAAACCGATGACTGAAAAATAGAAAATGTTTTTATTAGTCAATTGTTTTTAATTAATTAAAATAAGGGTGATGTTTTTTTATTATTTTTGAGAATAAGGAGTTTTGAGGTGGTTTTATACGCCGAGACGTAATTTTTATCGATATATGATTTTCATCAAAAATACGAACATTTTGACAATCCGGTTATTAATTTCACAAACTTTATTAAACAAAATAATTTTATTAAGCACTAATGGGCTTATTGGGCCTAAATAACCTAGTTAATGGGTCTAAGCTATGATTAGTGTTTTAATTATTATTTAAAACCAAAACTCACCCCTTAACGCATTGAGTCACACGCCCCACTCCCTTACACCATTCAAACTCCTTTTCTCTCATATTAACGACACACACAAGCTTAAACAAGGGGAAAAAGCTTCGAGTTCTTCAAAGGAATTTTGCCCAAGGCTTCTCGTCATCGTTCTTCGATTCACCAATGTTTAGTCGTACGTTAAAAATGCAAAGGCATGACATACTCTTCTCTTTACTCATCCATCACACCATAGTATTTGTTTAATTATGTTTTGCATGAAAAACCAGTTGCACCGTTGAATATTTTCGTTTAAGCATCTTCATGAATTTTTAAATTCATGATTTTTGTTTCAAAACATGTTTAATATGTTATTAAGGGGCTGCCATGATTAGGTTATGATCAATGGTTGTTTTTACACAAGTTAGGGAATCCTAGGACACATGATACACGCTGCACACATTGAAGAACAAAGCTGGAACCAAACATTGATTTTGGTGGTCTAAGGGCTCGAGTTCAAGGGTTTGGTTGCGGGTCTTGGCTTGGGTTACAGTTGGGGCTTGGTCTGAGTCAGGGAAGGAGTCCTAGCCACGCTAGGACTTGAGTAGAGTGGCTGGTAAGAGTCCTTGCAAGCTAGGACTCTACCTGAGAGCCACCCGAGATAAGCACACGAGTGTGCAGTGCGCGCAGGGAGAAGGAGATCATCAAGGGGGCTTCGGGTTGGGATAGGGTGAGTCACTAGGGTCCTAAGAGGGTGCACAAGGGACTGGTTCAGGGTCTGGTTTAATGGATAGTGTCCTAGGCGCTTAAACATGGAGTACTATCGCACAAGGAGTCTCGGCCGAGAGCTTCACCTGAATTGTGGCTTCGGTTTTGAGATTGGTGTCAAGTCTTAAGGGTTTTAATGGTATAGTTGGGTCCATAGTGGGGGCTGGTTTGAAGTTGGCTCAAGTTGGTCCGAGCTTGGCTCGATGAAAATCGAACATGGCTCGAAGGGTCTTAGCTTGGTTCGAGAATTAGGGTCTCCTTTGAACTAAAATTCGAAAACATGGCTCAACGCAGGTTGAGTCGTGGTTCACGAGGGCTAAATAATTATTAAAAGTCTAAATTTTTAATTTGATAATTTTATATTAAAGTTTGGTTTAATTTGAGATTAAAACACATTAATATGTTATAATTAAAGAATAAATTAAAAGTCATTGATTTAAGCTAAATAAAAATACGACAAATTTAATGTAAGCTTAAATAATTATTTGGAATGGTCTAGAGTCTACGGAATTAAGAAAATGTCAAAAACGTGAAATTTTACGTCTAGGGGTAAAACGGTAATTTTACACCCAAAAATTAGTAAATGTCATGACAGTGTCCTGAATGCTGTTTTATATGTTAATATGATTATGTTGCATGTTTATGGAATTTTATGGTGAAACGTTAACGTTAAAAGACATGTTGCATGCATGGTTTAAAAAAAAACGTTATATGCATGTTTATTTTTATAAATGATAAAAAGTGAAGTAATTGTGACTAATACGCTGATACTATGATATGTTAATACATAGGCCAAGGCTCAGCTGACGGGTGAGAGTGTCGCTGATATCACCGCCGCCCAGTATTGTGGTTACATGTAGATGGATCCATCGCACCAATACGAATACGAAAGTCACAACTAACGATCTGAATTCAACGAAAATGAACAAGTATATGAATATGATGAATATGAATATGTTTATAATGATATGAAAATGTTTATGAAAATGGTTGTGTTTAAAGTTTATGCATCTTCACGAAAATGTTATTTTACGTACAAGTATTTTCACTGTTGTATGTGATCTGTATATGTATTACTTGTTATCCAGATTATGGTGTGTTGAGTCTTTAGACTCACTAGATGTGATTGATGTAGGTGATTATGATAATAATGATAATGAAGGTCTTGATGGTTGATCTGACAGGACTGGAGGTGCACATAACCCGATGACCAGCGCTTTTTCCACATTAGTTATGATTTATGGTTTTTAGGATTATGATAAAGATGTTTTATGACTTTTATTATGATTTTGAGTGGTTTTTGAGAGGTTGTTAGTTTTAGCAATTTTGCTAAGTTAGGATATGCAAATGTTTGACGATTTGATGGTTTAAACTATTTCCTTTGATTTTCAAATATTGGTTGGTTGTTTTATTTTTAAAATGGTGTCAAAAACATTATATATGTATATATGTATGTATGTACGTATGTATGTATGTATATATCGGTCGATTTATGTGAGGTTTAAAAACAATTAAATTTCTAGTACTTTTTAAGAAAACGAGTAGTAGATGTTTCATTATCAACCATTTATTTGATGTATGTATGTATGCTTGATTTCAGTCTAATCCTAAACAATATCATTATTTAGCTGCCAAGAGCATTCTTAAATATCTGAAAGACACAAAAAATGTGGGCCTATGATATGCTAAAAGTTTTACTTCAATTTAGCTGGATATTCAGATGAAGATTATGTAAAATGATAGCTTGATCGAAAGACAACTAGCTGATCATGTCAGTTCCTATGAGACATGTTTATCTCATATTTCAGCAAGAAACAGTGTAGTGCCCAAACTCGATACACATATAATCCATGCATTTGTTTAATTATTAAATCATTTAATTAATTTTAAATGAGTTTTAGCCATGCATAATTTATGAAAATGTATTTATTTAATTATTAAAGCATTTATTTAATTTTAGAATGAGTCCTAGTAGTTCATGAATTATTTAAAAGCGTTATTTTAAATTAATTATGTTTATGCGATGCACGTTAAAATATTTTTTGAGTTTAATGTTTCAGGCGATTATTCGAGGCGGGATCGAGGAAAAGACCGGGGACGATTCTTGGCAATTTGAAATGCTGTATTTTATCTTAAAAGCTAGGAAGAGGTATTTAAAACAATTTATTTAGTTTAGCATTCTAAAGCTTTATTTATGTGTTTAGTTATTTAAGAGTTTAAAACTTTTAAAATTATCATTTTTGTGTGCATTTTTTAATTGAGGGATTTTAGTAAAGTTTAAAGAGTGTTAGTATTTTAAATAGCTTTATTTATTATTTAATTAAGCAATTTTTCCCTAAATTACTAATCACACACACACACACACACACACTCTTTTACACACACCTAGAACCGATCAAAACACACATACTTATTTCATTCAGTTTTATTACTTTTGAGAGGAGAATTACTAGGGTTCTTACTCCTAGAAGCAGCCGCCCCCATCCCTCTATATTTCCTAGCGAGTTTTCGTTTGTTTTCTTCAAGATTTTTAGCGCCACGTTCGTCCTTGATCAATCCTCATGTCACCTCCGCTTCGGTATCGTCGTCACGGTATTTTTGAATATCAAAAGGCACGTATAATCTTTCTTTTGCTGGGTCGATCATGTCATATTATGCGTTGCGTTATTTTATGCGTAAAATTAATGTATGATGTTCATAGTTTGAGCGGATAATTGACTGGATCGATTTTGAAGAAAAATTTTTAGATCTAAGTCACGTTTTTACTGTTTTTCTTAAAAATGAGAATTTTCGGCCGTGAATCTGAGAAAACTTTCAACGTTAAAATTGTAGAACTTTTTGATACCTTTTATTTGATATAAAATTCGAAATATTTGGATAAAATTGAGTGAGTTATGACGCTTTTCGTGGGACTGCTCAAACTGCGTTTTCATAAAATTATGTATTGTTGTGTTCTCGAGATTTTATTGTTGCAGGCTTCGTGGGGAATCGACAGGCGATCGTTGCTGCATCTAGGTATGCTTAGTATGATGATGGGTTGTTATTTGACGTGTCGCTTAGTGTCGATAGGCACTCGAATACACTAGAAGCCGCAGGAAGTGTTTTGATGTCGAAATTTTAGTTTACGAATTTGTTGCTAGTTTAGGGTGCGTTGATGTTTGAGACATTCTATGGTGTCGAGTATGGATCATAGTGTCCTAGGATGAGTCTCGAGGCGTTGATCACGGCAGGTGTAATCGAAATTAGGAGAGTATAAGTTTATGGGTCGCGGAGTTCAGTTTACTCGGCGCCCGAGCGGTAAATTTTTGCCGCCCGAGCGCCATTCTTTCTGTACGAGTGTTTTTCTCCGTAACCTCGGCACCCGAGCGGAAGTTTGTTACCGCCCGAGCGCGGACCCTAGCGCCCGAGCGGTATAGTTTCACTGCCCGAGCGACACCTCTTCTTTCCAAATATTTTGTTCCTGCTTCTTTTCAAGATTTAATAGTAAGTGTATGCCTTTTATTGTTGGGAAATGTGCACACATCTTCTAGAGATTGTTCGGGGTTCAATATCGCGGGTTAGTACAATGATTTAATGAGGTCAAGGTGCGAGAGATCTAGAACGTCATAAGATATTTTATTATTTCGGTGGTGAACACGAGTACCTACGCCTAAGCCATGAAATGTAAGTACATGTAATTGCGTTAGTATATGCAGCAGCGGCCCCGATCGAAGTCCAACAGATCCCTCAACGCCAGGTAAGTATGTTGACGTGCAAAAAGAAAATATTTTAAGTTTTTGAGGTATGCTAAATGTCTTGTGACCAAATTATGAATGGGTTTGAAAGTTAGTGAACGTGGCCGAGGACCTCTCCACCCCGTTAAATTATGAACGGGTTAGATCGTTGTTGAACAACGTTAAATCATAAACGGGGACCAACCAGCCCATTAAATCATGAACGGGGATCTCATGTATGTGGCAGTGGATACGTCCCTGTCTGCCCAGTACTGTGGTTTGTCTGATCAGGCGTTTATTATGTATGGGTCACTTGCTTTGAAACATGCCTCTATGCAAAATGAAGTCGTGTATGTTTAAGTATGATCAAGTATGTTAGCATGTTTATGAAAGCTTTCAAGATAAGGCACGTCTATGTATGTATGCAAGTTCAAGTTCATTTCAAGGCCAAGCTTCAAGTATGTATGTCCTATTTTAAAGTTGCATGTGGATTTATTATGTAGTACTCGTTACTTCCAGTTTATACGTGTTGAGTCTTTAGACTCACTAGACTTGATTGATGCAGGTGAGGATGTCTATGAGGAGACAGGAGGTGGCGACCAAGGAGCAGGCTTGGACTAAGCAGAAGGCTAGACCCGAGGATCGCCCATGTTATTTTAAGTTTTTAAGCATGAAAATATTAATACTCTGATTTTATGTTTTGATGCGAGATGTGTTGAGCAAGCTTTTCTTTTAGCAAAAAATTGTATTGGTGATGTTTGATTTCAAATATTCTTTTTATGAACGATGAGTGACGACCGTATGGATTTTTATTTTCGTATTCAAGAAATTTTTAATTTTTCCGCAAATTTTAAGTATGAAAAGTACGGTACGTTACAAACAGACTTCTATTGCAACATCTACAACTGAAGGAGAATACTAGCTGCAAGAAGTTGTGCTCAACTGCTTTGGATTCAACAACAACTGAGAGAATATGAGATCATTGGACAAGAGTCACAATCTTCTGTGACAATACAAGTACTAGAGCAATCACCTACAATCCAATTCTATACTCTAGGAAAAAATATATTGATGTCAGACATCATTTCATCAAAGATAATGAGTTGAAAAAGGACATAAGGCTGAAATATGTCTCAACTGAACAACAAACAGTGGATATATTTACCAAATCACTTCTCGAGACTAAGTTTTCTCCCTTTAGAAATGTTTTAGCACTCATTGATTAATCTTAATATCTTATTTAGAGAGAATTTTGAGTTTCTGAAAGTCAACTGATAAGACAGAAGTCAGTTACCCTTAAAATCAAGTGAATGTCAATTTAGTATCTCAACTAAACTGAGATAGTGTGCTATTGGAATAACCGATCTTATCATCTAGTCGACCGAATTCTTAACCCAGTTAAGTTCCTCATCAATATCTGTTGAATTTTGACCTTTCCATCTCAAGGATTAACATTTACTAATTCAAATTCTTCATTTGCCACGTGTCAAAAAGAATTTGAAAAAGTCACTGTACATACGTTCGGTCTAGACTCTTTACATTCTTTTCACTTAGCATTTTTCGGCAAATCATTATGCAATATCTCATATTTCTACTCTCAATCGTTTGTGAGATTTTCAAAAACACGTTCAATCTCTCAATACTGTAAAATGACGGCAACCGCAACAGCCTTTTACATAATGAATGCTCTTGCAGTCGATTTCGATTCTATCTACGCCATGTGAGACACTTCATTTACAGAAGTTTTCAAGGCTCTTGAGTCATCTGAACTCAAATTTTCTTTGAGCTCTTCGTAGGATATATATGTTCCCAAGCTGCTAAATATCTATGGAAAAAGAAAAGTGACCAGTGATTGGAAGCTATTGTTCATTATCAGAGGAAATGAAATCATCCTCGACGAGGGTTTCTTTGAAAAAAGCTTTTAGTTGCCCTCTGATGGTCTGCCTAACTTCTTCTCCATTGAGGCGACAAACATCGAAGAAATGCTGATTCTCTTCTCTGTCTCTGGGAAAGTAATCAAGATCTTTGTCTCTAAAAAGTAAATTAAGTCGGAATATCAAATATTGTGTGATATTGTGGGAAAATCGTTATTGGCAAAGGCATAATCTTTTTTTTCCATTACATTGGAAAAATTTCAAGTCATGACCACAATAATCAAAGGAATTAAGTTGAACTAGTCCTCCATTCTATTCAATATGTTGAAGTCCATGATTCAGTCTACTAAAGAGACATTTGATTGGCGATCCCTCTGAGTCGTCTACTTGAAGAAACTGGGTTTTTTTAATGAATCATAAACTCTGTACAAGACTAGACTATTGAGTGCATCATCAATATTCACTCTACAACCCAAAGATCTCACTGCCAAATTGTCTTCAAATCAACTGATAGTAGGAATAAAGGAGTTCAAGAAACTTCCAAGACTAATGTCACCAAAGTCAAAATTGGCCAATCTAAGGCTTTCAAGCCCATGCCTAAGAGGAAGTTGGTCATACATCACAATGATATTGAAGCTACACCTTCTCCACCAGTCAAGAAAGTCATAACCACCAAAGCCAAACCGATCTCAACACTAGGAAAACTGGCACCATTGCTTCCTGAGAAAGAGAAGAGTCAAGAGATCATAGCTCAGAAAACTGAACTATCATTGCTCAAAACTGGTGTCAAGACAGCTACTACTGAGACAACTGACAACGGTGATTCTGCTGAGCCCAAAGAAAAGCTAACCGTGGTTGGAGTTGATGCCTCTCTTCAGTCAGTTGCTCCACCTGTTGTTCTACCAACAGCTAGGCCCAAAAGCTTAACAATCAAGGATCCTATTGAATGTAATAGATATGTCCTAGCTCCTCTACAATTCTAAAGTGCCAGAAGGAAAAGGAAAAGAAAATACGGAAGCCGAGCAGTTCATACCCATGTTTGTCGTCCAAACTCAGATCGACCTCTTGGTGGACGAAGTAAATGAATTTGCTGAGACCAATAATGAATTATATGATGAATGATATCAGTTTCGAACTGTCACCCTTGCAAAGAAACTGAAGAATAAAAGACACTGAAGAAATTTATTGCTCTCGAGAAAATGGTAATGAAAGCTGTAAGAGTTGTGTCAGAACTCATGCATTGGAAAAGAGGGAAAACTTATTCATCTCACGTGTATTGAGAAACTAACTCTGATATGTGAGGAGCTATAAAAGAATTATGATCTAACATATCCAACTGCCCACGATGATAGAGTTACATTCATACAGTTGGATGTAAATTTGAGCTAACTTTAAATGGAAGTCAACATCTGGGAGATGGACCAATAGCTGTTCATTCCAATTGATACAAATAGTAAGAAATTACCCAAAAAAATTGACTGAACTGGCTCAAGATCAACAACCGGAAATCAAGTATTTATCAGTTCCCTCATCCATCTCAACTGAGAATGCTGCTGCCTCGATTGAATTGTCACTCAATTTAACCACAGATGTACGGTTGCCAACTGGTTGAGGAGGCAAAACTGATTGATGTCGATCAAATTGTTATAACAATGGTTAACAACATTACAAACATTGAAAGATCTGATGTTAATATGATGACAACTGAAGAATCGACACTGGAAGAATCTGCTCAAATTATCGGCGTTATAATTCCAGAGACATTATTCATCATTGAATCTCTAAAAAACCATATTTCCTCGAATTCTTCAATCATTGAAGACTCAGTTTCCATAGCAGACCGGATAAAATCTCAAGCCATTGAAACTAAAGCTGCTCAGGCGGATGAACCAGTTGACATTACTGAGCCAATCAACCAATTGATCATATTATCTGATCCAAAAGCACATGGCACTGTATATCCAATGGACAACATCCTTTCCAATCTGACAACAATCAAAGCTCTTCTATTTCAAGTCAAGACAAGTCAACAACCGACTGACACTGATATTGAGAATCTCAAAGAGAAAGTGGTCAAGGATATTAAAAATTTATCCAATGATGTTCACTCCCAGTTCATCCAAATAGACTCCATGAGAAAGAACCATGCTTCAACGTCTCAACTATCTAGTTCTCATGATTCTCTTTATCAGAAAATAGACTTAGTTCACGATAAGCTAGCCTCAAAGATTGACTCGGTTCACACTCAACTTTCCACCAAGATCGGCACTATGTCTGCTCAGATGGCCTCGGTCGTGCATATTCTCTGAAGATATGTAGCTGTTCCTGGTGTTGACAAAAAGAGAAAGAAAAAGAAAAAGAAACACAATCCAAGAATGAAGATAAGAGATAAGAGATAGTAGTTTATCAGATTTCTTTTATCAGTTTCAGAAAATTGCTCTTATCAGTTTTATAAGTTTATATATTTGCTCATTAGTTTCAACGGCCTACAATAGATGATTATGTTTATTTTATCAAACACCAAAAAGAGAGAAATTGTTGGATCAATAAATTTTATGTTTTGGTGTTAACAAATAATTGAGGTAAAATTGACCTAAGCTGAACTGGTATAGTTGAAAAAAACTGATACGGTCCCAATTGAAATATTTCTTATTAGATTATCAGTATTCCTCATTCGGTTTCAAAGATTTCAGTTTACCCACATTCAGTTTACCAGAATCAGTTTACATCAGCAAAAAAAACTGATCGCAACGCTGTACCATACAAAGCTGATCGTAACAGTATACGATTGTCAAAAATATATTGTCATGGACTTGAAAAAAGCTAACAAAACTTTTATTTAGAACATATCTTTTATTTCAGAAACTTTATATAAAGAAGAAATTCAACTGAACAACAGAGGATTCTAACTACTGACAAAGATTAAATATTCAAGCTTTCATCTGAACAAAAATCAATCACTCTAGCGCACTTTCAAAAAGTATTGTATCTGATCATTTAAGGATCATTAAACGCTAAGATATTATTGAAATTTATTACATTCTAATAGCAGTTTGCATACTGTGTAGTGCCCAAATTCAGTACACGTATAATCCATGCATTTATTTAATTATTAAATCATTTAACCAAATTTAAATTGATTTTTAGCAGTGCATGATTTATGAAAATACATTATTTTAAATTATTTATGTTTTTGTGATCCACGTTAAAATGTTTTTCGAGTTTCATGTTTCAGGCGATTATTCGAGGCGGGATCGAGAAAAAGACCGGGGACGATTCTTGGCAATTTAAAATGCGGTATTTTATTTTAAAGGTTAGGAAGGGGCATTTTAAATAATTTATTTAGTTTAGCATTTTAAAGCCTTATTTAGGTGTTTAGTTATTTAAGAGTTTAAAACTTTTAAAATTGGTATTTTTGTGTTCATTATTTTAATTGAGGGATTTTATTAAAGTTTAAAGAGTGTTAGTATTTTAAATAGTTTTATTTATTATTTAATTAAGCAATTTTTTTCCTAATTTACTAATCACACACACACACACACACACTTTTACACACACTAATAAACGCCTAAACACACACACATTCAGATTTCCACTTCTTTTTTTTAAAAAAAAGAGCAAAACCTAGGGTCTCCTTCCAAAGTGTGCAGCCGCCCCTCCTTTTCGGTTCCAACAAGATTTTGTTGGATTTTCTTCAAAGAAAATCGTGCCACGCTCGTCCCGGATCGACCCTCACTCCGTATCCACTTCGGTATCGCCGTTACGGTATTTCAAATTATCCAAGGCACATATATTCTGTTTTTTCTGCATCGATCTCGTCACATTATGTGTCGTGTTATTTTTATGCGTAAAATTTTATGTATGATGTTCGTCTCTTGAGCAGAAAACGATTTGGATCAGTTTTAAAGTAAGTGTTAGATCTCAAATCCCGTTTTTTTCTGTTCTTTGGAAAACTGCGATTTTTCGGTCAGGATTCTGAGAAAACTTTTAATACGAAAATTGTAGAACTTTTTGATACCTTCGATTCGATATAAAATTCAAAATATTTGGAAAAACAATTGGGTGAGTTATGATGTTTTTCGTGGGACTGCTCAAACTTCGTTTTTCAGAAAATTATGTGTTGATGTGTTTTTTTGAAATTTTATTGTTGCAGGCTTCGTTGGGAATCGACAGGTGATCGTTGCTGCATCTAGATATGTTATGGGATGTAATTAGGTGTTAATTGGTGGTTCGTTTGGGTCGGGATTGGCTTGGGATGTAATAGAAGTCGTAGGAAGCGAAACGATGCCGAATTACGGGTTATTGTTGAATTGAAGTTACTTGTCGATGTTTGGGAACATTCGGGGTGTTTGTATGAGTTTGAATCAATGTAATAACATCCTAGGATGAGTCTTGAGGTGTTGGTTCATGGTCCTTAGGCTTGGATTGAAAGGGTGAATGAATAAGTTAGTGAATTTTCGTGAGTTTGCAAGTCCAGTGCCTACACGGACCCCTTCCTGGACCCCTACACGGAGTCCGTGTCCGTTTTCCTTCAAAAATATGAAATTCCAGAGCCTACCCGGACCCGTACACAGACCCCTACACGGGGACCGTGTACCCCCTCTTTAAAAAAAAAGTTATTTAAATTTTTTTTGGATTTGCTTCGGGGATCTATAACATGGTTTAGTATGATGGATAAAATTATTTATGTAAAAATATAGGATTTGTTTTGGGGTTCTATATCATGACTTAGTACGATGATTAAACGAGGTCAAGTCCGGAGCGAACTAGGATGTCATAAGCTACTTATTCACTTTGGTTGTGAGCTCGAGTACCTACATCTAAGAGATGCAAGTTAAGTATTTAAATTCATGTTAGTATGTGCAGCAACAGCCCCAATCGAAGTCCAACGAATCCCTCAACGCCAAGTAAGTATGTTGACGTGCAAGAAAATATTTTAAGTTTTTGAGGTATGCTAAATGTTTTGTGACCAAATTATGTTTAGGATTGGAAAGCGTTAAATTATGAACGGGGGCCAATCCGCCCGTTAAATTATGAACGGGTTTAGATCGTGATTGGAAAGCGTTAAATTATCGACGTGGACCAATCAACCCGTTAAATTATAAAAGGAGATCTCATGTATGTGGCAGTGGATACGTCCCTGTCATCCCAGTACTGTGGTTTAGTCTAATCAGTCGAATTATGTTATGGGTCAGTGGCTTTGAAACATCCTCTACGCAAAATGATGAAGTTATGTATGTTCAAGTATGTTCATGTATGCAAGCACGTTTAAGAAAAGTATATGTTAATGGCACGTCTAAGTATGTATGTACGTATGTTCAGTTTTATTATGCAAGTTCAAGTTTTCAGTATATATGTCCTATTTTAAAGTTGCATGTGATTTTATTATGTACTACTCGTTACTTCCAGTTTATACGTGTTGAGTCTTTAGACTCACTAGACTTGATCGATGCAGGTGAGGATGTTTATGAGGAGACCGAAGGTGGGGACCGAGGAGCAGGCTTGGACTGAGCGGAAGGCTAAACCCGATGACCGCCATGTTTTAAGCGTTATGAAAATATTGAACACTTTTGTCAAAATTTAACTTTCAAATCTGTTGTTGCGACAACTTGTGAGGCGTACAATTTATTTAATTTAGTAAATTTTGAATGTTCACGTTTATTTAAGAAAAATTTTAATTCTTCCGCAAATTTTGAGTAGTAAAAGTACGGTACGTTACAGTTGGTATCAGAGCGGTGTTCTTGTAAAGGGTTATGCCTACTGCCAGTCGCAAGAAGCTCACGAAGTCACACCTCAAGTCTGTAAGCTTTAAAGTTTTGAATTATGTTATGTAGTAAGCATTAAGTCATGATTTCAGCATGTGCATGTTTTAAGTTCAACTACGTGCATCTTATGATATTGGTATTATGTACATGCATGTTGGGTTTACGTGTTGGGTAACTGTTAGAACAGTATGCCTCCCAGACGTGGGTTGTGCGTGAAGCAGGCGATGAGAATAGGAAAGCCCAGGATGGGGAGAGGGCCACTCCTCCTCGTCCACCCTAGATACGCAGGCTCAGATGCGTGCAGGGATGGCCCAGTTCTTCGCACAGTTTGCGGGGAACTAGACTGCAGTAGACACAGGGGCGAGGCCCAGACTGGAGGCAGTCTATAAAAAATATAGGAGGATGAATCCGAAGGATTTTTCGGGGACCACTGACCCGATGATAGCGGAAGGATGGATTAAGTCCATCGAGGTAATCTTTGCATTTATGGAGCTACAGGATGCTGACAGAGTTAGATGTGCCACCTTCTTGTTGACTGGAGACGCAAAGCTTTGGTGGAAAAGCGCGTCAGTGTCAGTGAACTTACAAACACTGACGTGGAATGAGTTCAAGGAGGTTTTCTACTCCGAGTACTTCACTGAAGAAGTACGCTCTCGCCTGACCAAGGAGTTCATATCGTTGCGATAGGGAGATAGCAGCGTGACAGGCTTCGTCAAGAAGTTTGAAAAGGGGTGTCACTTTTTGCCCCTAATGGCAATTGATGCCCTGGGGAAGATGAGGCATTTTATGGATGGGTTGCGGCCGATCTTGCGCCGTGATGTTCGAGTTGCTGGTCCTATGACTTATACACTTGCCGTGTCGAGAGTTTTGGCGGTAGGGCAGAACCAAAGGGACATTGAGGTCGATAGGCTTGGCAAGAGGCCCTATGAGGCACCTTATTTTGAGGAATCTTTGTAAGTCATTAAGAAACTTAGGATTAAGTGGATATGAGTATTGGAATTAGGTTATCTAAGACTACTTGGGTCGTGTAAGTTTTGATTTCATGTTTATGGAATAGGTGATCAGATGAGGATATTGGGTGAAATAAAATGGGAATTAGTTGTAATTAACATAGGTTACCAATGTCGAATATTAAGATTTTTATCGAGTAAGAAATCCAAAATCTTTATATGAGGATTCTAGAATTCTGTGGGTTACAAGTGAAGTTGATTATTAGAATTAGTCCATCATTAACAGGGGAAACTTATTAAGCTTTATACGTTAGAATGAATTAAGTATTGAGCATACGTCAAATTGTGACATTCGTTCGAATGAGGAAGATTTAAGCGTCTTAGGCCTTAACTATAATGTAATTGGAAAAGAAATAGTTTAAGCATGTGTTTGATGCTAGGAAGGTTTTATTGTCTAAGCAAAATATCGATAATGTATATTTTGGGGTTTTATGGATTAATGTTACTCGAAATTTAAGATTTACAACAATCTTTATTTGGGATGTACTTATAAATGGCTAAGTTACGTAAGTTTGGTGTCGTAAGGTAAAGATTCGATTCAAGGATCGTAGGTCAATGTTATTACTGGGTTAAGATAAGGTTTAACTTTTGAGTGTAGAACCAAGGATAGAAGTTGATCAGTACCTTTTGGTGCTAAAATTTCTTAGGTTGAACTGCATAAATGCTTAGGTGATAGATCGATGAACATTACGAGTTTTTAGCGACTAATGCTCCATCGATTTTCATGGACCTAATGAACCGAGTATTTCAACCTTACCTTGATCAGTTCGGTATAGTGTTCATTGACGACATCCTCATCTACTTGAAGAGCCATGAGGAGCACAACAGCATTTGAGGACAGTTCTACAGACCTTGCAGAGTCGCAAGTTGTTTGCGAAGTTCAGTAAGTGTGAATTTTGGTTGGAGAAGGTAGCATTTTTGGGTCATATAATTTCTAGCAGCGGCATTGAGGTGGATCCAGCGAAGGTAGCAGCCGTTAAGGAATGTGTTAAGCCGAAAAATTCATCAGAGATCCGCAGTTTTCTGGGATTAGCCGGTTACTAACGTAAGTTTATTCAGGGGTTTTCGTCCATAGCAGTGCCACTCACTTCACAGACCAAGAAGAATTCTAAGTTCGTGTGGAGTGGCGAGTGTCAGAAGAGCTTCGATACTTTGAAACAAGCTCTCATTTCAGCGTCAGTGTTAGCCATGCCAACAGGGCAAGGTGATTTTGTGCTATACACTGATGCATCTAAGCTCGGGTTAGGCGCAGTACTGATGCAGCAGAGTCGAGTTATAGCTTATGATTCCAGGCAGTTGAAAGTGCATGAGAAGAACTACCCAACTCACGACCTGGAATTAGCCGCCGTTGTCTTTGCGTTGAAGATTTGGAAACATTACTTTTACGGCGAGAAATGTCAGATATTTACCGATCACAAGAGTCTCAAGTATTTCTTCCCGTAGAAGGAACTGAACATGAGACAAAGACGGTGGTTAGAATTGGTGAAAGACTACAACTGCAAGATTTGCTACCATCCGGGAAAGGCTAATGTCGTCGTAGACGCGATGAGCAGGAAAATGGTAGTTGTAGCACAGTTATCAGCACAGAAACCTCTTCAGTCTGAGATTCAGAGGTTTGATTTAGAATTTTTTCGCAAGGGAAGAGCTCCAAGGCTGTCTAATCTGACAGTCCAATCTTCTTTGCTAGGCCGTATTCGTGCGGGCCAGCCTTCAGACGAGCAGTTGCAGAAGTGGGAGCTGAAGGATGAAGCCAAGGGCAGTGTACTCTACACAGTGTCAGATGGTATTGTGAGATACAAAAGTAGAATGTGGGTGCCTAGTGTTGATTCGATCAGAAAGGATATTCTGACAGAGGCACACGCATCTCCGTATTCCGTTCATCCAGGAGATACCAAGATGTACATGACCTA
The DNA here is from genome assembly GCF_022965805.1 of Primulina eburnea. Taxonomy (NCBI): domain Eukaryota; kingdom Viridiplantae; phylum Streptophyta; class Magnoliopsida; order Lamiales; family Gesneriaceae; genus Primulina; species Primulina eburnea. Next base: position 35,066,700 of record NC_133103.1, on the reverse strand, counting down.
CAGATTTCGTATTGGTGGCCAGGGATGAAGAGAGACATCCGCAGGTTTGTGTCTGAATGCCTCACTTGTCAGCAGGTGAAGGCAGAACATCAGAGGCCAGCAGGATTGATTAAGCCACTCCCCATCCCAGAGTGGAAATGGGAGAATATTATAATGGACTTTGTGGTTGGTTTGCCGAGGTCAGTCAGAGGATCGAATTCTATTTGGGTTATAGTGGACCGACTCACTAAGTCAGCGCACTTTTTGCCAGTGAAGACGACTTTCTCCATGACGCAGTACTCGGAACTTTATATCCGGGAGATTGTTATATTGCATGGAATCCCAGTTTCTATCGTGTCCGACAGGGACCCGAGATTTACATCGTTCTTTTTGGAAGAGCCTACATGCAGCCATGGGGACGAAGTTGCTTTTTAGTACCGCTTTTCACCCGCAGACAGATGGACAGTCTGAGCGAGTGATTCAAATTTTGGAGGATCTATTGCGAGTGTGTATGATCGATTTCCAGGGGACTTGGGAATCTAAACTACCTCTAGTGGAGTTTACCTACAACAACAGCTTCCAATCATCGATAGATATGGCTCCCTACGAGGCGTTGTATGGAAGAAAGTGCAGATCACTAGTTCATTGGGATGAAGTTGGTGAAAGAGCAGAACTTGGCCCCGAGATAGTTCAGCAGACTGCAGATGTGGTGGTCAAGATCCGAGACAGAATGAAGACCGCCCAGAGTCGCCAAAAGAGCTATGCCGATAAGAGGAGAAGAGGTCTCGAGTTTGCCGTAGGTGATCACGTTTTCATAAAGATAGCACCCATGAAGCGTGTTATGAAATTCAGGAAAAGAGGCAAACTGAATCCGTGGTTTATTGGACCGTTCGAAATTTTGGACAGTGTTGGGACACTAGCTTATCTGATTGCCCTTCCGCCGAATCTGGCCGGGGTACACAATGTGTTCCATGTCTCGATGCTGAGAAAGTACCTAGCAAATCCTTCGCACGTATTGAGCTATGAACCGTTACAGTTGGCTCCAGACCTGTCTTATGAGGAGAGGCCTGTCCAAATCCGAGACAGACAGGAGCGGAGGCTTCGGAGCAAAGTGACCAAGCTGATCAAAGTCAAGTGGCTGAATCAATCAGTGGAGGAAGCTATTTGGGAGGCAGAAGCGGACATGAGACTTCGCTACCCGGAGTTGTTTGGTAAGACTTAATTTCGAGGACGAAATTTTTATAAGTGGGGGAGGAACTGTAGTGCCCAAATTCAGTACACGTATAATCCATGCATTTATTTATTTATTAAATCATTTAACCAAATTTAAATTGATTATTAGCAGTGCATGATTTATGAAAATACATTATTTTAAATTATTTATGTTTATGTGATGCACGTTAAAATGTTTTTCGAGTTTCATGTTTCAGGCGATTATTCGAGACGAGATCGAGGAAAAGACCGGGGACGATTCTTGGCAATTTAAAATGCGGTATTTTATTTTAAAAGTTAGGAATGGAGCGTTTTAAATAATTTATTGAGTTTAGCATTTTAAAGCCTTATTTATGTGTTTAGTTATTTAAGAGTTTAAAACTTTTAAAATTAGTATTTTTGTGTGCATTATTTTAATTGAGGGATTTTATTAAAGTTTAAAGAGTGTTAGTATTTTAAATAGTTTTATTTATTATTTAATTAAGCAAATTTTTTCTTAATTTACTAATCACACGCACACACACTTTTACACACACTAATAAACGTCTAAACACACACACATTCAGATTTCCACTTCTTTTATTTTTTTAAAAAAAAGCAAAACTTAGGGTCTCCTTCCCAAGTGTGCAGCCGCCCCTCCCTTTCGGTTACAGGAAGATTTTGTTGGATTTTCTTCAAAGAAAATCGTGCCACGCTCGTTCCGGATCGACCCTCACTCCGTCTCTGCTTTGGTATCTCCGTTACGGTATTTCAAATTATCCAAGGCACGTATATTCTGTTATTTCTGCATCAATCTCGTCATATTATGTGTCGTGTTATTTTTATGCGTAAAATTTTATGTATGATGTTCGTCTCTTGAGCAGAAAACGATTTGGATCAGTTTTGAAGTAAGTGTTAGATCTCAAATCCCGTTTTTTTCTGTTCTTAGGAAAACTGCGATTTTTCGGTCGGGATTCTGAGAAAACTTTTAATACAAAAATTGTAGAACTTTTTGATACCTTCGATTCGATATAAAATTCGAAATATGTGGATAAAAATTGGGTGAGTTATGATGTTTTTTGTGGGACTGCTCAAACTTCGTTTTTCAGAAATTTATGTGTTGATGTTTTTTTTTTTTTTGAGATTTTATTGTTGCAGGCTTCGTTGGGAATCGACGGGTGACCATTGCTGCGTCTAGATATGTTATGGGATGTAATTAGGTGTTAATTGGTGGTTCGTTTGGGTCGGGATTGGCTTGGGATGTAATAGAAGTCGTAGGAAGCGAAACGATGCCGAATTACGGGTTATTGTTGAATTGAAGTTACTTGTCGATGTTTGGGAACATTCGGGGTGTTTGTATGAGTTTGAATCAATGTAATAACATCCTAGGATGAGTCTTGAGGTGTTGGTTTATGGTCCTTAGGCTTGGATTGAAAGGGTGAATGAATAAGTTAGTGAATTTTCGTGAGTTTGCAAGTTCAGTGCCTACCCGGACCCTTACACGGAGTCCGTGTCCTTTTTCCTTCAAAAATACGAAATTCCAGAGCCTACTCGGACCCGTACACGGGGTCCGTGTACCCCCTCTTTAAAAAAAAATTTAAAAAAATTATTTAATTTTTTTTTGGATTTGCTTCGGGGTTCTATATCATGGTTTAGTATGATGGATAAAATTATTTATGTAAAAATATAAGATTTGTTTTGGGGTTCTATATCATGACTTAGTACGATGATTAAACGAGGTCAAGTCCGGAGCGAACTAGGATGTCATAAGCTACTTATTCACTTTGGTTGTGAGCTCGAGTACCTACATCTAAGACATGCAAGTTAAGTATTTAAATTCATGTTAGTATGTGCAGCAACGGCCCCAATCGAAGTCCAAGGAATCCCTCAACGCCAAGTAAGTATGTTGACGTGCAAGAAAATATTTTAAGTTTTTGAGGTATGCTAAATATCTTGTGACCAAATTATGTTTAGGATTGGAAAGCGTTAAATTATGAACGGGGACCAGTCCGCCCGTTAAATTATGAACGGGTTTAGATCGTGATTGGAAAGCGTTAAATTATGAACGTGGACCAATCAGCCCGTTAAATTATGAACGGGGATCTCATGTATGTGGCAGTGGATACATCTCTGTCATCCCAGTACTGTGGTTTAGTCTGATGAGGCGAATTATGTTATGGGTCACTTGATTTGAAACATCCTCTACGCAAAATGATGAAGTTATGTATGTTCAAGTATGTTCATGTATGCAAGCACGTTTAAGAAAAGTATATGTTGATGGCACGTCTAGGTATGAATGTACGTATGTTTAGTTTTATTATGCAAGTTCAAGTTTTCAGTATGTATGTCCTATTTTAAAGTTTCATGTGATTTTATTATATACTACTCGTTATTTCCAGTGTCACGCCCCGAAACTCGGGATTTGACACCGGCGTTGTTTAACAATCACACAATCGAAACAACAAGCCTTTCGTAGCACATTATAAACAGAACCAGTTTATATATCATAATTTCAATGAAATAACATTGTCTTTACAAAACTGAAATAATTAAGACGACAGGGTTTTAATGCGGAAACGTAAACTGCATAATAATGATAAACTTAAATTTAATCTAATTTCTTGAGCATTCACCACCCCCAGAACTGCTCAGATTCTTCCTCTTCAATTTCTTCCTCAAGCTTATCTGGGAAGGGTTGTAAGGGGGGTGAGTATTTGGGAATACTCAGCAAATGGGGGAAAAATCGAGCACAATAAAGACAACATGCATAAATTTCGAATCATAAATCATGAGTTCATACGTACTTCATAACACATGCATAAACTTTGACCCAGCACTGCGACTCATCTATTTTCTACGGTTTACTGACGTCAGTCCCTAATTTTTACTCCTCTAAGGGGGCAAGGCCGTATAGCGGTTATGTCCCCCACCGCGTAAGGGTACGTCGTGGTTGGGATTCCCTCCCGTATACAGTCGACTCCTCACAGTGCTTTTGAAATCGTATGACAATACAAGAAAAGGGTAGAAAGAAGGTTGTACACGACTATTTATTTTTCTTGTAAAAATCGAAAACATGCATACCCAAATCCGAAATTTTAAAGTTAAAAACAAGCTCACTTACAGTGTTAGGATGTACTAAAAACGTGGATGCCTGGCTCGGAAATAGAGTCGCTTCTTGCTCCTACTTCGGACAAAACTTCGGCTTGCTTCCTTGTCTAGCTTCGGGACGATATTCGGGCAGAATGTTGGCTTAGGGGAGCTGCTGAAATTTCGAATTCTGCAGCTAGGGGATTTTGAAATTAGGGTGTAGAAGGGCTAGGTATGGTGGGCTATTTATAGGTGAGTGGAAATTGTCTAAACTTGGTACCAAAATTCATGCAAAATCTCACAATTTTGACTCCAATCTCCCTTGCCAAATCCGAAAATTCATCTACCTAAATTGAGAGATTTAATCCTTGATTCTTTCCTCCTTGAATGGCTCGAAAATCTAGGTGCTAGGGATGGGATGATTTTTGAGCAATCTAGTTGATTTGCTTCTAATTACCTTGAAAGCTTCCTTGTATCCAAGCATCACACCCATTAGGCATAGGATATCATAATATTTTGAAAATTTGATCACCATCTCATGCTTTAATCCTTTAGATTCTTGTATGATATCTCAATCTTGCAATATTTCCTACCTAAATTTCGAAAATATGCTTGCCTTGAAGTATTATTACAGACTTGGCAAAACTATATCCAACAATTGATTCCCAAAGTGCATATCTTATCATTGTTATTTTATACAAAGAATCAAATCCTACAATTTCATTACCATTTTATTAAATACATCATTGAGAATTTTCGGTCCTCACATCTCCAACAATTGATTCCCAAAGTGCATATCTTATCATTGTTATTTTATACAAAGAATCAAATCCTACAATTTCCTTACCATTTTATTAAATACATCATTGAGAATTTTCGGTCCTCACATCCCTCCCTCCTTATGAGAAGTTTCGTCGTCGAAACTTGAGTTGGCTTGGTCTCCAAATAGGTAGGGATATTCCTTACGCATCTTTTCTTCAACTTCCCAAGTTGCTTCTCGCTCTGTGTGGTTGGACCACTGCACTTTGACATAGGGGATAATACGGCGTCTAAGGACTTGTTCCTTAGTGTCCACGATTCTGATAGGGACTTCTTCGTATTTCAGTCCTTCTCCCAAGTTTCCTTCGACCAAGAGTGGTTCTACCTCTAACACGTGACTCGGGTCTGGAATGTACTTTCTCAGTTGGGACACATGGAACACGTTGTGGATCCTTGACATGCTTGGTGGCAATCCCAATCTGCATGCTAGTGTGCCCACTTTCTCCAAGATTTCGAATGGTCCAACATAACGAGGGTTCAGTTTCCCGGCTTTAATGAATCGGACAACTCCTCTTATAGGCGAGACTTTCACATAAGCCTTCTCGCTCACGTTGAACTCTACATGCCTTCTTTTAAGATCTGCCCAGCTCTTTTGTCGGTCTTGGGCTGCCTTGAGCTTTTCTCGGACAATTTTAACCTTGTCTACTGTCATCTGTACAAGCTCAGGTCCTACCACGGCTTTCTCTCCCACTTCATCCCAGTAAAGTGGTGACCGACATTTCCTTCCATAAAGGGCTTCGTACGGAGCCATTCCGATGCTGCTGTGATAGCTGCTGTTGTACGCAAACTCAATTAAGGGTAGATGAGAACTCCAGTTGTTACTGAATTGCAGAGCACACGCTCGCAGCATATCTTCTAAGGTCTGTATGGTCCTCTCCGTTTGCCCATCGGTTTGACGATGATAGGCCGTACTTAGGGTCACTTTCGTTCCCATGGCCTCTTGAAAGCTCTTCCAAAAGCGTGAGACGAACCTCGGATCCCTATCAGATAAGATGCTCACTAGCACTCCATGCAGTCTCACAATGTTGTCCATGTACAGTGAAGCCAACTTGTCGAGATTGTAATTCATGTGGACGGGTAGGAAGTGTGCAGTCTTTGTGAGTCTGTCCACGATCACCCATATACCGTCGTGGCTTTGCCTAGACTTTGGCAATCCTACCACAAAGTCCATGGAGATATGCTCCAACTTCCACTCGGGGTTTTCCAGAGGTTGCAATTGTGTGCCTCTGCCATTATCTCTTGGCGAAGGTTATCGCTGTCGGGCACACACAGTCTTCCTTTCATCCTCAAGGTTCCCTTGCCATCGATTTGATGATCCAGAGACTTCCCTTCTCTGACTTGCTCCTTAAGTTTGGTCAGTACGGGGTCTCGATCTTGGTTTAACTTGACGGTCTCCTGTAGACATGGTTGTGCCGAGAGGGAAGCTAGAGTTATCTTGCCTGGGCCCTTCCGACTTAGCGCATCAGCCACTTTGTTTGCTTTACCCGGATGGTAGCTTATGGTCAAGTCATAATCTTTCAGAAGTTCGATCCATTGCCTTTGCCTCATATTAAGTTCCTTTTGGGTGAACAAGTACTTGAGGCTCTGATTGTCTGTGAAGATTTCACATTTAGCACCATATAGGTAGTGACTCCAAATCTTTAAGGCGAAGACAACCGCTGCTAGTTCCAAATCATGAGTAGGGTAGTTCTGCTCATGCGGTTTCAACTGCCTTGACGCATAGGCGATCACTCTCCCTTCTTGTATGAGTACGCAACCTAGGCCGTCCTTAGAGGCGTCACTGTAGATAGTGAAATCTTTATTCTCTGCTGGCAAGATCAACACTGGTGTGGATGCGAGTTTCTCTTTCAGTGTCTGGAAACTCTTCTCGCAATCCTCACTCCAGGTGAATTTAGAATTCTTCTGTGTGAGTCTCGTCAGTGGCACGGCTATCGAGGAGAACCCTTCGATGAATTTCCGGTAGTAACATGCCAATCCAAGAAAGCTTCTGATGTCGGTGGCGTTCTTAGTTCTCGGCCACTCGGTAATTGCCTCTACTTTTCTTGGATCCACTGACACTCCTTCTCTCGAGATCATGTGTCCTAGAAATGACACACTCCTTAGCCAGAATTCAGACTTGCTGAACTTAGCATAGATCTTATTCTCTCTTAAGGTCTGCAGAGCAAGGTGGAGGTGTTCTTCATGGCTCGTCTCGTCGGGAAAATAGACGAGAATGTCGTCGATGAATACCACTATGCACTGGTCCAAGAATGGCTTGAATACTCTGTTCATCAGATCCATGAATGCTGCCGGTGCATTGGTCAGACCAAAAGGCATCACTGTGAATTCATAATGCCCATACCTGGTTCGAAAGGCTGTCTTGGGGATATCTTCGGCCCTGACCTTCAACTGGTGATAACATTTCCTCAGATCCAGTTTAGAAAATACGGCGTCTCCTTTAAGCTGATCAAACAGATCGTCTATCCGAGGCAGAGTGTACCTGTTCTTGATTGTGATCTTGTTCAATTCTCTGTAATCGATGCATAATCTCATACTACCGTCTTTCTTCTTTACGAAGAGTACTGGAGCTCCCCACGGGGACACACTCGGTCGAATCTGCCTTTTATCTAGCAATTCTTGGAGTTGTTCTTTTAACTCCTTGAGTTCGGCTGGTGCCATTCTGTAAGGTGCTTTAGAGATTGGTGCATCGCCGGGAACCAAGTTGATTTTGAACTCAATCTCACGGTTCGGGACCGTCCCTGAGAGTTCTTCAGGAAAAACATCTGGGAACTCTCTCACTATCGGGATGTCTTCCAGTTTTAGTTCAACTTCTTCTTTTACTTCACTGACCATCGCTAGGTAGATGTCCTCCCCGGATTTCATGGCTTTCCAAGCTTGTACTGCGGAAAGTATCAACTTCCGTTCCTTGGATTTACCATGAAACACGACTTCTTTCATTTCTGCGGTTAGGAGTTTGACTCTCTTCCCTTTACAATCTACTGTTGCACTGTTTCTTGCTAACCAATCCATTCCTAAGATTATGTCGAAATCGACCATGACCAACTGTATCAAATTGGCGCTAAAATTCTGATCATTAATACTGACTTTACAATCTCTGTAAATCTTGTCCGTTTCAACGGCTCTATTAGTAGGTGTGGCTATTCGGAAAGGTTCAGTTAGCTTATCTGGCTTACTTCCTAACTTCTTACCAAACCTCTTAGACATAAAGGAATGTGTAGCACCACAGTCAAATAATGTGTAGGCAGGTACTGATTGAATTAGAATGGTACCTGACACGACTTCCGTTGCGTCGTCAGCCTCTTCCTGTGTCATGGCAAAGACCCTGGCATTAGGTTTGTCTTCTTTTTGTTTACTAGGGCCTGCTCCTGCACTTGGCCCAGTTCCTCTGTTCGGCCCTGCTGGTCGGTTGGCGGCGGTAGGACACTCTGCAATTCTGTGCCTCGATTTTCCACATCCAAAGCATACACCGCTGGCCTTTGGCATTCTCCGGAGTGCTTGAAGCCACATGTTGAGCATGGCTTGAGTCCTTGATGGTTATTGGCAGGGAATTTCCCTGAGGGAGGTCCACCTGACTGATTGGGCCTCTTGAACATTGGTTTCCCTTGAGAAGGCTGACTGTTAAGGGGTCGCTTGTTCCTGTTTTCCCTTTCTCTTCGATGAATATCAGCTTCGGCTCGGATAGCCGCACCCATTAGGTCTGAAAAGTTGGTAGGTTGGTAGACTGCTAGAGCAGATTGGATCCTGCTATTCAACCCCTTCTTGAAACGATGCAATTTCAGAACTTCGTCCGCCATGATCGCTGGAGCATATGATCCAAGGACATTGAACTGAGAGGTATATTCCACCACTGATATATCTGGAGCCTGACTGAAATTTTCAAACTCACTTAGCTTCTGCAGTCTGATTTCTGCCGGGTAGTACTGTTTCAGAAAAGTTTCTCGGAAGATTCGCCATGTGATTGGTCCAACAGCGGTCATGGCTGGCGAGACTGCTTCCCACCATTTAGCTGCCTTGTCTTCTAGGAAGGGCACTATCACGTCCACTTTTAGTGCATCCGGGACTTCCAACAGTCTCAACTGAGTTTCCACGCTTTTGATCCAGCTCTGGCTAACTTCGAGGTCGGCAGCGCCACTGAAAGTTGGGCACCTGTTCTTGCGCAGTGATTCGTAATGAAACTTGACTCCGTGCTGTGGTGGAGGTGGCGGTGGTTGATTGGCATTCGGGTTCACTAACCCTTGGAGTGTCGTCGCCACGATCGTGGCTATAGCCATTAGGTCTTCTTGATTGAGATTGAACTGAGGTGGAGGTACGTTGCCTTCTTCGTTGGCATTGATGTTGTTGTTGTCGTTGTTGTTAGCATAACGGGGGTTGCGGTTTTGTCTTGGTGGTCTACCGGCCATTTCCTACAAGTTAAACGCTTCTAAGAATTTGACGTTCATAATGAAAAGATTGGATAAATGAGTTATGCTAGCACAACTGAGGTAAATAAGTAAGCATAACTTGAACATACATGAACAACTGAGATTAATAAATAATCATAATTTTATTAATTTTTGAATGTAAAGAAACAACTAAATGAACCAAGCGTACTGAATGGAAATAAATCATACTGACTGGAATAAAATAGCAACAATGGCAAGATAACTCCTAGTAATAGGGAAAGGTAACTAAGAACTCTAATCATCTATCTCTCCATCTCCTATGGCAGCTATAGGCTCGTCGATCTCTATCGACTCCTCTTCTTCCAGCTCCTCCTCTTGCAGTAGCTCCACCATGTGGGTGAGCTGGGCATTCTCAACATTCAGCTGGGCATTCTTTGCATTAAGCTGGGCCACCTGTGTCTTCCACCCCTGAACATCTGCCTCTGCCTCGTCCAACAGATATATGGTACTCTGGTGGCGTAGTTCGTACCCCTTCTTAATCTCCTTGATCTTGTTCTTCAGCGCTTCACCCTGTTGAGTCAGCTGATGGTTCACCTTGGCAATGCAGCTTATAGCCTCACTTAGATTCTCGAGTCTCTTTTTGCTCCGGTCATTCAACTGTTTTTCTTCCTCCAATTCTTTGCGATAGCGCTCCACATCCTCTCGCAACTTTCCATTTTGTTATTTGCACTGCTCTATGACGTCCCGTAGGTCCATGTTATCTCCCCTAACTAGTTCACCCTAATAGATAGATTGATTAAGGCGGACCTGAATATCTTCTTTCTCAGCGGTTAAGGTTTCGACCTCACTCCTCCTCTCACTCAATCGGGCTCTAAGTCGCCGAATCTGGCGTGACTGGTAGTGAAGGGCAAGCTCCTTCAGACGAATGGCAGCTTGGGCACGGGTGTGAGGTTGCATAGGGGTAGATGGAGCCATTTCTTGAAATCAAAAAAATGTAAATGCTCAGAATCCGAAATAGACAGTATATAACAAGTGAGAATATGCAATATATATGAAATTTTCGAATTTTAAATAAATATATTTTTTTTCCAAAAATGGAAAGTTTGGAATTTGACATATGGGTTCGGAGCATATGTCGAGAGGATTCCAGGACAATTGACGTGTTTAGTCTTTTAGACTCACTAGACTTGATCGATGCAGGTGAGGATGTTTATGAGGAGACCGAAGGTGGGGACCGAGGAGCAGGCTTGGACTGAGCGGGAGGCTAAACCCGAGGACCGCCATGTTTTAAGCGTTATGAAAATATTGAACACTTTTGTCAAACTTTAACTTTCAAATCTGTTGTTGCGACAACTTGTGAGGCGTACAGTTTATTTAATTTAGTAAATTTTGAATGTTCACGTTTATTTAAGAAAAATTTTAATTCTTCCACAAATTTTGAGTAGTAAAAGTACGGTACGTTACATACTGTCTATTATCAGGAGAGATATACTAGGAATTTCAGTTTGACAGTGTTTAAGTCCAAACTGACTAGGATCTTGCAAATCACTTGTATAATCCAAAGTCTTTTAGTGTGAACTTTTCAAACGGAAGAAAGAGTGTGAGAACCTGAAATTTCAGCTGTAGCAGCAGCTGGCCAATTTCAGCAAAAGCTAACAATTCCAGCAGCAACTCATATTTCAGAAGATGGTATTTCCCAGCAGACAAAATCCAGCAGACCCGAATCCAGCAGCAGACCCGAATCCAGCAGCAGAAGAACGATATTCCAGCAGACAGTTATTGATTCAGCTTAGACTTGTGACTGAAGCATTTATCACGGAATAAAGGTTGTTAATGACAGATTATGACCATTAAATGGGAAGCTAACAGTCGGAATTTTTGCCTATATATAACACTCTCAAATATCTGAATTGGTGCTACACAAATCTGAGATTATCATTTGAATTTCGAGCTAAGGGAGGGTGCTTATTTTCGAGCAGTAGAAACCAGTAGCAAGAACGAGCATATTCCAGATTTCTACCGAAACCTTATTGTAAATTACGGTAAGTGGGTTTATGTATAAATATCTTGAAAAACCGTTTGATGATTTCTGTTTTAAAGCAAAGTATATTCTTGAATCCTGTTATCTGAGTTCGAAGCACTGAAACTTAGTGAACTAATGGTAGGAATATATATTCTGAACATTACTGATTACTGATTACTGGCCTCACTCCTTAGAGGAGAGAACATATAGGGGACTGATATCAGTTTACCCATGAAATTCACGAACGTGCTCAGTGCTTATTTGATAAAATTCTGATTTCCGACCACTAAATACCGATTACTGATTTCTGAACACCGAACACTGATTTCTGTTATGAAAATAAAAATTTCTGTATATTTTCATATTACTGTTTTGTATGAAAACGATTTCGAAAACTGGGAGTTATTCCCGCCCCCGCTTACTGAGTGACAACCATATCACTCACCCACCAAAACATCTCAGATAAGAACGATGAAGAAAGGCTAGAAGAAGAGGAGCAGATCCAGTTCTGGGGCTGGTGAAGAAGATTGTTAATTCTCAGTTTTATTTATGTTGTTTTCCGCTGCGTCTGTAAGACATTGTGATGTCTGGTTTGTTTTACATTTCCGCTGTAAAACATTAATTATTCGAGTTTGTATCAGACATTGAAATATTCAGTATTTATGAAAAAAGACCGGTTTCTGAATTTCGTACTTCCGAGGCTTGTTGTTTTCGAATGTAAGTTTGAGAGCAACGCCGGTGTCAACCAACCCCCGTCCCGGGGCGTGACATTGAAGTGGTATCAGAGCAGAACCGGGTTTCATAATCTGGGGAGGAGGAACTAGAAATAATAAGTTCTTATAGACTTCTGAAAATAAGTTCTGAAAGTTACTGAAATAAGCTACTGTAATAGACTACTGATATGATACACTACTACGTACAGTTAGGAAAATCAGTAGAGAAGCAAATCAGAATACAGTAGCATGTTTAAAAAAAAAAAATTCAGTAGACCAAAATCAGTAGACCGAAACCAGTAGATGACTGAAAAACAGTAGCATCAAAACCAGTAGTCTGGGACCCGAACCAGCAGATAGAAATCAGTAGAGCTGAAGGCAGCAGACTGATTCTAATAGGGTTGGAAAGCAGCAGACAATACTGGAAAAGCAGCAGACTGATTGCAGTAGCATCAGAGTTGCAGTAAGTAGGGAATTCCAGCAGAGGCATGCAGTAGACCTTGCAAATGGCATGGATGTTGAGGTGTTTTTCGCGCAAAATTCAAACGGCCATAACTTTTTATCCAGGAGGAATTTTTACTATTAAAAGTAGGCGTTGGAAAGCTCTCGACGAGGAGAACCTAACCTATAACGACTATGAACCCCCAAAATCCATCGTTTAGATAGTGATATCATCATTTCCGTATAATTTTCCAAAATTTTGAAACTTTGAGGAATTTTCATTTCTAATTGGCTTAGTATTTGTGCACCAAACTTGACACCATTCATGTTCTTGATGTCAAGGATTTTTAGTAAATTTTTCTCGTAATTCTGAGATTAAAAAATTTTTGAGCTATTTCTACTGTTAATTGTATAGGCAGTACTGATTCTGTTCATTCCAGTATTTGTCTATAACTCGACCTATATTCTTGAGATCATTTCTGAACATTTACCCTTATGTTTTTGGATGTAGGATATGGCTGACCAAATTAGCTACATTAAGAGCTTAGAGAGGAAGCTAGAAAACTCAAGGAGAATAACTACTGCCTAAAGTTGGACAAAGATGAGTTAGAGCGTCGAGCAGAGCACTTAGAGGGTGATGTTCAACGATATGCTCACTATCTGCATGAAGAAGAAGAGAGGAATAGGAAGACTCAAGAGGAGTTTGAAATATCCCAAGAGACTGTGGCAGAATTCATCGAGCTACATGATACACTAGTTGACAAGATCCAAATACTCAAAGATCAGAATCACCAACTCGTGCACCAACATAATCAGTATAGTGAACAGACTGATGCACATATTCATGAGTTGCAGAGTACTGTTGAAGTTCTTAGTGACCAGAATGCAGTTCTGCATGGCCATATTGAACATCTACAAGCAGTAATAGCTAACCAAGATGAACCTGAAGAGGAACCAGAAGAGGAAGAAGAAATGGAAGAGGATCCTATGGAGTTGGGATTAGGAGAAGTGATAGATTAGACATTCAGTATTACTCCTTTGTATTACCATGTGTTCCATTTGCATTCATGTTCTCAATTTCGATGTTTCGTTGTAATTGCACTTCTTGAGGAATCAATAAAATTTATTTCAATCCATTGGTTTCATATTTAAGCTTTGAGCAATTACTCTATCATCGTGTTTCAATTATTTAGTCTCTATTCTGCCATCAACTTTAGAACTTTCTTAATTGTAGGAAATGGACGGACGACCAGTAGAAACAATCGCAATCCTCGCTACGGCAACCACAACAATAACCGCAACGATGAGGAAGCACAACAACAACAACCACCACAACCACCACCAGCAGTTGGCCTCAGTCAGGTGGACTTGATGGCTATAGCCACAATTGTGGCAACTACGCTACAAGGTTTAGTGAACCCTAATGCTAATCAGCCACCACCACCACCACCTCCAGCTCAAAATGGGACTAAGCAGCACTATGAGGCTCTCCGAAGAGCAAGAGTCCCTAACTTTGATGGCACCGATCCAGAGGTCGGACAGAATTGGATGAAAGAAGTGGAAAATCATCTTCGACTACTTGAGGTTCCCAAAAGGATCAGAGTAGAGGTGATTACACCTTTTCTTGTCGATAAAGCTGCCAAATGGTGGGAAGGAGTCTCACCAGCTATGTTATAGGCGGGACCTATCACTTGGCAATGGTTCCGAGAGGCATTTCTGAGGCAGTACTTTCCGACAGTAGTTCGAGTGCAGAAGCTGTCAGAATTCGAAAGCTTGGTGCAAGAACCAAATATGACAGTGGTGGAGTATTCATCCAAGTTCCACTCATTGGGAACTTACTCCCCAACCATCATGGGAGACGAAGCTTTGAAGATGCATCGCTTCAAGAAAGGATTGAACAGCCGTATTCAATCTGCCCTTGCCGTTATCGAGCCCAACAGTTTTGATGAATTGATGGGAGCAGCCATCAGGGCTGAGACGATATTAAGAGGCGTGAAGACGAGAACAAACTCAAACGTCCTCACTCAAGTCAGTACCAACAGGGCCAACAATTCAAGAGGCCTAGGTTCTCAAGCAACCAATTCACCAGTGATCCAGCCAAAGGAACCACTTCTTTCCCATCAAGCAAAGAGAGAGTCAAGTGCCAAAATTGTGGATTCACTCACACTGGTGAATGCCGCAAGAATTCTGGAGCTTGTTTTCGTTGTGGAAAGATGGGCCACCGCATTGCTCAATGCCCTTTTCCGGATCCAAGGATTGGACCAGCAGGAGTAACAACTCCAAATAAGCCTAAGGAGAACAAGCCAAATGCTCGAGTCTATGCTATAATTCAAGAAGAGGCTGACAACTCCAATAATGTCGTAGCCGGTACCATTCTAATCAATAATATACCTGCTTATGTGTTGTTTGATTGTGGTGCTACACATTCATTCATGTCTAAGAGATTTGCCAAGAAGTTAGGAGCTAAGCCTGATAACTTAGAAGAACCATATAGAGTAGCAACTCCTGCAAATCGAATTTTAGAAACTCGCACTCTATATCGGGATATTAGTGTTCTCATAGAAGATCAGAAGTTCAAGGCAAATCTAATTCAACTAAACATGGTCGAATTCGACGTAATTCTTGGAATGGATTGGTTAGCCAAGAATTATGCTTTAGTAGACTGTCATGGAAAGATGGTAACCATCCAAGCTCCACACCAAGAGAAACTTTTATTTCATGGTAAGACCAAAGAACAAAAGACTCTTCTTTCTGCTTCTCAAACTTGGAAAGCCATGAAAAGTGGAGAAGAAGTTTACCTAGCCATGTTAAGCGAGGTAAAACAAGAAATTGCACCTACACTAGAAGAGATTCCGGTAGTGCAAGAATTCCCGGATGTCTTTCCTGAAGAACTCCCGGGCGAAGTTCCTGATCGCGAAGTGGAATTTGAGATTAACTTAGTGCCCAATGCTACACCAATCTCAAAAGCACCATACCGAATGGCTCCAGCAGAGTTGAAAGAACTCAAAGAGCAACTTCAAGAGTTGTTGGACAAGAAGCAAATCCGACCAAGCGCATCTCCGTGGGGAGCTCCTGTCCTATTTGTAAAGAAGAAGGACGGAAGTATGAGGATGTGTATCGATTACAGAGAGCTGAACAAGATCACAATCAAAAACAAGTATCAGCTTCCAAGGATTGATGACTTGTTTGACCAACTCAAAGGAGCTTCAGTCTTTTCCAAGCTCGACTTAAGGTCAGGCTATCACCAACTCAAGGTCAAGACGAACGATATTCCAAAAACAGCCTTCAGGACAAGGTACAGACACTATGAGTTCACAGTAATGCCGTTCGGACTAACAAACGCTCCGGCAGTATTCATGGATCTCATGAACAGAGTGTTTAAACCATTTCTTGACAAGTTTGTTGTTGTATTCATCGACGACATCCTAGTATATTCGTCAAGTAAAGAAGATCACAAAGAACATCTTCGTCTCACCCTACAGAAGCGGAGAGAAAAGGAACTATACGCCAAGTTCAAGAAATGCGAACTCTGGCTAGAGAGCGTCGCATTCTTGGGACACATAATATCAGCAGCAGGAGTATCTGTAGACCCTAAGAAAGTAGAAGCAATCTCGGATTGGCCTAGACCAAAGAATGTGACAGAGATACGAAGCTTCTTGGGATTAGCAGGCTATTATCGAAAATTTGTTGAAGGATTCTCTTCAATAGCCGTACCACTCACCAAGCTCACACATAAGAACTCTAAGTTTCAATGGAGTGAAAAATGTGAGCAAAGCTTCGAGACTTTGAAGAAGAAGCTTACATCCACACCAGTGCTAGTATTACCTATGGAAGGTAAGGACTACACCGTCTACAGTGATGCATCCAAAGAAGGGTTCGGATGTGTACTCATGCAGGAGGGAAGGGTGATTGCATACGCATCAAGGCAGTTGAAGCCGTATGAACAAAATTACCCAACGCATGACCTCGAACTAGCTGCAGTGGTATTCGCACTAAAGATTTGGAGACATTAACTTTATGGAGCCAAGTGTGAGATTTTCACCGATCACCAAAGTCTCAAATATTTGTTCACGCAAAAGGAACTAAATATGAGACAAAGACGATGGATCGAACTCATGAAGGATTACGACTTGACGATAAGCTACCATCCAAGAAAAGCCAACAAGGTAGCAAATGCTTTAAGTCGAAAGAATATGAGTAAGGTAATCCTGAAATCACTTTCAGCACAACCATGTCTTCGAGAGACAATCAATATGAGTCAAGATAGAGATTCCGCTTTGGCGAAACTAAAAGAGCAAGTTAAATAAGGGAAATCACCAGATTTCGAGACGGATAACAAAGGAATCTTGTGGATGAAAGGTCGATTGTGCGTACCAGACATCGATAACCTTCGACAAGAAGTAATGTCTGAGGCACATAAATCGAAGTTTTCAGTCCATCCCGGCAGTACCAAGATGTACAGGGATTTGAAGAAAAAATTTTGGTGGAGTGGAATGAAGAAAGACGTGGCAATATTTGTTTCCAAGTGTCACGTGTGCCAGCAGGTCAAGGCAGAGCACCAAAGACCTGGTGGACTTCTTCAACCATTAGAAATCCCGGAATGGAAATGGGAACATATTTCCATGGATTTTGTAGTAGGCTTACCCAAGTCGAGACAAAGTCATGACGACATCTGGGTAATCGTAGATAGACTCACGAAATCGGCGCATTTCTTGCTTGTCCGCATGAATTATAATTTGGACAAGCTAGCCACCTTGTACATGAATGAGATCGTGCGATTACATGGAGTACCGGCTAGCATACTATCAGACAGAGACCCTAGGTTTACATCTCGATTTTGGAAGATCTTTCAAAAAGCTATGGGGACAAAGGTTACTCTTAGTACGGCCTATCATCCTCAGACCGATGGCCAAACAGAGAGAACAATTCAAACTCTTGAGGATATGCTGAGAGCTTGTGCTCTAGACTTCAGTGGTAATTGGAGCGAACATCTGCCCTTGATCGAATTCGCATACAATAATAGTTACCACAGTAGTATTGGAATGGCACCATACGAAGCTTTGTATGGACGAAAATGTCGATCACCACTGTATTGGGATGAGGTAGGGGAAAAAGCCATTGTTGGACCCAAAATGATCCCAGAAACAGTGGATAAAGTCGCTTTGATCAAGGAAAGATTAAAAGCTGCACAAGATCGACAGAAAAGCTGGGCTGATCAGAAAAGACGACCCGTGGAATTTGAAGTTGGAGAAAAGGCATATGTAAAAGTGTCACCCATGAAGGGTGTAATCCGATTCAATAAGGCTGGGAAACTGAATCCCAGATACGTCGGACCATTTGAAATTCTTGAGAAAGTGGGAACACTTGCTTATAGATTAGCACTTCCACCCGAAATGTCAAGAATTCACAATGTATTCCACGTTTCGCAGCTGAGGAGATATATTTCTGATCCAAGTCTCATTCTGGAAGCTGGACCACTTCTGGTTGAGAGCAGTCTAAATGAAGAACTGAAGTATGAAGAAATTCCGATTCGAATTGTGGATTTCAAAGACCAAGTACTAAGACGACGAACTATTCCATATGTCAAAGTACAATGGTCCAACTACACCGAAAGAGAAGCCACTTGGGAGTTGGAAGAAAAGATGCGAGCACAATATCCTTATCTCTTTGAGAATCATGTTTAGCCAAGTTTCGAGGACGAAACTTCTTATAAGGAGGGAGGGATGTGAGAACCTGAAATTTCAGCAGTAGCAGCAGCTGGCCAATTTCAGCAGAAGCTAACAATTCCAGCAGCAACTCATATTTCAGAAGATGGTATTTCCCAGCAGACAAAATCCAGCAGCAGACCAGAATCCAGCAGCAGAAGAACGATATTCCAGCACACAGTTACTGATTCAGCTTAGACTTGTAACTGAAGCATTTATCACGGAATAAAGGTTGTTAATGGCAGATTATGGCCATTAAATGGGAAACTAACAGTCAAAATTTTTGCCTATATATAACACTCTCAAATATCTGAATTGGTGCTACACAAATCTGAGATTATCATTTGAATTTTGAGCTAAGGGAGAGTGCTTATTTTCGAGCAGTAGAAACTAGTAGCAAGAACGAGCATATTCCAGATTTCTACCGAAACCTTATTGCAAATTACGGTAAGTGGGTTTATGTATAAATATCTTGAAAAACCGTTTGATGATTTCTGTTTTAAAGCAAAGTATATTCTTGAATCCTGTTATCTGATTTCGAAACACTGAAACTTAGTGAACTAATGGTAGGTTTATATATTCTGAACATTACTGATTACTGATTTCTGATTACTGGCATCACCTCTTAGAGGAGAGAACATATAGGGGACTGATATCAGTTTAGCCATGAAATTCACGAACGTGCTCAGTGCTTATTTGATAAACTTCTGATTTCCGACTACTGAATATCGATTACTGATTTCTGAACACCGAACACTGATTTCTGTTATGAAAATAAGAATTTCTGTATATTTTCGTATTACTGTTCTGTATGAAAACGATTTCGAAAACTGGGAGTTATTCCCGCCCCCGCTTACTGAGTGACAACCATATCACTCACCCACCAAAACATCTCAGATAAGAACGATGAAGAAAGGCTAGAAGAAGAGGAGCAGATCCAGTTCTGGGGCTGGAGAAGAAGATTGTTAATTCTCAGTTTTATTTATGTTGTTTTCCGCTGCGTCTGTAAGACATTGTGATGTCTGGTTTGTTTTACATTTCCGCTGTAAAACATTAATTATTCGAGTTTGTATCAGACATTGAAATATTCAGTATTTATGAAAAAAGACCGGTTTCTGAATTTCGTACTTCCGAGGCTTGTTGTTTTCGAATGTAAGTTTGAGAGCAACGCCGGTGTCAACCAACCCCCGTCCCGGGGCGTGACAAAGGTTGACGTAAGAGCTTGGGTCTTTGAACATTTAGAAACATACTTGTGCATTTTCCACACCATAATTTACTTTTTAATTCACTTAGCCAACCTTGTTGATGATTTGTTCTAATCTGTCAGTATGTATTTTTTCCACAGTTATTTGTTAGTCAACTGATATCGACACTCGAGAATATATATAATTTAGTTGTCAACCCATTTAAATTAACTAGAAGAAACAAACTTATATCAAGTGTTTATACCATCATTCTAAATATTTCACCCGATCCTAGACACACTCTCTCTCTATATATTTATTTGTTTTAATTGTGAGTTGTGATACACAAAAATATTAAAATATGGAGGTAAGTTACATATTTTTTTTGAGAGATAAGTTACATACTTTTAAAAACACTACTAATGGAATATGTATGAGCTTTCAATTAAAGATGTTGACCTTTGCTATCTCATTGAGCATAATTACGAAATTATAAAATCACTTTTCAGGATAATGCTTTTACTTTTGTGCCCTTTTCCGATTGAGACAATGAAACCCCCATCAATCGGCTATGTATAAAATTCTTTTTCCAATAAATTATTTATTAAATGCAAATAAAAAAAGATAGGATAAAATAGAACCCTCCAAAAATCATACGCAAATTGTACATAGCAGAATCAGAAACCCAACTTTCAAGCAACTAAAGGAGTCCCTTCGAATCAGCACATTCTTTTTCTTTACAATCACTTTCATTTGATTGGACTTCTTTCACCTACAAAAAAAGGGAAGTTAGTTGAAAAAAAACTAGAGAATTATTTCCTTCTTTTTTTTGGTCCAATAATGATGATCATCATGGTCCAAGTGTATCCAACATATTGGTTTAAAATACATACTTTTTTCAAAATATTGTATAGACATAAATATTCTTTTTAATTTAATTATCATTTAACATCAAGGTGTGTTTGGTTGAATGAATTAAATAAGGATAGATTAATAGTCAAATATTCATCGTTAAAATTTTAAGATGTTTTAATAATCATTTTGACCCGGTTTAAGATCTAATTTTATTAATCAAATAGTTATCTATAAAATTGAATCTTAAATCGGGTCAAAATGATTATTAAAACAACTTAAAATTTTAACGATAAATATTTGACTATTAATCTATCCTTATTTAATCCACTCAACCAAACACACGGTTGATCATGTTGTCTAACTCATTGATGAGGGCAATTTCATGTGTTGTCGGGCAGTTTCATATGTTGTGATCTAGCACATGAAACACATTCGAACAAATTCTCAAATTTATTATGATTTTGATGTACCAAAAAAGTGTAAAGACTAATTAGAGTACATAGAATGAGTTTATCGCGTTTTTTGATTCGATATTTTGGTTTAATCTTATTAGGAAGTTTTAATATGATCCATTTCTACTTTGTGTTTGTTCTCGCTAATAAGGAGTTTCTTTGATCTTATATATTCTGCAACATGCTTCTTTTGAATTCGATCCATTCTAGAAGAACCATTAATTCCCTTTACAAATATTCATGTAACATGTAAAAACAATGATGAATTTGAATGAAAAATAGCTTCTGCAAAAAAAAAAATATAAGTAGGAGTCACTTGTAAACATTCTCATAAATCTCTCTCTCTCTCTCACACACATATATATATGCAAGTAGCTTGGTCAAAAATTTTCAAAATATTTACAATAAGAACTACAAAGACCAAAGAGTAAATATCATGTGTACTCCAACTTATGTTAGGAACATAAAGACAGCCAATACTATAGCTTATCCTTTTATGCAACACTTTCACTTACCCATACTCCATGTCTGACTTGAAAATATCATTGATCGAGGCTATTTTTAGGCTTGGTAGTGGTTTCTGCAGTTTCCTTCAACTTGTTTGATGTCATGCAACATTCGAATCGACACGGATCTGCCTCGATCAACAACTGAACGACCTCATTCATCGCAGGACGTAGAGCTGGGGTTCTACACGTGCAACGTATGGCGATTCGAAGAGCTTTGATCATCTCTTCTTTGAATGAACCCGAAACTCGTCTATCGAGTATGTCCAATGCCCCTTCCTTGGTCTCCACCTTAGTGGCAACCCAATATATGATATTCTTGTTGTCACCAAACTCGGCTTCAACCGGCTTTCTACCCGTTATTAGTTCCATTAATACAACCCCAAAACTGTACACGTCGCACTTAGTCGTCGCCTTGGAGGAAAAAGCATATTCTGTCAAAAAAATAAAGAGATTTAGAGTGCGTTATAGATGAGAAAGTTGTTTAGAAAACGTTTTATTTGAAGGCCTAATAAATTATTTTTAAAAAAACTTAGTGTCCAAAATGACTTTGTAGTATTGTGAAGCTCAGATGATCAAGAATGTAACCTGGTGCCAAGTAGCCATAAGTTCCTGCAATAACAGTGGTAGTAGAATCTTTTGATCCCCTAGCCTGCAAAACCTTAGCAATCCCAAAATCTGCGACTTTTGGCTGGTAATCAACGTCCAAAAGTATGTTGGTAGACTTGATATCTCGATGGATAATGGGAAACAACAAATCGTGGTGAAGATACGCCAATCCCTGAGCAATCCCAAGGGCTATCTGGTGTCGTTTAGGCCAATCCAAGACGAAGAATTTTTCGTTGTGAAGTGCATTCCAAAGGTTCCCATTTGTCATGTATTCATATACAAGTAAACTGCATTCTGGACTGGAAAGATAGCAGTACAATTTCACAATATTCTTGTGCCTAACGCTTCCTAGAGTCTCTACCTCGGTTTTGAGTCCTTTATCAAGAATCAACTGGTCCTCAGGAGGCGAATCTTTAGCTTTTCGACTGGTCCAGAGTTTCTTGACAGCAACAAGTTCCCCATGCTTCAGATGAATCTTGTAAACGGTCCCGGATCCTCCATACCCCACGATGTTTTTCTCGACCATGGCCTCCATGATCTCTTGTTGATCAAAGGTTAACCGGTGGAAACACTTGAAATCGTATGAAAAAACTGATGATGAAACTGTATCCTCATTTCCAATCATTTTCTTGTCTTTGCTTAGACATCTTCTTAGAAACAGGATGGTTCCAAGAACTACGATTCCTAAAGAGACCCCGATAAGCCAAGCGTGGTTTATTTTCTTCCGGTTATAAACTTGAGAACATACCGGAAAGTTATGATCAGACGAGTAACGATTAGAAGGCATACAGAGGTTTGGATTGCCTGAAAAACACTCCAACAATCCACTCTTTACGAATAACATGGGAATTGGTCCTGAAAGATGATTGTTCGAAAAGTTCAAAGAATTGGGAAGCAGTTCACTTAGTCTTTCTGGGATTTCTCCAGTTAACAGGTTACTTGACAGATCAAGAACATTGAGAGAATTCAGTGAAGAAAGTGATTCGGGGATCGAAGAACTCAGGTTGTTATTTTGTAGAAGAAGAAGATTGAGCAATCTCAAGTCTCCAATTTTCGAAGGTATGGGACCGAACAAAAGATTATTACTAAGATCAATTTTAACCAAGTTAACAGCAAGAGAGATTTCAGATGGGATAACTCCTGAAATCTTGTTCCCTTGCATGAAAAGTTCTGACAAGTTCTTAGCATTTTGAATAGATGTTGGAATATAACCACTCAAATGATTATACGCCACATCGATTATCGAAACATGAGTAAGACTAAATAGCCCTTCTGGTATATTTCCTTCCAAATCATTACTGCTAACACGAAAACGGATTAAAGACTCACATTTTGCGTAACTTCCAGGCAGTTCTCCAGAGATCGCGTTCTGAAGCATGAGTAGGTAGTTCAGTTTCCCTCCGCTGCACAATCCTTCTGGAAGTTTCCCCGAAAGATTATTCTCAGATAAATCCAAGGCAACCATGGCTGATGACTTTCCAAGATTTTGTGGGACTTCACCTGTCAAGAAGTTGTCGTAAAGGGACAACGTGTTTAACGTTGTTGAGTTTGCAATAACAGCCGGGATTTCCCCTGTCAGACTATTGTTGTAAAGTTGAAAAACTTTCAGATTCGGGAGCCAACATATGGATTCTGGTATACTGCCACTTAATTTGTTTACAGACATGTCCAAGTCTTTTAGTTCTGTCAAATTTCCAAGCTCCTCGGGTATTTCACCGTCGAGTTGGTTGTAGTAAAGTTCCAGCTGCTTCAAATTCTTTAGCTTTCCAAGTTCTTTAGGAATTCGTCCCGTCAGATAATTGCCACTCAATTCAAGGTCAATCAAGGAGCTCATGTTTCCAACAGTGCTCGGGATTTCGCCAAACAGCATGCAAGTAGTCAGCACCATGGACTTAAGTTTGATCAAACTCGATATGTTGTGTGGCAGTTTCCACAAGCTGAACCCTTCGTTTTCGTTAAAATTCAGCACCTCAAGATTGGTGAGATTTATGATCGATAAAGGGAAATAACCCGAAAAACGGTTGTAAGAAAGATCAAGAGTCTTTAAACATTTCAATGGAGAGAAATCTGGTAATGAACCCGTCAAATGTCCATGACTCATATTTAGTTCTTCCAACAAAGTACAGGCCACGATGCCAGGAGGGAAGTTCCCATCAAAGTTGTTGTTGCCTGCACGAAGAACCCGTAGTTTTGGAAGAAAGGAGCACACATGATCAATAGGAAATTTCCCAGATAGAGACCATCCAGAAATATCAATCTGCACAACATTTTCTTGATCATCACAAGATATCCCGGTATAATTGCAATAACCGGTCCCTTTTCCGTCGTCCCATTTGCCTGAATAATTCCCCGAGAGTGTACTCTTCGCAAGATCAAAGAACCTAGACTGAATCTCAGTGGTAGCTAGGCAAGAAAAAAACGAAGAAAACATGATCAGAAAAAGGAAAAATGGATGTGCCAAAGCCATACTACACATGATTTAGGCCCAAGATTTGGCTAATTTTGTTGATGCAAAGG
Source organism: Primulina eburnea (assembly GCF_022965805.1). Lineage (NCBI taxonomy): Eukaryota > Viridiplantae > Streptophyta > Magnoliopsida > Lamiales > Gesneriaceae > Primulina > Primulina eburnea. The sequence continues at coordinate 35,042,237 of NC_133103.1, read as the reverse complement.
ATGAGGAGAGGAAGACAAGAAATATATAAAGCAACAAGTAAAAAAATCTAAAGAAATAAAGAAAAAGGAGGTTCTTGCGTTGTTGTATTGATTGAGATAAATTTAAAGAGGCGCATATCTTTGCATAAAGAAGCTTTATGCTTATACCCTCCACTACAGAATAATAACATCAAACATGATTAATAGCTTTATATCAAATAAATATTTTCTGGCATTTTCGTCGATATTTTCGCACGGACGTTGATCATGGCCACTTATTTTTGAATCATTTGATTCTGTGTGCATCGTGTATCTTCTTTACGATACATATAGTGTGTTCTTTGTCACCTAGCAAGGCCTTAAAGGGCATGTTTGCACGGCGTCGGCTACGAGAGTTGCCTCGTTGGGACTAAGGGCTATGATCATTGAGAGATGTACTACCGTTTGGTTCATGAGATGTGACGAAGAAAATTAAAAAGACGTGGAAATTAAGCATGTAATACTCGTGAGTTCATCTGCTGCATAAATGGTGTTGGATTTGGCTTGTGGTTATCAAGATTACTGAATGCTATTATTTGGTCAGCAAGGGTTGCTATCTCATTACTAAGTTGCTTTCTTATTTGCTAAAATTTAGACTCACGAGTGTGCACATGAATCCTCACTGTGACCACATTTTTGCATATTCTATTTTTTGTTCCCAAAATAATTAAATATACATTAATAAATCCTATATACTTGCACGTTTTGTGTGTATAAGTTGGTTTTTTTTTTTATACAAGATAATGACAATTAATTGAATTAATTATTTAAGTAGGCTAATTTTTTTTTTAAAAAAAATATTATTTATTTTATAATATTTTATTGGTTTTCTTTTATATTATAAATAATATGGCCATTTTATGAATACACCAAGAAATTAAGATAATTAATTTATACTCTTCATTTATTGTGACTAGTTTGTTGAGATCAGAAAAGAGCTTAGAGGAAGTGGATAAACTCTGCAAATATTTTCTTAAAGATTAGTCGTTTTAACAATTTTAGGCTAGTAAAACTAATATCCTTGAAAGGCTGGCTTCACTAGATCACTAAAGAATAAACAAGTGTGGAAAATGTCCGGTTAAGCTAGTGATAGAATATATATATAAAATATATATATATATTCAAATATGACAATAAATAATAAGAAACGACTGGAAAGATAGAGTGCGATAAAGTTAATAACAAATTGATTATGGATGTTCGGAGATAAACACTCCTATTTCACCTCTTATTCTATTTAGGAATGATTCCATAAAAGACCTTGGTTTTACATCTATTTGTAACTATTCACTTCAATTACGACTTATCAAATGCGTCAGTTGAAAATCTTAGTAATCATTCTAATAAGATCCTTGAATAATCTGATAGGTTTTGATAGGCGAGTGCAAAGAGAGCAGCTTGAAAATGTGATCGCTTGTGTGCTCCGAAATCTCATGATAGTGCAGATTGAAAGATGCACGAGAGTTCTTTTCTGAATATGAATTTGCATTCATATATATAAATGAAGAGCTCCAACGGCCATATCTGTTTTGCAACTGAAAGGAATTGTTGTACAGGAAATAAATATAAAACATTATAATGTGTGTATCAGAAGTTAGTGTTGTGCCCGGTGTTGTCAACACGGCACACAACACAGCAGCGGAAATTAAGTATTTAACACACAAATATAATTTTAATAAATTAACACCAAATTTAAATTATGCACAAGTACGAATACTTGTGCAATGCCTCATGGCAAAAAATTCACTAGAAAAATTATGTAAATCATTTACACCAAAACAATACTAGTGAGAAAACAAAACCAAATTCCTTGACACTACAAAGAATTAAAAATGCATCAAAACAAACCACATAAAAACTAGATGCATAAAATAAAAAAGCGTGTTGCTTAAAACCAAACGAAGACACTCTTCGATCAACACTCTGCGTCAGTGTTGTTCTTGAGTGTTGGCAACATCAATCGGCAACACGGCAAAGTCTGTGACTCAATCACACAAAATCTTCAACATTCAAAATATTCTTCAGTAATCTCTGTAAAAAGACTATGCACTAAGTCCACGAAAAACCACGCAGAGATCACACCCGAGAAAGCTCACGAAGACACAAAAGAACACACTCCAAAACCTCCTGCGCCTCTCCTCCTTAAAACCTCTTCTTCTCTCTCTCTAAAAAGCCCCAAGTACGGTTGTAAGACTTCTCATATTTATATATATGGCTTGACCTAAAAGTTATTCAATAGAAGAGTCCTACAAAATATGGAAAAAATATTTTCATTAGGGATAACACTCTTTTAAACATGGATAGAATATCATGGAGATAAAAATCATATTAAAAACAAATCATATAATATCTAGATATAAATCAATCAAGTTATTATCATCTAGAATTAAATCAAGCAAGATCTCATAATCTACAAATAAGTAAACCAATATATTATCATTTAAATTAAATCAAGCAAGATTTGATAATCTAGAAAGGCAAAATCATAAATTGATAATATCAATTTAGCAAAATAATAAAGGAATAAAATATTCCTTTCAATCTCCCTCTTTTTGTCTTTCTGGACAAAACATCCAAAAATGATAATCTTGGTTAGCATCGCAGTCAGTTAAGCTCCCCCTGCATTAGAGTGTGTCTCCCCCTGAGTCAAAGTTCATCTCCCCTTGAATTAAACATGTTAGAGCACTGGTGTTGTTGACAGTGTTGTCAACACCATCATTAGAACACCTGAAAACATAAGAATACATACGAATGAGAAATTCATTAATCACGCAAAGCAACCCAAAAACAACATTAAAGACAGAGTATAAGTATTCATTCAAGCTCAGCAACTCCAGATACTTCAGCATCATTCTTTTGCATTTTTGGTCCTCCTACTCTCCTTTTTTGGCCAGAATGTAAGCCAACTTCCAAAAACAGACTATAACAAAACATATATGCTCTTGCTCTAACAAAAACAATACATCGATTCAATCCTTCAGCTAAAAAAAATCCGCATGGAAAATGTAATATTTTCGAAATTTACCCAAAACACTCATAACGATTCTATCCCAAAATCAAACAGTAAAATTGATTCAAACTCGTGTTACGACAATTTCAAAAGAATATCCAGTAAAACTCACGTCGATTATAACTCACTGATACAAGGATACACATAAATTCAAAATCTAGGTAATCAAGGTTTTTATCAACTGTTATAGGTCAATACTGATATGTCACTGCACATGATGAATTCACGAAACAAAAATCAATATGCATGTCCTACATATGTCTCCAATATGATGAATTTTCAAAATGTCTGGCAATGTAAAAACTGTGATGTGTCAGAACTTGGTGTTGGCAACACCTCCTGGTAACACCACTGAGTTTTATTCAAACTTCCATAAAATTTTATTTTGATTCAGAAATGGTAGCTCCCACACTAGAAGAATGGTCTTCAATGGACTCCCCAATGTAGCTTTTTCCATTATTTAACTTAGAAGTGGTAGCTCCCACACTAGAAGAACGGTCTTCAATGGACTCCTCTAGGTAGTTTTTTCCATTTTCTTCTAAACAATTTTTTTATTTACCTCTTTTCTGTTTTTCTCCTTATGCTCACATTTTCCAAGTCACTTTTTCACATTAGACAAGATCACGTCCTCAACTACTCGATGTCTTGGATTGAGCATAATTTATTCCTCAACATTTGATTGGAAGTATGAACACTCAGAGAGTACCTTTCAAAAATTGCCTTCACTGTTCAGACATTACACAAATAAATAGGATGATTATGATTATGCAGTATGCCTAGCATCCTAAAAATATACCTGCAAAAATGGTGTTGTCACCGGTGTTGGCAACACCGAAGACAACACGTGTGTGTGATTATTGTACGCACATGCTGAGAGACTTCCGAAGATTGGAAAATCTCTCAAAGTCCAAAGGTTTCGTGAATATATCAGCCAGTTGATTCTCAGTCCTAACAAATTCCAGTCGAATTATGCCTTTTTCAACCAAATCTCGAATAAAGTGATGTCTTATGTCTATGTGTTTTGTTCGAGAGTGTTGAACAGGATTCTTAGAAATGTCTATAACACTTGAGTTGACACAATGTACCATCATTATTATTCTTGGGTTCAATTTGAGACACAAAATACGAGTGACTTACCTGGGAAAACATGGAGCTCATGCATATTATACCAATCATTTTGCGGTAGTCCACCTTTTCTTTGTTTCTTGTTTGCACACCATCATGTAATTCACCAATGATTTGTGATGATGGATGACTGGGAATTTCTCTTTCACAATTGATCACCACATCATCATTATCATCGTTATCATTATCCACAGTTTCTGTTTGGTTCAAAGGCGGTGTTGTGCTTGGTGTTGCTTCACTGGTCTCAACACCAGACTCAACACTATTTCTGGTCAGTGCCTCACTTATATCCAGCAATTCTTCTACATCAGCCTCCGGTGTTTTAACTGTCAGATCTGCAAGATCATCAAACACAACGTTAATTGATTCCATTGTAGTCCTAGTTCTCAGATTAAATACACGATAAGCACGACCATTTGTAGAGTATCCAAGAAAAAGACATTTATCACTTTTTGAATCAAATTTAGCTAGATGATCTCTATCATTCAACACATAACCTACACATCCAAAAATATGAAAATATTTAAGGTTTGGTTTTCTTCCCATTATAATCTCATATGAGGTCATTGTAGAACCACTCCTTAAATAAACACGGTTGGAAATGTGACATGCCGTATTTAAAGCTTCTGCCCAAAAATATTTTGACACATTCTTAGAACTAAGCATGACCCGAGCCATTTCTAGGAGGGTTCGATTTTTCCTTTCAGCTATGTCGATTTTTTGAGGGGTCTTCGGAGATGAATAATCATGAGTGATACCTTTCTTATGGCACAAAGAAATAAAATTAGAATTTTCAAACTCCTCACCATGATCGGTTCTTATTTTAACCACCCTCATATCATAAAGATTTTTTATCCCAGCATGCAACTTCTTAAAAGCATCAAATTTATCCGATTTTTCTACAAGAAAACTTACCCAAGTAAAATACGAAAAATCATCAACACAAACAAACGAATATTTCTTAACACCCAAACTCTCAACATCCATTGGACCCAGTATATCCATATGCAAAAGTTCAAGGCACTGTGTTGTCCCAAAGTGTTGCAACACCGGGTGCGCAACACGGGTTTGTTTACTTTTCTGGCATGGACCACAGACATACACAACACCTAAATTTAAATTGGGCATACCTCTCACAGCATCAAACTTACGCAGATTCTTCAAGGTATTGATACTCACGTGTCCCAGTTTTTGATGCCATATGTCTAAATCACTCACCTTGGCATTTCGGCAATCGTCACCTTCTCCTAATTGATAGCAATTTTCAGCAGAACGAGTACCTGACATTACACAAACATTGGCATCATTAAAAACTTCACAATTATTTTTATTGAACTTATCATGTAAATCATCATCACAAAGTCACAAAGTTGACTCATGCTTATTAAGTTTGAGTTAAGTCCTTCAACATGTAGAACATTGTGAAGTTCAGGAAGCCCATCAACGTTCAGGGTTCCTTTGCCTACAATTCTTCCTTTGGAACCACCACCATAGGCAACACGCCCACTTTTTATTTCACCATAATCCGTGAGGTGTTCTTTAGATCCGGTCATGTGGCGTGAGCACCCACTGTCGAAGTACCATGCACCTGCAATGTTAGTTTTTAAAGAATTATAAATGATATTGCATCGAATAACAGTTTTAGGTACCCAATCTTTCCTTGTGGAAGATTTCTTGACTGCGGTGTTGCGCCTGGTGTTGGACAACACGGTGGGCAACACCCGATTTGATTTCCAATTCAGGTAGTCGTCTCTTAGTTTGTAGCAGAAGGGTCCGATGTGCCCAGGCTTATAGCACTAGTGACAGATAAAATGTCGCTTTCTTTGCTTTGGTTTGAAAGTTGACACTGGTTTCTTGATTTGTGATATCTTCACTGGAGGATCAACTTTCAAAGGAGAGGAAGAAGCTCTATTTTGTTTCGGCCTTTGTTCCGATGCTAGCTTTGAGATTGACAGATTCTCCATAGGAGGGTTCACCATTAAAGGGACAGAATTGTCTTTAATTCCCTTTACAAACACAGTTGATTTTGATCCGGAGTTGGAAGATTCACCATGTTCATATGCGCTTTCAACATATCCAAGACCAGTTCTGCCATCCTTTCCCATTGTTAGCATTGAGTCAATTTTTGACGAACTTGAGTTGAATTTTCTAATAGTCTTTGAGGCCTTCTCAAGCTCATCCTTGACTTTGCACAATTCAAGATCTCTTCTATTCAATAAGGCTTCGAGTCGAGACAAATTGCCTTTTAACTCAACATTTTCTTTTGAAAAAAATTGAATTTGTCTCGTTTCTTTTAAGCCAATCAACATACAACTCTTCATACATAGCCTGCACACTTTCAAAGGTGAGTTCTTCAGAATCAGTATCCTGGATTTCATGATTACCTGAGTCATTGTGAGATTTAGCATTGAGACACAAGGATTTTGAAGTGGTGTTGCAGCCTGGTGTTGCAACACCAGCGGCAACACCGTGCAGGTTGACTTGCAGCCAGCAGTTTTCCTTCAAAACAGCAATGTTCTTGGATAATATGTCCATCGGGATTCTGTTAAATTTCCTGGAAAAAAAAAACAATAAACCAGAATCAATCGCTTAGTGTATCAAGCGTTGGCTCTGATACCACTTGAAAGGAATTGTTGTACAGGAATTAAATATAAAACATTATAATGTGTGTAACAGAAGTTAGTGTTGTGCCCGGTGTTGTCAACACGGCACACAACACGGCAACGGAAATTAAGTATTTAACACATATATAATTTTAATAAATTAACACCAGATTTAAATTATGCACAAGTACGAATACTTGTGCAATGCCTCACGGCAAAAAATTCACTAGAAAAATTATGTAAATCGTTTACACCAAAATAATACTAGTGAGAAAACAAAACTAAATTCCTTGACACTCCAAGGAATTAAAAATGCATCAAAACAAACCACATAAAAACTAGATGCATAAAATAAAAAAGCGTGTTGCTTAAACCAAAACGAATACACTCTTCGATCAACACTCTGCGTCAGTGTTGTTCTTGAGTGTTGGCAACATCAATCGGCAACACGGCAAAGTCTGTGACTCAATCACACAAAGTCTTCAACATTCAAAATATTCTTCAGTAATCTCTGTAAAAGGACTATGCACTAAGTCCACGAAAAACCACGCAGAGATCACACCCGAGAAAGCTCACGAAGACACAAAAGAACACACTCCAAAACCTCCTACGCCTCTCCTCTTTAAAACCTCTTCTTCTCTCTCTCTCTCTCTAAAAAGCCCCAAGTACGGCTGTAAGACTTCTCATATTTATATATATGGCTTGACCTAAAAGTTATTCAATAGAAGAGTCCTACAAAATATGGAAAAAATATTTTCATTAGGTATAACACTCTTTTAAACATGGATAGAATATCTTAGAGATAAAAATCATATTAAAAACAAATCATAAAATATCTAGATATAAATGAATCAAGTTATTATCATCTAGAATTAAATCAAGCAAGATCTCATAATCTATAAATAAGTAAACCAATATATTATCATTTAAATTAAATCAAGCAAGATTTGATAATCTAGAAAGACAAAATCATAAATTGATAATATCAATTTAGCAAAATAATAAAGGAATAAAATATTCCTTTCAGCAACGATCGTTTGTGCTTGTCTCCAATAGAATAGTCTTTTATCTATAAACATCGTACACTGTAATAAATGTCATTAAATGTTCCTTGGCTTTTTCGGCTTTAGCTTGATAACCTTTGAAACGTATTTTGACTTAGGTCACTTTAAGAAACATTCTATCACATCACGAGTTGGTGAAATAGTGTTATTCATGCTAAAACTTGTAGTTTTCAGAACGATTACAAGTAACTGTTGCGTGTTTTCACTACCGCAAGTGTACAGTGTCAAGTTTTAGTACTGGTTAGAGTACAAATATCGATCCCACGAGGAGTGTGTATAAAAATGTATATCAGTGCTCGTAATTAAAATAGTCTCAACTTTATTTAGAAAATCAAATAAAAGGTTGGTTTGTTTGAACGAATTAATTGAACACAATTAATTAATTAAATCACCGAATTGAGAAATAATAATGAGAGAAAATATCTAGAGAAATGATTTCAAAAAGTTTCCACGATAAATATTCATAGTTGAATTTATATTCCTGAATTCCCATTATTTACTGGCCAAGAACACTTAGGTTATGTTATTCCCCCTTTCCCAAGTGACGAAAAACTGTATCTATCAACTTCCATTTAATTATTCCTAATTAGAATCTAAGTTTAACAAATAAATGCAAAAAATGTTCTTACTAAGCCTCGCTAAAGTTATACGCCTTCCGAACGCTATAAACATTTAATGTTGTGTTCTAATGATCTATAATCCTAGTTCCTCTCCCGAGTTGTAGAATTAATCAAACAACAAACAATTTATGGCTAGTAAATTGCAGTGCAATAAACACAGAGAAACACAAGTAAACATGAAATGGAATTCAATCTTATAAAATAACCACGTCAAATCATCGTGTCCACTAAGCTACATCATTCTCTAGAACGGGAGATTTGTTCATCACGAAATCGAAATAAAAACGACGCATATTCAAAGTTTTAGACATTGACATATGAGAAAAAAGAAATGCAAAATAACAAATCCGAAGTGTCGTCTCTGTCCCCAGATTCGTTGCTCTTCGTCTTTGTAATCGATCTTCACGTGTCTTGCCTTCGTCTCGCCTTCGCTCCGAGTCTTCTCTCTGTATTTTCGTCCAAAACGGCGCGTCCCCTTAGATTGACCTACTTGCACCTTATATATTATTCTGAGACGCGGCGCGCGCGGTGGCGGTGGAAATGGCGCGGTGACGCGCGAGCTGCGGTGTCTGGCCATGCATGTGTGCGCGCGGTAGCGCGAGAACCGGCGCGATGGCGCGTAGGCGTCTGGTCATTCGCTTGTATGGGTGCGCGCGGGTGCGCGAGAGTTGGCGCGATGGCGCGCGATGTTCTGCTCGGGTGACTCATCTTTGCGCGCACGGCTGTGCGTGATGTGGCGCGACCGCGTGCGCACTTCTGTCGATCAGCTTGGTTTCATGCAAAGGCACGGTCGCGCGCGCACCACTGTCCGTTGGTGTGCTCTCGGTTGCGCGGTATGTCATTTTCTTGGTCCACTTGACTTCGTGTCGCTATTTTCTCCATTCCTGAAAAGACAATCAAAACAAACCAAAACGCATAATTCTGTTCGAAACAAGCATAATTCAAAATGAAATTTAATATAAAATAAGTGCAAATCTTGCACTTATCAAACCCCCCCAAACTTGAACTTTTGCTAGTCCCGAGCAAAATAAAATAAAAGCAGGAAGTCAATTAACAAGTAATGAAACTCTTAACAGTCATGGATTTGCAAAAAGTGATATTGGCCTCAGACTTATCTATTTTAATGTAATTCATGATTTCCCAAGAGTCACGTGTGTGTGTGATATGTCAATGTTCGTTTACCCCATCGAGTGCTCAAATAGAGTCATAGTGCCCATTCGCCTTACAGAATCAAGAAATCCTCAGTTTAGTTCAACTCACACTTCATCAAAATACAAATTCACATTCATAGATCACATAGGACTTTATTGGTGATTAATTGGCTCAATGAATATTCAACGGAATTATACCCAAGATGAAATCACACAACGAGATGCTTGCAAGCAAGTGATTAAAGTTTATACTTGATGACTATGTTTTTCAGGTATCCATAGGCTTGACTTGAACAACTTTTCTCCACAAGTATATTGGATAAATGTGACAAGGTTAATAGGTCTTGTAGGCTTGTAACGTTAAGCCACGGATCACGGCTACAATAAAGGTATGGAAATCAAAATTTGAGAGAAATCATCAACTTCACTCATTTCCATTTTCTTTTCATTCATATCCTTCATTTCCCAAATGCTTTCTTTCTCACCACTTTTGATTCATTCTTTTCATTTTTTTTTTTCTTTTTGAACTCCTTTTTGCACACTTTAACTATTTCTTTTTTTTTTCAAGTAGCATTTGAATCACTACAACACCAATGAATTTATTTCTCTCAAAAAATCAGGTAGGAAAATAAGTGTATAAGCTTCATTTGATAGTTGCTGTGGGATATAGAATAAATACAAGTGGGGGTTAATTGTATGTCATTGACACACACCACTTGATTTTTTTAGTAGGCTCAAAATGGGACACTAGGGATATTTCATTTTTGTTTGGTAGGCTCGAAGGCTTAAAATGGCTCCAAAGATCGCCTAAATCATTCCTATGTCACATATTATCCGTATTTCGCCTCGAAAAGTGTTCAAACAAGTTCTAGACTTCCATCCATCCATTAGTCAATTCATACAAACCAGTCACATGCAATTTTCAATAAAAATGGTAGATGAAATAGGTGCACGAAGAAAATTTAAGCATCTCAATTAACTTGAAGCTCAAAGGGCTACAATTGACAGTAAACAAAGAACACATGCCCAAGGATATTGTGAAAAACTGCCTAGATCATTTCTATGTTTGTGAAAGTGTCAATCAATGTCATGCAAGAATTTTCAATAATCAGATATCTGTCATCTATTTAGCATCACAAGCATACAACTTGTCTCTAAGCAATGATAGTATCAACAAACACGACAGTGCAAAATATTTGTGACTCTTAGGTTCTCATGAACACATATAAACCTCAGGATCACAATTCAATTTTTATCATCGGCCACACATTTTACTTATCCATGACTTTTCCTAAAAAATATAGAATGCAAAAAGTAAATAGAAACTAAATTAAATACTGAGTAATAATTAAAAAATAAATTCAGAAAAATCTAGCAAGCAAATTTTTTTACCCCCCCAAACTTAAAGCATGCATTGTCCTCAATGTATAGAAATAAAGAACATGACAACACATACCTTGCTCCCAAGTGTCAGAACTCGGGGCTCGAATCATCATTGCCAGTATCTTCGGCATCCTCGTCCATGTGCTGCGGCGGTGAAAGATCTGGTGGTAGGTACTGTGGTGGCCATACTGGATGTGGTGGAAAAGGAACATCCCCGGGCCCAGTAGGTGGAAAACGCTGGGCGATCACTGATGTAAAGTCCATCATAAAAGACATGAAAACACCAGTAGTGTGTCGGTGTTCGACCAGCTCTCTGCGTTGCTCCTACATATCATGTTCCAGTTGGAACATGCGATCTCCCAAACTGGATCGAGGGATCGATGGTGGTGGTGGTGGATGGCGTTGTCTGGCCCTTTGGTTGTATTCTGCCTTAGCCTCTTGTTGTTCCATCTCTCGTCTTCCTCGCAGGCTGTATGCTTCAGATACTGTTATTGGGGCTTTAGCTTTCAAACTGGTTCCTCGGAGCCCCATTGCACACCGGCATAAAGACATAGGGCAGTAATAGTATGTGCACAAGGGAGACTGACAGTCATGAGTCCCGTGCCAGCACGCATGATAAAACTTTGGATGAGCTTCCCAAGATCGACGGTTCTCCCAGTCATTATGGCGTAGATCAATGCCACCTTATCCTTTGTAATCTCCGTCTGATGTGATGATGGCATGATCCGTGAGAGAATAAACGATGCCCAACTGCGTGGATCACAGAGTAAGTCATACTTCTTCAGAGTGACTGGGGAGCCCTGATTCAAGCGCCACTCTGCACCGTCGATGCATAAGGTCCTGATAATTTCATCGTAGTTCACATCCCCAGTGATCAACTCAGTGTACCCATCATTTTCAAAATCCGACAGATTTTTAGATTGCATTAATGGTGGTCGAATCAAAATATACGAGTTGCCCTCGCACCAAAACTCCGTATTCCTCATGTTTGATTCTCAAATTCGCATAAAATTCACGGACTACGGATATCACGGCGTCTGGCGGAGACTGTGCTATATCTACCCATCCTCTTCGCACAACTTCCTCGATTATATCGCATTCAAGGTCGCTCATATCTATCCCTCTTTCCTTGATTAAAGATCGAGACATAGTGCTCTCATACACCTTAGAGGCTTCCTCGTTCCAAAATTTGTGAGCATCGTAGGAACGAGACGAGGAAGCCCCATCCTTTGATCTTTTTCTAGGCGGCATAATTTTCAATTTTTGTCCACACCAATAATTAACAATTATAGAGCACAAACCCACCAACAATTGCTTGAAATCTGAAAATTATCCCGAACAATTATAATGTAGAAGAAACGGTACCCTTGAGTGTAGATAATTAACCGGAGATGACGCTCGGCGGTAGCTAGTGGCGGCATCGAGGGGCGGTGATGGTGGTGGCGTGCCTGAGCGGAGACGGTGGCGCCTGCTGTTGAGTGGAGGAGCGGTGGTGGTTGTGGCTTGCAGGTGGTTGTAGGAGATGAGTTGTGTGGAGGTTGTTTGTTTGAGAAGGAGTTGGATGGAAGTTGTGGAGGAGAGGAATAGTTGAGAGGAGAGTTTGGGTGGAGAAAATTTGAGGGAGGCGATTGTTTTGAGGGGAGAAGAAGTTGTGTTTGTATAAAATAGGAGATAGGGTTTTAGGTAGGGACGCGTCGCCCGCGGTCGCGCGAGAAGCGGCGCGGCGCGGCCGCGCGCTGGCTTCTCCAAATAATTGAGCGCGCGCTGTCGCGCGAGATATGGCGCGGCCGCGCGCGCGCCTTGGGTTTCCTGCGTTAATGATTTGTGCGCTGTCGCGCGAGAATTCGCGTTGGGTTGCACGGACTTCTGTGCCTTATGGTTGATGGAGTGCGCGCGGGTGCGCGAGAGTTGGCGCGAGCTGTACCTACCCACGGATAATTAGCGCGCTGCCGCGCGAGATGTTGCGCGATGGCACGCATGCTGCTGTCCCTTGCCTCTCTTTTTTTTTTAGATAACCTGCAAAAATAAAACGGTTCAAATTAATACGCGAATGAAAATAATTAAAAGCAAGAAATAAAAGATAAAATAAAATAAAAGTTATTAAATAAAATAAACAAAAATAAATGCGAGAATTAATCGTGGGTTTCCTCCCACGCAGCGCTTGGTTTAATGTCATCAGCCCGACTACCAGTCCTATTCAATTGGGTTCACCCAGGCTAAGATTGTCAATATTCCTCACTTCAGTTCCATAGTTTGCCATAACCCGCTGTCCATTGACCTTGAAAGTTCGTCCATCACTGCACTTCAACTCGATAGCCCCATGTGGATATACTGTTTCCACTACAAATGGCCCTGACCAACGTGATTTCAGTTTACCAGGAAACAATTTCAGACGAGAGTTGAATAATAGTACTTGTTGTCCTGGTTTGAGCTCCCTTCGGACAATGATTTTGTCATGCCACTTCTTAGTTTGCTCCTTGTAGATTTTGGCATTTTCATAAGCGTCATTTCGGAATTCATCCATCTCACTTAACTGCAGTTTTCTGACATCGCCAGAAGCTTTAGGGTCGAAGTTAAACTTTTTAACTGCCCAAAATGCTCGGTGCTCCAGTTCTAGTGGCAAGTGGCATGCTTTCCCAAATACTAGCCTATAGGGAGACATCCCAATAGGCGCCTTGAATGCGGTCCGATAAGCCCATAACGCATCATCCAACTTCATAGCCCAATCCCTCCGGTTGGTGTTGACAGTCTTTTCCAGTATTTGCTTAATTTCTCGGTTGGATACTTCAGCTTGTCCATTCAACTGAGGATGATATGCTAGTGCCACTTTGTGCTTCACATTGTATTTAGCCAAAAGTGAGTTGAAAATTCTATTGCAAAAATGCGTACCTTCGTCACTTATGATGACTCTCAGCGTTCCAAACCTGGTGAAGATGTTTTTATGCACAAATTTCACTACAACATGAGAGTCATTAGTATTGGTGGCGATTGCTTCCACCCATTTCGACACATAATCAACAGCTAATAGAATGTAAGAATTACCAAAAGAAGGAGGAAAAGGTCCCATGAAGTCTATACCCCAAACGTCAAAAAGTTCCACTTCCAAAACATTTGTCAGTGGTAATTCGTGACGCCTAGAGATGTTTCCTAACCTCTGGCATCTATCACATGATTTTACTAAGGTATAACTATCTTTAAACAAACTAGGCCAATAGAAACCAGATTGCAATACCTTAGCTGCTGTTCGTGACGCTCCAAAGTGTCCACCATATGGTGAAGAATGACACTTCTCCAAAATTTGTTGGGCTTCGAGACCCTCTACGCATCTCCTAATCACTTGGTCAGCACACCTCTTGTACACAAATGGGTCAACCAAATAATAAACTTGATATCATGGACAAACTTCATCTTCTGATGATAGCTCAAATCTGGAGGAACGGTACCACAGGACAAAAAATTTACAATATCAGCAAACCAAGGAATTACAGTGTTTACCTCAAAGAGTTGCTCATCCGGAAAAGTTTCCTGTATAGCTCCCTCTTCTTTCTTCTCCTCTAGCTCAAGCCTCGACAAATGATCAGCTACCTGATTCTCACTACCTTTTTTATCCTTGACCTCAAAGTCAAATTCTTGTAATAGCAAAATCCACCTTATCAAGCGTGTTTTTGCATTTTTCTTGGCGACAAGGTAGCGAATAGCTGCATGGTCAGTGAAAACGATTACCTTTGTGCCAATCAAATAAGGCCTGAATTTGTCGAAGGCAAATACTACTGCAAGCATCTCCTTCTCGGTCGTAGTGTAATTCTTCTGAGCAGCATCCATCGTGCGGCTTGCGTAGTAAATCGCCCTAAACATCTTGTCCCTTCTTTGGCCTAAGACAGCGCCCACCGCATAATCACTTGCATCACACATTAGCTCAAATGGCTCCTTCCAGTCCGGCACTATCATGATCGATTCGGTCACCAATGCCATTTTGATCTTCTCAAATGCCTGCAAACAATCATCATCAAATATAAAAGTCGATTCTTTTTCAAGTAAATTACATAGGGGTTTAGTGATCTTAGAAAAATCTTTAATAAATCTACGATAAAACCCCGCATGTCCTAGAAAGCTCCTTATTCCTTTGATGTTCTTTGGTGGGGGAAGTTTTTCAATTGCAACGACTTTAGCTTGGTCCACCTCTAATCCATTGGACGACACTTTATGTCCAAGAACAATACCCTCTTGGACCATAAAGTGACACTTCTCTCAATTAAGAACTAAGTTCTTATCCTGGCATCTCTGTAAAACAAGGGATAGGTTATGTAAACAATGATCAAACGACGAACCAAATACCGAAAATTCGTCCATGAAGACTTCCATAATTTCCTCCACCATATCTGCAAAAATGGCCATCATGCACCTCTGGAAAGTGGCAGGTGCATTGCATAGCCCAAACGGCATTCTCCTAAAACAAAACGTGCCATAGGGACACGTGAACGTAGTCTTCTCCTGATCTTCTGGTGCTATAGCAATTTGGTTATAACCTGAATAGCCATCTAAAAAACAATAATGACAATAACCAGAAAGTCTATCTAGAATCTGATCAATAAAAGGCAGTGGAAAATGATCTTTACGTGTGGCATTGTTTAACTTTCTATAATCAATACATACTCTCCAACCGGTAACAGTGCGAGTAGATATCAGTTCATCATTTTCGTTTATAACCACAGTTTTCCACCCTTTTTCGGTACAACTTGTACAGGAGACACCCAACTACTATCAGAAATGGCATAAATCACACCAGCATTTAGTAATTTCAGTACCTCATTTTTCACAACATCTTTCATTGCTGGATTCAATCACCTCTGGTGATCCACAGAAGGAGTATATGACTCCTCCATCAAAATTTTATGCATGCATATAGTGGGGCTAATTCCCCTAATATCAGAAATCAACCATCCTAAAGCAGTTTTAAATTTCCTCAATACTCTCAATAATTTATCTTTTTCAGTACAAGTAAGAGAGGAAGAGATGATTACCAGATATGTCGACTTTTCACCTAAAAATGCATAACATAAATGGCTTGGTAGTTCCTTCAAGTCAGGCGAAGGTGCTTTTACCTCAATTTTCTCATTTATATCCAACTCTTCAGGCGGTCCATCTGTTTTTCTTTCCTTCTGAGATGCTTCAAGAGCCAACAGTTGTTCTTTCACTTCCCAATTGTCTTCATCAACAGATCCTGCAGCGCTTGTCAAACAACACTCCAAAGGATCCCTAGTTCCAGCACAATTAAGGGACATACATGAGTCTAAAATATCAATGCTTTTACAAGTGCTTACCTCATTTGATCCCTTCATGGCGTGATAGATATTAAAAATGACTGCTTCTCCGCCAACTCGCGGGGTAAGTTCACCCTTGTGCACATCTATCAATGCCCTTCCAGTTGCCAGAAACGGTCTCCCAAAGATTAATGGAGCATCATGATCCTCTTCCATATCTAAAATCACAAAGTCAGCAGGAAAGATAAATTTATCCACTTTTACCAGTACATCTTCGACGATCCCACGTGGGTACGTGAGACTTCTGTCCGCAAGCTGTAATGTGATAGTGGTAGGTTTGACTTCTCCGAGCTCCAGATCCCTGTAAATAGAAAATGACATCAAATTAATACTTGCTCCTAAATCACATAAAGCTTTACTACATTTAGAACCACCAATAAAGCAAGGAATAGTAAAACTCCCTGGATCTTTTAGTTTCTGTGGTAGTTTCTTCTGCAGTATGGCGCTACACTCTTCAGTAAGGTTCACAGTCTCAAACTCCTGCAGCTTCCTCTTCTTAGACATCACATCTTTGATAAACTTTGCATAATTCGTCATTTGTTCTAAAGCATCAGCAAATGGTATGTTGATGTGTATCTTCTTAAAAATCTCCAAAAATTTCGCAAACTGATCATCCAAATTCTTATTTTTGAATCTCTGAGGGTATGGAAGGGTCGGTTTATATACTGGAGGTCGTTCAACTTCCACTTCTGTCTTGGATTCCTCATTTTTGCTTTCTTCAACTGTCTTCTCACTTTCCACTCTCTCTTTAGGAATTTGTACCTCCAATTACTTTCCACTTCTCAAGGTGACTGCCTTGCACTGTTCTTTTGGGTTAACCTCTGTGTTGCTAGGAAATTGACCCCTATTCTGATCTTTCAACGCATTGGCCAACTGTCCAATTTGAGTTTCCAAAGATTTCATTGTGGCACCCATACTTCCCATGTGAGTCTCCAAGTTATCAAGACGAGACTCAGTCCTTGCCATCCGCTTTCTCGACTCAGCAACAAACGTTCCTACCAAATCCTCAAACGAAGGCTTTCCCTCCCTCTTTGATGTATTGAACCCCGGTGGAGGATTCAACACATTTTTATTATTTGCATAAGAAAAATTTTCATGATTTCTTAATCCTGGATGATACGTATTAGGGGGAGGGTTACCTCAATATCCTCCGAATCCTCCAAAATTTCTGTTGTTGACGTACTGCGCTTCTTCAGGAATAGAATGTTCTTCAGCAACAGTTGATGGACTTTCAGTTTCAGATGTGCTTACCTTATTCATCGCTGCTATTTGAGTGGTCAATGCAGATACCTGAGCAGTGAGTGACGTAATAGGGTCCACAGCATAAACTCCAGCTGTCCTTTTTACTCATGCCCTTTCAGACGGCCACTGGTAGCTATTTATCGTCATCTCTTCCAGCAAGTCGTAAGCTTGCTCGGGAGATTTAGCAAAGATCGTGCCACCAGCTGCAGCATCGACTGTTCCTCTTGTTTGCCCATTTATACCGTTGTAGAATAATTCAATTTGCACCCAGTCTTCGAAGCCATGGTTCGGGCACTTCCTCAACAGCTCCTTGTATCTTTCCCATGCCTCATACAATTGCTCAAAATCAGTCTGCCTGAACGTGCTAATCTCAATCTTCAACTGTGCAGACTTTGCAGGGGAAAGTATTTTGCCAGAAATTTCGTCGCCAGCTCTTGCCAAGTAGTGATACTTCATAAGGGAAGTGATTGAAGCCATCCTCGTGCTTGATCCCAGAGAAAAAACGGAAACAAACACAGTCTAATAATATCATCAGGCACATTATTAATCTTTACCGTAACCGTTATCTCCAAGAAGGTTCTCAGGTGAACGTGAGGACCAGAGGTGGCTGTCCCAGCAAACTGATTTTGCTGAACCATATTGATTAGAGCAGGCTTCAGTTCAAAATTATTGGCGTTGATTGTCCCTCTTGCAATACCAGAGTAATGATTGTTGATAACTGGTCGGATCTCTTATAGGAATCGCCTCTGGCTGGACGTGTCTGTCATTCTCTCTGTTCTCAGCCATTGATTGGATCTCTTCTCTTCTTGCTTTTCTTAATCTTCTCGCAGTTCTTTCGATCTCCGGATCAAAAATAAGCAAGTCAAAGTTTTTCGATCTTAGCATACACTGTCAAGCAGAAAAAATGAGAAACTCAATCAATATAAAATAAAATAAAAAATAAAAGCTCTAAATTAAAATCTAGACTAATTGGTAACAATACTGATATAAATTCAAATTAGACACTCCCCGGCAACAGGGCCAAAAACTTGTTGCGTGTTTTCACTACCGCAAGTGTACGGTGTCAAGTTTTAGTACTGGTTAGAGTACAGATATCGATCCCACGAGGAGTGTGTATAAAAATGTATATCAGTGCTCGTAATTAAAATAGTCTCAACTTTATTTAGAAAATCAAATAAAAGGTTGGTTTGTTTGAACGAATTAATTGAACACAATGAATTAATTAAATCACCGAATTGAGAAATAATAATGAGAGAAAATATCTAGAGAAATGATTTCACAAAGTTTCCGCGATAAATATTCACAGTTGAATTTATATTCCTGAATTCCCATTATTTACTGGCCAAGAACACTTAGGTTATGTTATTCTCCCTTTCTCAAGTGACGAAATATTGTATCTATCAACTTCGATTCAATTATTCCTAATTAGAATCTAAGTTGCATAGATAAATGCAAACAATGTTCTTATTAAGCCTCGCTAAAGTTATACGCCTTCCGAACGCTATAAACATTTAACGATGTGTTCTAATGATCTATAATCCTAGTTCCTCTCCCGAGTTGTAGAATTAATCAAACAACAAACAATTTATGGCCAGTAAATTGCAGTGCAATAAACACAGAGAAACACAAGTAAACATGAAATGGAATTCAATATTATAAAATAACCACGTCAAATCATCGTGTCCACTAAGCTATATCATTATCTAGAATGGGTGATTAGTTCATCACGAAATCGAAATAAAAACGACGCATATTCAAAGTTTTAGACATTGACATATGAGAAAAAAGAAATGCAAAAGACAGATAACAAATCCGAAGTGTCGTCTCTGTCCCCAGATTCGTCGCTCTTCGTCTTTGTAATCGATCTTCGCGTGTCTTGCCTTCGTCTCGCCTTCGCTCCGAGTCTTCTCTCTGTATTTTCGTCCAAAACGACGCGTCCCCTCAGATTGATCTACTTGCACCTTATATATTATTCTGAGACGCGGCGCGCGTGCGGTGGAGGTGGAAATGGCGCGGTGACGCGCGAGCTGCTGTGTCTGGTCGTGCATGTGTGCGCGGTAGCGCTAGAACTGGCACGATGGCGCGTAGGCGTCTGGTCATTCGCTTGTATGGGTGCGTGCGGGTGCGCGAGAGTTGGCGCGATGGCGCGTGATGTTCTGCTCGGGTGACTCATCTTTACGCGCGCGGCTGCGCGTGATGTGGCGCGACCGCGTGCGCACTTCTGTCGATCAGCTTGGTTTCATGCAATGGCGCGGTTGCGCGCGCACCACTGTCCGTTGGTGTGCTCTCGGTTGCGCGGTATGTCGTTTTCTTGGTCCACTTGACTTCGTGTCGTTATTTTCTCCATTCCTGAAAAGACAATCAAAACAAACCAAAACGCATAATTCTGTTCGAAACAAGCATAATTCAAAATGGAATTTAATATAAAATAAGTGCAAATCTTGCACTTATCAGTAATGTATCCTTATTGATTTGCTCATTTATGACCGGCGGTTGGATAGTAATTGTCTTCATTCAATATGCCCGGTTAGACCTTAGATGATTCGCCACTTGTAAAGAACGATACACTGGAGCGGCTGAACTTTGTATCAGCAGTCGGAAACCTGAAATACATATAATATAGTTGTGGTTTCCTGAAACTAATTGATGTTATTTTGTCAATCACCATAACTTAGGATAATTATTCTATCAATTTCTCCCTATTGTATGATGAAAAAACTAAGCTGCAAATCTATACAAAGATTACAAGAACAATGAAAATAATGAGTTGAAAAAATGAATTTCATTAAGGAAATGAAATTTCATTATGCTGGTTCAGAAAAGTAAGTCCTAATACATCTACAGTAAAATATAAAATCTAACGTATATGACTCAAACCACTGCCACCTCATCTATTTCTTTTATTATCTTTTCTTCTTTTTTCTTCAACTGTCTTAGATGCTTCGTATTTTACCCTCTCAGCTCGTCGTTTTTGCTCTTCAATCTTCTCGTAGTCCACCACTTCTCCTTTTTTGGCATCATCACGTTGCATATATTCTAGAATTCCTTGCAATTGGATGCTCAAAGCATCAAACCGCTCATCCATATGCTATCGAACTTGAGCCACTTCGACTTTCAACTCTGCATCCATATTGATTTGCTCTCGAGTAAGTCGAGCTGCCAATTCTCAATCTACAGTGACGACTTGACTTTTAATCTACGATTTATCTACTCCAAAATGTTTTCTTGAGTTTCATGTTTCAGGCGGATATTCGATGCGGGATCGAGGAAAAGAGACCGGCGACGATTTGAGCGATTTGTAAAATGTTGTATTTCATTTCAAGTCAAGAAATTGTCATTTTAAACGATTTATTTAGTTTTAGTATTTTAAAACCTAATTTAATTGTTAGGTGATTTAAGATTTTGAACTTTTCAAAATATTAAGTTGATTTTTTGAAGATTTTAAACTTTGAAATTGAGATATATGTATTTTATTACATTTAGGGTATTAGCATTCTAATTATCATGTAATTGCTTAGTATTTATTTAATTAAGCTAAATAGCCCTAATTATCCTAAATTTATTTTTAAAACACACGCACTCACATTATCACACTCACGCACAAATTCACGACACACACACCCCCACATTGCATTGTCTTTTCATTTCTTTATTTTGTGAGAAAAGTAGGGTTCTTAGAGTTTTCAACAACGTCCATCCCATTCCTTGCTAAGTTCTGTAGATTTCTGCTCATTTTCGCGCAAGAAAATCGTGCATCATCGTCTCCCGATCATCCCCTGTGATCCACCGTGTCGGTATTCGTTATCTTCGAGCGTTTAGATGCAAATGCATGTATATTTTTCGTTCTTGCATTGATCTTGGCATAGTATATGTTTTGATGTTTATTGTGTGTAAAAATTCATGTATGTTGTGCAAAAGTTTGAGCAAAAATGTTTTGAAACGATTTTGGATCAAAATTTTAGATCTCAAAAACGAGTTTGTTGTCATTTCGAGTACTGTGAATTTTCGGTCGACTTTTTAGAAAAACTTTCAACATATAAAACATATTAATTTTCGATACATTTGATTTGATAGTATATTCGTAATTTTATGATAAAAAACGAGAGAGATATGATTTTTATCGTAAAATCGCACGAGATGTAAAATTTATGTGTCACAAAACCCGTCATCCTCTGTTATTTCGAATACTGCGACTTATAGATTGATTTTCTGAAAACAAATTCAACATATGATTTGTATTTCTCTGTGTTATCTTCGTTTTGACAGTAAATTCATAATTTTCGGACAAGAAACGAGTGAGTTATGATCATTCTTGTGCGACTGCTCAAACTGTGTTGGTTTTCAAAAAAATTCGCACAGGGTGGCGCTCGGGCACAAGATTTTACCGCTCGAGCGCCAAGCTCTCTGGAAAAAAAAATTATTTTTTTTTAAAAAAAATTGTCTTGGGCAGGCATGCATAATGTATTAGTATGTTCGACGTGCAAAGATAATATTTTATATTTTTGATGTATGCTAATTGTCTTGTAACCAAATATGAACGTGTTTGGAAGCCGGTGAACGTGCATCCTAGGAACTTTAGGAGCCATGAAGCCTCAAGCATTTTAAACATTGAAACCATGGCTTCATCCTTCATGGCCAGCAATGATGCGAAATTTATGACGAGGGTGTTTGCAGAGTAAGAAGTCGTCATTGAGAATTAATTTAAAGAAACGGTTAGGTAAAATAAGAATGTTAGAATACACGAAAACATAATTGTAGGATTCCCAAGAAATTCTTCGATTTCTTCTTATTTAACGTCCAAAAAAGGCCAATCAAAAATAAAAACGTTTTCCAATATGAATGATCAGTACCTATGAATAGGGTTGAAGCAATTTTCAAGTAATCAAAAAGATTTTGAGTTGATGAAATGAAATATATTTATGATCCGTTTTGACAGACATAAAATCACATGTATGTATGTCACTAGTTAAAATTTAAAATTTTGAAAAGTCAAAAAACTTTAGGTCATTAATATATATTAGTAAAAATAAATACATTTTGAAAATAAATAATAACCGTCATAACAATAAATACAAAATCATCAATTCAAAATATTTAAAAGACCAAAATGACCAAATTTTGGACCGTTACAAATGCTTATTGTGCTTCAAGAAGAAACGATCATAGTATATGATCAAATTAAGCTTTCATAACTTCGGATTGGAGCGGTAAGAATTGTATACTAGTTTGATTAACTATTTTATCCGCTTGACTTTTATTTCTCATAAATATATGTGCTAATTTAAATCAAGAAAATCAAGAATATTACTAAAATAAGAAAACTTAGCGTCAGGAAGTGATTTTGTGAAAATGTGTGCGACTTGTTGATCAGTTGAAATGTGCTCCAACAAGATATTCTTCTTTATTAAACGATCTCGGATGAAACAATGTCTAATATTGACGTGCTTGGTCCGAGAATGTAATACATGATTGTAGGTGATTGTATTGCACTTGTGTTGTCACAGAATATGGGGGACTCAGCCGCTTGAATTCCATAATCTCTCTATTATTGCTGAATCCATATTGGTTCAGCACAACAACTCCCAGCGGCTAAATATTGTGTTTCGGCCGTTGATGCAGTAATTTATGTTTGCTTCTTACTAAACCAAGGTATCAGTCTATCTCCCAAAAACTGACATGATCCGCTGGTGCATTCCATATCAATCTTGCAACTTTCATAATATGCATCTGAATAGCCAATAAGATTAAGACTTGAGTCTTTACGATACCAAAGACCCACACAAGGAGTGCCCTTAAGATATTTTAGAATAATTTTAGTTACAATATAAAAGCGAGCGCACAAATAGACAACAAACATGATATCTGGACGGCTGATTGTCAGATATAGAAGTGATCCTATTAATCCTCTGTACATTTTGATTTCCACTGATAATTTTCCTTCATCTTTTCCTATCTTGATTGATGAACTCGTTGGGGTCGTAGAAACTGTGAAATTCTCCATGCCAAACTTTTTGAATAAATATTTTTAAACTTGTTCTAACTGATGAAGATGTCATTTTCTAAATGTTTGACTTGCAACTTGAGAGAGAATGTGAGTTGTCTCATCATGCTCATTTCAAATTTTTCTTGCATCATCTTGGAGAATCTCTTACACAACTTTGGATTAGTTGAACAAAAAATTATGGCATCAAAATAAATTTGAACAAGTAAAGCATGATCACTTTTAATAATTTTAAATATGGTTTTATCAATCGTTCTAATTACAAAATCATGGTCAAGAAATAATTAAGAACCGTATCATACCATGCACGAGGAGCTTGTTTTATACCACACAATGCCTTATCAAGTTTATAAACAAAGCTAGGATGAATGTGGCTAACAAAACTAGGAGGATCTTCCATATGTACTTCTTCATTTAACATACCGTTAATAAATTCCGTGTTAACATTCATTTGATAAACTTAAAGTCCTTAAAGGCTATATAAGCAAGAAACATTCTAATAGCCTCAAGTCTAGCTGCATGAGAAAAGTTTAATCAAAATCTATTTCTTATTCATATCATTATCTTTATGCAACAAATCTTGCTTTATTTCTTATTACCGAACTACTCTCATCCATTTTATTTATAAACATTGATATAGTTCCAATAGCTTGTTCATTAGCCAATCAGGGAACTAGATATCAAACTTTACTTCTATAAAATTGGTTAAGTTCTTCATGCATTGCATTTATCCGATTAGAATCTCCTAAGGCTTCATCTAACAAAAACTCATCTATCATTTATTTTCTAGTTCTGAGAGGAGTGGTCGTATTACCGATGACCAGCTCGAATGAATGATTTTTATTCCACCGGAGACTTATTCCACGTGGATTTGGATCTTGTTTTTGCATATCTGGATCTTCATTGTGAGAATCTTCAATATCCTTCTCTTGATGTATTTCGGTATGACGATTAATCATCGGCTCAACTTCTTCAACAACTTGATTATGTACAGGTTCATCATAGACGACTGGACTTGCTTCAAATATGATTTCAACCGTTCTTCTAAAATCTATCTCATAGTCGCTGCTTGAATGAAGGTAGTAGCATCTAATATATTACTCGAGTTTTGCATATTGCTACTATAATTATCATGAGAGATAGATGACTCATAAAAAAAATATCCACAGACTCTTTTAAGGTTAAAGTTCGATGATTATAAAATCTATACGTTTTACTAACAAAAGAGTATCCTAAAAGTATAACAGCGTCAGATTTAACAAGAAAGTGGTTAAATGAATTTTTCTTTTTTTACGAATGAAACACTGACAACCAACATGCGGAAGTATGAAATATCGGGTTGTTTGCCAGTCTAGATCTCATATGGAGGTTTCTCGGGATTTTTTTTAACCATTGATCTGAATAGTGTGTAGCATGTTGTGTACATATCTTCTACCCAAAACCTTTGAGAGATATTAGATTCAGCTAGCATAGTTCGAACTGCTTCTATGAGTCTTATATTTGTTCTCTCTGCAACTCCATTTTGTTAAGGTGATCTAACAGCCAAAAGCACATTCTTAATTTCATTATATTCCAAATAGGTTTCAAGGAGTCTATTAATGAATTCAGTTCCTTTGTCACTCTTTATCCCATCCTTTGTCACTCTTTATCCCATCCACCACTGTGGTTTTCTCATTTTGTAACCGTTTGAGAATCTTGATTAGTTAGGCAGTGGCCCGATCTTTTGAACTTAAGAAGATTACCCAAGTAAATCTTGAAAAAAAATATACAATCAACAGGGTATACTTCTTTCCCCTAGGCTCATCACATGTATTGGACCAAAGAAATCTATGTGAAGAAGTTCCAAACATCGGACTATTGAGTTTCTCCTTTTGTTCTTGAAAGTTTATCTGACATGCTTATCTAACTGGCATGAAGAACTAAATTTATCCTTAGTGAAATCAATGTTAGGTGGTATCGAGACCAGTTTTTGCTTACTCAAGATGGAAATAGATTTGAAATTTAAGTGATTGAGCCGTTTATGCCATAACCAAATTTTATTACCATGTAAAACAACAAAACACATAGGAGAAACAATTTTGTCATCATTCTAGCTTACTTTATAGGTGATTTGTTCTCTTTGTTCGATTAACATAACATATCCATTGTCTGATTTAACCATTCATGTGTGATTCTGAAATTCTGTAGAGTAACTATTGTCACATAGTTGACTAATACTAATCTAATTATAAAATAAATTTTTAACTAATAAAACATATTTAGTAATTCTCTTGACATGAAAATTT
This sequence comes from Primulina eburnea, assembly GCF_022965805.1. Lineage (NCBI taxonomy): Eukaryota > Viridiplantae > Streptophyta > Magnoliopsida > Lamiales > Gesneriaceae > Primulina > Primulina eburnea. The sequence continues at coordinate 35,016,414 of NC_133103.1, read as the reverse complement.
TACCCTTGCCTACATCCTTACCCTTGGAGTTGTCACAAAAAGTGATTTTTTGTCCTTTGTAATCAATGACCTTGGATAGTAGCTTGATGTCAACTGTCATGTGTCTTGAACATACATTGTCAAGAAATCATATTGATTCTTTGATGATGTTTTTCTTTGAGCGTGCATCAATTAGTAAGACTTTTGATACCCAAAACTAGTTGGTTCCTGAATGGATTAACCTATTCAAAACTGACACTTGAATTAGTATAATTGGCTTGCTCCTCTATGTATCCAAAAGAGTGAGCCTGTTCATAAACCAGTGAAGCTGTGTGACATGTTTTTTCTCTCACCATATGTTTTAGGCCGTTAATCCTTCCCATTCAGTTTGTATCTCTTTTGAAAATGTTTATAGTTGTGGTAACAACTAGGCATTCCCTTCACAGAGTAATGTCCCGTTGGAATTTGTTTCAAGTGAAAGAAATTCGAGCATGTGGAACCAGATTGAATTTGTCTGCATTTAAGCCATGTCTGGTTGGACTTAGAACTTTCCGGTTCGATGTAACTTATACTCCTATTTTAACCTTATTCTCACAATTTACATTCTTTTTGGGTTGGGCTTATTGCTGATAGTGTTCATATATCATGCTAGATCAAACAAAGTTTACCATCTTAGACTTGACATTATCTAGACATGATTGATTACCCAGCTCAAAAGTACTACATCATTATTACAACTAGAGTTGCTTGACTTTTCGTATAGGTTTTTGTTTTTCTTTTTTGGCTTTCTCGAACTATTGCAAAAGTATTTTATACTCAATATACCATGCTATGCAATTTCATGACAACATCTAATGTAAATTCATCTATGTCAAAATTCAAATACCATGACATCGGAAATTTTCAACTCAGCATCTGAAGTCTCCGGCTCAAAATCTACCATGAGACAAAGGACTTCTCATCACCACTCTCGCTGGTAGATGTCTCTAATCTTGATTTCTCCAAGTCTGAATCGGCCCACTTGCTCTTGTTTTCCTCATTAACTAGAGCTTTTTGACCCTTTTTTCTTCTTGTAAGATTTGTTCTCATCTTTGGACCACTGCCTCTTAAAGGACTTATTATCATCTTTCTTAGACATGTTACAGTCTGTAATGAAATGACCCTTCTTTCCACAATCAAAACAAGCTTGATTATCATAATCTTGATCCTTTTTATCAAATGGTTTAAATTTAGACTAATTTCTACTCATGAATTTGCCAAACTTCTTAAAAAATAAGGGCATTGCTTCATTACATATCTGGTTAGTGGATTTCCTACTGGAAGCTTCTTCATTAGCAGTTGGAGTTGGTGTTGTGGCGGCTAGAGCTTTGGTGGGTTGGGGAGTTGATAGCTCTTCTTCTGCCCGATCTGCAGCTCAAACTCGTATGCTTTGAGATCATCAAATAGGTTTTGCAGCTCTAGCTTGCTAAGATAATTGTCATAGGTACCATATATATTTACATTCACATTCTCTGAGAAGTGCTCTCATTATCTTCAAAGAAAAATCACGGTTAGATTATTCTATAACAACTAATGCTAGTTCAATAACAATACTTCTAATTTGTTCATCAAATTCACTTAGGGTTCGCTTGGTTAGTAGGATGTGATAATTGAATGATTAATAATTTGATTGATAAATGTTTGATATGATAGATATTTAATTTGAGAGATATATAATATCATGTGTGGTGTGAATTTAACAAGAGAGATAAAATGATAATAAATATTGTAATGACCAAAATACCCTTCATCTTATATTTTAATTTATTTCCCATTATTGTTATTTCTCCCCTAACCTACTGCCTGTTTGCCAAAAAATCACACGCCAATTGGAACTCTCCATTTTGTTCGTCCCTCAAGATTGAAAGGTGAGATGAGATCCGTGAAAGATCTGAATCGAAGAGTCAACAGAAAACATGAGCATGTTGTTCTGAGTTTATTTATTTTTTTTACAGTTGTCAGCCAGACCCCATTGAAATGGAGATGTTGCAATCGGTGGAGAAGCATCTAAGCTGGTGTGCAGATTCCCGAAAAGTTGCAATTGGATAAGCACATTAAGGGAAGCTGATGCTGTAATAGCTTCTGGAGTTGATGCGGCACCTCAGGTCCTCTTTCTCGATTCTGAACTGGTTGAATTTGAATTTACAGCTTTTTGCCCGAGGGCAGAAGTTTACTTGAAGCTTGACAAACTAGAAGACGCCATCATAGCCATGCCAAAAATCCCTTCGTTGGTTGACCCCTTTCAATTTCGAAGCGATTCAGCAGCGGTCAACACGATTCTTCTGAACAAATGAAGACGACGACGAGTAGAAGAGACCCACATGTAATTTTTGTATTTACAATTAGGGGTATTTTGGTGATTACTCTTCTTGAGTGTAGCCGGATTGTTATTATCCATCTTCCAAGGTATGGATTTGTTCTCCAACTGAAACAGTAAAATAGTCCCAGAGATAGTCAATCTCAAATTTACAAATCAAAGCAAACAAAATATTAATAAATAATCCAATCTTAATAACACCTACCAAACTGGGTCTTAGAGTCTCGCCAAGATTCATCTTTGCATTGTCGAAATTCTGGATTTTAACAATCAGTTTGTTTTCTTTAGTTTGATAGTTTTCTTCGCAAACTTGGGTCAGTTTTTCTTATATCTATTTTGTCGTGGAACATTTTGTAATGCCCGGAAATTTAATCCCAGTAATCTGTAATTATTGATTTATAATTGATAGGATTACAAAAGGATTAATCGGGACATTGAGAAAAGAATTAGAAATGAAATGGTGAAGGTGAGGCCGAGGGGACACCGCACCCACGGCCTAGGAAGCACCGCACCCGCGGTGCTAACATGACCGCACCCGCGGTGCAGCAACGACCGCACCCGCGGTGCTGCGTGTTGCGCGGAAATTGTGCCACTTCGCCTTATGCATGAACGGATATATATAGCAGCATGCAAGTCGGTTTTCAGAAGGTAAAAATCGAGAAAGGGTCGAGGGAGATTTGTGAAAAATCCTTACGCCTTTATCTTTCAATCCGTCCGTCCAAATTTGAATCCGACTTCGGTATTGAGTTCCTGGCAACGTAGGCTACAACTGGACGTAAGTTTTACTACATTTTGACATGTTTTAGAATTATGATATTGTCAGAATTGAATGAAATTCATATATGATGTTCTTGACATATGAGACATTATAGAATCGAAGTCAGACTAAGAAACGGACTGATTATGGAATTGTTATGAATTTTTAGGGTATATTGATTTATACCAGACAGATCTGAATTGTGATTGGATTACAGATGGTATCAGATATGGGTTATGGATTGTAACTATTATCTGTTAAATTGGTATTGACGGGGATATTGAAATTGTACCGTTATACCGTTGATTTGAATTAAATCCAGATTCATCAGATTGTTATTGAGTTGAACGGTATATTGACATGAGATTATTGATATTGTCATTGCCAGACAGGCTGTGAGTTCAGGACATCAACTGAAACGTCCTGATCTTTTTATTGCTTTAAAAGTACTAGAATTTTTTTTTTTTTTTTAAACCTCACATAGCATTCGGCCGAACCACAAAATTTCATAAAATATTATAGAGCCTTTTTAAAATTAAAACCACCAACTATATATTTGAGAAATGCAGCCCATACTATAATCTCTCAAAAATCTCTCAAACAATAAATAAAAGTCGTACACTCTTTTAACAGAAATCATAAACATATATGCGGAAACTAGCGTCGGTCCTCGGGTCATGTGCACCTTCAGTCCAGTTGGATCATCCGTCAAGTCCTCCCTCAATGTCACCTGCATCCATCACACCTAGTGAGTCTAAAGACTCAACACATCATAATCTTGATAACGAGTAATACGTAATACAGTCAACACATAACAGTGAAAAATACTTATACTTAAAATATCATTTTCATGAAGATGCATAAACTTGAACATAAACATTTTCATAAATATTTTCATGATGCATAAAACTTTAAACATAAACATTTTCATGATATGCATAACATAAACCTTAACTTTTTCCTTTTCCTCAACATGACATAAATCCTTTAAACATAATCATAACATTTTCCTTTATCCTCTGTTGAATTCAGATCGTTAATTGTGACTTTCCTCTCATGACATGACCTCTCGATGGATCCATCAGAAATATAACCACAGTACTGGGCGGCGGGGGACACCAGCAACACTCTCACCGGTCAACTGGGCCCTGGCCTAACATGAATCGAATAGAAATACGATCGTCGGGGCTCCCAATGGGCTTTCCCCTCACGACATTCCTATCCTAACCTCAAACCTCATAACCTCTTAACCTCTTGTTCGCAATAATGGAAACACGATCGTCGGGCTCCCACTGGGACCATCACCCTCACGATATCGCCACTATTGACGAACTAGTCACAATCACTTCACTTCATTCAACGTATTTCATTCACATCACTTATTAAAACGTGCATAACACAACATTTTCATTTTTTTGAAACCAAGCATGCAACATGTATTTTAAATGTCTTCTTCAATCATGAACATTCTTTAGACATTTAAAAATCAGCATTTAATCATGAGAAATTCATAAACATTTCAAAATCATCATAATAACATAAAAACAGCATTTCGGGCACTGCCATGACCTTTACAAATTTCTAGGTGTAAAATGACCGTTTTACCCCTGGCCTCGACATTTTACGTTTTCGATTATTTTCTTGATTTCATGACTCTAACATGTCCCAAATAATTATTTAAGCTTACGTAAATTTTCTCATATTTCTATTTAGCTTAATTCGATGACTTTTAAATTAATCTTTAAATGTGACGTATTGATGTGTTTTAATCTCGAATTAAGCCAAACTTTCATATAAAATTCCCAAATTAAAAACTTAGACTTATAATAATTATTTAAGCTTAAATCTAATTTTTCATGATTTTAAGAAGCATAAAACTAGACTTTTCAATTAACTCGCTAATTAGTGTTTCGTGCGGCGATTAAATTCCGAATAAATCCAAAACTCATTATTTTGACCCCAAATTTTAAACATAACTTTTTTATGATTTATTCTACCCTTTCAAGTCGTGAGCCACCCCCGTGGACCCTTGGATCATTTTTTTGTTCTTTAATTTTCGTTTTCGACCCTTTATCGAACATACCGAGCCATCTCCCAATTTACCCGAGCCACGCCCGAGCCACCTTGAGCCAAACCCGAGCCAACCCATCTAGGAACCTACCTGACCAAGCCCAGCCCCTGGAACCTAGCCCAAACTCGCAAAAACCCTGCTGTAACTTGGCCCATGTTTCTGCATGTGTGTGTGTCTTGTGTTCTAGTTGTACTAGGACTCCTAGCTAGTCTAGGACTCTACCAACCGAGCCACTACCGAGCCCACCTGACCCTAACCATCCCTGGACCACGCCCAGACTAGACCCAGACCAGACCAAGCCCCTAAACCCAGCAGCGACCCACTGAATTTGGACAGCAACCTCTCGCCTACTTGCTGTCATGATCCTCACTCTCACGTTTTTGATGCTAGGCTTCTACCCATCGAGCCACTCCTTGAACCATCCCCTCAAGCACCCTCCTAGAACCCTAAGGACGTAACCTAGCCCAGCCCAGACCCCCTGGACGAGCCACTTCTTCCTGCACCAGCTTCTGCACAACCTGCGCCACCCTCCCTAAATTCTCGGGTGGGAGTCCTAGCAAGCTAGGACTCCTTCCCCAGCCCTTGGCCCGAGTCCTAGCTTGGCTAGGACTCTTCCCTAGACTCCCTCACGACCTTGGCTAAGCCCTGATCCCAACCGAACCCAAGCCCAGCCAACAAACCCATAGAACCGAACCCATGACCACATGTGACAGCAAGTTTCTTTTCCGGTTGCTTCATGATCGTGTGTGGTGTTTAGGTGATGTTCTAGGACTCTGTAATTCATGAAAAACGTTGCCTAAACATGTCCTAATCATGGCAGCCCCTTAAACACATAATAAACATGATTTTGGAGATTGAAAACACCACTTTAGAACCCATAAGCATGAGGTTACGAAAATTCTGAAAAAAAATCCTTCATGTTCTTCATGCATGTAATAATTCAAACATTAATATGATATGATGGATGAGAAAAGGAGATGTATGGCGTGCCTTTGCGTTGTTTACGCGCGAATAATCGTTGACGACGAAGAACGGATCGAAACCAAGGCTTAAACTCTCTTGAACCCACCAAAATCCCTTTGAAACTTTCTGAAATTTGTGTCTGTACTGTGCCGTGAGGGGGTGGGGTGTTTCTGAATTTTTAAATTGGAGTTGCCGTGAGTTTTATAAGAGTGCATGGGGTAGGTTTAGGTGTTTTATAACAATAAAATTAGCTAATTAACTTACTAACTAGGCTTAGGCCCATTAAGCCAATAAATTAAGCCCATTAGTCTAATTAGGATTTAAATAAAATAATACCAAAGTTTTTCTTTAATTAAATGTGTGAATTTATTAGCCGGGTTGCCAAAAAGTTCGTATTTTATTTGAAAATCCAATACCGATAAGAATTACGTTCCGGTGTATAAAATCACCTCACAACCCCTATTCTTTCGAAATCTACTTAAAAACATCGACCTCATTTTAAATAATTAAAAATAATCATTTAATAAAATCATTTTACATTTTTCAGCCCTCGGTCCCCGTTCCTCGATCGTCACTTGAATATTCCTTAAAAATACATTTTAATGCACCCATGTAGAAAATATAATTTAAACATGCAATTATGCACCACATAATTAATTAATGCAATTAAACCAATTAATTAAAATACAAAAGAATTTAATAATTGCATGCATGTGGTTTGCGTGGACTTTAAAATTTTCGGGGCGTTACAATCTTCCCCCCTTAAATTGAATTTCGTCCTCGAAATTCGCTTATCCTTAATAACCAAAGCTTTAGACTTAGTTCTAGTATCCCAAAAATCCATGCTTTCCGCTGCGCTTACTCTGATAAAACTTAAACTCTAGAATGTCCTTACGTCTCTTTATCCCAATTAACTTTTCCTTCTTAAATCCTTATTTTCAAATCGCACTTAAAAGGACCCAAATACTTAGTGCTATTACCATTATAACCTCGAATTTCAATTTTTCTTACGATTCCCAATATTAAAATATTAATAACCATACATATCATATATTACTTTTCTTAATTTATACCCAAAATGTTCATCAACTTATCAAATTTAAATTTTAAAATTCCAAACGCATCCGCTAACGCTTAAATTTTTCAAGCCTAATATCGATTCATCCTTAAAAATCCTTGATTCAAATTCCTTATAACATTATAACCCAAGATATCCTTATGTTCCAAATATTCTTAAAAGTCTAAATAATCAAAATTCTTACCATATAACCCATTCAATTCGCACTTATTGCTAAACAAATCCCCAAATTCCTTAATATTCGCAAAATAAATTCTTAATTTCCTCGAAATTATCTTAATTGGTCCTTACTTACAAAAATCTTACAGTTAACCCATAAATTCTCGGTATTCTTAATTTTCTTCTACAGTTTTCCCATGACATAATTTCAATAAACTTAAACTTATTTACCCAAAGATAAATTTCTATAACCAATCTTACTTTTCATCAACTTAAAATCCCAATTTATCTTTTTTCCTTATTCCCAAAGTCGTTGTAATCCTCGAATAATTATTCCTTATGTCTAATTCCCAAAAATTAATTCGACTAGTAACCATGAATCATAAATATTTTCTTAGAAAATCTACATATTCCAAAAATAGAACGTCGATACTAAAACCCAAAAATCAACATCGTCCAATTCCACCACAAAGCCAACATGCGTTAAAATAAAATAATTTTCATTTCATAATGTATCACAAATAAAAATTCTAAAACATATAAATCATAACTTATCATAAAACTATTAAACATGTAGCGTAAACATATAATTCATATAATTATGCAGGTAAAATCATAAAATCATATAAAGCATTTAAACTTACAACTTTGAGGCTTGACGACTGATCTTCCCGGCGCTGACGGAGGCACAACCTTTTACAGGAACCATTGCTCTGATACCAACTGAAACGTCCTGATCTTTTTATTGCTTTAAAAGTACTAGAATTTTTTTTTTTTTTTTTAAACCTCACATAGCATTCGGCCGAACCACAAAATTTCATAAAATATTATAGAGCCTTTTTAAAATTAAAACCACCAACTATATATTTGAGAAATGCAGCCCATACTATAATCTCTCAAAAATCTCTCAAACAATAAATAAAAGTCGTACACTCTTTTAACAGAAATCATAAACATATATGCGGAAACTAGCGTCGGTCCTCGGGTCATGTGCACCTTCAGTCCAGTTGGATCATCCGTCAAGTCCTCCCTCAATGTCACCTGCATCCATCACACCTAGTGAGTCTAAAGACTCAACACATCATAATCTTGATAACGAGTAATACGTAATACAGTCAACACATAACAGTGAAAAATACTTATACTTAAAATATCATTTTCATGAAGATGCATAAACTTGAACATAAACATTTTCATAAATATTTTCATGATGCATAAAACTTTAAACATAAACATTTTCATGATATGCATAACATAAACCTTAACTTTTTCCTTTTCCTCAACATGACATAAATCCTTTAAACATAATCATAACATTTTCCTTTATCCTCTGTTGAATTCAGATCGTTAATTGTGACTTTCCTCTCATGACATGACCTCTCGATGGATCCATCAGAAATATAACCACAGTACTGGGCGGCGGGGGACACCAGCAACACTCTCACCGGTCAACTGGGCCCTGGCCTAACATGAATCGAATAGAAATACGATCGTCGGGGCTCCCAATGGGCTTTCCCCTCACGACATTCCTATCCTAACCTCAAACCTCATAACCTCTTAACCTCTTGTTCGCAATAATGGAAACACGATCGTCGGGCTCCCACTGGGACCATCACCCTCACGATATCGCCACTATTGACGAACTAGTCACAATCACTTCACTTCATTCAACGTATTTCATTCACATCACTTATTAAAACGTGCATAACACAACATTTTCATTTTTTTGAAACCAAGCATGCAACATGTATTTTAAATGTCTTCTTCAATCATGAACATTCTTTAGACATTTAAAAATCAGCATTTAATCATGAGAAATTCATAAACATTTCAAAATCATCATAATAACATAAAAACAGCATTTCGGGCACTGCCATGACCTTTACAAATTTCTAGGTGTAAAATGACCGTTTTACCCCTGGCCTCGACATTTTACGTTTTCGATTATTTTCTTGATTTCATGACTCTAACATGTCCCAAATAATTATTTAAGCTTACGTAAATTTTCTCATATTTCTATTTAGCTTAATTCGATGACTTTTAAATTAATCTTTAAATGTGACGTATTGATGTGTTTTAATCTCGAATTAAGCCAAACTTTCATATAAAATTCCCAAATTAAAAACTTAGACTTATAATAATTATTTAAGCTTAAATCTAATTTTTCATGATTTTAAGAAGCATAAAACTAGACTTTTCAATTAACTCGCTAATTAGTGTTTCGTGCGGCGATTAAATTCCGAATAAATCCAAAACTCATTATTTTGACCCCAAATTTTAAACATAACTTTTTTATGATTTATTCTACCCTTTCAAGTCGTGAGCCACCCCCATGGACCCTTGGATCATTTTTTTGTTCTTTAATTTTCGTTTTCGACCCTTTATCGAACATACCGAGCCATCTCCCAATTTACCCGAGCCACGCCCGAGCCACCTTGAGCCAAACCCGAGCCAACCCATCTAGGAACCTACCTGACCAAGCCCAGCCCCTGGAACCTAGCCCAAACTCGCAAAAACCCTGCTGTAACTTGGCCCATGTTTCTGCATGTGTGTGTGTCTTGTGTTCTAGTTGTACTAGGACTCCTAGCTAGTCTAGGACTCTACCAACCGAGCCACTACCGAGCCCACCTGACCCTAACCATCCCTGGACCACGCCCAGACTAGACCCAGACCAGACCAAGCCCCTAAACCCAGCAGCGACCCACTGAATTTGGACAGCAACCTCTCGCCTACTTGCTGTCATGATCCTCACTCTCACGTTTTTGATGCTAGGCTTCTACCCATCGAGCCACTCCTTGAACCATCCCCTCAAGCACCCTCCTAGAACCCTAAGGACGTAACCTAGCCCAGCCCAGACCCCCTGGACGAGCCACTTCTTCCTGCACCAGCTTCTGCACAACCTGCGCCACCCTCCCTAAATTCTCGGGTGGGAGTCCTAGCAAGCTAGGACTCCTTCCCCAGCCCTTGGCCCGAGTCCTAGCTTGGCTAGGACTCTTCCCTAGACTCCCTCACGACCTTGGCTAAGCCCTGATCCCAACCGAACCCAAGCCCAGCCAACAAACCCATAGAACCGAACCCATGACCACATGTGACAGCAAGTTTCTTTTCCGGTTGCTTCATGATCGTGTGTGGTGTTTAGGTGATGTTCTAGGACTCTGTAATTCATGAAAAACGTTGCCTAAACATGTCCTAATCATGGCAGCCCCTTAAACACATAATAAACATGATTTTGGAGATTGAAAACACCACTTTAGAACCCATAAGCATGAGGTTACGAAAATTCTGAAAAAAAATCCTTCATGTTCTTCATGCATGTAATAATTCAAACATTAATATGATATGATGGATGAGAAAAGGAGATGTATGGCGTGCCTTTGCGTTGTTTACGCGCGAATAATCGTTGACGACGAAGAACGGATCGAAACCAAGGCTTAAACTCTCTTGAACCCACCAAAATCCCTTTGAAACTTTCTGAAATTTGTGTCTGTACTGTGCCGTGAGGGGGTGGGGTGTTTCTGAATTTTTAAATTGGAGTTGCCGTGAGTTTTATAAGAGTGCATGGGGTAGGTTTAGGTGTTTTATAACAATAAAATTAGCTAATTAACTTACTAACTAGGCTTAGGCCCATTAAGCCAATAAATTAAGCCCATTAGTCTAATTAGGATTTAAATAAAATAATACCAAAGTTTTTCTTTAATTAAATGTGTGAATTTATTAGCCGGGTTGCCAAAAAGTTCGTATTTTATTTGAAAATCCAATACCGATAAGAATTACGTTCCGGTGTATAAAATCACCTCACAACCCCTATTCTTTCGAAATCTACTTAAAAACATCGACCTCATTTTAAATAATTAAAAATAATCATTTAATAAAATCATTTTACATTTTTCAGCCCTCGGTCCCCGTTCCTCGATCGTCACTTGAATATTCCTTAAAAATACATTTTAATGCACCCATGTAGAAAATATAATTTAAACATGCAATTATGCACCACATAATTAATTAATGCAATTAAACCAATTAATTAAAATACAAAAGAATTTAATAATTGCATGCATGTGGTTTGCGTGGACTTTAAAATTTTCGGGGCGTTACATCAACTGAGCCAGAAACCGACGAAAGAAAGGTATAAGTCAATGTGGTATTGGGAGATGGACTTGAGTCGGTTTGGACTTGGGTTTCCCTAAATCACATACTTTACTTTATTGCATTGATATTTGCATTGAATTGATGATATACTTGTTCTCTTGATTTTAGATGACAGGTAGTAGACGATTTATCTTGTGACAGAAGTGCCGGATAGTGGTGGTATCGCCAAGGCACATTGCACGATGTCTCAAGATAGGTTATTAAAGATAGAACTGTAGTCCATGACGGATAGGTCAGGACACCGGATGTTTGATTATATCGAGTAATAGGAAATGGGAATTCGTCTATTACGGAATTCGATATAGGAATACCAGGATACTGGTTATATCGAGTAATAGGAATACGGTTCCTTCTATTACGGAATTCGATATAGGAATACCACATCTGGAAACCGGGATCCCTAGACTAGGATTGAGTCTAGTCTGAATTATGAGTTATCTCGACAGATTGATATTGATTATGTTTCAGATTTTGATACATATATCTGTTACCTGATTACATGCTTTATATTGTTTTATATGATTGCATGTTTCTTTGATTTATACTGGGATTATATTCTCACCGGTATATCCGGCTGTTGTCTTGTCTGTATGTGCATTTGACAACAAGTGGGACAGGATCAGGGTCCAGGAGATGAGGAGAGATCGTGATTAGAGTGGAGGCTCCGGACTTGGATTAGAGATAGGGTTGAACACTTGACATTAGTTGTTAAACCTTAGTTTATTTTGAATGCATGCAGTACAGGACTCGTATTGTATTTTATACGGATATGTATATGAGTTTGATTTCACTACGTTCCGCATTTTAAAAAAAAAATTTAGACCCTGTTTTTAATTGATTAATTAGTCCCAATTATGATTAAGAACTTGATTAGCGTCCGGGTCCCCACACATTTCTTTGTCTTGCTAAATATATTCTTGTCAAGGGTCTTGTAAAGAATGTTCTTAGCTACGTTGCTAAGGTTAGATTTTTTCTTGTCATCAGTAATCCATTCTGATCATCAATATGTGTTTCTCGATCATTTGTGATGCGCCCTCGGTCGACACAACTGCTATATTTTTTTTTTCAGAATCTTTATCATACCGTTAGTGATGACATATCATATGTCATAATCTTGAGTAGCTAGATGTGACAGCATTGAAATTTTCCAATCGTCCTATTTTATTTTGAGAACATTGGGATCTTATTAAAAGATGTCATATCAATTATATAGTTATCAAAGTTCTAGGAAAACCCTATTTGATACCAATTTTTGGGATCAGAACAGAGTTTAGAGGGGGAATGAATAAAATCTGTAAAATATTTCTTAAAGACGAGCCGTTTTAATATTTTTTAATCTTTTAAAACTAATATCCTTGAACGGCTAGATGTTGAAAGATAAACATTCCTATTTCGCCTCTTCTTTCATTTAGAAAGGATTCTACTAAAAGACTTTGGTTTTACAATTTTTTGTAACAATTCATTTTCAGTTGGAAACACTTAGTGACCACTTTGCAAGTCTAGTTGGAATAATATGATATTAGTTCGGGTAGATCAATTTAAAATATTAAAAAATTGTAGAGTTTAAAATTCTAGCCCAGGCAGAGCCATATTTCTGGCTCGGCCACTGGAAATGTCTCATGAATAAAGATCGTGACATCGTCTCACATGAAATCTACTTAGTTAGTATAGCCTTTTTATATTTGTTTTCACATAGACATCTATCACCACTCTCGCTGGTAGATGTCTCTAATCTTGATTTCTCCAAGTCTGAATCGGCCCACTTGTTCTTGCTTTCCTCATTAACTAGAGCTTTTTGACCCTTTTTTCTTCTTGTAAGATTTCTTCTCATCTTTGGACCATTGCCTCTTAAAGGACTTATTATCATCTTTCTTAGACATGTTACAGTCTCTAGTGAAATGACCCTTCTTTCCACAGTCAAAACAAGCTTGATTATCATAATCTTGATCATTTTTATCAAATGGTTTACTCATGAATTTACCAAACTTCTTAAAAATAAAAGCATTGCTTCATTACATATCTGGTTAGTGGATTTCCTACTGGAAGCTTTTTCATTCGCAGTTGGAGTTGGTGTTGTGGCGGCTAGAGCTTTGGTAGGTTGGGGAGTTGATAGCTCTTCTTCTGCCCGATCTGCATCTCAAACTCGTATGCTTTGAGATCATCAAATAGGTTTTGCAGCTCTAGCTTGCTAAGATAATTGTCATAGGTACCATATGTATTTACATTCACATTCTCTGAAAAGTGCTCTCATTATCTTCAAAGAAAGATCATGGTTAGATTATTCTTTAACAACTAATGCTAGTTCAATAACAATACTTATAATTTGTTCATCAAATTCACTTAGAGTCTCGCCAGGCTTCATCTTTGCATTGTCGAAATTCTGGATTTTAACAATCGGTTTGTTTTCTTTAGTTTGATAGTTTTCTTCGCAAACTTGGGTAAGTTTTTCTTATATCTATTTTGTCGTGGAACATTTCTTTTTCTTGCTAAATATATTCTTGTCAAGGGTCTTGTAAAGAATGTTCTTAGCTACGTTGCTAAGGTTAGATTTCTTCTTGTCATCAGTAATCCATTCTGATCATCAGTATACCATCCTGACCAGTGTTTCTCGACCATTTGTGATGTGCCCTCGGTCGACACAACTGCTATATTTTTTTTCAGAATCTTTATCATACCGTTAGTGATGACATATCATATGTCATAATCTTGAGTAGCTAGATGTGTCAGCATTCGAATTTTCCAATCGTCCTAATTTTATTTTGAGAACATTGGGATCTTATTAAAAGATTTCATATCAATTATATAGTTATCAAAGTTCTAGGAAAACCCTATCTGATACCAATTTTTGGGATCAGAATAGAATTTAGAGGGGGAATGAATAAAATCTATAAAATATTTCTTAAAGACGAGCCGTTTTAATATTTTTTAAGCTTTTAAAACTAATATCCTTGAACGGCTTGATGTTGAAAGATAAACATTCCTATGTCGCCTCTTCTTTCATTTAGGAAGGATTCTACTAAAAGACTTTGGTTTTACAATTGTTTGTAACAATTCATTTTCAATTGGAAACACTTAGTGACCACTTTGCAAGTCTAGTTGGAATAATATGATATTAGCCCGGGTAGATCAATTTAAAATATTAAAAGATTGTAGAGTTTAAAATTCTAGCTCGGATAGAGCCATATTTCTGGCTCCGCCACTGGACATGTCTCATGAATAAAGATCGTGGTATCGTCTCACATGAGATCTACTCGGTTAGTATAGCCTTTTTATATTTGTTTTCACATAGACATCTATCAATAATTTGATGGTTGATCCAAAAGGAGAACCGAGACAATCCTACGCCAATAATCGTTAAGAGTTTAAATTTATAATTATACCAAAATTAATTGATTATTTCACAATATATCTAGTTGAACCACTAACTTTTTCTTAATCAATACACAATCCATTAAGGTTTGATCGATATCAATCACAACACAAATACTCTATGGTAACATTTCATGTGTCAATTTTGTGAGACAAATCTCATATTCGACTTGACCAACAAAAAATATTACTTTTTATACAAAAAAATATTACTTTTCACTATATGTATGAATCATGACGACCAGTCTCAGGAATATAAATTTGTGAGACCGTCTCCCAAAAGGGCCTCACCCAATTACAAAATGAAAAAGAATCACTCCCACAATCCAAATGCTTCAACGACAATGATATATCTTAATTTTCATATTCATCATCTTTTTATAACACGTAGTTGATGTGGAAAAATCGATGGAATGGTGAAAACATCTCCTGAGTCAGAAAGAAAAACTGATTTAGCCAGCCTTCGTGGCCGACGACTCGTCGGCTCATTTCGATATTTTTTTATAGTATATATATAATGATGTTCTACCAAATAACATTATTTTATAACCACATGATTTTTTAGACGAAGCTTAATGAAAAAATACGAGTGTTGTATTTTACTATTTTAACATAAAACAATTTTTCCCGGTTTCTTCACAAATAATCGAATTAAATGACTCGTCGGTTTTCCCGGTTTTTTATTTTATTTAAAAAAAAATTAAGATGCTTTTGTTTCATGTGACATAAAGATGATATAGCCTTTATTTAAAGCTTTATAATTCTCCATTTAAATTATCCTAAAATACAAGAATCTGCTTTTTGCATGCATGCATGGGTGGATATGTATCATATTATTATTATTATTATTATTATTATTATTATTATTATTATTATTATTATTATTTATATTTTCTTTTAACGATAAAAAAATATTCAGATGATTCTCTATAATTTAGTATTTGGCCTCATTAAGCTTTTCCCCCTAAACTTTTCATCTTCTTTTATTTTAATAAAATTCAATTCTTCCTACGCACATTATATTTGTGTTTTACTAGAATCATGTGTAAAATGTTATTGTCGGGCTCGAAAGTTTGTTGGATAAAGGGATAATCAGAAAACCCACTACATAAATTTTTATTTTGACATTCTTTTCACATACTTTTAATTAATCCATGGCCAATCAACATTTGTTTTAATATGGAAAACATAATAAATGATTTCTTACTTTACAGTATAACTTTTGAAGAAATATATTTACACTTGAACAAATCTCTTGGTATCCTTTTTTTTTTTTGTAAATTTGTTAGGGTGTAATAATGATCCATGTTGAAAGAGAAACAAAACGTTAAACTTGAGCTTCTTTACGATTTAAAAAATATGAGTTACACCGTTACTAATAACTATAACTTTTGGTACAACGGCAAACGCTCGATCCTACAAATCAATACAAAATGGGTAATTCGAAAACTTAAAATTAATTAAGTTGAACCGATCACGAGTCTAGCGGATCCGAATACACAATATATATAGTGTGTGTGTGTGTGTGTAGATATGGAAGTAGTTCAAGTGGGAGGTCTCCAATTGTGTATGGCATGCAACGGAATAATTTACATTTGATTAATGTGAAACATTCCAATAGATAAAGGTTTTGGAATATATCCCAAACATAAACATTTTTTTCAAAAGCTTTAAATTGAAATGCAGATACGTCATGATCATAATTAAAGGTTTAAATGATGATGATTCCTGTAGCACAAATTAAATTATTTAGATTTAGTTTTTTTTTTTTATTATATTGTGAGATTTATAAGTCGTGCAACACGTAACATATCTATAACGAGAAACGTGATTTTGCAACATTCACATTGATGCCCTGGTAGATGTATGGGCACTGGGTCACTTGATTTGGGAACCTTTACTTTTTCTATTGATTTCAATTCATTAAGCTTAAGGATCGAGTAAGATATCAAAACAGAGTTTGAGGTAAAAACGTGTTTATCCATCAACAAGGGAACAATGTTTTATTGAGATCATAACATAGTTTAGAGAGGATGAATCAACTTTTTAAATTTTTTGCAAAACTGAGATGACTTTAATAGTTTAACCTATTAAAATCCTTTCTTCAACGGCTGGGGAGGCTCGTTACTTCAATTATATTACTCCTCATGTTCCTCGAATGGATCTCTTAGTTGTTGAGAAGGTTGCCCAAAAGCGGTATATAAGTCATACCCGTAAAACTTACAAGTAAACCAGATATAAAGATGGCGAATAAAAATAAATAAGTGTGAAAACATTCTAGTTAGACTAGTGGTATTGTATATATTCAATGTAAGCAACAACTAACAAAATTGCTACAAATAAGCAAGCTAACAAGATTAAGTAAATTAAACATAAGTTTATGGATATTAGGAGATAAACATTGCTATGTCATCCCTTCTTCCACTTAGGAAGAAATCCAATAAAATATTTTGATTAATACACTCTTGTACAAACCAATTTCGATTAAGATTTATCAATACCTAAATAGAAATTCTTAATGATCACTTAACAACTTCTGTTTATTTAAAAACCATTGGTTCATTAGAAACAATAACTTCCAATAGAGAGATATGGAATGCTAGAGTTGGTTAGGATATCACCAATTAAGCTTTCAAGATCTGATGTGAATAGTGAGCAGCTGATATTTGAATGACTATGAGTGCTCGAGATCTTGAATATTCGGAGACTTTTAAAGCTTTGAATCTTGTAAATCTTTTTGTTTTCTTCAGTATGAGTATATATATATATATATATATATATATATATATATATATATATATATATATATATATATATATATATATAGACAAACACACACACACACATTTGAAAAGCTCTAGCGGTCGAAAATTTGTTCAATGATCATCTGTAATATCTCTCGACAGAATGGTATTGTCAAACTTTCTTCATCGTACAATGCAATAAAGTCTAATTAAATTCATTTTTTTCTTTTATGGATTTGGCTCCAAGTTTCCAAAAATTTGACTAAATCTTGACATTTTATGAAACATTTATGTCATTCAAGATTCGGTAGGAGATTGTGCTTGACATTTTAATTGATAGCATCAAAATTCGAGTTGTATCCATCTTGATCTATTAATGTCCGACCGGTATCAGACTCTGAGCATATCTTCGATAGAGCAGTACAATTTGAAACAGATGCAAGTGATATTCTTCTGATGATGTCTGCATCTTGAGCTTCTGATAGATTAATAAGCAGGCTGATTTGTCCATGTGGGGACCCGGGCTCTAAATCTTTTTCTTGGGATTAAAGGGATTGTTATTCTAAAATGTGGGTCAATTTTTCGCTTTTATATTTAAATCAAAATGTAACTAGACAAGCACAAGTTCTTTATTTAATTTACAACATACAAACATAAAATCTATGTCCTGTTCCGTATGTCCTCAACTAACCAGTAATAAAAGACAATACATAATAAAAGACAACTACTGGTCCATCTGCTAGGCCCGAGATTTCCACGCTAACACGATCATCTCTGTCTCGACCCAAATCCTGCCCCACCTGTTGTTATGCACACATACAGACATAACAACAGCCGGAAAACCGGTGAGAACAAATCCCAGTATAAACATGTGAACATGCATATAAATACTATAAAACATGAAACATGCTGATATGAATGTCATTCATATAAAATCATGAAATGCGAGCCTAATCATGTCTAGATGCGACTCGACTAAAACTCTAGGGATCCCGGTGTGAATAAGACGATCTATCACCTACCCTCCCAATCGGGGTGACGGTACGTCTTATTCCTAGACTTCGGCCTGATCTGTATCCACGTCTACAATAGGGGGGTGATCTTCCCCTAAGCTGGGATAGAACCGAACGTCTAGAAGTCTGCCTGATCTCCAGACTGTCCTATCTTAATGCATGAATACAAAATCTGTAAACAAGCATAATCATCTAATGCAATGTAACATGATCTGTAAACAAAGCATAATAGGAATTGAATACAAGTTCTAATAAACATCTAATGCAATGTAACATGATCTGTAAACAAAGCATAACGAGATTTGCATATAAACAAATCTATAATAATACCTATATCAAGATATAAACAATAAAACTCGTATGTGATTTTAGTTGGGAAACTCAAATGTGATCTCATTTGAGTCGTGATTCCCCAAAACAAAGCATGTAGTATACCTTCCGTCGTAGAATTGCTGTTACAGTCGTGAAGATGAATCTGCAATAGGAATGATTCTTAACACTTCTAAGAAATGTTTCTAATGCTTTCAAATCTAACGAAACCTCGCCTCTATTTATAGGCAATGATTGGAAGATCCGATCCACTTCGGACGCTCCGATCTGACACCCTTCGGACGCTCCGAACTTACTTCGTACGTTCCGAATCCTGCATGTCTTCCACGTCTCTAGCCAACTGTCTCGGATGATCCGAACTACGATCGGTCGATCCGAACTATTGCATGCCATCCATGTGTCCAGCCACCTGGCTCGGACGCTCCGAACTCCGAACGGACGGTGCGAACTCTGATCGTACGTTCCGATCTCGGTTCGGTCCTTCCGGTCTCACCGAAATATAAATACTCCAATATTCTCGATGCCGGTCAATCTAATTCTCAATAGATATCAACACTATCATATTCTCAATCATAATCCAATACAATACTTCGGTCTCAACAAGTCATAATCATACTGAAAATCATATATGATATCATTTCTTATTTCTTATGGTTATGTACAATCTTCACAACATATTCGTATATGTCAATCATTGTTCCGGGCATTACATTTCTCCCCCTCTAAGACAGAAGTTCGTCCTCGAACTGAAGTAATCATACAAATTATTTAAAACAGTTTGATAATCTAAAACTGAATACATACTCATATCATATAAATAACTCGGGGTGTTTCTGCCTCATGTTTTCTTCCGTTTCCCACGTCGCTTCCTCAATGCCATGTCGACTCCACTGAACTTTCACAAGTGGAATGGTCTTCGTTCTGAGCTGTTTGTCCTTTCGATCAAGAATCTGTATCGGTCGTTCTATATAGCTCAAGGTTTGATCAAGTTCAGCTTCGTTCGGTTGAATAACATGAGAAACATCTGGCATATATCTGCGTAACATTGATACATGAAATACGTCATGTATTCCGGATAAGGAAGGAGGAAGAGCAAGTCGATAAGCTCGATCGCCAATCTTTTCAAGAATCTCGTAAGGACCAATGTATCGAGGAGAGAGTTTTCCGCGTTTGCCAAATCGAACAACGCCTCTGAATGGAGAAATCTTTAAAAACACTCTATCTCCCGCCTCAAATACTAACGGTCTACGTCTGATATTGGCGTACTTTGCTTGTCGATCTTGTGCTGTCTTCAATCGTTTCTGAATGATCTTTACCTTCTCAGTCATGTCACGAATCATATCTGGCCCAAGTTCTGGTACCTCTGAAACGTCATCCCAATATAGCGGAGATCTGCACTTCTTGCCATACAAAGCTTCAAACGGTGCCATCTCAATGCTCGTCTGATAGCTATTATTGTACGAGAATTCGCAAAGAGGTAGGGAATCTTGCCAACTAATGCCAAAATCTAACACGACGGCTCTCAACATATCCTCTAATGTCTGGATAGTCCGTTCTGACTGTCCGTCTGTCTGAGGATGGTAAGCAGTGCTAAGGTGTAAGGTCGTACCTAACGCCTGCTGTAAACTGTGCCAGAAGTGTGAAGTGAATCGTGGATCACGATCTGATACGATAGACTTCGGCACTCCATGCAATCTGACTACCTCACGAATATAAATCTCCGCCATCTGATCCTGTCTATACGTCATTCTATAAGGGATGAAACAAGCAGATTTGGTCAATCTGTCAATAATGACCCAAATCGCATCGCAACCTCTGGATGATCGAGGTAACTTCGTCACGAAATCCATGGAAATGTGATCCCATTTCCATTCTGGAATGGATAAACTCTGAAGTAAACCCCCCGGCTTCTTCCTCTCGGCCTTCACCTGTTGGCAGTTCAAGCATTTAGACACAAATTCGGCAATGTCTGACTTCATTTGCTTCCACCAGAACTGTGTCTTCAAGTCATTGTACATCTTTCTGCCACCAGGATGGATGCTGAACCGACTACAATGTGCCTCCGTCAGAATCTGCTGTCTCAAATCTGCAACATCTGGCACAACTAGACGGTTATTCACGTACAACACATGATCTCGTACCTGATATTCTGATACATGCCCTGATCTGACCATTTGGATTGATCTTTGCACATTCTGATCAGTTCTTTGTGCTTCCTTAATCCTCATAATCAAATTGGGCTCAACTTGGATCGTAAGGAGTCGTAGTGGCTTACTATCTGTATCAAATTCTAATCCAGATGTACAGCAATTTTCAACTAACTTGTTAACACCTATCGTCGATAAGGACAAAGAACATACCTTACGACTCAAGGCATCGGCTGCTGCATTTGACTTTCCTGGATAATATTTGATTTCACAGTCAAAGTCTTTCAGAAGATCTAGCCATCTACGTTGCCTCATATTCAATTCTGATTGCGAAAATAGGTACTTCAGGCTCTTGTGATCTGAAAATATTTCAAATTTTTCGCCATAGAGATAATGACGCCAAAGCTTTAATGCAAACACGATAGCCGCCAATTCAAGATCATGAATGGGGTATCGAACTTCATGTGGCTTCAATTGTCTCGAGGCGTATGCGATCACATGACCTCGCTGCATAAGAACACATCCCAAACCTCTATGAGAAGCATCACAATCTACAACAAAATCACCTGTACCTGAAGGTATCGTCAATACTGGAGCACTGGTCAGCCTTTTCTTCAATTCAACAAAGCTAGACTCACACTCCTCTGACCAAACAAATGGTGCATTCTTTTGTGTTAATTGAGTTATTGGTTTTGCAATACTGGAGAAATCTTTGATAAATCTTCTGTAGTATCCGGCTAAGCCCATGAAACTGCGTATTTCTGGTACAGAAGTCGGTCTCGACCAACTAATCACAGCTTCCACTTTACTCGGATCAACAGAAATACCATCTCCAGAAATGATATGTCCTAAGAAGACAACTCTATTCAACCAAAACTCACACTTTGACAATTTAGCATACAGTCGCTCGTTTCTCAACGTCTGCAAAACAATTCTGAGATGCTCTGCATGCTCATTTCTGTTCTTTGAATACACCAAAATGTCATCAATGAAGACAATCACAAATTCATCTAGATATCTCTGAAACACTTGGTTCATCAAGCCCATAAATACCGCAGGAGCATTTGTTAAACCAAAAGGCATGACAATAAATTCGTAATGTCCATACCTGGTTCGAAACGCTGTCTTTGGTATGTCTATATCTCGAACTCTGAGCTGATGATAACCAGAACGTAAATCAATCTTAGAATAGACCGAGGATCCCTGCAACTGATCAAATAGGTCATCGATCCTAGGCAAAGGATATTTATTCTTGATCGTTGCCTTGTTCAACTGCCGGTAATCGATACACAACCGCATCGACCCATCTTTCTTTCGCACGAACAGCACCGGAGCGCCCCAAGGAGATACACTAGGTCTGATATATCCCTTGGCTAGAAGATCTTCTAATTGTGCTTTCAATTCTTTGAGTTCGATGGGTGCCATCCTATATGGAGCTCTCGAAATAGGTACGGTACCTGGCGCAAGTTCAATGCTAAAATCTATCTCACGAACCGGAGGTAATCCTGGGATCTCATCTGGAAAAATATCTGGAAATTCCCGTACTACTGGCAGATCTGCCAATGCCGGGCTCGACTTCTGCATATCTACAGCATAAACAAAGAAACCATCCGCTCCTTTCTGTAACAGTCTGTTCATAGTAAGAGCCGAAATCAAGGGAATCCGAGATCTGGAACCCTTCCCGTAGAATTTCCACTCGTCTGTCATCTCGGGTCTGAATCTGACAATCTTGTGGAAACAATCCACGGTGGCTCTGTACTTCGTTAGCATGTCAATACCGACTATACAATCAAAATCAGCTAGACCCAACACTATACAATCTAGGTCAATCTCATGCCCCTCAAACTGTAGAATGCAATGTCTAACCGTAGTTACAGATATTAATCCACTTCCCAACGGAGAATTAATAGACACAACGTCTAACAAAGACTCAACAGGCAATGAATGCAACAATGCAAATCGTTCTGAGAGGAATGTATGCGATGCACCTGTATCTATCAAGATATAAGCAGGATAACCATAAAGGAGACAGTTACCTGCTATAACATCATCTGGTGCATCTTGTGCTTGCTCCTCTGTCAACGCAAACACTTGGGCCTGTTGCCTCGGAGGTTGAGTCACAGTCTGACTACCTCGGCCTCTGGGTGGAGTCGGTGCTGGTGGAGGCTGAAAAGAGTGAACCGACGATGCCTGCCGCTCAAACTGAGGTACTGAACCGGATGCTCTTCCACTCTGGCCTTGCTGTACACCTCTCTGTGGACAGACTTTGGCAAAATGCCCTGGTTGCCTACAAACGTTGCATCGGCCTGTAACTCCCTGGCACTGTTCAGTCGCATGCTTTCCTCCACAGGAACTGCAATAACCACCGATAAACCTTGAACTTTGATCAAAACCACTCTGTTTTGATCCGCTGGAGCTGGACGAGCTGCTCCCTGGTCTTTTAAACTGCTTCCCCTTGGCTTTCAACTGATCCTTCTTGCCGCTGCTACTACCGCCGCTTTCAAATCGAGGAGGAGGAATCTGGGATGGAGGTAGTGGCGGTCTCGGACTTGGTACAACATAAGGAACACTCCGCTGCCGCAACAATCCTGCTTCTGCACCCTTGGCTCGATTCAGTGCATCCGAGAAATTATCGGGTCTCCCAGTATTTACTAAGGTAAAGATGTCAGGATTTAGGCCATTGATAAATTGGTCTGCCATGGCCTCGTCATTTCCTGAAACATGAGGTGCAAAACGAAGCAAAGAAGAGAATTTAGCAACGTACTCCTCAATGTTCAATGGCCCTTGCCTCAGGTTTGCGAATTCAGCGCCTTTATCTTTACGGTAGGATACAGGGAAGAATCGCTGATAAAACTCGGTCTTGAATATCTTCCAAGAAATTTCGGTACCCCGCTGCTCTAAAGCTCTCCTAATGTTCAACCACCAATTCTTTGCTATATCTTGCAATTGATGGCCAATTAGCTTGATCCTCTTCTCATCACTGTACTCCAACGAGTCGAATAGCATCTCAATATCTTCAAGCCAACTTTCGCACTCGATGGCATTCTCGGTACCTTTTAAAGTGGGAGGTCGAAAGGATTGGAATCGCTTCAGCAACGTCTCCATAGGGGTTGCCGTAACATCCATAGAATCTCCGGATGTACTCCCCTGCTCTGGCGCTGCTGGTCGTAGAGGTACGGCTGCTCTTCTAGGAGGCATATCTAATAATCCAACTGATTAGTAAACAAGATATACAACTGTCTCAGCCATCATCTAGTCAGTTACCTCTGATCTAGACTCGGTTCTGATTCAGTCAATCACATGCTGAAATTAATCAAATACCAAACAACATGTAATAAGAAAGCAATAATCATGCTAGCACATCATCAAGCAAGGAAGAAGACTCGATCTACCCCGCTCATTCTATCCTATTTCAGTCTAACGGAACTATCGGCTCTGATACCACCTGTTGTGGGGACCCGGGCTCTAAATCTTTTTCTTGGGATTAAAGGGATTGTTATTCTAAAATGTGGGTCAATTTTTCGCTTTTATATTTAAATCAAAATGTAACTAGACAAGCACAAGTTCTTTATTTAATTTACAACATACAAACATAAAATCTATGTCCTGTTCCGTATGTCCTCAACTAACCAGTAATAAAAGACAATACATAATAAAAGACAACTACTGGTCCATCTGCTAGGCCCGAGATTTCCACGCTAACACGATCATCTCTGTCTCGACCCAAATCCTGCCCCACCTGTTGTTATGCACACATACAGACATAACAACAGCCGGAAAACCGGTGAGAACAAATCCCAGTATAAACATGTGAACATGCATATAAATACTATAAAACATGAAACATGCTGATATGAATGTCATTCATATAAAATCATGAAATGCGAGCCTAATCATGTCTAGATGCGACTCGACTAAAACTCTAGGGATCCCGGTGTGAATAAGACGATCTATCACCTACCCTCCCAATCGGGGTGACGGTACGTCTTATTCCTAGACTTCGGCCTGATCTGTATCCACGTCTACAATAGGGGGGTGATCTTCCCCTAAGCTGGGATAGAACCGAACGTCTAGAAGTCTGCCTGATCTCCAGACTGTCCTATCTTAATGCATGAATACAAAATCTGTAAACAAGCATAATCATCTAATGCAATGTAACATGATCTGTAAACAAAGCATAATAGGAATTGAATACAAGTTCTAATAAACATCTAATGCAATGTAACATGATCTGTAAACAAAGCATAACGAGATTTGCATATAAACAAATCTATAATAATACCTATATCAAGATATAAACAATAAAACTCGTATGTGATTTTAGTTGGGAAACTCAAATGTGATCTCATTTGAGTCGTGATTCCCCAAAACAAAGCATGTAGTATACCTTCCGTCGTAGAATTGCTGTTACAGTCGTGAAGATGAATCTGCAATAGGAATGATTCTTAACACTTCTAAGAAATGTTTCTAATGCTTTCAAATCTAACGAAACCTCGCCTCTATTTATAGGCAATGATTGGAAGATCCGATCCACTTCGGACGCTCCGATCTGACACCCTTCGGACGCTCCGAACTTACTTCGTACGTTCCGAATCCTGCATGTCTTCCACGTCTCTAGCCAACTGTCTCGGATGATCCGAACTACGATCGGTCGATCCGAACTATTGCATGCCATCCATGTGTCCAGCCACCTGGCTCGGACGCTCCGAACTCCGAACGGACGGTGCGAACTCTGATCGTACGTTCCGATCTCGGTTCGGTCCTTCCGGTCTCACCGAAATATAAATACTCCAATATTCTCGATGCCGGTCAATCTAATTCTCAATAGATATCAACACTATCATATTCTCAATCATAATCCAATACAATACTTCGGTCTCAACAAGTCATAATCATACTGAAAATCATATATGATATCATTTCTTATTTCTTATGGTTATGTACAATCTTCACAACATATTCGTATATGTCAATCATTGTTCCGGGCATTACAGTCCAGCTACTAGAGTCGTGTAATTACATGAAATAACAGTTCGACCAAAATCAACTAGATGTTTTTTTGGTCATTGCCAAAACTCAGGTTATTTTAAACTTAACAATTTTTCGTTTTAGGTGATGGCAAAGCCAAGCTGCAAGACTAAATATTATTGTTACAAATAAAAAATTAAGTATCTGAGATAATTTAAAGAAAATGTATTTCATTGAGTAAATGAAATATAATTGATGCAGTTGTATAAAAAATACAACCTATTGCACCTACATAAAAAAATTATCTTCTAAGACTTGAACCGTCACTACCACTCCCACCATATCTAATTATTTCGTCTTCTCGTCTTGTCTTCTCATCACTTTTACGTTCTTGGCCTCTTCATACTTGTGCCTCTCCGTCCTTTTGTTCTTCTAGCTTATTCTAATATGTTTCCCGTTGTTTGGCATAACCACACTACATGAACTTAAGAATTTCTTGCAATTAGCTACCAAGGGTGGTATGAAGATGATCAAGTTGTGTGTCCATATGATTCTTAACTTGAGTAATCTATACTGAAAGTTCAACATTCATGTTGGCAGCTTTACACTTTATCTTGTGCTGGTCAGAAATAAGATTGGTGCAGAGTTTCCCAATGAAGTTGGTGTTTTTCAGAATCTGTGACTTGAAGTTGTCAAATGTTGTAGTATGAGCTAAATGCTTGATCTCCAAGTTATTGATTGCCTTGGAGGCATCATACAACTGAGTTAAAACCTGTTGTGACGTAGAGTCTTCATCACATTCTTCATTAGGCTCAGAAACTTGGTTGACTTGGGATGTTGAAGGAAGAATCTTATATATGTCGAGAGGATTTGGCTAAGGAATGATAGAAGTATAATTATGATATCTCAACTGGTGACATGTATGAGGAGAATCCACAAGAATTTATTTTGTTGGTCCGAAGGCTAGAGTAGAGACAGGTGAAGCTTGAGCCTGGTGGCTTGATTGTTTGATTCATCAATGTTAAAATGCAACTGAGCTTTAGACGTGACACCTTATTCCTTAGTGATCGTAGTGTATGTAGGCATATGAGAATAATGGTCCAACTTTGATTTGTCGAATTCAAATTGTGAATGACTTCACCGCTTCTTCAACTGAGATAAGGGACATCTCTGGTAGCTCACTGGTCTGATTCACTGTTGATGGAGGAGGAGACGAAGGTATTGCATGAGCAGCTGGTAAGAAGTTGTATCTATGGATTCAGAATGAATGGTAGTTGGAGCGGATTGAGTCTAAAATATTTCCTCAGATTCAACAACCAGAGTTAGTGGGACTCCAGATTGAGTTTGTTTAGCATCTTACTGGTCGTTAGCTTGATTTTCTTCTTGGTGAAAGGTAGCTCGAGAATCTTCTTTCTCCACCATAGGAAGTTCTTATTCTTGCCTCTTGACTTTTACAACCATTGAAATGTACAATGCATCCATTTCAAGTTGACTTATCACTATATCATCATCTCGAGCTATTGGGGAGTGTGCATCAAAGTTCTCATGCTTTTTTCTGATGATTTGGTGCGTCACACTTTCCATAAGATACATTTCAATGAAGTTTTTCCACTACAATGCTTCATATAAAATCAAATCTGTCTTAGCCCAATTCAAGATCTTTAGCTCAAGTTCAGCCATGACCTTAATCTTTTTCTCCTTGTCGACGGTTTCAAAATGAACAATTGTTTTATAATCCACCCAAGTATCAAGCATACCCATTATCTTGTTTTCAATCTCATTGGCTCTCTGTAAAGCAAGGTTGATGGAGGTTTGAGCATTTGTAACCTCCATCGATTGAACCAATATTTGCTTCCCCTTAGCCGGTAGCCATCTCTTCTCTTTCTATGATCTTGGCTCAATTTAGATTGGAGATGCGAACGGGCTAGAATTGGTGAATGTCCAAGTGAATCTTATACGTATTTTATAAGTCTGATCTTCTTGTCCTTTGGCTTCTCAGCCTTCAGCTTAGGCTAAGCCACTTTCATGGCCACATTGAACACCTGAGTCAGATGGATCTTCTCACTGTCATTTTTAAAATCAAAATAAGAAGAGAGATCCAATCTTATCTTGGTCTCTCGAGTCAGTGTCTAGATCGACTTGTCTTTATTTTTCTTCGCGGCTTCTTTCTCTTCTCCCTTCTTGTGGGGACCCGGGCTCTAACTCTATTCTTTTGGGATTTAATTGGATCTTTGTTCGAAAATGTGGGTCAAAAATTTGCTTTTAACTTTAATTCAAATGTATTAACGAAATCATCACATGTCTCAATAGAAATTAAACAACGTAATGTACATACAAGTCTGTGCGTACAAACATACACTAGTGTTCAATAACAACTACAACCATAAGTGCTACAAGTCCAGTATGAAACACTAGGAATCCTCCACGCCCGAGATCTCCACGCTATCAACTCTCTCTTCCTTGTCGTGACCCTGATCCTGCCCCACCTGTTGCCATGCACACATACAGACACGACAACAGCCGGATAACTCCGGTGAGAACATATCCCAGTATAAAACATGGATGCATGCAATGTCATAATCATGTACAAAAGCATAGCATATATCAATTAACATGAATAAAATCTAAACATGTAGAAGAATACAAATCTGTATTCAACATTTAAATCTTGACTCGACTCATTTCTAATCTAGGGATCCCGGTGTGAATCTCGAGGCAACGGTACGTCTTATTCCTAGACTTCGGTCAACTCTGTATCGAGGGTCTACACATATAGCAAATCTGCTCCTATGCGTCGATACACCGAAACGTCTAGTTTTTGGCAAGTCTGTCAATCTCTCCTATCTCAGGACTCGAATATAAATCAATAAACAAGGCATTACATAATCAAATGTAATAACAATCTAGTATGTGATTTAGGGAAACTCGTATCAAATCTGAATCGAGTTGTGCAATCCCGTGACCACATGAATTATACCTTTCTTGTCGAATCGTCGGTCGAAGTCTCGAAGTCGGAATGTCACTCTGTCAAAACTAATCTGAAATGACAATATAACAATGCATTCTATCAAGATATAACTCATATCAAAATCTTGTACAAGTCAATACTCCATCTCAGTAACAATTGACGGCATAACGGCGTATGTCTTTGATACCGGTAACTCAATCTCAACATAACAATATCATAATCAATCCCAACAACTCATAATCTCATCTAAACATCAATCCACCAGCTAGAATCTGTAAAATCTTCACATAATACATGCTGGAATTTCGAACAAAAGCATACGATATCCGAAAATCAATCCGATAGTAAATATAACAAGCTCAAGATATCAAGAACACATATTCTAACTCAAATCTGAATTTCCCCAACATCATTATTTCGAAACATGTTGAAAATAGAAGAAACTTACATCCTTGAATAGCTCTTGTTACAAGGATCACAAATCCGGACTCGAACTTAAAATCAGATGAACAAATCTTGCCTAATATAGTTTCTAGGGTATGAAAACTTGAGGATTCTTGAAGAGGACTCTCGGTTCTTGCATGCTGGAAATCTGAAGAATGAGATGTCATGCAAAGGTATATATATAACATGCCAAGTGTCAACATAAAAATCGAAGGTGGCATTTTCGCATGCAAACCGCGGGTGCGGCAACTCAAGAGCGCGGGTGCGCTGTGCTCACGGCAAATTAATCTAACATTGCAGCACCTAGACCGCGGGTGCGGTCATTACATGACCGCGGGTGCGGTCTTGCTAACACCGCGGGTGCGGTGTCTGTTCGCACAATTTCACCAATTTCCTCTCAATGCACCGCGGGTGCTGTATCTCTAACACCGCAGGTGCGGTGTGGCTTCGGCCCTGCTGCTCCAAAATCTCATAATTCATGCATTCTTATCTATACAAGTCTAACATCAATGCCAATTGACAATTCTCGAGCCTTACATTTCTCCCCCTCTTAGACAGGAGTTCGTCCTCGAACTCGCAAGCAATTACTCATGCAAGTATATATAAAATTGTAAAGTCAAAACGGGAAGAAAGACTCACATCATAAGAATAGCTCGGGATGCCTCTGTCTCATCTCAGACTCTGTCTCCCAAGTTGCTTCCTCGATGCCATGACGACTCCACTGAACCTTCACAAGCGGAATGGTCTTCGTTCTGAGTCGTTTTTCTTTCCGATCATGAATCTGTATCGGTCGCTCAACATAGCTCAAAGTCTGATCTAACTCGGCTTCGTCAGGCTGAATGATATGAGAACTATCTGGTATATATCTACGCAGCATCGATACATGAAATACGTCATGTATCCCAGATAATGAAGGAGGAAGAGCAAGTCTGTAAGCTCGGTCGCCAATCTTCTCAAGAATCTCATACGGACCGACGTATCTAGGAGACAACTTTCCTCGCTTGCCAAATCTGACAACGCCTCTGAAAGGTGAAATTTTCAAAAATACTCTGTCTCCCTGCTCAAATACCAACGGTCTACGTCTGACATTGGCGTATTTCGCTTGCCTATCCTGTGCCGTCTTCATCCGCTTCTGAATGATCTTCACTTTCTCGGTCATCTCACGAATCATATCAGGCCCCAACTCTGGTACCTCAGAGATATCATCCCAATACAGAGGAGATCTGAACTTCTTTCCGTATAAAGCTTCGAACGGTGCCATCTCTATGCTCGTCTGATAGCTGTTGTTGTATGAAAACTCACACAATGGCAATGAGTCTTGCCAACTAGTACCAAAGTCTAGTACTACAGCTCTCAGCATGTCCTCTAAAGTCTGGATAGTCCGCTCTGACTGTCCGTCTGTCTGGGGATGATAAGCAGTGCTCAGGTGTAAAGTCGTACCCAAAGCCTGCTGCAAACTGTGCCAAAAGTGAGAAGTGAATCGTGGATCACGATCTGATACGATCGACTTCGGCACACCGTGCAATCTGACGACCGCTCTGACATACAACTCTGCCATCTGATCGTGTCGATAGGTCATTCTGTACGGAATAAAGCTCGCTGATTTGGTCAGTCTGTCTATCACAACCCAAATCGCGTCACAGCCCCGCGAAGATCGAGGTAACTTCGTCACGAAGTCCATGGAAATGTGGTCCCATTTCCATTCAGGAACAGACAAACTTTGAAGTAAACCTCCGGGCTTCTTTCTTTCTGCCTTCACCTGTTGGCAATTCAGGCACTTAGACACAAATTCTGCAATGTCTGTCTTCATCTGCTTCCACCAGAATTGTGTCTTCAAGTCGTTATACATCTTCCTGCCACCAGGATGAATGCTGAACCGACTACAGTGTGCCTCCGACATGATCTGTCGTCTCAAATCTGAAATCTCTGGCACTACTAAGCGGTTATTCACATATAGAACAGAATCTCTGACCTGATATTCTGAGATATGTCCAGCTCTGACCATATCAATCGATTTCTGCACACTCGGATCAGTCCTCTGCGCTTCTTTGATCCTCAAAATCAAATCTGGCTCAATCTGAATCGCAGCAAGTCGCAACGGTCTACTATCTGTATCAAATATCAATCCAGACAAGCAACAATCTTCCACTAAATTCGATACACCTACAGTCGACAAGGAAAGAGCACATACCTTTCGACTCAAGGCGTCTGCCGCTGCATTCGACTTTCCTGGATGGTACTTGATCTCGCAATCAAAATCTTTCAGCAGATCAAGCCATCGTCGCTGCCTCATATTCAACTCTGACTGAGAAAAGAGATACTTCAGGCTCTTATGATCGGAATAGATCTCAAATTTTTCGCCATACAGATAATGACGCCAAATTTTAAGTGCAAAAACAATCGCCGCCAATTCAAGATCATGAATCGGGTAACGAGTCTCGTGCGGCTTCAGCTGTCTAGAGGCGTATGCTATCACGTGCCCTCGCTGCATAAGAACACCTCCTAACCCTCTGTGAGATGCGTCACAGTATACAACGAACTCACCTGTACCTGCAGGAATCGTCAAGACAGGCGCACCAGTCAGCCTCTTCTTCAGCTCTACAAAACTGGCTTCACAATCTTCGGACCACACAAATGGCATATTCTTCTGTGTCAACTGGGTGATAGGCTTCGCTATACTGGAGAAATCTCGGATAAAATGACGATAATACCCGGCTAGACCCATGAAACTGCGTATCTCAGGCACAGAAGTCGGTCCCGGCCAACTGATAACAGCCTCAACTTTACTCGGATCTACCGCAATACCATCTCCAGATATAATATGCCCCAAGAAGACAACCTGTCGCAACCAGAATTCACACTTGGACAGTTTGGCATACAACTGCTCTTTTCTTAAAGTCTTCAATACCATTCTCAGATGATCTGCATGCTCAGTCAAACTCTTCGAATATACCAAAATATCATCAATGAACACAATCACAAAATCATCTAAATATCTCTGAAAAATGCGGTTCATCAAACTCATAAAAACCGCTGGTGCATTCGTCAAACCGAAAGGCATAACAACAAACTCTAAATGTCCATACCTGGTTCGGAATGCAGTCTTCGGTATATCAATATCTCTAACTCGGAGTTGATGATACCCCGATCTCAAATCAATCTTCGAATAAACAGAAGATCCCTGTAACTGATCAAACAAATCATCGATGCGAGGCAACGGATACTTGTTCTTCACTGTCGCCTTGTTCAACTGTCTATAATCAATGCACAGTCGCATCGAACCATCTTTCTTTCGAACGAAAAGCACCGGAGCACCCCAAGGAGATACACTAGGTCTGATATATCCCTTGGACAAAAGATCCTCCAACTGTGCTTTCAACTCTTTCAGCTCTATCGGTGCCATCCTATATGGAGCTCTCGAGATAGGAACACTGCCTGGCACAAGATCAATGCTGAAATCAACCTCTCTAACTGGAGGCAACCCCGGAATCTCATCAGGAAAAACATCTGCAAACTCGCAAACCACTGGCAAATCTGCCAATGCTGGGCTCGACTTCAGTAAATCTACTGAATATACGAGAAAGCCCTCTGCTCCTCTCTGAAGCAGTCTACTCATAGTCAGAGCAGATACTAAGGGAATCCGAGATCTGGAACCCTTGCCGTAGAATTTCCACTCATCTGTCATCTCGGGTCTGAATCTGACAATCTTGTGGAAACAATCTACCGTGGCCCTGTACTTGGTTAACATGTCTATACCAATTATACAGTCAAAATCAGCTAAACCAAGTACTACACAATCAAGATCAATCTCATGCCCCTCAAACTGAAGCATACAGTGTCTAACTGTAGTCACAGATATCAAACCACTTCCCAACGGAGAAGCTATAGACACTACCGTAGACATCGACTCAACAGGCAATGAATGTCTCAATGCAAAATGTTCAGATATGAATGTATGAGATGCCCCTGTGTCTATCAACACATATGCAGGATAACCGCAAAGAAAACAGTTACCTGCAATGACGTCATCTGGCGCCTCCTGCGCCTGCTCCTCTGTCAGGGCAAAAACGCGTGCCTGCTGTCTGGGAGGCTGACTCACCGTCTGACTACCTCCTGGTCTCTGCTGGGTCTGTGTAGAGGGTGGCTGGAAGGAGTGTACAGAAGATGCCTGTCTCTCCATCTATAGCGCTGGTGCTGATGATCCGGTGCTCTGGAATCGTTGTACACCTCTCTGGGGACAAACTCTGGCGAAGTGTCCCTGTTGCCTACAGATGTTGCAGCGTCCCAGAACTCCTTGACATTGCTCCGTCGCATGTCGTCCTCCACACGAACCACAGTATGCGCCACTATACTCTGACCTCTGACCTCTCTGTCGAGATCCACTCGAACTCGATGAACTACTTCCGGACTTCTTAAACTGTTTGCCCTTAGCCTTCAGAAATTCCTTCTTACCACTACCACTAGCTCCGCTGTCAAAACGAGGAGGAGGTGGTGGAAACTGTACGGTCGTAGGTTGTGGCGGTCTCTGCCCCTGAACACCGTAGGAAGCCCCTCGCTGCCTGATCAAGCCAGCCTCGGCTCCCTTAGCTCTGTTCAGTGCCTCTGAAAAAGTACTAGGCCGGCCCGTGTTCACCGAAGTAAAGACATCGGGATTCAGCCCGTTGATGAACTGATCGGCCACTGCCTCATCGTTCCCTGCCACATGCGGTGCAAATCGTAGCAATTCAGAAAATTTAGCAACATACTCCTCAATGTTCCACTGTCCCTGCTTCAAATTCGCAAATTCAGCTCCTTTGTCTTTTCGGTAGGAGACGGGGAAGAAGCGCTGATAGAACTCATCCTTAAAGACTTTCCACGTAATGTCAATGCCTCGGTGCTCCAAGGCTCTCTTCGTAGTCAACCACCAGCTCTTGGCAACCTCCTGCATCTGATGCCCTATCAGTTTCACACGTCGCTCATCAGTATATGCCAAAGACTCAAACAACATCTCGATATCATCAAGCCAGCTCTCGCACTCTACTGCACTCTCTGTACCCTTCAGGGTAGGCGGATGGAAAGACTGAAATCTCTTCAATAAGGTCTCCATCGGCGTAGCGGTGACATCCATCTGTGCACCTGATGTGCTACCCTGCTCTGGCTGTGGTATATGTCTAGGCGGCATAGATCTGATTATCAAACTAATTAGTACACAATCAATATCATCTGTCTCAGCCCTCCTCTGATCATAACCTCTGATCGAGAATCGGTTCTGATTCAGGCTTGAAATGCTGTAAATCAATTCAGATAATACAACACAACATATAATAGGGAAAGCAATAATCATGCTAGCATCTCAAAAGCAAGGAAGATGACTCAATCTACCCCGCTCATTCGATTCTATCTCAGTCTACAGAACCTACTGCTCTGATACCACCTGTTGTGGGGACCCGGGCTCTAACTCTATTCTTTTGGGATTTAATTGGATCTTTGTTCGAAAATGTGGGTCAAAAATTTGCTTTTAACTTTAATTCAAATGTATTAACGAAATCATCACATGTCTCAATAGAAATTAAACAACGTAATGTACATACAAGTCTGTGCGTACAAACATACACTCGTGTTCAATAACAACTACAACCATAAGTGCTACAAGTCCAGTAGGAAACACTAGGAATCCTCCACGCCCGAGATCTCCACGCTATCAACTCTCTCTTCCTTGTCGTGACCCTGATCCTGCCCCACCTGTTGCCATGCACACATACAGACACGACAACAGCCGGATAACTCCGGTGAGAACATATCCCAGTATAAAACATGGATGCATGCAATGTCATAATCATGTACAAAAGCATAGCATATATCAATTAACATGAATAAAATCTAAACATGTAGAAGAATAAAAATAAGTATTCAACATTTAAATCTTGACTCGACTCATTTCTAATCTAGGGATCCCGGTGTGAATAAGACGGTCTGTTACCTACCCAACCACTCGGGGCAACGGTACGTCTTATTCCTAGACTTCGGTCAACTCTGTATCGAGGGTCTACACATATAGCAAATCTGCTCCTATGCGTCGATACACCGAAACGTCTAGTTTTTGGCAAGTCTGCCAATCTCTCCTATCTCAGGACTCGAATATAAATCAATAAACAAGGCATTACATAATCAAATGTAATAACAATCTAGTATGTGATTTAGGGAAACTCGTATCAAATCTGAATCGAGTTGTGCAATCCCGTGACCACATGAATTATACCTTTCTTGTCGAATCGTCGGTCGAAGTCTCGAAGTCGGAATGTCACTCTGTCAAAACTAATCTGAAATGACAATATAACAATGCATTCTATCAAGATATAACCCATATCAAAATCTTGTACAAGTCAATACTCCATCTCGGTAACAATTGACGGCATAACGGCGTATGTCTTTGATACCGGTAACTCAATCTCAACATAACGATATCATAATCAATCCCAACAACTCATAATCTCATCTAAACATCAATCCACCAGCTAGAATCTGTAAAATCTTCACATAATACATGCTGGAATTTCGAACAAAAGCATACGATATCCGAAAATCAATCCGATAGTAAATATAACAAGCTCAAGATATCAAGAACACATATTCTAACTCAAATCTGAATTTCCCCAACATCATTATTTCGAAACATGTTGAAAATAGAAGAAACTTACATCCTTGAATAGCTCTTGTTACAAGGATCACAAATCCGGACTCGAACTTAAAATCAGATGAACAAATCTTGCCTAATATAGTTTCTAGGGTATGAAAACTTGAGGATTCTTGAAGAGGACTCTCGGTTCTTGCATGCTGGAAATCTGAAGAATGAGATGTCATGCAAAGGTATATATATAACATGCCAAGTGTCAACATAAAAATCGAAGATGGCATTTTCGCATGCAAACCGCGGGTGCGGCAACTCAAGAGCGCGGGAGCGCTGTGCTCACGGCAAATTAATCTAACATTGCAGCACCTAGACCGCGGGTGCGGTCATTACATGACCGCGGGTGCGGTCTCACACCGCGGGTGCGGTCTTGCTAACACCGCGGGTGCGGTGTCTGTTCGCACAATTTCACCAATTTCCTCTCAATGCACCGCGGGTGCTGTATCTCTAACACCGCAGGTGCGGTGTGGCTTCGGCCCTGCTGCTCCAAAATCTCATAATTCATGCATTCTTATCTATACAAGTCTAACATCAATGCCAATTGACAATTCTCGAGCCTTACACTTCTCAATCTTAACGACCAACAACTCAACTCGGGTTGGCAATTTCTTCTTCTTTTAATATTACACTGCGGAAAAGTTATTCAATTTGACCGGTGAAGCTTAGGAGCATCCAAGAGATTGATGTTGTGTTTTTCCAAAATATAACATATGGAAATAGCATACTCATGCGATTGTGATCCTCCCTTGACCATATTAGAGAAGATATTTAATAGGATATCTAACTAGTTGACATTGATCTTTGATGCAATGGTCATAATGACTATGTTGTTATTTTGTCAATGGCCCCAGCCTTCGCTGGCAAAGACTTGATTTCCAGATCAACAAGCAGAAGATATTCCACCTTGAGGTATTTCTTAAAAAAATTAGCATACAAGATTGTAACACCTGAAAGAGATAACTCAATTCTCTAGTGTGCAGTGTTCCTATCAAGAATATTTTCACAGTTATCCAAATCGACAGTTGGAAGATCAAATGTATCATAAACAAATAATATTAGACACAGCTGGATGAGGTTCATCCCTTGAACGGTTCAAATAATATTCACATGCTCCATCTTGGCAGCGTAGAACTCGTTGAGAACCGGCTCAGAAACTTTGGTGCTGCTACCCAGAAATTTCTGTAGGCTGAATCATCCAACATGTTGACCATGGATTCATCAGTCATGGCCAAGACAGATGCGAATTGAATGGCAAGACTGTTGTTCAAATATATTGTCATTGTGATAGAGCTTTAAATTTTTTAGCATCTCAGGTTGATATGCAGAACAATTAGAGTGAAAAAGAGCAAGAAACATAGAATGCAGAAAATTTTCTACGTATTCGGAAAGATAAAATGTTGTCTAACATTGAGTATATAATCAATCTGATGCGATAGATATGACAATACACGTGTCTGTATATAAAAATTTATTTTGAAAATTTGAAAAGTCAGAAATGACTTTTGACAAAATCAGGCGAATAGTAACTGATAATGGAATAAATATGGATTTAAAATAATAAAAAAAATGAATTTTTTAAATATATTGGACCATTTCAAAAGGTTTAATATTTTTTAGGGAGAGAAGTGGTCAAGGTATATGATGAAGTCAAGTTTCCACAAACTCCAGCCGGAACGTTCAAAGTTGCGTACCAGTTTGACATATTGTTTCACCAGCTTGACTTTAATTTCTCATAAATTTGTGCATTAATTTAAATCTACTTAGCCAAGAATATAAAAAAATTAGGAAAACTTAACGTTGGGTAGTGACTGAGTGGATATGTCAGCGGCTTCTTGTTTTGTGAATATGTACTCTAGCCGTATGTCCTTCTTTATTACATGGTCTCAAATGAGGTGATGTCTAATATCAAGATTATTGGCACGATAATGTAAGACATGATTAGAGGTGATTGTTATAACATTTGTATTATCACAAAATATTGGGGATACAATGGCTGAACAACATAGTCTCTTAGTCGTTGAATTCATAATAATTGTGCACAACTTCCTGTAGTTAAATACTCAATTTCAGCCGTTGATATAATAATCAAAGTCTGCTTCTTGCTGAACCGAGATATCATTCTGTCTCCAAGAGACTGCATGATCTATTGGTACTCTTCTTATCGATCTTGCAACTTGCATAATATGCATATGAATAAAAAATAAATTAAAAGTCGAGCTTTTGGGATTTCAGAGACCTACACAAAATGTACCTTTAAGATATTTAAGAATGCGTTTAGGTGCATTATAATGAAACTGTTTAGGATTGGCCTGAAAAAGTGCACAAACAAACCCAAACATGATGTCTGGTCGGCTAGCGGTCAAATATAACAGTGTAACAATTAATCCTCTATACATTTCATTTCAACTGAAATTCCTCATTCATCTTTATTTAATTTGATCGATTAGCTCATAGGAGTGGCATCAATTGCTCAATTCATCGTGTCAAATTTTTTAAAAATTATTTGTTGTATTTGGTCTGGTTAATTAAGATGCCAGTGTCCAGCTGCTTGACATGCAAACCAAAAAATAAAGCGTGTTCTCCTATTATCCACATTCCAAAATATTCCTGCATCAACTTGGAGAATTTTCACAAAGCTTGGGGTTAGTGGAACCAAAGATAATGTCATCGGCATATATTTGTACTAATAAATCATGATCACCTCAGTAAAATTGAATAAGGTTTTATAAACATTTCCAATCACAAAGTCATGCTCAAGAAGAAATTTAGAAAAGTATCACACTAAGATCGAGGAGCTTGTTTCAATCTATAAAATGCTTTATGAAGTTAATAAACATAATCGGGATAAATATGATTAATGAAACCTGATGGTTGTTCAATATAAACTTCTTCATTAAGCAACCCATTCTTAAATGCATATTTAATATCCATTTATATATTTTATAGGCACCAAATGAAATGAATATTCTAATGGCATCAAGTCTAGATACAAGAAGAAAAGATTCATCAAATTATATACCATCTTCCTGTATATATCCTTGAGAAACAAGTCTAGCTTTATTCCTTAAACATAATCCACTCCCACATAATTTATTTCTAAAAATCTATATAATTCCAATAATATGTTGATTAGAAGTTCTGGAAACTAGGTGTCATACATTGTTTATCTCAGATTTATTAAGTTCTTCTTGCATTGCATCTATCCAGTTTAAATCACCTAAGACCTCATGTACTTTCTGAGGTTCAAGTTAAGAAACAAAAGCATCATGCATGAATTAATCTATAATTTGTTTTCAGCCCTAAGAGGTGAAGTTGAGCTACCGATGACCAGCTCAAGTGTATGATTTTTATTCTACCAGAAACGTGGTCCATAGGGATTTGGATCTTGATTTTGAACTGTTCGATCTTCATCTGCAATAGTCTCATCTTGAGGTATCTATGGATGGTAAATTATTCATCGACTTAACTTCTTCAGCAACTTGATTTTCAATTTCATCATTTTGGCTGAATTTATATCAGGAGCAACTCCATTCGTTCTTCTTAGATCTACTCATCATCACTATTTGAATCACAGTTAGTAGCATCTAATTTGTAGCTCAAATTATGTATATCATTATTTTCATTATCATGAAAAAAAAAACATTCATCAAATACAACATGCACAGATTCTTCAATGGTTAGAGTTGTATAATTATAAACTTCATTTGCTTTACTAACAAATGAATAAACTAAGAACACACCAACATCATATTTAGCATCAAAAGTGGTTAGATGTGTTTTACAATTTTTATAAATAAAACACTCACAACCAAATATTTGAAAGTATGAGATTTCAGGTTGTTAGTCATTCCAAATCTTTTAGGGGCATTTACAAGTTATTGATCATCAATATATTCTATGTATATCATGTTGTATTTATAGCCTCTGCCCAAAATGTTGAGAGATACCAGATTCAACTAGCATGGTCCAAGCCTTATTTGAGTGTTCTATTTTTTCTTTCTTCTCTCGACAACACCATTTTTCTTAGGTAATCTTTTGGCTGAAAACTAATGATTGACTCCTTTATCATCCACATAGGTTGTAAGGAGTTTATTGGTACACTCAATTCGGATGTCAAACTCAGTAAAATATCTATTGTCACATAATTGGATTTTATTATCAATTTGTAGCACAAGTTTTTAACTAATAAAACATCTTTAATAACACCTTGCCATGAATAATATTACTCTTACCTATATCCTTTCCCTTAGAGTTGTCCCCGAATGTGATTCTCGGTCATTTGTAGTCAATAACTTTATATAGCAGGTTGACATCACATGTCATATGTCTGGAACATCCACTGTCTAGATACCAAATTTATTATTTGATAAGTTTCGTCTTTAAAAATCAATCAAATAGACATTTTGATACCCAAATCTAGTTGGGTTATGAACGGATTAACCTTTTTTGCAATTGAATTAGTCTAACATGCTTACTAGTGCATGTATCTAAAAGAGTGCGAGCATGTGAAAAACTTTGTGATGCTATATGATGTTTTCTATATGTTGTTTAAATTTTTCATTCTTCTCATTCAGTCTATATCTCTTTTGAATCGGCCTGCAATTGTATTAACGACAAGGTTTCCTTTCATATAATATGTCTGGTTGGATTTGGCTTCTTGTGTGACCAATTTGAGCCGGCGTGAACATCTTGACTTTGTATACATTTGATAAGAATTAAATTCTCTGTTGTAAGAACCTAAGCCAGTTTTGTATCTGTTTGATTTTTGCAACTCATGCATCTTCCCAATGGAAGCAGAAGACATTTTCCAAGGAATGAGTAATTGCGCCAACATTTTATTCTCATTGATAGTTACTTGAAACACTATTCACATGTCATCATTACCAGTCGCTAGCATCAAGTTTCAGTCTCAGACAGTCAATTTCCTTTCGCTGCGAGCAGCTAGAGTTGCTTGACTTATCTATCGAAGTTTTTTTTTGCTTTGGCTTCCTCGAATGATTGTGAAAGTCTTTTATACTCGTCTATCATTTTATGTTGTTATTTGACAAGATCCACTCATGTAAATTCATCAAAGTCAGATTCAAATATCAGATCATCATCGACAGTCTCCATCTCAACATTTGTAGACACCGTTTCAAAATCCACCATTAGACACTGGACCTTCTCTTCATCACTTGCCGTGGATGAAGTCTCTGAGCATGAAGAGTCTAAATTTGAGCCCCAACTTTATTTTTCTATCCTCATCTACAAGCGCATTTTATCTTTTCTTCTTCTTACATGATTTCTTCTCATCTCTAGATCTCCTCTTCTCATATGAATTTTTATCATCTTTCTTGGATCTTTTACAATCTGCAATTAATAGCCCATCATTCTACAACAAAACATGTATGATTATCATCAGCTTGACTTTTTTTACGATAAGAATTGAATTTAGATTGGTTCTTCCTCATAAATTTGCTTAATGTTTTAAAAAATAAGGACTTTGATTCATAGTTTATTTGATAAGCATATTTCTTCCTGGAAGATTCTTCACCAATAGTCAAGTTGGAGTTATGGCGATTAGAGCTTTGGCGGGTTTCGAAGTGGAAGGCTCCTCTTCTGTTCGAATCCCAACTCGAACTCATATGCTTTCAGATCTACAAATAGGTATGAAACTCAATTTTGTTGAGGACCTTGGAATCGTTCATAGCCGCCATCTTTACAATTCATTATTTGGGCAATGTTGTCATCACCTTCAAGGCAAGTTCACGATTAGAGTATTATTTACCAAGTGATGAAAGTTCTATAACAATAGTGCAAAACCATTCATAAAACTCATTCAAAGTCTCGATGGGTTTCATCTTTGCGTCGTCAAATTTATGAATTTCCACGATTAACTTGTTCTCTTTCATCTGATCAATTCTCTCACAAAGTTGGGTCAGATTATCTCATATTTTTTTAGCCGGTGAACATTTCTTTATTTTGTTGAACATGAACTTATCAAGAGTCTTGTAAAGAATGTAAAAGGCCACGCTGTCCAAGTTTTCTTTCTTTTTGTCCTCAGCGGTCCACTTTGATCGATGTTTTTCAACCATTTGAGGCACACATTCTGATATGGATATTTTTGTGTTGGCTTTGAATATCTTCATTGGGAAATCTATAATGACAAAACACATGCAATCATATAGTGCGGCTAGATGTGTCTGCATGCGTATTTTTCGAGCTTCATAGTCTTCTTTTGAGAACATAAGGATCTTATTAAAAGATTTCACTATGAATGTATTAATATAAGAGTTCAAGAAAAACCCTTTCTGATACCAATTTTTGCGATCAGAACAAAGTTTAGAGGGGGTGAATAAACTATTTTAAAATTTCTTGCAAAACTGATCTAGATTTAACAGTTTTAACTGTTAAAAACTTTTTGTTGAACGACTAGATTGATATGGAACATTAAACATAAATAGGCATAAATGGTTCGGTTACACTAGTGATATTATAAATATTCAATGAAAGAAACAATTACAAAGAGGATAGAAATAAGCAAGTGAATAAGATAAAGTGCGTAAATAAATGATACATAATTTTATGGATGTTAGGAGATAAACAGTCTTATATCACCACTTTTTATACTTTGGAAGGAATTCACTAAAAGTTTTTATTAGTACGCTCTTGTACAAACCCATTTAGATTAAGACTTATCAATGTCCAAATCGAAACTCTCAATGATCACTTAACAACTTTTCGCTGTTTAAATATCCTTGGTTCATCAGAAACAATAACTTCTAATGAATAGCTTTGAACAACTAGAGTTGGTTAGGGTTGCATATATTGATCCTTGAAGATCTGATGTGGATAGATAAATGATGTGGACAGATAAGTGTGTGCTAAGTTGGTAGCTAGATATCTTAATGATTATGAGTGCTCAAGATCTTGAACATTTGCAGACTTTTAAAAACTTTGAATTTTGTAAATCTTGTTGTTTTCTTCAGTCTGAGTCTGCATATATATGCTTGAAAAGCTCCAACATTCGGAAAATTTTCAACGATCGTCTGTACTAATTCTCGACAGATTGGTATTGTCAACCGCTCTTCATCGCACATTGGATTAAATGTTAATTATATGCATTTTTGCTTTTTACGGATTCAGCTGTTAGTTTTTGAAAGTTGATTGACTATTGGCAATTTAGGAAACATTTCTGTAAATCAAGAGTTGGTTGGATATTATGCGTGACACTTGAACTGATAGCTAACAACTCGAGTTGTTGTATCCATCTCGATCTCTTAATATCTGACAGGTTTAAGTTGAATGGTCAGACCCTGAGCATATCAAATAGAGCGGTTCAGTTTGAAGAGTGATGAACTTCTGATGATGCATAGACCTTCAACTTCTATAGAACAATATATGAGCCGTGTGACTTGACCAACGGCTAGAGCCCTGTAATTACATGAAAATAACAGTTTGACTTGAAACAACTTGATATTGTTTTTGTCATTAGTAAAACTTAAGTTCTTTCAAACTTAAAAGATT
Source organism: Primulina eburnea (assembly GCF_022965805.1). NCBI lineage: Eukaryota > Viridiplantae > Streptophyta > Magnoliopsida > Lamiales > Gesneriaceae > Primulina > Primulina eburnea. The sequence continues at coordinate 34,972,746 of NC_133103.1, read as the reverse complement.
TCCAGCCGTATTAGGCAGAGTACGCAACGGTTATAAACACACACCATCGCCGATCGGAGTAAGATATCAAATGGAGTTTGAAGTATCAAGGTTAAAAATGTACCATTCCATTCCATTTTGTGGAATATATTATCTTGCAGACGGATAAATTTTTTTGACGTTCTAATTAGTCAAACTAAGGAGTTGGCAATGGAGTATCTGTACGTCGTTAGTGCACCCATCCGAAATGGAAGTGCAAAGCAAAGATGCCTACTCCCCTAAAGTTGAAACATTTTTGGTGCTTCATTTTTATTATTTTCAATCGACAAATGACAAGTCATCCCCCACTATCAATCATTCTAAAGTGCCTCAATTAAAAGAATGGAATTAATAATATAAAATTTATTTATTACTTTGATATATATGAATTTGTCGACTGAAAAAAAATTAAATACAACTTAAAATTATATTTTCCATCATCGCAGTTATTGTGTAACTGAAATGTATATATAGAAGCACCTCCATCGTCCAACCACATGATATCATGTGTAGGATTGAGCACTTATTGTTTTACTAAAAGTTATAGTGCAATTCAAATCTTTTAAACCGCACAGCAGCTCAAGCATCACGGTTCGATCGCGCTACTAAACAGAGACAATTATTGCACTCAACATTCTCCCTCCCAATAATTGTACTCCTTACAACCAATGAGAATCGAACATGTGACATTGGCTCTGATACCAATTGAAGGACCGAGCGATTGCCGCTTTATCAAAAGTTATAGCTGGTGGTAATGGTGCAACTCAAATCTTTTAAACCGCACAGTAGCTCAAACACCAAGGTTTGATCGCTCTACCAAGTGTTCATTATTTCACCCAACATCATGACTCCTAAAGCATTTAAAATATTTGTTCAAAGCTAAATAAATTTATCGAACAAGTAAAAATAAGAAAGCTACTCAAAAAAATTAAACAAAAACAATGAAATGTTTAAATTTATTTTATATACATTTATTCTATATAAATAAATATTATAAACACATACAACATATGCTTCACTATACAAATTAATATAATAGGTCTATTAAATATCAAAGAAGCATAAAATTAAAGGTTTTTTTTAATTAAAAAAATCCGTGTTTTCAAAAATCAGATACATTTGTTTCATTTGTAAAAGATAATAATTTTTAAAAATGTGGCATTTAAAAAATCATCGATTTTAAATGTGATTTTTTAAAATTTCTCAAAGAATGAGTCTCATGTGAGACCGTCTCACGGTTCTTAATCTATGAGACGGATCAACCCTACCCATATTCACAATAAAAAGTAATATTTTTGGCATAAAAAGTAATATTTTTTCGTGGATGACCCAAATAAGAGATTTGTCTCACAAATAAAACCCTTGAGACCATCTCATACAATTTTTTGTCTTTCTCAAAAGGTGCTATATTTTGCAAGATAATAATATTACCATGAAATAGACACAAAACATATTGATCATTTTTTTTAAAAAAATTGTATTTTAAATTAAAAGTTCAGTTAAAAAATGAAAGATGGTTTTTAATTTATAGGACTTAAACAAAAATTCAACAAGAAATGAGATTTGTTGGTTTGTCTTAACACACCAAATTTCATTTTTATTTGTGATCTAGGGTAAGAGAAATTCAGGAAGATGATTTTTCATCCGAAAAAGAAGAATTTCACAATATTATTGAGTTAATTTAAACAATGATTTAATATCCAAAAATATTATTCATTAATATGTTGAATTGACATAAAGAATTGAAATTTTGATTTCAATAAATTGGATAGTTCATTTGTCGTTTTTCACAAATTAAATTGATTTAACTTTTAAGTAAGTAAAATTCATTTACGTTCATAAATATAAATAATAATTTAAAATTGAAGAGGTTATCTATGTCCAATAATTATTTTAAAAAAATAATAAAAAATAAATCACAATTATAAACTACAAAATTCATATAATTCTATGAAAAAGTTTACAAAAGTCTACAAAAATCTTGAAAAAAAATCTATAAGAGTCTATGAAATTTGTTTTTACAATTCTATGAGATTCCATAAAAGTCAATAAAAATCCATCAATTCCACAAAAGTCCATCATTTAAAAAAAATCATTAAAAATCTTTGAAAGTATAGAATGAATACACCTCCTAAGGACACCCACATTGGTGGGTTAATGGGTGTTAATAACACCCATTAATGTTCATGCACCAATGTGGGTGCATGTGTTAATAATCTTGGCTGACATAGCAGCCAAGAAATTCATTAGAAAGAACGGCATTATTTCGAAATTTGCGGCGGTTTTTCGTATTGCGACGGTTTTTCGTAATTCCTTTTCAATGTATTTTGTGTTTTTTTAAAAAAAATTGTGTTGTATATTATTTTAAATAAAAGAGTCCAACATTTTTTCCATTTCTTAATAATATTTTAATGAATATTGAAATTAAGTTAATTTTAAAATAATAATACTATTTATTTTTAGTAATATTTGTTGTAAAATAAAAAAAATGCGTAAGTGGACAGTGGGATTCATAAATAATGAAAGTTGATATTAAATGAATGTGGGTGTGTGTTAATAATGGGAAAGTGTTAATGTAATGAATATGTGGCTCGTGGACCCCATAATTTTTGATGAGATGAAGAGTTATTAACATGGATTAATTCGAACGGATGCGGATGCCCTAAGTATTTTGAAAGGATAACTGTCGAAGTTTTATAACTGCAGGTTTGTTGACTAATTCCACTTTTTAAAAAATAATGACATTAATCGAATAATGGTTCAAAGAACGAGAATCCTTCATTTACGATCGTTCATGCTACGCTAGGCCGCATCACACCCCATTATAGCGTCATAATTGCTACCCTAATCTTTTGGTAAAGTGTGTGTTTATATATATATATATATATATATATATATATATATATATATATATATATAATCTTTTGGTAAAGTGTGTGTTTATATATATATATATATATATATATATATATATATATATATTCAACCTGGCGAAGGGTATGTGGAAAGTAACTCTATTTTTTTATTTATTAAGAGAAAAAAGCGCATTAAAATAAAATTTGAAACTTTAAAAATAATCCCAAGATTGAAAGCAAAGTAATAAAAGGGTGCATGATCAAATGTAATTTTAAAATATATACTACTTGAATTTACTAAATTTTATTAATTTTTCCCTAATTTCAATATATTTGATTGGGTTGATAATATAAACTAGTGAATTAAATTATTGATTTGACCAGCATATTGTTCCTTTGACATTCTTTTTATTTTCCTCACAATTTTTTTCGAATATTAGTACTTTTATATTTGGATATGATTTTTATTCTAAAATGCCCTTACAAAGTGTGTGTGAGTGTGAGTGTGAGTGTGTAATAACTAAAGTAAACTCAAAATCAATGAAAAAAGCCAAACTGTAAGGAAATAAATATATATGGATAGTTTTGAGATAGAACAATATATATCAGGATTTTCGTTTTATATATAAACCATGAACTTTAAATTCATATCGCATGTTTATATATTGTTTTATGTTAATTATGATATATTTAAAATTTAATCAATAATAATGTCATTTGAAATGCATCTCACATTCCCACTATATGTAAGTAATGTATATATAAGTAATATATGAATTTACGATTTTATCTGTACTGCTTCATCCTTAATAATAAAACTTTAATCGAAATCTATGCATTTCAGATTCATCTCCTAAATGCAGTTTTAGTTACTCCAATTACCTACTAGTAATAATTAATTAATTTTACATAAATTAATCATGATGCCTAGCTAACACTAATTACTACTTGTTATGAATGGGGAACATAATAAAATAATCAATTTACACATAAGACTTGGAGCAGAAAAGATTACAATTTCCATATATTTAATTCATTAATTGGTGGATTTCTATATATATTAGTGGCTATTGCAATGTATTTAATGTTTGACATTTTGCCACGATGTAATAATTTTCCTTCAATGGTTACATTAAAGTTCCCGTTGTGTTTGATTATTTATATCTTAATTGACAATTAATATAAGTTCATTAATCAATTGGATCTGTCAAAATAAAAAGTGGGAAACAAATAAATAATAATGACTTGAATTGAAGTGTTTTAATACTTATTTATCGCCACAATCTGAGGTCAAGATTTAATTTAACCTGCTAAAGTCAATTTTTATTTGGGGAATGGAAGTCCAATGTCGAGTTATGATTGCCCCCATTCAGTGCAATTTACTTTAAAATTTTGAGAAAATATTAAAAATCAATTTTGGGATTATGTATGTGTAAGAATAAATGGAGCTGTTTAGATGGAGTGAATATACACCTCGCAAATTTTTCTTCTAAAATTACTCGTAACGACGTCTACTGGTTTTAATAATAGAAGTCATTTCATCACCTACAAAGTTTAGCAGAAACTGATATAATCAATGCAGAATCAGTCCACCGAAATTTTATGAACAAATGAAAATATGTGAAGCATAGAATAAAAATACACAAGAGTTGTTTTTGTAAGTTTGAAGATTAAAATTTTTCTACGCCTTTCCTTCTTTTGTTTCCATGAGATATTTGATGTGTTGTTGTTGAACCACCATACTTAAATTCTTATTTTCTAAACAAAACGAATATAATGGTAAGCATGATTGAATCCACATGAAACAAGAGATTTATTTTTTTCCAAGGAAAACAAAAAAAAAAAGAGATTTTTTTGTATAAGATCTAATTAAAATACTAAAACTAAAATTAGCTGGCAAGAAGAAATAATAATTCTAAACGAGATTTAAATAGCAACGAGGAATGACTGACAAAGGAGAAAATTCAATATTATTGATCTACTTGTACTTTTTCGATCTAACTTACATACTGCATAATCTGTATCTGAATATCCAACTAAATTGAAAGAAAAATATTTATCATATCATACGTCCACATTTGTATGCCTTTCAAATATTTCAATACGCATTTAGCAGCTAAGAAATGCGATTGTTAAGGGTTAACACATAAACATACAACAAATGTAATATATGGACGACTAGTAGTTAGGTATCATTTAATATCTATAGAGTGTCATCTCAACTGATATTCCCCTTTCATTTTTATCTAATTTAATTGATGAGCTTATGGGAGTGGAAGTAGTTGAACATGTTTCAATTCCAAATTTCTGGAGCAGTTCCTTCATATATTTAGTTTGACTGATATAAATACCAGTTTCCAGTTGCCTCACTTATAGACTGTAAAAGAATGTCAGTTCACCCATCACACTCATCTCAAACTTATCATGCAACAGTTTAGCAAACTTGTCGCATAGTTTGGGATTAGTTTACCCAAATATAATATCATCAACGTAAATTTGAACAAGTAATGTGTTATCTTTCTTTGTAAATTTGAACAGAGTTTTATCAACTATTCCTACTGTAAAGTCATGATCAATTAAAATTTTTGTTAAGGTCCATGATCAATTAAAATTTTTGTTAAGGTCTCATACCAATCTCTGATAGCTTGTTTGAGACCATTAATGTTTTGTTTAGATGATAAATATGATCAAGGAGTAAATGATTTACAAAAACCAGTTGTTTTTCTACATAAAACTCTTCTTGTAATTGACCGTTTAGGAACACGCTTTTCACATTCATTTGATATATTCTGAAGTTCTTGAAGGATGCGTAGGCAATGAATATTCTGATTGCTTCTAGTCGAGCAACTGGAGCATACGTTTCATCGTAATCTATTCATTATTCTTGCCTATAGTTTTTGCGACTAGCCTTGCTTTGTTGCGCATAACTGAACCATTTTCGTTCAATTTGTTCTATACACCCATTTTGTAGCTATAATAGATTTTAAAAACGGTCTTGGAACTAAAGTCAAGACATTGTTATGGGGTAAATTGATTTATCTCTTCTTGCATAGAAATTACTCAACTGGGATCAGCTAGAGCTTCATTAGTTTTTTTTGGCTCTAGTTCCGATATGAAAGAAGAATGTATGAATAAATTTAGCATTTGATTTCTAGTCTTTATTGGATAAGATGGATTACCTAATACCAAATCATGAGGATGATTTTTGCTCCATTTGTATTTTGAATTTGTTAAACTTCTTTACGTAACTGGTTCAGTTTGTAGCTGACCAGTTTTTTCTGCTTCAGTTGAAATTACTTCAGTTTGTATTTGAATGTTATCATGTTGCCCAACAAACTGATCATCAGGAGCTACGTCATGTCCAACTGGTTGTTCTACCACCTCGGGTTCTGGTGTTTAAAGGAAATTTTTGACAACACGGTCTTCATCTTCACTATCATCCTCCAAATTGATATCTGTTAAGAGATTAGTCAGATCAATTAGATCAATTGGCTTATCAGTTATACAGTTTCATCAAAGACAACATTCAATGATTCTTTAACATTAAGTGTACGCTTATTAAATATTCTATAAGCCTTGCTAACTGATTAATAACCAATAAATAATCCCTTGTCTAATTTAATATTGAAGGCAGATAATTGATTTTTGTCATTATTATGTATGAATCATTTACACCCAAATATTTTGAAGTATGAAACAACATTTTTCTTACCATGCCAGATCTCATAGGGTGTTTTCGAATGATTCTTATTAATCATCGATCTGTTTTGAGTGTAACACACTATGTTTGTAGAGCCCAAAATAGTACACGTAAACATTTGCATTTATTAAATTGTTAAATTATTTATTTACTTTTTAAAATGATTTTATCGATGCATGATTTATTATTTTTCACCATTTTAAATTATTACATGTTTATTGGATGCACGTTAAAACGTTTTCTTGAGTTTTATGTTTCAAACGAATATTCGATGCGGGATCGAAAAAAGAGACCGGTGACGATTTAGGCGATTTATGAATAATGTTGTATTTTATTTCAGTCAAATTGGTATTTTAAATTATTTATGAAATTTTAAGCATTTTAAAGCCTAGGTTAATTTACTAGGTGATTTTACGATTTAAAATTTTCAAAAAAAAAATACTAATTTGAATAGTTGAGGATTTTAAATTTTAAGAATTTGACACATGTGTATTTTATTAAAATTAGGGGTTCTAGTATAATTAGTGGTGGATTAATAGTATTAGATTAGTATTAATTTATCACTAATTATTTGACTATGCATTTTTTAGCCCTAATTAACCCCCTAATCAACACACACACACACACACTCTCTTTGAGTTTTATTTTTTTTTTTTAGAGGAAAACTATGGTTCTAAGCTTTTCTTTCAGCAGCCACCACCCCAGCCTTTCTCCTTGCAAATTTCGATAGATTCACGTTCTTTTTATGGCAAAAAATGTGCCACAAGTCATCCCAGATTGGTTCTGGCATCTCCTCGCTTCGATATTCGTCATATCGTGAGTATAAATCATCAAGGCATGTAAAAATCTTTCATTTTTCTGCATCGATCTTGTCATAGTAAATATTTTGATTCATATTATGTGTAAAAATCTGTGTATTTTATGCAAAGTTTGAGCAATGATGATTGGAATGATTTTGGAACAACTCTTAGATCTCAAAAATCGAATCTGCTGTCATTTCAAAACCTGCGAATTTTCGATCGGTTTTCAAGAACAATTTTCAACATATAAAACGTAATATTTTTCGATATCTTCGATTTGACATTAAATACATAATTTCGTACAAGAGACGAATGAGTTATGATCGTTCTCGTGTGACTGCTCAAACTGTAATGCTATCAAAATGTGTTCTTCATGTTTTCTTGAGGTTTATTGGTTGCAGGTTTCGTTGGGAACCATTGGGTGGTCACTGCTGCGATTAGGTATGTCGTGTGTTTTGATCAGGCGCTAAGCGGTGTTTCGTTTCTGGTCGGTAAGGGTTTGGTTACAATAGAAGCCGTAGGGAAGCGGATTATGCAGAATTTTGGGTTTATGTCACGCAGGGTTAGCGCCACAGCGCTGTATTGGAACGTTGTCGCACCTGTGCTTCGCACCTGGTAGTGCCGCAGTGCTAGTTAAGCGCTTAGCGCCGCAGCTCTGTATTTGGAGCACTGCAGCGCCTGTGCTTCGCACCTGGTAGCGTCGTGGCGCTTAACCATCACTACAGCACTACACTTCAGGCGCCTAGGTGCTAGTCCAGGTTTTGAGGAGCTTTAGGTTTAAGTTCTATTGCCTCGTTTGGGTATTAATATGTCGTTATGACCAAGCTTGGGGAGGGTTAGATTAGCTTATACGAAGCTCGAATATAAATCGTTGAATTATGGTTTAAGTGGGTCTATGTCTTCCATTGCTTGGGAAATGTTCATACTTCATATCAAGATTTTTTCGGGATTCGATGTCATGGTTTAATATGATGATTAAGCATGGTCAAGTCCCGAGTGGTCTAAAAAGTCATAAGTTATTTAAATTACTTCGGTAGTGAGTACGATTGGTACGATTAAGTTATTGTATTTAAGTTGTATGAATAATGTGTTAGTATGTGCAGCAGTAGCCCAAGCGAGATCCAACGAAGCCCTCAACGCTATGTAAGCATGTTCGACGTGCAAAAAGAAAATGTTTTACATTTTGAGGTATGCAAATTGTCTTGTGACCAATTATGTTACGGGTTTGGAATCCGGAGAACGTGTCCGGGGACCTCTCCACCCCGGTAAAGCACGACCAGGATTTGATCAGGATTGAGAAGCGGTAAAGCATGACCAGGGACCAATCCACCCGGTAAAGCATGACTGGGGATCTTATGTATGTGGGAGTGGACGTTCGGTCGAAAGGCTATTATGATCCCTGCCAGCCCAGTACTGTGGTTTAGTCTGATCGAGCTCATTTATGTTATGGGTCACTTGTTTTGAAATATATCTCTATGAAAAATGATGATGAGTATGCATGTTTAAGTATGTATGATGCAGCACATTTATGAAAAAGTTTATGAAATGATGGCACGTCTATGTTTATGTAAGTATGTTTAGAGTTTAAGTATGTATGTGCTACATTAAAATTCATGTGGTTTTATTATGTATTATTTTCTATTCTCAGTTTATAAATGTTGAGTCTTTGACTCACTAGACATGATTGATGTAGATGAGGACAAGTACGAGGAGACGAGAGGTGGGGACCAGTGAGTTGGCTCAGACTGTGCGGAGGTTTAACCTAAGGACCGCCTAAGTTTTCAAGAATTTTATGTATGTCGAATTCATTTACTCTCATTTTAATGAAATTATTTCATGTTGTTTAAACAAGTACTTTTTGCAAGCTCGTTTGATGGTGACTTTGACGACACATAAATAGTTTGTACTCATTTAAATTTCAAACAATTAGTCCAGCATTTTATTTATATTGTATTTTGAAAGATTATTACTTATTTAAGAATTTTTTTTATATTCCGCAAATTTTAAGTAGTTTTAAAGTACGATACGTCACAGTTGGTATCAAAGCGGTGTTCTTGTAAAGGATTATGCCTACTGCCGGTTGCGAGAAGCCCACGAAGTCACGCCTCAAGTCTGTAAGTTTAAAAGTTTTAAAATTCTTTCGTAGTAAGCATCAAAATCACGATTTCAACATGTACATGTTTAAGCTCGATTTACGTACATCTTATGCTATGGATATTTTGTTCTTTCATGTTGGTTTACATGTTTGGTAAATTTTGGAACAGTATGCCTCTTAGACGTATGTCGCACGTGGAGCAGGTGAAGAGGATAGAGAGACCCGGGATGGGGAGAGGGCCACTTCTCCTCGTCCACCACCGGATATGCAGGCACAGATGCTTGTAGGGATGACACAGTTCTTCGCGCAGTTTGTGGGGAACAATGCTGGAGTAGATACAGGATCGAGTCTCAGGCCAGAGGCGGTGTATGAGATATTCAGGAGAATAGATCCAAAGGAGTTCTCGGGGACTACTGACATGATGATAGCTGATGGATGGATTAAGTTCATCGATGTGATATTCACTTTTATGGAGCTGCAGGATACAGACAGAGTCAGATGTACCACTTTTCTGCTGACAGGGGATGCTAGATTGTGGTGGGAGAGCGCGTCTGTGTCAGTAAATTTGCAGACCCTGACTTGGACTGGTTTTAAGGAGTTCTTCTATTGCAAGTACTTCACAGAGGAAGTACACTCCCGCCTGACTTGGAAACTCTGCTCGAAATATTCCAACTCTTTATCTAAGCAGATAACCTCGAACTCTTTGGACATAATGAATTCTTCCTTCTTCTTGGTCCAAAGAGCATCGGCCTACGCTCGTTAGCTCAACAGTTGAATCTCCAAGTCAAGAGCCTCGGTCAGTTGGGATCTCTCCTGCTCAATCAGTGAGGTATGGCTCCTAAGCATCCTCCAGTTCGGCCATAATAGAAACCTTGTCCTCTATTGCTCGGGTTTTCATGGCCCGGAGCTACCGCATCAGCTCCACGTACCGAGCCCACATGTCATCCATGTCTTTCTGATGGGACAGGGTTGCCCCCTTCATGAAGAGAGTGCTCCCAAGCAAAGAACATGCCCGGGGAAAGATAATGAAACAAGTTAGCAAACTTATGCATAGAAATGACATTATTAAGAAGATAAACATCAAATTATGCTTAACAAGATAAACACGACGGGCATCTGATCGGCCACCTCCTTATCCGAAAGCCTCTGCACCAGCTACAGTTCGGCATCAGATATCAAGTTCTGAACGAAGCTCAACACCATGGGGCCCGAGGGTTTTGGAGGAGGGATACCTCAAGGCCATAAATGATCTACTTGACCCGAACAAGAGAGCTCGGAGGAGAAGCTGAGTCCCAAACCTCGAGCATCGGGGTCTTAGTGGTAGCCTAGGCCTCTTTTTTGGAAGATCCTCTTTGCTCCTTTTGATTGAGGAAGCCTCGACCCAAAGGAAGTCTTCTTCTGTGTTACATTTGGGCCGTCTTTTCTTCTTCCGGATGAGTTTCTCCACAGACTCGAGGGACAATTGCTCGGAACCCTTGGCCTCGACCTTTTTCGCTCTTGAAGTTCTTAATCATCTCTACTCTCATTATTCGGTCGTCTACATGGAAAACATGATGGTTAGGTCTCATAAGAAGAAAATAGTAAATAAATATGGAGGCTAATAAAGACTCGACCCTACCCTAGGATCCTTCTATCGTGACCACTTTCTTACAATATTTGAATCGACACAACAAATCATCTTTCATCAAGCTTGTGGTTCGGAAGCACCGAGCTAAAATGGTGGCTAGAAAATTTTTCAAGGTAGGAATGTGTTCAAGCTTAGGGGATGGCCGCGTATTTAATTATTCAGCCCAGTCCATTTTGTAGACCCAGGGCTCGAAGTTCCGCACATTGAAAAATATGTTCATGCAATCCTTGTGGGACGTGTGGTTTACTCCTAGGAATTGATGTCAGGTATTTAGGTTTATAGAAACCGACCCATGACGACTCTCTTGATATGTACAAATTTTAGAAGGAGGGCTACGTGAATGGGAGTTTTAAAATACTTAAATATGACTGTTAAGGAAATAAGAGTGGAATTGGAGTCGGGAACTAATTGGCTCGGACACAATAGTGTTTACACATTTTTTAGATTAAGCGGAGAATAGGGAACCTGATGCCCATGTCTGCATGGTCGGTATAAAATGTGTGGAAACTATTGGGTGAGTTGTGGGCTCGGTCACTTATGCCAGGCATGTGCAAATCAAAACCAGCAAGCATATTTGACCTTTCTCTAATCTCACCCCTATCTGGATCTAGTATGAGCCATTAGCCTCATCCAAGAAAGCTCAGCTACTTTCAGTTAGGCCTCAAGTGACTTACTAAAATGGAATAGTACGAAAATAGAGAGTACGAACCGAGCAAGAAATTTCTGGTCGGGATTTGCTAGACACAGACTAATGACACGAAAATTATAAAAGTAAAAATGACCTAAAGGGAACATGTATTTATAGGGGACTCGAATGATCCAAGTCGCATGATTGAAAATAATCGGACGATGCGGATTTGGGCGGAAATCCGAATGGGCGCCTCGGGAAGTTAAACGTTTGCGAAATCTTAAACGTCCATGTTTTTATCAATGGTAGAAAACATGAACACACTAATCGAAATCTAAACTATTAATGTAGATGGTTCGGTTTTAGTCCAAACAAATAAAGATAAGGGAGAAGTACAAAGCGTTCAGATCGGGATCTTGACCATCAATTTCTACAATTCAGATATAACTTAAACTAACACAAATTCTGAAGAAACACAAGTTTGGAATTAGCATCTTTTGCTCGGGTCAGTAATGTCCGAACACAAATACTTAGTCTAACTTTCATACTTCTTTTAGACCAAAAAATTGAGGTACCATTGATACCCATCGATCCGACCTAGCCCGGATCCGACCCGAAGCATTTACTACACGAGCCCATTTACAGAAATGATAGAAATAATGGGCCCGTGAGGATAAAGTTAGGGCTAGAGCACAGGCCCAAAATCTTACCTGGAGTCTGAATGGTCCATTACTCAGGAATAAGGCCTCATAATATGATCAGGCCCGAGAAGCCGAGCTAAATGAGATTTTCTCGAGTGTAATCCCAAAGCGGGGAGTGCACGCATCAGGATATTTTTAAAACTCATAATCTGTCATAGATAAGATCACATCAATGCAAATCTTGTTGTGAAGCTAGTGTTTCACATACTTGTCTAACTAAGAGTTCATCTTCTGCAAGGTAATCTAGCTCTTCTCAACTTCATAAATATCAGGTATCTCTCATAGTCACAGATATTCACTCATTGTTAGCACTAGCGCTAATTTTTTGCATACCTGATTTTTATCGCAGTATTGACTTAAACATCAAAGAGGCTACGTTGGAAACATCTCCGGCGTCCTCAAACCTTTGTTCATCTGTACATATTCGAGCTGAATCTTTGTCTGACCTCCGTTGAACCCACATCAAGATACATTTTTTGGTTACATCACAATTGATGTATAGATTTTATACATAAGGTGAAGTGTAAACAACATCATCCTACAATAAATTATTACTTAATATGTGTAGTGATGTTTTCAGTATAGATAGTTAAATTTCTTATTTTCTTAGTTAATTAATATATAATTTAATTATTTGGTTCAAAAAGTTTGTCGATATTAATATGTGTGATATAAGTTTTATTATTGTCACATAAGACATGCAAAACAAAGTATAATACCGTCAAATAATCAATATTCGATAGATTTAGCGACTTCCAACGAAAAAAAAAAATCCAAGTCAATATATGTAAACAAACTTGAACAAACGACATGAATAAAATTGTAATTTTTCACCCAAATTTTTCCATTATAATCTCACTATCTTTACTGTGTTGGTTCCTCTACCGTGATCTGAGCTCTACCACAGAACTCACTCTATCACAGTTAATGAGATCTTACCGTGGAATAATACCCAACTGCAGGTCTAATAATCATCATTGACACAAACATGTAAATTACGTGCTTAATCTCAACCCTCCAACGCATAAATTAATTTATGATTTACTTCAATTTTGTTCAACACTTGATTACAATTGTCTTATAATTTCATGTTGTAATTGTACTATTTTGCCAACATTTTCTTCCACAAAACTTTGTCCAAATTCATTCAACACAACTAAACGCATGCACACCATAATTTAGGATTCATCATAACAAACAAAGCTAATATAATATCTTGCATAACCAATACAAAGAGAATTTACAATCGATATTGGCGCAAAACCAATTTCTAACTTGCATTATATCCTCGCCAGTTTCTAAGAGCAGAAACACATTCCCTTGCGACAAAAATCTGTTAAGAAATAAAAAAATTTCCTCCATCAGAATGAAATATGAATAATTTTGAAACTGTGAACCCCAATCCGTAGGAGCTAATGCACAAGACATCATTTATCACGCTGAAAAAATCAAGATATGAGGTAAAAATTTGCCCATATTAATATCTCGAGTACTGTCTTTTACACTGATAAGGCTAGATGTTGAATTATCAATAAAAATGGACACTCTTAGCCCGAGCAGAACTGTCCACCACGTGCACACTCGTATTAACTTCTATCAATGTCATCTAATTATGATATGCAACTTGATGTAATTTTTGTTTGCATAGAACCTGGAGTTTTAATATGGCGACTTTGTCGTATGGGAGGTCAAGATTACATATGAAAAAATAAACAATACAAGAGATTTGGTTGTAAATAAAGCAGAAAAATTATCTGGCAACACAAAACCTAGTGGATCCGAAGCTAAGCAAACCCTGAAATATTGTTTTATCAATTTATAGATGGCAAATAAACTACTACTCATACGAAATTATGCCATCTGAGAAGCTATCAGAGGTGTATAGGATCAAAGAGGAGATGCAATCCAAAAGGGTCAATGTTAATCAAACCTGGTAAGGTCACAGTTCTAATTTCGGCTCCACTGTCCCGCTAGTATTTCCTTCCCCAGACAGAACATGGTTTGGATCCTGTGAGTGTTAATAAAATATAGAAGTCGGTGGCTGAGAGAAGTAATGTAATAAACAATTAAGTATAGACACGCTACCTCCATTCCCCACTTGATGTAATCTGGGGACTCACACGCCTTGTACTCGTCAACAAGACTCTCAATCACGTCTCTAGATTCATCAAATTCTGAAAGATCTTCCTGAACATTTTAACAACAGATCATAAGGGCTTAGTCCTTAAACATTTTATTGTACTACTCGTTAGTTCTTAATGTTTTCAAAAAATGATGAGAGTAGTCCTTTCCGTTAAATTAGAGTTAAAATTAAAGGTAAAATAATTAGAGCTCTTTCTCCTTCAAATTTCTCATTTCTGCTTCACAGTACCCCTGTATATTTGTTGCAGAAATAATATAGGAACAATCCCAATCTGTTATATTTTGTCATCACAATCTCAATCTGTTATATTTTGTCATCCTTCTTGATATTTCGCCCTTCGAAGGTTGTTAATTATCTTCAACTCTTGCCATTTTCTATTTACATGTTTTTATTTTGCCCTGTGGAACTTAGGAGCAGACAATTGCTTCCAGGCTTCTGCCATATTTAGAAGCATTTTGTCTTTAAGGGATACTGGTGTGAAACCTTCTCACTTATTTTTGAGTAGTCTGATTCGATTTCTCATGCTTAGTATCATCCTAGATATTATTCTGTATATTTCGATGTTGTTTGGTATTGGACGAATCTTTGGATCTTGAAGAGCTAATTAGCTGTTCTCTAAGGATTTAATAAGTGGGGCTTTTTTAGATTCATTCAGATTTTTCCAAGATTTCAAGTTTGTGGTTCACCATTTATGGAGTTTGCAGACGAAGATTTAGCCCTCGTCTCCTATTGTACTTAATTTCCTTCTTTCTTTCTTTTGGTTCACAATTGTAACAGATTAGATAATAACTGGAGGGGGGTTGACATGTTGGAGATGGCATTTTGGTTATGCTATTGATTTGTTACGTCTGATTGGTATTTTAGTACTTAAACAAGGGAATTGAAAGATGAATATTTATTGTATGTTTTGCCACATTTTGATAATATATTATCATGTTTGTTTCTGTTTATTGTCTTGAAGTTAACTTGAACGACTGAAACCTTATTTAAAGGTAAGGACCATCCTTATTTAAAGGTAAGGACTATTTTTGTTACTTTTTTAAAAGATTAAGGACTAAAATTGTCAAGAGAAAATGTTTAAGGACTAAAAATGTCCAAGCCCTAAAATACAAGGACTAAATCATGTTTTTCTCGTATTCACAGTCTTTATATCTTCTCAAACAATCCAATTATGCTTA
The DNA here is from genome assembly GCF_022965805.1 of Primulina eburnea. Classification (NCBI taxonomy): domain Eukaryota; kingdom Viridiplantae; phylum Streptophyta; class Magnoliopsida; order Lamiales; family Gesneriaceae; genus Primulina; species Primulina eburnea. The sequence continues at coordinate 34,957,001 of NC_133103.1, read as the reverse complement.
CAAGAGCCTTGAAAAATAAGAAGCAAATCCACAAAACCGCATCTATCTCTCTTCAATTATTTTTTTGCAGCACAGATTTTAATATGTTCATGCAACGATGTACAAAGAAGGCAGTTCGTGTTTCAGTCAATAACAGTGCTAGAAATAAGAGCAATCAGACCCAGAAGGAATAAAGCTTTAAAAAAAATTGGACAAATATAGCCCAAGGCAGATGAGGGATAACTTACGGCAAACATTGGGTGACTTCTGTAATTGTCGAGAAAAGCTTGTCTCTTTCTCAGCTTCTCATACTGGCTCAAGCACTTGGAGAATAAGTGGCGGATGCCAGTGTGGCTCGCTAGCATGAGACCACTAACCTATATACAGAAAGAGCATATTGTGATGTCGCTCAGTCTTTCAAAACATTAGCTGTTTCAAGTAATCAACATATGAAAAGGGTAAAAGAAATATGCAACTGCACAAGTCTGAGCTTTGAAGGAAAGGGCCGAACAGCAAAAACGGGACTTAAAGGTAGAACATTAGTTTGGGTAGAGCATTGAATTTATCAGGCTCAGACAAACAATAAGCTGAAACTCAATGCAAGTTTCTCTGGGTTAAAAACAAAAAGCAATCATTAAAAAATACGTCAATACTCAATAAATTGATATAGAACTTCACATGGTGTAACAGAAACACCAGTGACTTTCAAAGAAATGGGGAAAAAAAGAAACACGAGAGTGAAGCTTAACCACTTTCAACTCAATATATCATCCCATAAGATCAGAGACAATACGATGTGCAACGAGTAATTGATCAACACCCATGGAAAATCTTGGCTAAGGTACAAAACAATTTGATTTATAAAACATAAATAACATGAGATAAAAAATCTATACAAAATCGAAAGATGAAAGACAAAAACCAATCAGGCTACCAAAGTAAGCTAAAGTTGCTTTACTGAAAGGAGGTCTGAACAGAAGCAATCACAAGTAGCAAACAAACAGGGTATGTGATTTCAAAATGTTTTGCATTGATGAACGGAAACAACTATAATAGGAAATTCAAAGTGTATCTTCTGATATTTCTTCTCCAACAACATTTTATCATGTTTGACATGAAGACCATCAATTAAGAAGCCACGAGTCACAGTAATCAAACATAGAGCAAATGGGAAGAAAAAAATGCACATCAACAACTACATTGAGCTGATGATTCCATCAAATTCATCATGTGTCATAAGGTGAGATGCGTGTAATTGGCTCCTAGATAAGAACCATCAAACAGAATTTAGAAGCAAGGTTCATGCCAGCTCAAAATGTTTCAACCCCTAAAAAGAGAGGAGAAAAGAAACTAAACAAAAAAGGCTTACCCTATGAGCAGTCTGAACATAAGGAGATTTTCTCGACAAAGCAACCTGTCAACGATTACATCATTTCAAAAAATATAACTTATGGACAAATAAATCAAACACCAACTGATAAGTGTGAAACGTGCCTGAATGCTAGCAGGGCCCCAATCTATAAAATTAACAAGCTTTCTTTCACGAATCCTCTGTAAACTTTCATGAACCTGGTTTAAATTTGTCCATGATATTAGTACATTAACATTTGAAATTATAGAAAAACAAAATATAAAACAGAAAAGTGATACTAGATCCTCTAAAGATCATCATCCAATTTAAGTAGAGCCACAGTGCAACAATCAAGCATAGAAACACCAAGATCAATAAAGACACTAGGATAACTACATCCATTTCAACAAGGATGTGGGTGTTTCTAATCCCATAAGTTTTCAAGTACTGATTATTCAAGTACAGTAAGTTACTCAGATTTGGCAAACCAATCCTCTCCCTCACAGGAAAGGTACTGGCAATGTCATATGTATTTTTGTAATTGTAGTTCCTGTTGATTTTAAAATTTAACTTCAGTTGCAAAAAAAAAAAAATATGATGGTGCAACTGCGCCACACATTACTTTACATATCTAAGCAAAGTTCAGCAAATCAACGGTCATATCTCTATTTCACACGCACATAGAGATCACAAGTAATAGTCGATTTGAATCATGGCTCCAGAAGCCACAATTTTGAAACAATTATCAACACATGCCTTAGATAAATCATATGGGCAGGCTTGTTTAAGTTTCTTGAAGTGCATCTCCACAGCAATGAATCTTTGTCAGAAATAAAACCTTGAATGTTTCCCCCATGAATTACAGCACGATAGAAATTCTATACCTTATGAATTGTCAACAACAGTTTGATGGTCATTACGATAATCGATACTTTGTCACACCAAAGTTGAGAAGTATGAGCTCAGTCACGTTGAGAAGGTCAAATGAAGTACAAACTAGGCCTCTCTTTCACAGGGGAAAAAATTGAAAGCAGAAGTTCACAAACTAAGGGTTTTATTGAAGTACAGGATTACTTTAAAGCAAGTACTGCTTATAAAATTTCCCATAAGATCGTTATGGAAAAAGTCAACATCATCATAAAAATTGTGAACTTGATAGAGAAATAAATATTAATAACAAGAAACTGTTTCTGAAAGTGCACTAAATTCTAGTTTCCACTTACAGGAAAACATGAAAATATGGCCCTTCAACTAGAAACCATAAGAAATTTTGGTGTGTGCTTCTTTTGGCTACTTAGAAGTCTTAGGATAGATTCAATATGAATGGAAATGGATATCCACGGCATTACATGCAAAATGTTATATTAATCATTTTACCAATCACTTTAAAAACAAAAAAGACTTCTACCAAAATCTTTAATCCAAAAGCAAAAGTATATAAAATCTCACTTAAGGAGTCATACTGAAGTGTGTGGTGATTATAGAATATAGATAAATACCTGAGTGGGATCCACTTCTCCCTGAATAATATTTAAGATGGATATGTATTTCGCCTGGCTTGCCTCTTTTGTTCGAGCACAAGAAGAAACCATGATATTTTTTGCCTGCAAAAGATATTGTTAGAAATTCTGCATAAATGAATAACAGATTTGATGTTTAGTTCTCTTGCCTGAAGAAGTCTTCTCATCACATCAAGCACAGTTGTTTTCCGAATGACATTAGCCTGCCAAAATGTTCATATTTGATTGGAATTTGGAGAAAAATGGTGCACTGCGTTTATAGGAGTAGTGCATTTCATTATGGAAATCAGACATAATACATCGTCTGTTATCATCTACCAAAGAGATGCATTATATACTTCCAAAAAAGGTTACTGTAATTCTGGAAAAAATAATGCGTGACTTCCTTTGGGACGGTTTGGACGGGGATAAACATTGTCATCTTGTGAGTTGGGAGAAGATTTGCAAACCCAAGGAAAGAGGAGGATTGGGATTGGGAAGTATCGTTTTGAGGAATAGAGCATTGCTTGGTAAGTGGTGGTGGAGAAGTTCAAAGGAGAAGGGCAATTTGTGGATCAAAGTAATAACAAGCATTTACGGTCACCAAGATAATGGGTGGGATTTGGGATTGGCCAAAAGTGGTACTTTTAGAAGCCCATGGAAATTCATTTCTCGTACTTTCCCGGCAATTCAGCTAATGTGGGGCACGGTTTTGAGGGGGGTAATTACATTCGATTTTGGGAGGACGAGTGGGGGGGTGGGGGTGGTCCTTTCAAAGTTCGTTTCCCCTCTTTGTATAGAATTTGTTCTGTCTCAAACAAACCTATTAAGAATTTCTTAGAGATCACCACTCATCAGGGTGGTCGTGATTATAGGTGGGATGTGCGGTTTAGGAGGAATTTAAATGACGCAGAGCTGGAGGAGTTTGTTATTCTTGCGGGTGTGTTAGATACGGTTATGGTTAGGTTAGATGTGGAGGATTACAGGGTTTGGTTGGGGGAATCCTCGGGTTTGTTTACTGTCAAATCCTTTTATGAGTCTTTCTTTCCTATTCAAGCATTTCCTATTTTTCCTTGTTACGATCGTATTTGGAAGGTTCCTGTCCCACAAAAGGTGCAAATGTTCTCGTGGTTAGTGGCGTTGGGTAAATTACCTTCGGCGGATTTGTTGCAAAGAAGATGGAAGACATGTGCCTTGAGTCCTAACTGGTGCACCTTATGCCAATGCGACGAAGAAACCCAGGATCATATATTACTACATTGTCAGTACTCAAGGAAATTATGGTCGTTGGTTATGCAAGAAATGAGTTTTCAATGGGTGCATCCACAGAGGGCGGCAGATTTATTCATTAGCGATCCAGGTTTCTCTAAGGGTCGCAGGGCTAGAATTTTATGGTTGGTCATGATTCATTTCTTATTCTGGAGCATTTGGCTAGAGAGGAACAAAAGGATCTTTAACGACACGAAGGAAGACGTCAGTGTCGTTTGGGAGAGTATCAAATTCAAAGTGGCGACTACAATCACAAGGATTAATGATTTTCAACATTTAGCGATTTCAGACGTCGTCAGGGATTGGAATTTTGTAATGAAGTGAATTTCTTTAGTGTTCGGAAGTTTTTATTCTCGCGGATTTCTCATCCGCTTTTTTTGTAATCAAAAAATTATCTAATAATAAATGTTTCTTATCAAAAAAAAAAAAAAAAATATATAAATACATATAATGTTAAATAAAAAAATGTTGGTTGATGCAAATGAGTAATTAAGAAATATTTCTTGTGGTGTGAGGTGCTCTTAAATAGTGTTGGACACTGGAAAATTCAAGCTTCCAATAATCACTTTTTGGGTCCAATGTGTAACCACTTTCTAGAAAAGATCTACAAGATGGTAACTGATCAGAGGAAATTAAAACCTTCAATCTTACAAGGTCGACATTAAAATTTTCAATGTTAACATTAATAGAGATTAATAATGATGAGGGGAATGAGCTTGAAGGATAATATTGGATAGAAGGATAAATATTGGGATTATTTCGATTAGTTTAAATTAAGGCCATGTGATTTTAGAACAAAAGTTGGGGTGGCATTACTTTTTTTAAAAGATCTTAGTGTGAGATCATTTTTAAAATAATTAGAAAAACTTTCAAACACCTTATAAATTCCTAAGCATCTTAGAAGGTGTTTTGAACAACTTATAAACTAAGCAAAACCTGCCCCAAATTACCACACAACTTGCCTGGAGATAACAGAAACAGCTTAATTGATTGTCATAAAATACAAAAACCAAACAATCTATCTTAACATAAACAACATTCGCCGATGATATCTGACCTGGCGTTCTACCGTAAGTGGCGTATATCCTGTCATTAGAAAGTGACATCGGGGGGTAGGGATCAACGAAGCAAGGAGGCCAACTAAGTCATTGTTCATGTATCCTGGATAGCGCAAGGTTGTTGTGCTTGCTGACATGACTGTAGAAACTAGAGAATTTGTTTGGGCAAAGGTGGGAGTTGAAATATGAAGTCGCTCTACAGCAATCCTGTTAAGGGAAGTATTATCAAGAACAACTACACAATCAGCATTTAGTGTGAGCCTCTTGAGCGTCAAAAGAGAGTTGTATGGCTGAACGACCACATCACTAGTTTCATTTTGGTTAGGAAACACGCTGTACGTCTGAACAAGTTTTTTACTATAGCGATCATTAAGAGTCTCCAAAAGATAAGAACCCATTCCTGCATGGAGCAATTAATAATCATTGCACTAATCAGCAGAGTTAAAAGATGTTAGAGTTGTAATAGAAGACATGTGGCCATTGAAATTTGGGGGTGTGGACAAGAGAGAGACCATTAACTGCTGATCCGACACTTTTTGCACTGTGTAATAGTATTATAAATGCTCTGACTGAAGGACAAGAACTTAAACAAGCTCGTAGAAAAAAAAGGTCAACTACCTGAGCCTGTTCCCCCGGCAATAGAATGGCACAACACAAAACCCTCGAGACTATCGCTGCCATCAGCCTCTCTGTCGATCATGTCCATTAGATCCTCCTCATATTGCTCACCCTAGTCAGAATGATGCAAGTTTCATTAATGATAAGAAACAAAATAGAAAATTCAGTAGGCATCCAAATTTTTCAGTATATGTGGAAGTAAGGTAGCAATAAAGAAAATAAATAAACTAAAGTATAAAAATGTATCCAACCTGATGGTATCCACTGGCCCAATTGTTCCCAGCACCCCCTCCGTGATCTGCAATGAAGACATTTTCATGATTATAGAGATTCCTGTATTCACTGTTTTGTATTCCATTAATGACCCTAGGCTCCAAATCCATAAGTACTGCACGTGGTACATAATGTTGATCATCTGCTTGATAGAAAAACACATCTTTACGGTCACCTCCCTGTATGTTCAGAGAAGTAGTTCGTCATAACATTATACCAAGACTGTGGCTCGATTAAAATCAAATCTTGATATGAGGCCACATATATCTGTCTATAGATAAGAATCTACTCACAACATCTCAATAAAGAAAGAACTGGAGCTGGTTACGTAACTATCATAGTACACGTATCTACCAAATCTAACACAATGTATGACGAGAAAATTAGAGAAATAAAAAAATTACACCATACATTTGGCCCCTTCCCATAGCCTGAAAAATTCACATGTGTCCTATGTATTAGACTGTATCACACACTTCAGTTCTATCTTAATTTCCATAAGTAAGAAAATGCCCTACGGAAAGCAAATAGCCATCAGCACACCAAGAAATAAGCATTGCTCACTGCATGAACAATCATTTTACACCTTTTTCACACGGCGGGGGAAATGATCTCGAAACTGAGCAGTTACCAAAAAAAAAAAAAGAACTGGTTATATACCAGATTGTAAAAACCAGGGGAGTGATGAATGAACCTGGGTAGCAAAGTCCTCGAGAATTCCTTCTCTGCTGATGCCATGTTCGAGGCAGAGCTGCTTCCAAAACTCCATCCCGATCTGATTCCCACATTGTCCCACCTGCAACGTGATAATTTCCCTCGGCATTTCAATTAGGGTTTTGGTTTGCAATTGAAGTGTGCTTTTGGTAAATGGTCAATTGGAAGATTGTTTTTTGCAGAGGAAGTGGGAAAAGTGGCTGTTTATTTTTGAATTTTCATTTTTGCTATTTAAATTACGATTAATTATGTAATCTAATTTTTCTTGTTATATAATATTTATGTAAAATATTTAGATATTGTATTAAGTTTAATAACTCTAAGTAGGGATGACAATTTTTTCGAACCCGACGATGAATCCGATATTTAGGGCATCTCCAACCGTCTTCCATAATGTCCTCCATTATGGAGGATGAAATCATCTCCAACCGTGCTCTATTTATTTCTTCCATTTTAGAGTATGCAATAGTGATCCTCTATTTATAAAGTATCACTATTCATACGGAGGATTGAAAAGGAGTGAGATATAATTACAAAATAGATAATTTAAAAATTGCAATATAGTCCTTTTGTTGATCGACTCACACACAAGCTTGGTCGACTCACGCACCCACACTTGGGTCGACCAAAGCAGATTTTAAATTTGAATGGAGGGATGTATGGATTTAGTTTTTTACTCAATTAAATAAATGAGTAATCGAGTATGAGGATATTTTTCATCATATCACATATTATCCTCACATATCTTCAAAATTTACCTACCGTTTGAGTCAATTTTCCTTCATGATTGCATCTATTTCTCTAGAGATTTCATCTTTTCAATTTCTATCCTTTTGGGTCATAAAATTGTTCAAAATTCCTTCAAATTTAAGTGTCGTTCTGGTCCATAAACTTCAAGTTTTTGCAATTTCATTCTTCAAATTTTGGAGCAGACATTAAAATCAAGACACTAGCAAATTGTAAAAATAAATTGCCAAAAACTTGGAACGGAAATCAAAACTCTTGATCTTGGACTTTTATTTCTCCAACAATCCATGGTATGACTTGGCTCAATCCATATGATTAATCATCTTTGTGTAGTTCACTTCTTATTTCAATTGCTCTTGAAAGCTCTCATTGGATTCCATTCTTATTTCAATTAGTTTTCGAAGTTCGTGTGTGATCTCACATCATTCTTTCTTTTTTTAGAAAGATTTGTCCTCATATTTTGTATATCCATCAACTTTCATATTGTAGTCTCCAAAATTTGAAGAACGAGATTGCAACAATTTGAAGTTTAGGGACCAGATTGCACACTTAATATTTGAGAGATCTCGTAGCAATTTTATGACCCAAAAAAATTGAAAAGATGAAAGCTCTAGGGACTTAGGTGCAAATATGGAGGAAAATTGACTCAAATGATAGTTAGATCTTGAAGATAGGTGAAGATAATATATGATAGGATTGAAGTAATCAACATTTTGAGAAAGTCTACAGCCATAAATAAGGAAAATAATAAATCAAGAATCCTATTTGAAGTACTAAGATATATGATAAAGGATCGAGAAGGTCAATAATATATTAATGGGACATATATGGGATTCTCTCCAGGGTTGCGACTCGCATGAGAGCTGGCCGCCTGTTTGTGCAGGGTTTGATTCATATGATCTTTGGATTCATACGGTGGTTCTCTGATTTCTGGTATAATGGATCCGGGTGAGATTGCCCGTTTAGTGAATGATATGAAACTTTCATGCATAGATCCGAAGGAAATTTTGAATCTTGAAGAAGCGGACGTCCGGATAGGAGAGGAACGTTTATCTCACTGTTTAGTAGTCAAAATCTTTTCACCAAAAGCATTAATTGAGAAGCATTTAGGCAACAAATGCCTCGTACGCTACAGACTGAGAGACATATGATCATCGAGGCGACAGGTGAAAATACTTTCTTCTTTGAATTTTATTCTCAATGAGATCGGAATAGGGTTTTGAATGGTGGCCCGTGGAACTTTTCTCGAAACCTCCTGGTGTTTAAAGAACTGGGTTGAGCAATCCAAGATCCATGTAAGAAACAAATATATGGGTTCAACTCCATAACATTCCATTAGCGTTTATGCATGAAGAACTTTTAACAAAGCTTGGTCGCCAGATAGGGCAGGTTATTGAGGTGGATCGATGAGAGAATGGGACTCCTAGGTCGCTTTGCCGGAATTAAAATCCGTCTATATATCACGAAGCCACTGAGAAAATGCTTGCGTATTAGCGTCATGAGGGAGGAAGAGGACTCCATTATTTTACTTGTGTATGAAAGGCTTCCAAACTTCTGTTATGCGTGTGGAAGACTAGGCCACTCACTTCGAGACTATGAGGAAGAATCAGCCCACAATGAGAAGCTTGTGTTCGGAGCATGGATGAGGGCCTCTTCCCACCTAAGGAATGCCCAAGGCAGTAGGAATGGGGGTGGGGGGGGGGGGGAGGGGGGTTAAACATGATGGTCCACGAACCGATGAAAATTTTTCGGAAGCATTGGACCAACCGGACTCTCAAGTCTTGCTCCATCTGGAATCAGATAACAATGGAACTAAGACTAAGACTAACGAATATCAGCCTAAGGACAATTGTTTGATAAGCCAGCCAGTGGTGGGGAGTACGGCTATACTTGGGGATAATGAAAGAGTGGACATTACGAATACCCCAGCTCGGATGGCCAAACATCCACTCGAATAGCCTCAAAAGTCTGGGCATGTTGAGAGACCCGTTCTATCAGACTTAGTAAGTGTTGGGCTACAGATTAGTACAAGTCCCACAACTGAATCGAAGAAGTGGAAAAGAAGGACAAGAGAAAAGAGCTCGAGAACTCCTCATGCTTCAGACTATTTTTCTGGTACAGGCGCAAAAAGAAATCAGCAGGTAAATCATGCAATGGAAGCTGAGGAGTACAATAGTCCCAGCAAGAAACGAGCAAGGAAAGGTGAAGAGACTCTATCTATGAATGATAATGAGGCGGTAGTTGCGCTGCAACCCTGCCTGTATGCATGAATGTAATAATTTGGAATACCTGGGGGGCTTGGGAACCCCCAGGCATTCCGAGAATTACGGCGCCTCGTCGCTGAAAAGATACCCACTCTCTTATTTTTATGTGAAACCAAAATGAGATGGACTAATTGCAGGTGGTGGAAACATCAGCTGGGTTTTACATGGAGCTTCATGGTGGATTGTCGAGGTCGGAGTGGCGGTCTTGCATTATTTTGGCATGAATTAGCAGCGGTCACTACTAAATCCTATTCAAATGGACACATAGATTGCATTGTCCATGAGTCGGAACAAGTATGGCACTTCACTGGAATTTATGGTCACCCTGATACACACATGCGCCATTTCTCTTGGGAACTTCTACAGTGCCTTAAAGACATAGCAGAGCTCGGGGACTTACCTTGGATTGTAGGTGGGGACTTCAATGAAATATGTTATGATAGTGAAAAGCTGGGTGGAAATAAACGGGTGGCGAGACAGATGCAAGCATTCCGAGAAGCGCTCGAACTATGTGAACTCCAAGACCTACATGGCACAGGTCAGTTTTATACATTAACAGAAGAGAGTCGAACAATATTATTTTTGAAAGACTTGATCGATTTGTGGCAAATCTGAAGTGGCGTATGCTTTTCCCAGCAGCTCGAGAAATGTCATTGGAGTTCTATCACTCATATCATAGGCCAATTTGCATGAACTTACATGAATTAAGGACTCAATTCCGAGCAAGTAAAGGGAACCTGTTGTTGCCATTTCGGTTTGAAAAAGGTTGGTGGATGGAAGACGAGTGCAGGGAGGTGGTCGAGCAAGGGTGGGGTAACCGGGATATCAATGTGTCTATTCTGGCGCGTATCGCTTCTTGCAAGAATGCACTGACCAACTGGGATGCTGGGAAGCTACGTCGAATACCAAAACGGCTGAAAGATAGACATGCGCAACTGAATCAGTTGAGAACAAGTGCATAGAGGTCAGAAAGTGTCATCCAAATAAAAATCCTAGAAAGGGAAGTAGAGGATTTAGCCACCCAGGAGGAGATGTATTGGCGACAAAAGAGCAGAATATCTTGGCTCAAAGATGGGGATCATAATACAAAATATTTTCAATCGAGAGCCTCTTGTCGCAGAATTCAGAATTTAATCACGTGATTGATCTCAAGCCATGGGGACTGGTGTACAGATAGAGATGGAATGTCGACTATTGAACTCGACTATTTTCATTATTGATTCACATCGTCTAGCCGTTCGGAAGATGAGATTGGAAGAGTCTTGGATACAGTTGAGCCGAAAATTGATAATCAGTTGAATCAGATACTAGGTGCTCCGTTCACTGCAAATGAGGTTAGACGAGCTCTGTCTGATATGCATCCTGATAAAGCCCCTGGTCCCGATGGATTATCTTCTCTTTATTACCAGAAGTTTTGGGATGTAGTTGGCATGGATGTTACAGATGTGGTACTAAGGGTACTCAACGAAGGTGCCCCACTTGAGGCTTGGAATGACACGCTTGTCACGCTCATCCCCAAAACAAAAAATCCGATGCTTATGAAAGAGTTTTGCCGAATCAATTTATGTTATGTTTGCTACAAAATTGTCTCAAGGTCCCTTACCAATCGACTTATGCCATTTCTCTTCAAAATTATTGAGGATTCTCAGAGTGCTTTTATCCCAGGCCGCCTTATTACAGACAATATTATTGTGGGATTTGAAGTTCTGCATTGGTTGAGATGCAGGAAAACTGGTCACAAGCGATATGGAGCCCTTAAACTGGACATGAGTAAGGCATATGACCGAGTGGAATGGGATTTTCTACAGCAGATGATGATCAGATTGGGTTTTGAGCATAATTGGGTTGAAAGGATAATGAATTGTGTTAAATATGTCTCATATTATTTCAGAATAAACCAGGAAGTGGCAGGCCCTATTAAACCAACCAGCAGACTGCGCCAGGGAGATCCACTGTCTCCCTATCTCTTTGTCTTATGTGCTCATGGCCTTTCTTCTCTATTGAATGCATATGAGCGCAGAGACTTAGTCCCGGGAGTAAAAATAGCACATAATAGTCCATCAGTTTCTCACCTATTCTTTGCAGATGACAGTCTGGTGTTCTTTAAAGAGACAATGGAGACAAGGGCACAGGTAAAGGAGTGTTTATCCACTTATGAAAAGGCTTCGGGACAGCTTGTTAATTATGATACGTCAGCTTTATCTTTCAGCCCCAATACTCATCCATCGCTTGTGGATACGATAAAGAATATCTTGACTATTCCTGGTGTCCATCAACATGATTTATACTTGGGACTCCCGACTTTTTCTTTGATAAGTGAGACTCCAATTTAAATATCTGACAGATAGAGTGGTCCAGCGAATCCTAGGGTAGGGTAACAAATGGTTCTCCACTGGGGGGAAGGAGATACTAATAAAATCAATTCTTCAAGCTGTTCCCACCTTTGCTATGTCTTGTTTAAAGATACCCACCCTGGTCTGTGAAGATATTGAACATGAATGTGCGAATTTCTGGTGGGGAGTTGATAATGGTAAGAGGAAACTGCATTAAAAAACTTGGGATTTCCTATGCCAATCAAAAATTAGGGTCGGCCTTGGATTCAGGAAACTAGCTGAATTTAATAGAGCTTTGCTAGCCAAGAAATTATGTATGCCTTATTCGGTGTCCAAACTCTCTAGCTGATAGAGTTTTGAAAGGAAAGTACTTTAGACATGGTCTGGTACTACAAGAAAGTTTGGGTAATAATCCCTCTTACATTTGGCGATCGATCTTATGGAGTAGAGAAATCCTGGTGAAGGGCTTAATCTGGAGAGTGGGAGACAGAAAAAGTAAAAAATATATTTAAGGATAGATGGATACCAAGCATGCAAGACATACTTGGTGATTCGACCTCTACTTGGGATCGCGAGCATTTTGTTAGTATATTGATCAGAAATGGAGGATGGGATACGGACTTGATCTCAGCCAGCTTCAATCTTTATATAGCTGGTGAAATTCTCAAAATCCCACTGAATGATGCTGGGGTACGTGATTCCTTCTTCTGGTATGATGCCAAGGGCTGATATATAGTAAAAGATGGATGCCTACTTCAACGGGGGTTATTCATAATTCCAACCCATCAGTCGGTGCATCCTAATGAAGAATGGTGGTCTTTTATTTGGAATCTATACATCCCACCGAAGATACGCATATTTTGGTGGAGTATCTCACACGATTGCATTCCGACAAACCAAAATCTTTATCGAAAACATGTTCCGGTCAACGAATCTTGCAGCTTATGCAATTTCCCGATGGACTCAACTTGTCATGCTCTATTCTTCTGCGCTGCAATTAAACATTTGTGGAATAAAACTATGTTTGCTCCAGTCCTACGAGGTGGCTCTCAATCTTGCACTTTGGAACTTTGTCTGTGGTTGAAATAGCAATTATCTAAGGCAGACTTTTAAAATTTTGCAACTCACACGTGGGCGGTTTGGCGAGAGAAGCAAAATGCTATCCATAGGGAGAAGAAGATGCCACTTGCAACAGATATTTCCTAGAGCTTAACTCTTGTATCTGATTTTCGCAAAGCCAAAAACAAAGAGGAAATAGCTGATATACCTCTGCAAAGAAATCCAGAGAAGAGATGGACACTGTCAAGGCATTGCTCTTTCAAGCTTAATGTGGATGCGGCTGTGGACGAGAAGAGGCATCATTTTAGTATTGATGGGGTAGTTCGTGAAAATCAGGTGCGTTTGGAAAACAGATAAACAAACCTTTATCAGTCGTACATGGTGAATTGCTGGCGATCCGGGAAGGAATTCTTCTTATCTACGATAAAGGTTTTACTGATGTACAAGTAGCATCTGATTCTCTATTGGCAGTGCAAGCAGTCACTACTGAACAAGAAGATCTCGACTACATGGGACTTTGTGCAACAACTATCAGGGAGCGTTTGAAGAGTCCTGCGATTTATGATTGCATTCATGTTGATCGATCATCGAATAATGTGGCTCACAATATTGCTTGTTTTGCTTTTTTTTTTTTTCGCCTTCACCTTTTGTTTGGTTAAATGGTGAATTTATTTCTTGGTTGGTTAATTTTGTAATTGATGATTTGAATCAATAAAGTTAAGAGTTTTACCTTAAAAAAAGATATATGATAGAGATTTTATTATTTAAAACTTTTCAAATTCAAATCTTTTCACACTTAAAATATCTAACCACATTTTTGGATGAATTTTAAATTTTTTTTTTTTCCGATTATGAGATTAAAAAAATAAACAAAACAACTATCTCAATATAACTATGGCCCAATAAAAAAAGACAAAAAATTATGACAAGATGACTGAACAAAAACACTTATTTTTAAAAGTTAAAGCTCTCGTATCAAATTATACGACCCTCGTGTGACATCGTTTGATAAACTTGAATAAAGGGAATATGATAATAGTATTTTAAATTCTTATTTTTCCTAGGACTTAAAAATTAAGCACGACACGATTTATTTAAAACAAGAGACAAAAATAAAACAACACATTAATATAATATTGTAAGAAGAACTTTGATTCGTTGTTTATACAAGAAAGAACCTAGGGATGTAAATGAGCCGAGCCGAGCCGAACAGTATCAGGCTCGAGCTCGGCTTGTTAAACTATTTTCTCGGCTCGGGCTCGGCTCGAGCTCGTTACGAGCTTTTGGTTTGAAGCTCGGGCTCGGCTCGTTCGGAAGTTTTGAAGCTCGGGCTCGGCTCGAGCTCGGCTCGTTAAAACCGTCGCTATTAGCGACGGCTTTTTGAAATACCGTTGCTATTAGCGACGGCTTTTTTGAAAAACCGTCGCTGATTAAATCAGCGACGGTTTTTTAGCGACAAACCGTCGCTAAATATTCAGTATAGTTAAATACAATATTTAATTAGTTTGTTTAAATTTTCTAAAAATAAAATTGGTTGAGTGTTAAAAGTTATCATTACAACAAAATTTTTCAATTGACATTAATTTACTATTTAATAATCATAAATTTTTTATCCCAAATACATTTTATTTCGAAATTACTTTAATTTGAAAGAATTAATGCATTGTAGTTTTCTTCCAAAAACATATGTATATTGTATATCTTGAATTTTCTTCTTAAAAATTCAAATAAGAGAGCACAAGAAAATTAAAAGAGATAGATTCAAAAGAGTTTCAAATGATAATTAAATTATTCTAAATAAATATGTATATTACCCTCAATAATAAGAAATGTTTGACACTCAATGATTGCATGCAATTCGGGATTTTCATAATTTGAAAGAGTTAATGTATGATATAATTCTGTAAAAATAATCCAATGTATACTTTTTTCTCTTGGGATGTCTTATTTGAATTTTAAATTATAAATAATGCAATATTGCATATTATATTAGAAACCAATTTTATTCAATTTATCTTATTAAATTTATCTATTCCAAAATTGAATTCTGAAATGACTCTTCTTTTCAGCACCATATATGAGTTGAATCCTTCCAAGATGTAATGTTCGTTTAAATTTATATTTGTTCTGTGTTATGAAATACCTACATATAAAAACAACGAGAAATTAAGTTTGAAATCTATCTTTTATTATCAAGAAGTAAAAAATATTATTCTTATATTTGTACAAAATTTTAATTATTACGTATTACTAATGTGATAATTTTCTTCTATATTACAAAGTTCATGGATACATGATAATATAATGTCCCGTAATGGAAATGATTAAATCAATTCTAAAGAAAGCAAGCATCTTATTTGAAGACACATTATAAAATTTGTTGACAATGTTAATAAAAATAACTTTTTTGATTTATACATAATTTACTTATGATCACATGTTTCATTTTTCTTTCGTAATAATAGACTGTTGTGTATATTACGAAGAGATTTTGTAAATTAAATCACAACTCATTAGGATAAAGATATTGATGAAAATATTATTGTGATCATTCAAATGTGTCAAACACGTGTCATGTCACAAAATTGTTTGTAAATGTGGATTTAGACGGAATTACTGAATTTTTTAAAAAATATTTCTCATTAATTTTATTGAATGTGATTTAAAAATATTTTATTATCATATGTTAAAAAATAATAATATATAACTTCTTGAAAAGTAAAGAATTAAATATGTATTAAGGTTGATGGCCGACATCAATACGCTAAACACGATAAGCATCATGTCTTGCCTTAGGCTAACACGATCTAAAATTTTGATATATGATAGTGATTATTAGCCAAAAAAATTAATCAACATGCGTTGTATTTAAGAAACCTTTTAAAATTAGCGAAAAAATAGTTTTTATTTTTATTTTTTATAATTGTATTATTTTTTACATTTAAATATCTATTCATTTTTCACTAATTTTTAATAATATCATCCCGTGCATCGCACGGGTTAAATACTAGTATAATAAAAAAATATAGTGAAGCCCGTGTTTTTAAACATCCGAAGTAAAATATATTATTTACTTCGCTTGTGTTATTACTGAAGTTATTGGTAATGTATTACTTCGTAATTTATTATTGCCGAAGTAAAGCCTGCCGAAGTAAAATCCGATTTTTCTACTAGTGATTATTGCCATAACATTCACATTTTTAATATAATTTTTAATTTTTAATTTATTATTATTTATCATACATAATTATTTTAATATTATAACTCATTAATTATCTCAAATTCGAGCTCACGATCTACCTAAACGAGCCGAGCTCGTGAATCACTTAAACGAACCGAGCTCGAGCTAGAGCTCACGAGCCAGCTAAACGAGCCGAGCTCAATTTTGAGCTCACGAACCTATTATCGAACATGTTCACGAGCTAACGAGCCGAACATCATTAATCTCAAGCTCGGCTCCACAAAATTATCGAGCCCAAAATAAGGCTCGGGCTCGGCTCGATAAGCTTAACGAACGAGCTTTTTAACGAGCCGAGATCCGAAAAGCTCGCGAACAGTTCGGTTCATTTACATCCCTACAAGAACCTCGATATATGATTCCGCCTTAACCCATTGTCTATAATTTTGACAAGAACTAAGGCACTTGAAATCGTACCTAGAACCATCACTACAATGAAGCAAGAAGCAAAAGAATCCGTAACGTACCTTGACCTATTGTCTATAATCCAGGTAATAACCAAAGGTATCCAAATTAGAACACCTCATGGATTTATCTTGATAAGTTTATGATAGATCATAAAGACCGAAATTGGAATGAAAATCACATATGACTCTTCGAGCCCTCAAATTCAAGGCAAAAACTTGTGTGAGACGGTCTCACGGGTCGTATTTGTGAGACGGATCTTTTATTTGGGTCACCCATTAAAGAGTATTACTTTTTATGCTAAGAGTATTACTTTTTATTGTGAATATGGGTAGGGATGACCCGTTCACATGAGACTCACTCCAAATTCAAAGATGAATTTCAATCAAAATGATCTTTTTTTTTTCCATAAAATAACAAGGACAAGGTGTATATATGATAATGCAAACCTAACCTAACCATAATAGACTTAATATAAGCTCTAGACAACTTTCTATATATCCCACAAAATCAAGTTACGAAAATTACAAGAAAAAAAAAAAACCTACTAATATGTAATCCACTCTAGAATCAAACCACTAACAATTTATTATAAAAATAAAGAGCTCAAAACTAGCAATGAGAATAAAAATTCTTGATCTTGAACTTTTATTTCTCTCATGATCCATGTTAATGGCTTGGCTCAATCCATATGATTCATCAACTTTGTGCAGCTCATTTCTTACTTCAATTTCTTTTGAAAGCTCTCCTCGCATCAATTTCTCACTTTAGTTTCTTTTCGAAGCTCGTGCATGATCATCATTCCTATTTTTTTTAAAAATTTGTCCCCAAATCTTGTTCATCCTTCAACTTTCGCATCGTCGTCCCCAAAATTTGAAGAATGAGATTGGAACAACTTGAAGTTTAGAGACCAGATTGCACACTTAAAATCTAAGAGACCTCATAGCAATTTTATGACTCAAAAGGATATAAATTGAATAGATGAAAGCTCTAGGGACTTAGATGCAACTAAGGACAAAAATTGATTCAAATGGTAGGTAAATATTGAAGATATGTTAGGATAATATGTGATAGGTTTGAAATAATCAAAACTTTGAGAAAGTTTAGAGTCATAAATAAGGAAAAAAAATCAATCAAGAATCCCATTTGAAGTAAATAAGATATACGATAGAGATTTTATTATTCAAAACTCTATAAAATCAAATCTTTTCACACTTAAAAAATCTAATCGCATATTTTGGACGAATTTTTAATTTTTTTGTTCGACTCTAAGCATAAAAAAAAACAATGATCTCAACCAAACTACGGCCCGAATAAATAAAGACACAAAAATAAATTATGACAAGATGACTTAAAAAAAGCTTGATTTTAAAAAACTAAGGCTCTGATACGATATGACTCTTGTATGACATCGTTTGATAAACTTGAACCAATGAAACACGATAATAGTATTTTAAACTCTTATTTTGCCTAGACTTAAAAATCATGCAAAGCACGATTTATTTAAAACAAGACACACAAATAAAAAATAACAAGAACGTAATATTGCAAGAAGAACTTCGACCCGTTGAATATCAAAGTAAGAACTTCGGCATATGATTATGCCTCAACTCATTGTTTATAATTTGGAAAAAAACAACTTTGACGCATGAAATCGCAACTTGACCGATTACTACAAAGAATCAAGAACCAAAAGTATCCATAACGTACCTTGACCTATTGCTTATAATCGTGACAATAACAAAAGGTATCCAGATTCGAACGAATTTACCTTGATAAGTTCATGATAGGTCATAAGGACCGAAATTGGGATGAAAATCCCATATGACACTTGGAGCCCTCAAATTCAAGGATGAATTTCGATCTAAATAAATTTTTTTTCCATAAAATGACAAGGACAAGGTATATATATGACAATACAAGCCTAAATTAACCATAATGGACTTAAAATAAGCTCAAGACTTCCTTCTAAACAGCCTACAAAATTGAGTTACAAAAATAAACTAAGAAAAAGCCTAGAAAAAAGACAATAACATCATGTAAAAAGAACTTCGACCTCATTGCTTATCCAAGCAAGACCCTCAGTATCTGATTATGCCTTAACCCATTGTCTATAATTTGGACGAGAACGTTGGCACATGAAATTGCATCTCGACCCATCACTACAATGAAGCAATAACCAAAGGTATCCAGATTCGAACGCCATAAGGATTTACCTTGATAAGTTCATGATAGGTTAGAAGGACCGAAATTGGGATGAAAATCCCATATGACTCTTGGAGCCCTCAAGTTGAAGATGAATTTCCATCAAAATGATATTATTTTGACATAAAATGTAAAGGCCAAGATCTTGATTCTGTTAATATGATATTTTGATTATATTAACCTGAGATTATTGACGTTGAGCTAATGTGATTATGGCCGGGCCATTAAGAGACCAAATCGGGCCAAGCATATGAATTACACAACTTGGGGACAGAGAGTCTGGCGCCCGAGCGGTAGCTTTTGATCACCCGAGCGCCAGTGTTCATCAAATATATGTTGCGGGCAGAAGAGGTGGCGCCCGGGCGGTAGTTTTTGACCACCCGAGCGCCAATGTGTAACACGCCGAGTACTTGGACAGAAGGTTCGGTGCCCGAGCGGTAGGTTGTGACCGCCCGAGCGCCGCCTGAAATGTGTAAAGATGAGCCACGTTTCATTAACATGCAAACTTGATATATATATATATAGAGTGAGTCTCATGTGAGACCGTCTCACGGGTTATAATCCGTGAGACGGGTCAACCCTACCCATATTCACAATAAAAAGTAATACTCTTAGCATAAAAAGTAATACTTTTTCATGGATGATCCAAATAAGTGATCCGTCTCACAAATACGACCCGTGAGACCGTCTCACACAAGTTTTTGCCATATATATATATATATATATATATATTTATATATATATATATATATATATATTTATTTATATATATATAATGCTTGCCTTCAGAAATGGGGACAAACAAAGAAAAGGAATGAGAAATCCTCCGAAAATCCTTACGCCTTTATATTTCGATCCGTCTGTCCGATTTTGAATCTGACTGCAGTATTGTGTTCCTATCGACGCAGGCTTCAACTGGACGTAACTTTTGTTAAGTTTTGATATGTCTTGAAATTATTCTATGTCCAGAATCAGATACAATTCATATATAGTTCTTGACATAGTAGACATCATAGAATCGAAGTTAGATTAAGAAACAGATTGATTATGGAATTGTTATGAATTCCAGAGTTAAATTGACTGAGATGTGATGTCAGATTTTTTCACTGTGGTTGATTATAAGTTATTGGAATTAGTATATACTGGTGTGGTATCACCGGTATCGCAGAATTATACGGTTGTACCGTCAGAATTTAATAAGACAGAGATGTCTTGATTTGAATAGAATATTGATACAGAATATTGATATTGTCATTGCCAGATTGAACATTGACAGACTTTGAGTTGAGACTTCGATTGTACCAGAGCGATAGAACGAAAGGTATAAATAAATGTTGATTCGGGATTGCACAACTCGAGTTAAGTTTGACTTGAGTTTCCCAAAATCACATACTTTATTTTATTGCATTGATATTTGCAGATTATCAGATTGATATGTTTAGTCTATTGAATTATAGCAGAGCCAGAGTTTGAGTCTAGGGCAGATCAGCCTAGCTAGGGCAGAACAACCGAGTCTTTGTCAGAACCGCGAAGACTCTAGACTTACGGTGTATCGATAAGCTTAGATGTAGATCGACGTCTATTGTAGACATTCGATACAGCATACCAAAATCTAAATTAAATCGGGATCCCTAGATTAGAAATGAGTCCTAGATTTAGGTACAGATTTGTATTGATTCATGTGGTCAGATGAGATACATGTTTCGATGTTTATTATGTTTTTATATATGTTTTATATGATTGCATTGATACATTGTTTATACTGAGAAATGTATATCTCACTGGAGTTATCCGGCTGTTGTCTTGTCTGTATGTGAGCATGGCAACAGGTGGGACAGGTTCAGGGTCACAGAGGTGAAGAAAGATCGAGTAGAGTGGAGACTACGGACTTGGACTAGAGATAGGGTTTAAACACTTGATAGTTAGTGGTTGAACCTGAGATGTGTATGATTGTATATTGTATCAGATTTATACTTTTGTACTGATATGTATAGGAGTTTGATTCCATTACCTTCCGCATTTAAAAAAAAAATTAGACCCTGTTTATTCTAATTGATTAAATTAGTCCCAATGACGATTAAGAAGATGATTAGCGTCCGGGTCCCCACAACAGGTGGTATCAGAGCGATAGATTCTTTAGATTTAGATAGAAAAGACTAGTGAGCGGGGTAGATTGAGGTTTTCTTTCCTGATTTTGAATGCTAGCATGTCTTATTGCTTTAATACATGTTACTTCTTTATCTGATTTGAGAAAGTAATGTGTTTTATTGAGATTGGATCAGTACTGATTCTAAATCAGCAGTAAGATTATCAGAGGAGGATTGACACAGAATTGTGGTATTGTTGCTAATCTATTTGATTATTAGATATGCCTCCGAGACGAGTACCAGAATAGGGAAGTACATCAAATCCTCCAATGGATGTCACCCCGACTCCAATGGAAACGTTACTGAAACGATTTCAGTCATTTCATCCGCCGACTTTGAAAGGAACAGAGAACGCTGTGGAGTGCGAGAGTTGGCTTGATGATATTGAGATGCTGTTCGAATCCTTGGAGTATACAGATGAGAGGAGAGTGAAATTGATTGGACACCAGTTATACGATGTTGCAAAGGACTGGTGGATTACGAGAAACAGAGCCTGGGAGCATAGAGGTACGACTATTACCTAGATCATATTTAGAACTGAATTCTACCAACGATTCTTTCCAGTGTCGTACCGAAAGGACAAAGGGGCGGAGTTTGCCAATTTAAAGCACAAACAGATGAATATAGAAGAATATGTGTCAAAGTTCTCCTCCTTGCTGAAATTTGTTCCACATGTGGCTGACAGCGAGGAAGCTACTGCCGACCAGTTCATCAATGGCCTGAACCCTGATATTTTCACATTGGTGAACACAGGGCGACTGAATAATTTTACTGACGCCCTGAACAGGGCCAAGGGAGCAGAAGCCGATCTGATGAGACAGAAAGGGGCTTCATTTTTGCCTCCAGCACCGAAACCACAACAACCACCTCCCAGATTTGAAGGTGGCAGCAGCAGTGGAGGGAAGAAAGAATTTTTGAAGGCCAGAGGAAAGCAATTCAAGAAATCTGGCAGCAGTTCTTCCAGCTCCGGTGGTTCCAGACAGAGCCAGAGTTACACTGGAGTTTATTGCAAGACTTGCGGAGGAAGACATGCAACTGAACAATGACAGGGAGTGACTGGTAGTTGCAACATCTATAAACAGCCGGTAAACTTTGCTAAAGTGTGTCCACATAGAGGTTCTCAGAGATCTCAGGGGGCCGAGTCATCGGGATCAGCAGCACAGACTGAGAGACGATCAGCTGCTGTTCATACATTCCAGCCAGCGCCAGCTCAGTCACAGCAGAGACCAGGAGGTAGCCAGACTGTTAGCCAGCCTCCTAGACAGCAAACCAGAGTATTCGCTTTGATAGAAGAGCAGGCCCAGGAAGCATCAGATGACGTTGTAGCAGGTAACTGTTCTGTAACGTCCCGAAAATTTGAAAGTCCACGTGAACCACATGCATGCAAGTTATTAAATTTATTTGCTATTTTGTTAAATTGTTTTAAAGCTTTAAATGCATGTTTATTTCATTAATTGTGTTTTAATTCCTTGTTCATTTAAAGTTCGTGCAATCTAGGATTTTTGTTTTAATTATGTGTTTAATTATTTTTATGTATTTTATGCATAATTCATGCATGACAGGATTTAATTCATGAAATTTTAAAAGTTCACGCATTAGGGTTTCTAGGTGCATTTCATGTTCGAAAGAGGACCGGAGACTGGAGAATTTTCAGGAGAATTTTCAGGAATATTATTTTATTTAATGAATTATTTTTATAAATTAAGTTAAAGTATTTTTAAGTGTATTTTTGAAAAATGGGAATTTTTGGGTATTTTTACCCGCAGGATTTTTATTTTTATCGGTACGTAAATTTTATCGAATCGGTGGACTTTTTAAGGGTTCGGCTATTATTTTCAAAATCTTTCCAACACGAAATATTTTTCGGGAATGCGTTCGAATTTAATGGGCCCACTTTTGGATTTATTGGGCTTATTTATTTTTTTAACTCTTAAACAAAAATAATAAGGGCCCATTGGCTAAATTACTATCTATATAATTAACTCCTAAATTATTCCCTAAGCTCCCCCACTAAAACCTAATCACTTTTCAGCCGCCCACCCTCACCATTCACGAGTTTTCTCGTAATCTTGCTGCTGAAAACCTTCGGTGGCACCGTTTCCTCCTTCAAGCAACAAGCTTCCCTCGGCCGTGTCCCTCGATTATTGTCCAAGAGTTTCACCAAGCATCAAGGCACGCTTGTTACTCCTTTCTTTGCATCATGCACGTCATATTAATGTTGGGTGCGCATTCCTTCATGAAATCTTTCGATCTATTCAGGAGCACGTTAAATCTTTCGGGTTTGCACTATTTTATCGCATCATGTATTGTGTTGCTCACGTTTGTTTTCTGGTTTTGTGAAAGGGACTGCGGTGCCAGGGCTGGTAAGCGTCTGTTGTAAGGGTCGAGGTGTGATCTAAGGACTTAAACCATGCACCGAGGTTGTGGGAGGAGAGATCGAGGAAGGGACACGGGTAGAGATTTGTGTGGGTTGTGTTCGGTGCTGCTGGGATACCTTGCATGGGGTTTTGGGTTCGACATGAGCGAGTCCAGGAGAGGCTCGGAGGGTCTAGGAGGAACCGAACCATGGCTGGTGTTGTCGGGTAGAGTAGGGCGTGAGTTTGAGGGGATGAAGATGGTAGTGTACAAAATTGGAAGGGCCGAATCTTGAGGGAAGTTTCTGAATTTTTTTTTCTTGTAGCCATGAGTTTTTCTGCCCAGGAAGATGCCAATGTGGGGCTTGGGGTGGTTGAGGAGTGAATGGTATTGTTGAGTGCTAGCTAGGGTCGAAGGTTGGAGTAGTAATTGCACTAGGATCCAAGCTTGTCACATGGGCATTTTCAGCAGCTTTCCAGGGGGTGGTCGAGGAGCTTAAAAGTCTGGTTTTTAAGATTTTAGGACCATTATAGTGTTTTTAAGATATGATAAAAGGTTGGGAAAATTTTGGTAGAGTTTCGAGCTGATTCGAGTTAAAACCGGGATCCCGGTCCAAGTTTTAAAACGAGGCGGTAAAGTTGTGTTATGGGATCGAGTTTACGCCTAGGAATACTTTTAATTATGTTTTGGGACGTTTTAAGAAGTTTGGTAAGCTTCAGGTCAATTTTAGGGGTCCAGGGTTAAAACGATAATTTTTGGGTTTCCAGGGGCAAAATGGTCATTTTGTACCCGGGGTGATATTTTGGTCCTGGCAGCGCCCTGAGCACATTTTATTATGTTTTAAATGTTTATGCATCATGAATATGATTTTTATGAAATTATGAAAATACGTTGCATGCTTGGTTTAAAGGAAAAATTATGTATATGCATGCTTTTATTAAGTGATGAATATGATGACATGTTTTGAAGGAAGTGATTTAGTTGTGACTAACACGATGACACGATGATATGATTGGAGATATCGTGAGGGAAAAGGCCCCAGAGGAGCCCGTTTACGGGAGAATCCCCCAGAGAGAGCCCGACGATCGTATTTCCATTGACATGATATGATGACATGATAGGCTCGGGCTCAGTTGACGGGTGAGAGTGTCGCTGATGTCCCCCGTCGCCGGGTACCGCGGTTACACGTAGATGGATCCATCGACTGACATGATGACATGATGATACGAAAGTCACAGCTAATGAACGGAATTCAAATTAAGATTTTAACATGTATATGCTGATACGATGATACATGCTATTACCATGTTTTGACAGGTCACAGTTACGCATATGATATGATAACATGATAAGATATGCTTTGACACGACATGATTTTACACGAGACGTTGATATTCATGCTTTTAAAGTTCATGAAACACGATATGATTTTACGTAACACGTTCACGAATGCATTTAAGTTCATGAAAGATATGTTGAGTATGATATTTTTCACTGCTGTGTGCTACGTATATGTACTTGTTATTACTGGTATAGGTGTGTTGAGTCTTTAGACTCACTAGGTGTGTGTGATGCAGGTGAGCATTTTGATCAGTAAACCGGAGGTGCTGAAGACTGAGTAGGCAGGCGGGTGTGTGGTGACACGACCCGAGGACCATTATTTTCCGCATATTGATTCATGTTTTTTTTATGAGGAGTTACACATTTTTACATGTTACACATTTTTACATGTTGATGACATTACGATTTTTAAACGTTTACGTTTATGTTGATTTTGGATGACTTTAGTTATTTTTAAACTGCGTCATTCTTGTTCGTAAATAAATATGATTATTTCAAAGGTTATTTTATAATTCCAAGATTTAAAAAAAAAAATATTTCCGCATTTTTTAAAACGAGTAGACGTTTCATGTTCTTTATGTGGTTACCCTGCTTATGTATTGATTGATACCGGTGCTTCACATACGTTTATTTCTGAACGATTTGCATTAAGTCATGCATTGTCTATAGAGTCCTTAGCTACTGTAGTGTTTGTCTCTTCGCCTTTAGGGACATGTTTGATATCAGTAAATTCTGTTAAACATTGTGTGCTACAGTATGACGGGCATGAGATTGAATTAGATTGCATTGTACTAGGGTTCTCCGATTTTGACTGTATTATCGGGATTGATATGCTGACCAAGTACAGAGCGACTGTTGATTGTTTCCACAAGATTGTGAGATTCAGACCAGATATGGCTGAAGAGTGGAAATTTTACGGTAAGAGTTCTATATCGAGAATTCCTTTAATATCCATATTATCTATGACTCGATTGTTATAGAAAGGAGCAGAGGGATTCCTTGTCTATTCAGTAGATGTACTGAAGTCGAGTCCATCATTGGCAGACTTGCCAGTGGTACGTGAGTTCGATGACGTATTCCCTGATAAGATCCCGGGATTATCTCCAGTTAGAGAGATAGACTTCAGCATTGAATTGATACCAGGTACAGTGCCGATTTCTAGAGCTCCGTACAGAATGACACCCGTCGAATTGAAAGAATTGAAGAATCAGCTGGAAGACTTACTAGCCAAGGGGTACATCAAACCAAGTGTTTCTCCTTGGGGTGCTCCGGTATTGTTTGTAAGAAAGAAAGACGGTTCGATGAGACTCTGCATGACTATCGGCAATTAAACAAGGCAATGATAAAGAATAAATATCCTTTGCCTCGTATCGATGATTTATTCGATCAGTTGCAGGGTTTCCGTATATTCCAAAATTGATTTAAGATCGGGATATCATCAGCTGAGAGTCAGAGATTCTGATATCTCAAAGACAGCATTCAGAACCAGGTATGGACGTTATGAATTTATTGTCATGCCATTTGGTTTGATGAATGCTCCAGCTGTGTTTATGGGATTGATGAACCGTATCTTCCAGAAATATCTCGATGATTTTGTGATTATTCTCATCGATGATATTTTGATTTATTCAAAGAATATGAGTGAGCATGCTGAGCATCTAAGAACCGTGTTGCGAATTTTAAGGGCTGAGAAGTTATATGCTAAACTGTCGAAATGTGAGTTTTGGTTAAGACATGTAGTATATCTGGGTCATATTATATCCGGAGATGGGATATTAGTGGATCCCAGTAAAGTAAAAGCCGTGATTTCTTGGCCAAGACCGACATCCGTGCCCGAAATTTGCAGTTTTATGGGTTTAGCGGGATATTACCGTCGTTTTATTAAAGATTTATCAAGTATTGCTAAACCAATTACTCAGGTGACTCAGAAGAATGCTCCATTTGTTTGGTCGGAAGAATGCGAGACCAGTTTTCTGGAGTTGAAGAAGAGGTTGACCAGTGCCCCGGTGTTGACTATCCCATCCGGTACTGGTGATTTTGTTGTTTATTGCGACGCTTCTCACAGAGGGTTGGGATGTGTGCTGATGCAGCGAGGGCATGTTATTGCTTATGCCTCAAGACTGCTTAAACCACATGAGACCCGTTATCCAATTCATGACCTTGAATTGGCAGCCATTGTCTTTGCATTAAAGATATCGCGACACTATCTTTACGGTGAGAAGTTTGAGATATATTCTGATCATAAGAGTTTGAAATATCTGTTTTCACAATCTGAATTGAATATGAGGCAACGAAGATGGCTTGATTTGCTTAAAGATTTTGATTGTGAAATCAAATACTATCCAGGAAAGTCTAATGCAGCAGCTGATGCACTAAGTCGAAAGGTATGTTCTTTATCCTTGTCGACGATCGGTGTTTCAAATTTGGTAGAAAACTGTTGTTTGTCTGGATTAGCATTTGAAGCAGATTATAAACCGTTGAGACTCTATACAGTGCAAGTAGAACCAGAGCTGATTTTAAAAATTAAGGCAGCTCAGAAAGTTGATCAAAATGTACAGAAATCAATATCGATGGTTAGAACAGGACATCGATCGGAGTATCAGGTACGTGATAACGTCTTTTATGTGAATAATCATCTAGTTGTGCCAAATGTTCCAGATTTGAAACGACAGATATTGTCAGAAGCGCATAACAGTCGATTCAGTATTCATCCTGGTGGTAGAAAGATGTATAATGATTTGAAAAGACAGTTCTGGTGGAGACAAATGAAGACTGACATTGCCGAATTTGTTTCCAAATGTCTGAATTGCCAGCAGGTGAAAGCAGAAAGAAAGAAATCAGGAGGATTATTACAGAGTTTGTCCATTCCTGAATGGAAATGGGATCACATTTCCATGGATTTTGTGACACAGCTACCGCGTTCCTCCCGAGGTTGTGATGCGATTTGGGTCGTTATCGACAGATTGACCAAATCTGCATGTTTTATTCCGTACAAGATGACGTACAGATTTCACCAAATGGCAGAGATCTATGTCAAAGAAGTGGTCAGATTGCACGGAGTTCCGAAGTCAATTGTATCAGACCGTGATCCTCGATTTACTTCGCACTTCTGGCAGAGTTTGCAGCAGGCTCTCGGTACGAAGTTACATCTGAGTACCACATATCATCCACAGACCGACGGACAGTCAGAGCGGACTATCCAGACACTGGAGGATATGCTGAGAGCAGTAGTGCTTGATTTTAGCACTAACTGGCAAGATGCATTGCCGCTTTGTGAGTTTTCGTACAACAGCTATCAGACAAGTATTGAGATGGCACCATTTGAAGCGTTGTACGGAAAGAAGTGTCGATCCCCTCTCTATTGGGATGATATCTCTGAAGTGCCTGAGATTGGACCTGACATGATCAGAGATATGACAGAAAAAGTGAAGCTAATTCGAAAGAAAATGGAGGCAGCACAAGACAGCCAAGCCAAATATGCCAATGTTCGACGTAGACCGTTGGTATTTGAGGCAGGAGACCTAGTATTTTTAAAGATTTCACCTTTCAGAGGAGTTTTCAGATTTGGCAAGAAAGGGAAACTGTCTCTAAGATACATTGGGCCTTATGAGATTCTCGAGAAGATAGGAGATCGTGCTTATCGACTCGCTTTACCGCCTTCATTATTTGGAATACATGATGTCTTTCATGTATCATTATTAAGGAAATACCTTCCTGATGCTTCATATGCTATTCAGCCAGACGAGGCCGAATTGGATGAGACGTTGAGCTATGTTGAAAAACCGATTCAGATTATTGATCGTAAAGAAAAACAGCTCAGAACAAAGACCATTCCACTTGAGAAAGTTCAATAGACTCGTCATGGCAATGAAGAAGCAACCTGGGATACTGAATCAAATATGCGACAAGAATTCCCAGAGTTATTTCGATAATGTAAATTTCTTATACAGTTTTTGTATACATACTCCTTAAGGATACGATTGATTGCCTGTGATTTCGGGGACGAAATCGTATCTTTGGGGGGGAGAAATGTAAGGGCCAAGATCTTGATTCTGTTAATATGATATTTTGATTATATTAACCTGAGATTATTGAAGTTGAGCTAATGTGATTACGGCCGGGCCATTACGAGACTAAATCGGACCAAGCATATGAATTACACAACTTTGGGACGAGAGTCTGGCGCCCGAGCGGTAGCTTTTGACTGCCCGAGCGCCAGTGTTCATCAAATATATGTTGCGGGCAGAAGAGGTGGCACGCGGGCGGTAGTTTTTGACCGCCCGAGCGCCAATGTGTAACGCGCCGAGTACTTGGAAAGAGGGTTCGGCGCCCGAGCGGTAGGTGGTGACCGCCCGAGCGCCGCCTGAAATGTGTAAAGATGAGCCACGTTTCATTAACATGCAAACTTGATATATATATATATATATATATATATATATATATATATATATATATATATATATATATAACGCTTGCCTTCAGAAATGGGGAAAAACAAAGAAAAGGAACGAGAAATCCTCCGAAAATCCTTACGCCTTTATATTTCGATCCGTCCGTCCGATTTTGAATCTGACTGCAGTACTGTGTTCCTATCGACTCAGGCTTCAACTGGACGTAAGTTTTGTTAAGTTTTGATAAGTCTTGAAATTATGCTATGTCCAGAATCAGATACAATTCATATATAGTGTTATTGACATAGTGGACATCATAGAATCGAAGTCAGATTAAGAAACAGATTAATTATGGAATTGTTATGAATTCCATAGTTAAATTGACTGAGATGTGATGTTAGATTTGCACTGTGGTTGATTATAAGTTATTGGAATTAATATATACTGGTGTGGTATCACCGGTATCGCAGAATTATACGGTTGTACCGTTAGAATTTAATAAGACAGAGATGTCTTGATTTGAATAGAATATTGATACAGAATATTGATATTGTCATTGCCAGATTGAACATTGACAGACTTTGAGTTGATACTTCGATTGTACCAGAGCGATAGAACGAAAGGTATAAATAAATGTTGATTCGGGATTGCACAACTCGAGTTAAGTTTGACTTGAGTTTCCCAAAATCACATACTTTATTTTATTGCATTGATATTTGCAGATTATCAGATTGATATGTTTAGTCTATTGAATTATAGCAGAGCCAGAGTTTGAGTCTAGGGCAGATCAGCCTAGCTAGGGCAGAACCGCCGAGTCTTTGTCAGAACTGCGAAGACTCTAGACTTACGGTGTATCGATGAGCTTAGATGTAGATCGACGTCTATTGTAGACATTCGATACAACATACCAAAGTCTAAATTAAATCGGGACCCCTAGATTAGAAATGAGTCCTAGATTTAGGTACAGATTTGTATTGATTCATGTGGTCAGATGAGATACATGTTTCGATGTTTATTATGCTTTTATATATGTTTTAAATGATTGCATTGATACATTGTTTATATTGGGATATGTATATCTCACCGGAGTTATCCAGCTGTTGTCTTGTCTGTATGTGTGCATGGCAACAGGTGGGACATGTTCAGGGTCACAGAGGTGAAGAAAGATCGAGTAGAGTGGAGACTACGGACTTGGACTAGAGATAGGGTTTAAATACTTGATAGTTAGTGGTTGAACCTGAGATGTGTATGATTTTATATTATATCAGATTTATACTTTTGTACTGATATGTATAGGAGTTTGATTCCATTACCTTCCGCATTTTAAAAAAAAAATTTAGACCCTGTTTATTCTAATTGATTAAATTAGTCCCAATGACGATTAAGAAGATGATTAGCGTCCGGGTCCCCACATAAAATAACAAGGACAAGATATATATATATATATATATATATATATATATATTATATATATATATATATATATATATATATATATATATATATATATATATATATATATATATATATATATATATATATATATGATGATGATGATACAAGCCTAAACTAACCATAATGGCTTAAAACAAGCTCTAGACTACTTTCTGAATAGCTCAAAATATTAAGTTTATAATTACAAAAATAAACTAAGAACAAGTTAAATATATGTAATCCACACTAAAATCAACCCACTAACAATTTGAAAGTTCCGTTTCCCCAGGGTGAATGTGATGAGGGTGAATGTTGTGTGAATCAGTATGTAGGTGTTGTGCGAGGGTGTTGTAACAACCATGACAACATACAGCGGAAGTTACAATTTGACAAATTAACACACAACTTGAATGATAATAATACGAGAGAGGAGATATAAATTATGCACAAGTATCAAATACTTGTGCGATGACTCAAGGCAAAATAATTCACTAGAAAAACTTGTAAGTTTACAAAAACCAATACTAGTGAAAGAATCAAACAACTCCCTTATAAAGGCGAGTAACAAATTGCATCCTAAACCTCTAACAAACCGTATAACTAAAATACATAGGATGCTTCAACTGAGAAATGAAAAGTCTTCAAAAATCAACACACTAATTAAAACAATAATTAGGTGTTGTCTTCGGCTATTGTCAGTACTTCACAACAACACTTTTCCAACGGCACAAGCTTGCTACGATATCAAAAGGATTCTCATTAAACACTTCGTCTCTCCGTGATTGTTATATTCTTCTCTCCTTCGCTTTTCTCCTTTTTGCCCTATTTAACCTGGACAAAAAACAATTTCATTAGGAAACAAACTCTTTTTAAAACAAGATAATATCTTAAAGAAATTGTGATATCATATCATAAAGATATTATAATATCATATCAAATATAGTCTTGTATTACATATTGATTTCAAGATTATTCTCATGTCTAGAAAGGCAAAATATCAAAGATAAAAACGGAAAATATATAAGGAATAAAATTCCTTTCAATCTCCCGCTTTTGCCTTTCTGGACAAAACACCCCAACAATGGTTATACAGCTCAACTCCCCCTGAGTTAGCAAATCAGTAACTTCCCCTGAATTCTACCGTTAAGCCTTCACCTCATGACAAATACAGTTAACACAGGTGTTGCATGTTAGATGTTGCAACATTCAGATCATAACACCGGAATATTTCATTAATCAGGAGGGACAAATATCAGAGAGAATAAAAGGACATCTAAAGTAAGAAGTAGTAGAACCATTAAGAGAGACAAAAAACAAAATCGCATTATCCTTCATTACTGCCATTATCATCATCAGCTCCACTGGTTCCAGCTATATCTGTATCCACTCCCCCTTTTTGTCCAGAATGGATACTAGCAGCAAGTAGAAGCTCATAATCTGCCACTTGATTTTCGTAATGATCAATGGTCTTCTTGGCATTAGCAATCTGTTGTCGACCATAGGCAATCTGAGCTCGAATGTAGGAGAGAGATAATGTAACATAACCAGGCGGAGGTGTAGGGGGTAAACTCGCAGTTAGAGGCTCAGATATATCAGCAGTGTCAGGCAGGGGCTCAGATGTTTTGTCACCAGTGTGGCCAACATCCGAAGCAACACTCGAACTCAGCCATGGCAGATCGATCTTTCTGTTGCCCTTAAAATAGACAGGAGAAATCTTCAGAGTTCCTCCGACAGGACAGAGTTCTTCATCAATATCCCTGATGAAACCTTGAGATTCCAAGATTTCATAAATGAGTGAGGGGTAGGGTAGCTTCGTTTTCTTGAAATCTCCTTCAGCATATTGTAGGGCTGTCCTAAACACCAGCTTTCCAAAGTTAAAGTCCCTTCCAGTGCCAATAGCAAACAACACCAGAGCCTGAGATCTGGTCACAGTAGTAGAATTGGTTGACGGTGTCCAATTCCAGATTAATGTCTTATGCAGCACAGAGAAAAAGGAGGTGAGATTAGCAGCACTCAATTTCTTGGAATAATCAGGGAATACGGTGATCACGCCTCCAGTGAGCACAGAGGTGACAGCATGTATGTCAAGATCCTCGTCAACTTCCTCAATATCTGGAGTGTTGTAGAATGCATTGATCACAGAAGGTGAGAACTTGTAGATACGATCCCGAACAAACACTCTCCATACTTCACTGATTCCTCATTTCCAACACTGCTCAGGAGGTTGCAGTAGAATTCTAACACCACACGGCGACAGTAGGGCATAACAGTAGTGACAGTGGACAACAATCTTTGGTTCTTGAGAAACTCAATCAAGTTGTATTTCCCATATGCATTAACATCAATATTTTTCTCCTCAATCAGCTCTCTCTGAACAAACAGCGGCCATAATGCCAAGGCATCCTCAGAATAAAATTTGGGGGAAAAGACTTACTTAAATCATAGTCAGCAGAGTCAATGTTGTGCTCGGTGTTGTCAACATCCACCTCAACACCGGCAGCAGTAGCGGCAGCATCTCCAGAAGACTCACTAGCTTCAAAGCCAATATCCTCAGATTCATCATCACCATGTTCCTCTGATTCAAAGTCAGATGCAGACGATGAAGAGGAGTCATCAGAAGCTCCAGGTCGGTTTTGCTCAAACTCCTTCATCATTTCTGAATACGGTTCATCATCCTTAGAAATTTGTTTCTTGGCAGCCTTTTCTTCCTTAAGGTGAGCAAGAAACTCGGCCAGAGATTGTTCATCTTCTACAGGCTCATCAGGAACTTTTTCTTCTGTAACATTTTGAGTATCCGTGATGGGGTTTGGCTTTTGGCTACCAGAAGTAGAACCAGATTCCTTTGCAGCAACAGGTGGTTTGGGGCGAGCCACCAACTCGAAATCATCATCATTGGAGTCGTCTCCAGATGAGAAGTCAGGGTCTAACATATTTGAGGAGATAGATGCCCGTGGTTTCTCGGTTGGAACAAAGTCAGGGTGTCAAACCCTGCTTGTCTCTTTGACCTCCGGCGCATGGGAGCAGGGGTAAAAACTTTATTCAAGGTATCAAAATCCAGTGGATTCTCAACGTTTATCTCATTCCCAGGTTCTCCAGGGGCGATTATTTCCAACGGAGTTGGCTCTTCGGCCACACCCACAATTTCCATCCCCTCAACATTGGTTTCGGCTGTGGGTGTTGTCTCAGGAGATTCTCGCAGCCATTTCACTCCTTATGTTATGAGGATCAAAGCCAGCCATCTGCGAAATTGAGAACAAAGGAAGTAGATCGGTTCGAATGACACAGAAAAATGTGAGGAACAGAGATATTTTTACGCGAAAAAAAAACAGTGAGGGCAGGAAAAACTCTAGAATGTGAGGGAAAATACTAAAGTTATTCTTTATCCATTCACAATTATTTAAGCACAGCCCACCAACGGTAACATTTTGTTGAGCCGTAACGACAGCCCCTTTCCAAATCGATTTTTACTCTCACCCAACGGTAACTTTCTGAAACAGTGCCATCATTATTTCAAGAAATCATGCAGGATAAAACGCCACGTTGAATTAACCCCACAAACATTTGGAAATCAAGAAATTTCAAAATTAAGTCGGATAGGGTATTCTTCGTATTTCATGAATTAAAAACTGATAGTCCACTGGACATGATAAATTCACATAACAGCAGTATGAATGACTTAAATTTATGCCTAAAATATGATTAAAAAAGAAATACACACGCATGTGATCAAACTGTGATCAGTCTGTACTTAGGTGTTGGCAACACCTCTTGGCAACACTCACAAGTTGGACTCAAACTTTCTTGAACATTTTTAATTCAGACATGGTAGCTCCCACTCTAGAAGACCGGTCTTCATAGGACTCCTCTAGGTAGCTTTTTCCATCTGTATTTTGACTTAGAAGTGGTAGCTCCCACACTAGAAGAACGGTCTTCATTGGACTCCTCAAGGTAGCTTTTTCCATTTTCTTCTAAACATTTTTTTTGTTCAAGTTTTCTCCTCTTTCTATTTTTCACCTTATTGCTGAAGAATTTTCTACATTGGACAAGATCATGTGGTACACAAACATCCTCAACAGTTTAATGACTTAGATTGAGCACACTCCATACTTTAGAAAATTTTGATAGAAAGTTTGATTCTCAACTGAGAGTTCACCATTTAGTATCCTACACTTGTACAGGCTTCACACAAAAAAGAATGAATGCAATATGACTAGCATCCTAAAAATAACATGCACATGCATGCTGAGTGTTGTCCACAGGTGTTGTAACACCCAGGACAACATCCGTGAGTGATCATTGTGTACACAAGCTGAGAGACTTCCTAAGATTGGAAAATCTCTCAAATTCCAATGATTTTGTAAAAATATCAGCCAGTTGGTTCTCAGTTCTAACAAATTCCATTCGAATTGTACCCTTCTCAACCAAATCTCGAATAAAATGATGTCTAATGTCTATGTGTTTCATTCGAGAGTGTTGTACTGGGTTTTTTGAAATTTCAATTGCACTTGAGTTGTCACAGTATACAATTAAGGTGTCACTGTTGAATCCATAATCTTTAATCATTTGATTCATCCACAAAAGTTGTGAACATCAACTAGCAGCTACAACATATTCAGATTCAGTAATGGAAAGAGCCACACAATTTTGCTTTCTACTATACCATGACACCAGATTGTTACCAAGATAAAAACATCCACCAGTGGTACTCTTCTTATCATCAAGGTTTCTTGCCCAATCAGCATCACTAAAACCCACTAAATTGGTGTTTGTTTCTTTGGTGTACCACAAACCTAAGTCAACTGTTCCAGATATATATCGCAAAATTCTTTTGATAGCTTTTAAATGAGTGACTTTAGGATCAGCCTGGTACCTGGCACACAAACATATACTAAACATGATGTCGGGACGACTTGCACTTAAGTAAAGAAGACTACCTATGATGCTGCGATACTGGGTGTTGTCAACACCTGTAGCAACATCGTCTTTGGACAATTTTTCAGTCGACCCATTGGTGTTTTCATGTGTTTAGTGTTCTCGGTAGAAAATTTCTTCACCAAATTTTTGGCATACTTGGATTGACACAGAAAGATACCATCATGCATTTGTTTAATTTGCAATCCAAGAAAGAAACTTAATTCTCCTACCATGCTCATTTCAAATGTGGTAGACATGCATTTAACAAATTCATCAACATGCTTTTGAGAAGAAGCACCAAAAATGATGTCATCCACATAAATTTGACACACAAGAATATCATGCTTCGATTTTTGAATAAAAAGGGTTTTATCAACCTCACCTCATTTGAAACCTAAGCCAAGCAGATATTCAGTAAGCCTACCATACCATGCTCTTGGAGCTTGTTTAAGTCCATAAAGTGCCTTCTTCAACTTGTAGACATGGTTCGGGTGGTTTGGATCTTCAAACCCTTTAGGTTGGCTTACATAAGCTTCTTCATTCAAAATACCGTTCAAAAAGGCACTTTTCACATCCATTTGATATAGTTTTATGTCAATGTGACAAGCAATAGCAAGTAAAAGTCGGACTGACTCAATTCGGGCAACAGGAGCAAATGTCTCGTCGAAATCAATTCCTTCAATTTGAGTATACCCTTGAGCAACTAGCATTGCTTTATTTCTCACAACAATTCCAGATTCATCAGTTTTGTTTTCAAAAATCCATTTGGTTCCAATAACATTCACATTATTAGGTCTGGGAACCAAATCCCACACATCATTCCTAACAAATTGTTAAAGTTCATCATGCATAGCATTGACCCAAAATTCATCTTTTAAGGCTTCATTTACATTTTTGGGTTCAATTAGTGAAACAAAACACGAATGGCTTACTTGAGAGTATACGGAAGTCATGCATACTAGACCCATCATTTTCCGATAATCTACCTTCTCCTTTCTTCTAGTTTGCATTCCTCCAAATGCTTCTCCAATGATTTGAGATGATGGATGATTTTTCTGAATCTTACTGGGAATATCAAACCCTTCATTGGTTACATCATCATCATTTACAGTATACTCTCCTGGTTCATCATTTGATTCTTCCAGTGCAGGTGTTGACTCAGGTGTTACAACACCGGGTGCAACATCTGTGTTAGGCAGTGTCTCACTTACGTTCAATAGCCCATCAATATCATCCTCGATTGTTTTTCTACTTAGATCTGCAAGATCATCGAAAACAACGTTAATAGATTCCATAGTCGTTCTAGTTCTGAGATTATACACGCGATATGCACGACTATTGGATGAATAAACAAGGAATAAACACTTGTCACTTTTAGAGTCAAATTTTGCAATATGGTCTCGGTCATTCAAAACATAACATACACACCCAAAAATATGAAAGTACTTCAGGTTTGGCCTCTTTCCCATTATAATTTCATAGGATGTCATAGTAGAACCACTCCTTAAGTACACGCGATTTGAAATATGACAGGCTGTGTTTAAGGCCTCGGCCCAAAATCGTTTTGAAATATTCTTTGAACTCAACATGACCCTTGCCATTTCTTGCAGTGTCCTATTCTTCCTTTCGGCTATTCCATTTTGTTGAAGAGTCTTAGAGGCCGAAAATTCATGAGTTATCCCTCTCTTTTCACAGAATGATATAAAGTGTGAGTTTTCAAATTCTTTACTATGGTCGGTCCTAATCTTACCGACCCTCAAATCATGTAGATTAGTAATCTTAGCATGTAATTTCTTAAAAACAACAAATGTGTCGGATTTTTCTCTAAGAAAACTTACCCATGTAAAGCGAGAGAAATCATCCACACAAACACATGAATACTTCTTACCTCCAAGGCTTTCTACTTCCATTGGACCCATAAGATCCATGTGCAAGAGTTCAAGACACCGTGTTGTCCCAAAGTGTTGCAACATTTGATGGGGAACACGTGTTTGCTTATCCTTTTGACATGCTCCACAAACATAAGGAATTCCAGAAGATAAATTAGGCATACCTCTCACAGCATCGTACTTACCAAGGTTCTTTAATGTCTTGAAGTTTGCATGTCCCAATTTTTGATGCCACAAGTTTAGCTCACTCACCTTTGAATGATTGCACATCAGGTCTTCTCCAAGTTGATAGCAATTGTCAGCAGACCTTGTACATGTCAAAATACAAGTATTAGAATTATCAAAAACTTCACAAATGTCTTTATCAAACTTAACATGTAAACCGTCATCACAAAGTTTACTTATGCTTATTAAGTTTGAGTTAAGCCCTTCAACATAAATCACATTGTGTAGACTAGGCAATCCATAAACATTCAAGGTTCCTTTGCCTGCTATTCTTCCTTTCGCACCTCCACCATACGTCACATGACCATTCTGTAGTTCAACATAGTCAATCAAATGATCTTTAGAACCTGTCATGTGGCGTGAACAGCCACTGTCAAAGTACCATATTCCTGCAATGTTAGTCTTTAGTGAAGTATAGATAACTGAACATTGAATAATGGCTTTTGGCACCCAAACCCTTTTTACCAACGGTTTTCTATTGGCAGTGTTGCGCCTGGTGTTGTACAATACCTGAGGCAACACCTGTTCAGATTCACATCTCTTGTAGTCATCCCTCAATTTAAAGCAGTAGGGTTTGATATGTCCAGGTCTAAAACAATAGTGGTAGATAAAGTGGCGTTTCCTGAACTTGGACTTCTTGGTAGATATTTGCCTTTTTGATGAAACACCTTTTTCAGTGTGTGAAGTATTTGAGATTTCAGCACTTCCTTTGACAAAGACAGTTGGTTTTCTTTCAGTGTTGGAAGACTCTGCAATTTCAAACTGGTGATTCGTATAACCAAGTCCAGCTTTGTCATTCTTTTCAATCATCAAGAGTGAGTCAAGTTTAGATGAACTTGAATTAAGCTTCGCAAGAATCTGAGTTGCTTCTCCAAGCTCCTCCTTGACTTTGCATAATTCCAGATCTTTCTTACTTAAGATTACTTCAAGTCGTGATACTTGTGACTTCAGCTCAGTGTTTTCTTTGAAGAGAATTGCATTCACTTTATTTCTTTTGATCCAGTCTTCATACAATTCTTCATACATTGTCTGCACACTTTCCAAAGTGTCTTCATCATCATC
This sequence comes from Primulina eburnea, assembly GCF_022965805.1. Classification (NCBI taxonomy): domain Eukaryota; kingdom Viridiplantae; phylum Streptophyta; class Magnoliopsida; order Lamiales; family Gesneriaceae; genus Primulina; species Primulina eburnea. Next base: position 34,918,231 of record NC_133103.1, on the reverse strand, counting down.
TTCTTCTTGGATTTAAGACTGACTTGTTTCACCAAGGGTTGTAGAGTTAAGACATACTGAGTTTAAAGAGATGTTGTGACCAGGTATTGAAGCACCTGTCGCAACACCCAGAGGATTGATCTGCATTAAATATTTCTCCTTGACCACAGCAGACAACGATGTGTGATTTTCAGATTCATTTGATCCTTGATCATCATCAGACTCTTCATCACTCAAAGTTACAGCCATGCCTTTGTTTCTCCGAATTCGATTGGCACACTCATTGGCATAGTGTCCACATCCAGAACACTCTCTGCATTGTACTGAGTCCAAATTTCTGACATTTTATTGGATTTGCAATTCAGTTTTTGGTCGAAATTGTCCTTTCATAGGAGTAAACTTTTGAACTTTTGCAGAAGTGGTGATGTTGGGCTGCACAGATTTTCGTCCAGTGTTCTTATTTTCTCTCATTCTCTTCAAGTAATCATCAAATTTCGTAGTAGTTAGAGAGATAGAATCTTCACCCAAATCAGACTCATTCACTTCCTTAGATAGTTGAAGGATTTCATCATAAGAATCGGTTGAAACTTCAACGGCTATTGTTTTCCCTTTATCCTTCTTTGTAAATCAAGATTCATTTCAAAAGTTCTGAGAGAACTCATTAATTCATCCAGATTGATTTTAGGAGTGTCTTTAGATTCTTCAATTGCACACACTTTGACATTAAATCTCTCAGGGAGAGATCTTAAAACTTTGTTCACCAATCTTTCATTGGGCATGGGATCTCCGAGACTGTGAGCTTCATTAGAAAGTTGTCGCAAACGGCTATCATAATCAAGAATAGACTCCTTGTCCTCCATCCTCAAGCTTTCGAATTTTGATGTCACCATCCTTAGCCTAGTTTTACGCACGATCTCGGATCCTTCACAATGTTTCTGAAGTATATCCCAAGCTTCTTTAGCACAGACACAATTGGTGATTAAATTAAAAATCCTTGTGTCAACAGATGAAAAAATATAGCATTGAGAGCCTTGGAGTTAAAGTTTTAAGTTTGCACTTCATCGATTTTCCATGTACTTTCAGGTTTGAGCCGAGTGTCTCCATCGACATCCTCGATCTTTGGTGGGCTCCAAACATCAAGTACACGTAGCCAAGCTCTTTCTTCAATAGATTTTATAAAGACCCTCATCTTTACTTTCCACAATGCATAATTTGATCCGTCTAACACGAGAGGTCTAAACACAGCGTTTGTTGATGCTTCCATTTTTTTTCCTGTGAAAACAAAACAAAACAGGATCTCACTTAGTAGCGTCAAGTGGAGGCTCTGATACCAAATGAAAGTTCCGTTTCCCCAGGGTGAATGTGATGAGGGTGAATGTTGTTTGAATCAGTATGCAGGTGTTGTGCGAGGGTGTTGTAACACACACGACAACATGCAACGGAAGTTACAGTTTGACAAATTAACACACAACTTGAATTATACTAATACGAGAGAGGAGATATAAATTATTGTAGTAGCCCGAATTCCAAATTGGGTAATTAACGGAGTATTGGTGATTAAGAAGGTTTAAGGTGTATTTTGACCGAGTCATGATCGGACGGACCGAAGATGGTTCGGAAGCACCGAAGAGTTCGGAAGGTCCGAAGTGAGTTCGGTGGATCCGATCATTAGGTGTCAAGTGTTGATCGACACGTGGGAGTTCGGACGTTCCGAAGTGTAGGTTCGGTGGATCCGATCATGAGGTGTCAAGAGCAGCTGGACACGTGCATGTTCGGACGGTCCGAAGTGTATGATCGGAGGATCCGATCATGAGCTGTCAAGAGCCAATGGACACGTAGCGTTCGGACGTTCCGAAGTATTGTTCGGAGGATCCGAACATGGCCTATAAATAGTGCTCGGATTTCTCATTTTTGACTTGCCAATTTCTTGAGTTTTGCCTCATAGTTGAGAGGATTTGGAAGGTTTCTAGGGTTAGTTGTTGGTCGAGCGATAGCCAAGAGCTGCCAGGAGTAGTAGCGTAGCGGCGCCTGAGTTACGAGGCAATCGACATCAAAGGGCTGTCGACGGACGAAGGTAAACCCTAAACCTTTGGTAGTACTAGGGAGTACTGGTTTTGCTAGTCGAGCATGGTAGTATTGATTGAGTATGCTTTTGATGCGTAGGCTTGTGCTAGACCTGATTAGCGGTGTTGCGTAAGGCTAGGCTTGCTGTGATAGAGGTACGAAAGTACTATCCGAGATATCCTGGTTGAGTATACATTCTTATATGTGTTGCATGATTATGTGGTGCATTGATATATGTCATATGATGCATGCTATTATGTCACGTTTATTACTGCACGTTGCATTTCATGTTGAGCCGTACCTCCTTCGAGATAGCCTTTACTGTTGAGCTGTATCTCTTTCGAGATAAGCTATATCTTGGGGCCGCTCAGCCCTGTCTTGTGGACGCATGGACACCGAGAGTACACAGTGGCCGACGGGTCGGGAGGGCTTCGGTGGTCCGGGACATTTTAGGTCCACGTCTGTCTTGTAGTGGATGCAGTGACCCAGAGGTGTACCGCGCGGCACTATCCACTTGGCGCCTCTAGACTGAGCATTGTTGAGATCCTTTTGTGACTCCTGTTTCTTGACTACCCCGGTATCATGATCATAGCATGTGCATTTCATATAGGTCTGTATACTCATACTTTTGTACTGGGCGTTCTTATCGCTCACGTCCTCGGTTTTGTTTATTCTTGGACACCCCATTCCCACGGGGCAGGCCTCAGGTTGGACAGCTCAGGAGGAGCAGGAGGAGGACGTTGAGTAGCTGGTTGGTTTAGTTTATCGGTATTGTTTTGATTCGATATGGTTGTATTGGGTATTTTTATTTTGAGTTATTCTAGACTTCGATTGGGTTGTATAACCATTATTTTTGTTGACTTTTCCGCTGTTATCTCTGATTGTTGTTAATTAGGTTAATTGCATGCTTAGTTTTTGATTAGTAGGTGATTCTGGAACGGGTCACTACATTTATGGTATCAGAGCATGCATACGATTTTGGGATATAGATTCTGTTTTGGGATTTCCGTTGACCAATTTACTAGTTTCCCCATTCTATGTTGTAGCAATGGCTGACCACTTTGGTGACGGGAGTAGTCAGGGGAGTGTAGGTCGATGGGGTGACCAGGACGATCATAGACGTCATTCTTTCTGTTTCTACTCCGATGGGTCATTCGGTTTTAGCCAAGCGTCTAGTGATGGGTTGTCCCTTAGATTTTGAGGGTAATGATGTTGTTATTTCGTTTTGTTCATTCTCTAAACTTGATTTCGAGGACGAAATCTTTTTAAGGGGGGGAGAATGTAGTAGCCCGAATTCCAAATTGGGTAATTAACGGAGTATTGGTGATTAAGAAGGTTTAAGGTGTATTTTGACCGAGTCATGATCGGACGGACCGAAGATGGTTCGGAAGCACCGAAGAGTTCGGAAGGTCCGAAGTGAGTTCGGTGGATCCGATCATTAGGTGTCAAGTGTTGATCGACACGTGGGAGTTCGGACGTTCCGAAGTGTAGGTTCGGTGGATCCGATCATGAGGTGTCAAGAGCAGCTGGACACGTGCATGTTCGGACGGTCCGAAGTGTATGATCGGAGGATCCGATCATGAGCTGTCAAGAGCCAATGGACACGTAGCGTTCGGACGTTCCGAAGTATTGTTCGGAGGATCCGAACATGGCCTATAAATAGTGCTCGGATTTCTCATTTTTGACTTGCCAATTTCTTGAGTTTTGCCTCATAGTTGAGAGGATTTGGAAGGTTTCTAGGGTTAGTTGTTGGTCGAGCGATAGCCAAGAGCTGCCAGGAGTAGTAGCGTAGCGGCGCCTGAGTTACGAGGCAATCGACATCAAAGGGCTGTCGACGGACGAAGGTAAACCCTAAACCTTTGGTAGTACTAGGGAGTACTGGTTTTGCTAGTCGAGCATGGTAGTATTGATTGAGTATGCTTTTGATGCGTAGGCTTGTGCTAGACCTGATTAGCGGTGTTGCGTAAGGCTAGGCTTGCTGTGATAGAGGTACGAAAGTACTATCCGAGATATCCTGGTTGAGTATACATTCTTATATGTGTTGCATGATTATGTGGTGCATTGATATATGTCATATGATGCATGCTATTATGTCACGTTTATTACTGCACGTTGCATTTCATGTTGAGCCGTACCTCCTTCGAGATAGCCTTTACTGTTGAGCTGTATCTCTTTCGAGATAAGCTATATCTTGGGGCCGCTCAGCCCTGTCTTGTGGACGCATGGACACCGAGAGTACACAGTGGCCGACGGGTCGGGAGGGCTTCGGTGGTCCGGGACATTTTAGGTCCACGTCTGTCTTGTAGTGGATGCAGTGACCCAGAGGTGTACCGCGCGGCACTATCCACTTGGCGCCTCTAGACTGAGCATTGTTGAGATCCTTTTGTGACTCCTGTTTCTTGACTACCCCGGTATCATGATCATAGCATGTGCATTTCATATAGGTCTGTATACTCATACTTTTGTACTGGGCGTTCTTATCGCTCACGTCCTCGGTTTTGTTTATTCTTGGACACCCCATTCCCACGGGGCAGGCCTCAGGTTGGACAGCTCAGGAGGAGCAGGAGGAGGACGTTGAGTAGCTGGTTGGTTTAGTTTATCGGTATTGTTTTGATTCGATATGGTTGTATTGGGTATTTTTATTTTGAGTTATTCTAGACTTCGATTGGGTTGTATAACCATTATTTTTGTTGACTTTTCCGCTGTTATCTCTGATTGTTGTTAATTAGGTTAATTGCATGCTTAGTTTTTGATTAGTAGGTGATTCTGGAACGGGTCACTACAATTATGCACAAGTATCAAATACTTGTGCGGTGCCTCAGGGCAAAATAATTCACTAGAAAAACTTGTAAGTTTACAAAAACCAATACTAGTGAAAGAATCAAACAACTCCCTTATAAAGGCGAGTAACAAATTGCATCCTAAACCTCTAACAAACCGTATAACCAAAATACATAGGATGCTTCAACTGAGAAATGAAAAGTCTTCAAAAATCAACACACTAATTAAAACAATAATTAGGTGTTGTCTTCGGCTATTGTCAGTACTTCACAGCAACACTTTTGCAACGGCACAAGCTTGCTGCGATATCAAAAGGATTCTCAGTAAACACTTCGTCTCTCCGTGATTGTTATATTCTTCTCTCCTTCGCTTTTCTCCTTTTTGTCCTATTTAACCTGGACAAAAAAGCAATTTCATTAGGAAACAAACTCTTTTTAAAACAAGGATAATATCTTAAAGATATTGGGATATCATATCAAATATAGTCTTGTATCACATATTGATTTCAAGATTATTCTCATGTCTAGAAAGGTAAAATATCAAAGATAAAAACGGAAAATATATCAAGGAATAAAATTCATAAAAATAAAAAACCCAAAACAAGGAACGAGAATCAAAACTCTTTTCTTGGTCTTTTATTTCTCTAACAATCCATGTTGTGGCTTGGCTCAATCATGCTATTCATCAAATTTGTGCAGTCCATTTCTTACTTTAATTGCTCTTGAAAGATTTCCTTGTATCCATATATTACTTTAGTTGCTTTTTGATGCTCGTGCAAGATCTCACATCACTCGACATATCGCTCGGCACCTCATCAGGCCGACATCGTGCTCAGGACTCGTTAAGCCCAACATTTTTTTGGCAATCCCATAAGCCCGACATCGCCCTCGGAAGTCAGAAGTCCAAATTTTCTTGGCAATCTCATGAGGCCGACATCACACTCTGATTGAAGAAGCCCGACATCGTGCTCGGCACTCAGTAATCCCCATTTTTCTTAGAGCATCTCCAACCCATCTCTATTTTGGAGGAAATCTCCAAAATAGAGTATGGGTTGGTGCTCCAACCCAACTCCAAATGCAATCTCCATTTGGAGTAATCGGAGATTGCTCATTTGAAGATCAATATGGAGATTCCATCAAATTACTGAAATGTCATCATAACAATTGTAAAATAGTCCTTTATTATTTTTATGTATTTGTTTTGCTCCATTTTATATTATTATATTTAAAATTATTTAATTAATTAATTTTAATGTTAAATAATTTTTATACTTATTTAATTTATTTTAATTGTTTTATTATTTTCATGAATTAATTATAAGTCTATTGTTTATAATAATCATGAAATGGAAATAATAAACAAGATAATGATCACAAAATTTAATAACATAATTTATTAGAAACACTTATTGTCTATTTAATTTATTTAACTTGAAAAACATGCGATTTTTTTAAATGATAAACAGTAGACAATACTAAACGACATCACAAAAAATTAAAAGATATCACCAACAATTTAAAAAACACACACAACAATAAAGTTAAACTCCAATTTTTGGTAATTTCAATCATAACAATACACTATTACGGTGGAAGGTCGGACCCTGATGGTGAAGTTCCTCCGAAGAACTGTCCAAAAGGCGTAGAAGTGATGTCGGAGCCATCCCCCGTTGCCATTCTTTTCTGCCAAATTTTTTGTTGCTCTTTAACAAAATATGCACAGAGTGATTCATCAACGCACATGAGGTTCATCCTTAGTATTTTATTTTCTTCCTTACAAGCCATTATCGTATTCCTTTGTTTCTCAACATCAATGAGCTGTTGTCGATGGACCTCAGCATTCTCCATCACAGCCACCATTTTCTCACTACATTTGGCCATGGTGGATAGGTCCTTCAAGTGTTTTTGATTGGCTTTTCTTTTAGATTTGGCCTTTTTTATGCCAATTGGACGTTGAGAACTCTCTCCTGATGGATTATCTTCATCCAGGTTTATAGCAAACCCAGATAACGTTGGAGAATTGGGCGTTGGTGATTCTGGTGTTGGGAGAATAGTCAGACTGTGATGAGTCGATATTCCCGTGATTTGGTATGAAATTAGGTACAATAGCGCGTGATGGCTTGAACTTCTCTTGGTGTTTAAGTAAAGACCAAACATGATCCAACCGCCAAGTCGACCCAGATGATTGCTTAAATAAGTCTTTTGCTTGATCCATCTATAACAAGGTATGAATTGTATCTTAGTTACAAAAATAAAAATATATAGTTTCTCATAAATATGATGAAAAAAATAAATTACTCACAATGTCTTTCTCAGAAGCACCACTTGGGTGGCTAAATTCCACCTGACTAACACACGAACTAAAGTTTTGGACGATCTTGTTTATGTTGAATCAACGACATTGGAGGGCCTTGGTAGTACGAGGCTCTGTTGATTTACTAGTGAGTTGCTCGTTGTAAGTAGCTGCCACTCGTGACCACAACCTATCGTGTGATTGGTTTATACCAAATATTGGATTTTGAGAGACTCGAGATAAACCATCACAAACAGTTTGTCTTCCTCAATTGAGAAAGCAACACCACGTTTAGATGAAGTCATTTGAATGAAAATATTTATTTACTTTGTGTGAGTGATGTCAATGCTACAAATGATACTTCAATTTATAGTCAAAACATTTTGGATAATCAATCTGAACCAACGATCTTGATTAAATGATATATGATCTAACGGTAAAAATTAAAAGTAGTTAGATTTATTTGTTTGGGGATTCGGAATTTGATCTAAAGGTGTATGTTTACTTGTATTTGCTAGCAAACGACAACTCGTGATAGCTACAAGTAGAAAAACGGTGGTAGATGATTTGTCTTTGATTGTGACTAGACAACCAGTGTCAGCTGCAAGTAGTTCACCCATCAGTTATTAGTGGGTGAAAAATCGTGCTAGATGGCTTGTATTTGCTAGCAAAGGACGATCCGTGATAGCTGCAAGTAGACAAGAGCTGGTAGATGAGTTGTCTTTGATTGTGACTAGACAACCAATGACAGCTGCAAGTAGACAACCCATCAGTTTTTAGTTGGATGGATTTGTTCTAACAAAAACACATGCTAGATGACTTGTCTTTGCTAACAAAGGACAACCCGTGACACAACTAGACAACCATTGAGTTGGATTTATGCATCACTTATTTCTTCATCACACACAACCCGTGACTTGCAGTGACTTCTTCATCATTTACTCATCCAACTCAAAACTGAATTTTCATGAGAGAGGTCCTTCGAGTTTTTCTTTCTACACCGACTCTTCGTCATCTGACGACAAAGAACAGCTTAATGCCAACACAAAAAATTCTCTGACATAAATATCTGTCATCTGGTCATGTCTGTACGTCATCTTGTACGGAGTGCCGAAGTCGATTGTACCAGACTGTGATCCTCGGTTTACTTCGCACTTTTTGCACAGTTACAGCAGGCTCTAGGTACGAAGTTACATCTGAGTACCGCATATCATCCTCAGACTGACGGACAGTCAGAGCGGACTATCCAGACACTGGAGGATATGCTTAGAGCTGTAGTGCTAGATTTTGGCACTACTTTGCAAGATTCTTTGTCTCTTTGTGAGTTTTCGTACAACAAAAGCTATCAAACGAGTAATGAGATGGCACCATTTGAAGCGTTGTACGACAAGAAGTGCAGATCCCCTCTGTATTGGGACGATATTTCTGAGGTTCCTGAACTTGGACCTGACATGATTAGAGATATGACAGAGAAAGTGAAGTTGATTCAGAAGAGAATGAAGACAGCTCAAGACAGACATGCCAAATATGCCAATGTTCATCGTCGACCATTGGTATTTGAGGCGGGGGACCGAGTATTCTTGAAGATTTCACCTTTCAGAGGAGTTTTTAGATTTGGCAAGAAAGGAAAACTGTCTCCACGATACATTGGACCATATGAGATTCTCGAGAAGATATGAGATCGTGCCTATCGACTCGCATTACCACCTTCTCTATCTGGAATACATGATGTCTTTCATGTATCATTACTACGGAAGTATATCCCCGATGCTTCACATATTCTGCAACTAGATGAGGCAGAACTAGACGAGACACTGAGTTACTTCGAGAAGCCGATCCAGATTCTCGATCGTAAGGAAAAGTAACTCAGAACGAAGATTATTCCACTTGTGAAAGTCCAGTGGAGTCGTCATGGCATTGAAGAAGCTACATGGGAGACTGAATCAGATATGAGACAGAGTTTCCCAGAGTTATTTCACTGATGTGAGTTTTCTGTTTAGTTTCTATTATACATTTCTTTCTGATATGATTTGATTGCCTGTGATTTCGGGGACGAAATCGTATCTTAGGGGGGGAGAAATGTAATGTCCGAGATTTTTATCCTGTTAATTCGGATGATTACTATATGAATTGATGTGATTATGAAAGGGCCACCCGAGACTTGAATTGAGTTTGCATGTGATTCAATGTGCGAGGACAGAACACCTTGCGCATATGCGCGGCACCGATGCCCGCATATGCGCGAGATGGGCAGAGGACCTCGCCCATATGTGCGAAGAGTGTGCGCGCATATGCGCGAGCTGTACGGGAAGATTTGTGCGGAGACAGTAGGTCTCGCGCATATGCGCGGAGGTGGTGCGTGCATATGCGCGAGCTGCCGTGATGTTACGCGCCGAGACAGAATGTCTGGCGCATATGCGCCGAGGAGGTTCGCGCATATGCGAGAGACGTGCTGCACAAAGATGAAGCCACTCGTACTTTGGCATGCAGATTTAATATACAACTTTGTCATTTCATTCAAACTTCAGAAAGAAAATGGACGAGAAGCTCTGGAGGAAATTGCTTCATATAAGAGGAATTGAATTTTATTGCAAGATCCACCCGTCAGAATTTCGATCTGAATATATTTCTGTGATCCTCGTGTTAGCGGCTTCACACGAATGTAAGTTTTATTGATTTTCTTTACGATTTGAAAATATGTTATTGAAGGAATCAAATATGATTCATATATGGTGTTCTGCGATATTAGACATCGTATAATCGAAACTGGATTGAAAAACAGATAACGTATGAAATTGTTATGAATTTTCAGAGTTGATTTGATTGAGATTACACAGATTTGATTTTAGATTATGTATGTCGATCGATTATGAGTTGAGATTGATATCTGTTGATATTTGCATTGCTTGGTATATTGAGATTGTGCATGTATGCCGTTGAAATAAAATTAGATTGACTCTGATTATATCCAATATTGATTTGAGTGGTATATTGATATTGTACTCCTCGATATTGTCATTGCCAGATGGAGTATTGACAGGCTTTGAATTCGAGACTTCGACTTCATTAGATCGACAAGAGAAAGGTATAAATCAATGTTAACCGGAGATTGGCTCGAGTTAGACTTGACTTGAGTTTCCCTAAACCACATACTTGTTTGTTATTGTTTTAATACTGTTGTATTAATTGAATGTAGATGTCTATTCTATTGATTTATAGAATAGCAGAGAATAGAAGATAGATTATGAGAACGAGTTATTGGCAGAGGTGCCAAGTCTGTGGCTGAGGTGCCTAGACATTGGATGATTGGTTTATATCGATGTTGCTTAGAAGTAGATCGACTTTTATTGCTGAGATTCAATATGATATGCTAGCGTCCGGGAACCGGGATCCCTAGACTAGAGTAGATCAGAGTCGAGTCAGAGATATGAGTTTGAGTTACAGTTTTATATCATTTCATGTTTCAGATTGAAACATGTTATTGATGATTGTTATGCTTTTTTATATGCTTTTATATGATTGCATTTATACGTTGTTTATACTGGGATTATATTCTCACCGGAGTTATTCGGCTGTTGTTGTGTTTGTATGTGTGCATGACAACAGGTGGGACAAGATAAGGGTCAAGAAGAGGATGAGAGATTACAATGTTAGCATGGTGATTCGGACCCAAAAGTAGAATAGGTTTCAGCACTTGTTGTATAGTTGTTGAACCTTAGTTTGAGTAAACATATTGTAAGGACCGTGTATCGTATTATCGTAAATCCTAAGTGATTATCGATAATTTATGAAATTGTCATATGATTATGTATTTGATGTATATCATGATAAGGAATTGAGAAAATGAATATTGTATATGAATTGACGTTGTAAGAGCTCGATTGGATAGGCCGGACGCCAATATAGTACAAAAACAACAATTTGTACAGAACAGGTGGCGCCCGAGCGGTAGAAAATTACCGCCCGAGCGCCAGGGTATTTGAAATGAGTATTCGGGCAGAACACCTCGCGCCCGAGCGGTAATATTTGACCACCCGAGCGCGAAGTAAGTGGCCTTTGGACAGAACATGCCGCGCCCGAGCGGTAATTTGTGACCGCTCGAGCGCGGTAGATAATTGAGTCGGGGGCAGAATGTCTCGCGCTCGGGCGCGAGAATTCTACCGCCCGAGCGCGAGAGCGGTAGAAAGATAAGAATGATTTCTGCCGTTTGAATTCTTCATTTCATTTACGTAGCTTCGAGAGAACACGAGAGATTTTCATTTTCTTTCGTCCGATTCGACTTTGAAACGCTGTCTAAACGCGAAACAAATTATATATTTGTAATCGTCGCGTCGAGGGCTTCAGACTGAGGTAATTTTCTTCTAGTTCCAGCAGCTTGAAATATTAAAGTGCTGGAATAGCATGTATTTGAAGTTGAATTTCTGATATGTAATAGAATAACCGACAAGAAACTTGTATTCGAAGTCGGAATTGAATTATGATATGATTTTAATTTGATATAAATTATTGAAGTTTCAAATATTTTTAATTTGATATAAATTATTGAAGTTTCAAATGATATTTGAAACTCATATTATTGATTTTGGACCATGTTATTGATTGGAATGAGTATGTTATTGATGTAGATAAAGTGTTATATCAATATCTTCAGGCTACAACAACTGGAAACGAAGAATTGAGGTATGTTGCGACCGGGTAACATACGACAGGTATCTGTATTATATGATATATGTTGGAATGATTTGATTGATTGGATTGAGAATATGTGTCTATATGCCTATTTGTTGATTTGATGTGGCATACATGACATTGAGATTTGAATATCGATGTATAAAATAAATGTTTGGTTAACACACATCGTTTGATGCATACATCGATACATGACATGCACGTTGAGCTATGATCCTTGGATACCCTGATATGATTTTATTGGATTCCGGGGTTTGTGAACACAATCGCTATGCCGGTATTATATGACCCGTAAAACATAGACAATTGTGGCCCCATATGATTGGATATGAGATGTGGGATTGATGGCGCTTCGTCGACGCTATCATATGTGTATTCTCATATCGGCCGGTGTGCAAGCTCGAGCATTGATTTGATTTGATAGCGATTCGATTGATCCTGACATGTGCTCAGTGGATGGGCATTTGACCTGATACCTCCACGACATACATGCATTGCATACCATATATTATTGTTTAGATATCAGTGGTATATATGATTGGTTGTTCCATACGGAGCTTTGCTCACCCCCAAGGGGGGCTGTTGTTGTCTTTGTGTGTGGACAATGGCAGGTACTCCAGGATATCAGGAGACCGGAGAGGGTACTTCTGGAGGGAGCCACAGCTTGGGCTGAGGTTTTATGTTTATGTCTTGTTCCCAGTATATATGTATATGTATCTATATACCGGGGCATGTCCCGAGGATATGAGTTGTTTGTATGTGATTGGTTTTAGTTATGTGTGGGCGTGTTTATTATTTGAATTTAGATACTATTTTTAGTATTTAAATATCAGAAGAGATATTTTGGGCTTATTGTAAAGAAATTTTAAACTCGTTTTCCGCTGTGATTAATTAACCCTAATCAGATTGCATTGTAATAACGATTAGGAGCTAAGGGCCCCACACATATGTTGTACAAGACTTGTACTTTACTTTCGATGTTTATATCAGATTGATTTTATTATATTCTGCACTTGTATTTTAAAAAAAAATTAGATTAAGAAATGAACGAGCGTCCAGGTCCCCACAGCAGGCGGCTTCCCAAGTTGCTATAAAAGTCCATTGTCAGCCATTATAAACTCATTTTAAATATTTCATTTTTAAGATGTGGGACTAGGATATCACAATCACCCCTCCTTCAGAACGCGACGTCCTCGTCGCGGCCTGACCCGTCGATCCATCAGCGCCGAGAATCTAGAGGTGGCTCCTACAGGTTCAAGAGATGGCTCCCGTCACGTAGCACTTTGCCCCGCAGGTTCAAGAGGTGGCTCTCATCCACGTAGCACTTTGCCCCACATAGCACTTATTTCTCGGTGTTCCATGCCGGTGACCGGCTCTGATACCATTCTGTCGTGCCCGATCCCGAGCCCGCGCCTGCGTGACTGCACAATGGGCCCCTATAGCAACCATTTTCGTAAAGCGAGGACGGATACGAAGTAGTTGTTATATGGGCCCATTGTGCAGTCACGCAGATTTGTAAGTTGTACATGTTTTACATGATTTAATATGATGTTATCTGCATGATTACATGATTAATATGCCTACGTTGTATGTTTACTTGCTTTTTAGGATTGGTAAAAACGTGTTACGATTTCTGGTTTTGACTATTCCCTTTGGATTTTCAAATACTAGTTGAATGATTTATTTTAAAATGGTGCAAAAGTATTTTTATGTATATGTATATGCAACGACTGAAAATGTGAGAGTTTAAAAAAAAATTGTAGTACTTTTTAAGCAAAACTAATAAGCAGACGTTTCAGTTGGTATCAGAGCCGACATATCTTAGTACGGTGTGGTTCGGGGATGAACCAAGCGGAAGCTGGTGGACATGTGAGGCCCGGGGCCGAAGAGGGCGGGGGGTGATCGCCAGTGCCATGATGTTGCATGGACAATGAGCGGCTCCTGGCAGGCTTCTAGGTGGAGGGAACATGAATGAACCGATCCCACACCAGAATGAGAGGGATTCCGAGACTGTTCAATGTAATGGACTGTATAGTTGAAGATGGCTTAAAAGATTTGATATGTACTACTCATATCAAGAAGTTGCATTTTTTTTTCGATAGCGCATCACATAAGAACTCCAAAGTTAAGCGTGCTTGTCTTGGGGCAATTCTGGGATGGGTGACCTCCTGGGAAGTTTCCTAGGGTGCGTGTGAGTGAGGACATAAGCACGCTGGAAAGACTCGTCTTAGTACAATGAGGACAGATCGTCAAATCTGGGGCGTTACAAGTTGCATCGCATTGATGAACAACAAACGGTTTTAAGCCAACTCATGAATAGTGCAACTGTTGTCTCCAATTATTTCCAAGAATGTGATGAGTTGCACCGTCAAATGATTCCTGGCCATATTGTGATTAATCGAGATAGATTATCCGCCGATCAACGCTTGTACAATGACTATTTTTCGGAGTCTCCAATGTACAATGAGTCAATGTTCAAACGAAGTTTTCGAATGTCTCAGCGTCTATTCTTGCGAATTATGGAATCCGTTCAAAATCATGACAATTACTTAGTACCAAAAAAAGATGCGTTAGGGAGTCCCGGATTGTCCCCATACCAGAAGATGACTGCTGCAATGTGTACCTTAGCATACGGTGTTGCGACAGCTTCAACAGATGAGTATATTAAAATCGGGGAGTCTACTGCGATTGAAAGTTTAAAAAGATTTTGTCGGGCTATGGTGGAAGTGTTTGGTGACTGGTATCTTCGGTCTCCCAATGCTGAGGACATTAAAAGGATTCTCCATATTGGAAACAACGTGGATTCCCGAGGATGCTGGGAAGTCTAGAGTATGCATTGGAAATGGAAAAATTGTCCAACCAGTTGGGCTGGACAATTTGCTGGTCGTAGTGGAAAACCGACAATCATTTTGGAGGATGTAGCATATTACGAGTTGTGGATATGGCATGCATACTTTGGTTTGCCAGGTTCAAACAACGACATTAATGTGTTGTCAAAATCTCATCTCTTTCTTAATTTGGCCAATGGGGTAGCTCCGCCCACTAACTATGTCATACAAGGAAAATAATACACAATGGGATACTACCTAGCCGATGGTACATCCAAAGTGGGTCACTCTAGTGCAAACAATTAACAATCCACAAGGTCCAAAGAAAAAATACTTTGCAGCACGACAAGAAAGTTGTAGAAAAGATGTTGAGCGAGCATTTGGTGTACTAAAATCAAAGAGGGCGGTAATCACTGGACCTGCACGAGTTTGGAGCAAACAAGTGCTACATGATATCATGACAACATGCATTATAATGCACAATATGATTATTGAAGATGAAAGAGATGAGAATGTGTCAGTGGCAGATTATCGCGAATCACACATCGTAGATGTTGAAATGGCACGTGATGAGCATGTCCGATTTCAAGATTTTATTGTACGACATCGTCAAATAAAAGATAAGTCGGCTCACTATGCACTTCGAGATGCTCTTATTGACCATTTGTGGGAGGAGTACAGTTGTAAGGACCCAAAAATCCTTGCTTGAAAATTAACGGAAAATTTAAAATTTTCTTTTTAAAAGAACTTAAATGGCCTCATTCATAAAATCAACTGGTAAATCCAGTTCAATGTTTAAAATATCGCAGCGGAAGAAAATAAAGTTTGCCAAAAAATCACAATTTAAAAATATCCAACGACTTATAAAATGTTTGCGGAATAAAATAACAACTGCTGCACTGAGGTCCTCGGGTGCCACTACTGCCGACCCAAGCTGGCTCACTGGTCCCCGCCCTCGGCTCTGGCCTCATCAGTACCAACAAAAATCAAGTCTAGTGAGCCTAAAGACTCAGCATGCAAATATCGTGGGTAACGAGTAAATACTGAAGTAAAGTGTGCATGGGATAAAATATCATGTCATGAGGCATGCTGAAAATAATCTGTACTGAGCAATTATAATACGTGCATAACTGAACTGATAATCACAGTAAAAATTTTGTTCCTTGGAGCCATGTACTGAAATAACTGGTAAAATTTTTCTGTTGAGATTATGGTCTACGCCTGTGGCCCCTGCACTAAGCTGAACTGATCGGTAACTGGCTACCGGGGAGGCTGAAACTGAACTGAGCTGGCCGGTCACTGGCGACCGGGTGGTACCAAACTGAACTGAGCGGTCACTGGCGACCGTATAAAATAATACTCCCACATAGTGAATTAACCACTAGCCATATCGCATAAATCTCAAAAATAATCATTTTCTATTTAATGCATGTAAAATAATTAACTGTCATAATGAAAATTCCTGTATATTTTACCAACTGGATTGGATTGGATCGTCCCCAGGCTCGCTGCAACCTAACTGTGCTATGAAAAACATGCAATAGCTTAAACATGACCAACTACGCAATTTACGTTCAAAAGATGCGACTATGATGCCTAATGACTTCGCATTTAATCATGACTCCGAACCAACCTGAACCGACATAAATTCATGATTAAAATACCGAAATAATGCACCTATAATGATGATGGTCGAAATCTAGGTGAAATGGAGGCCAAAACATGAAACGCTCTTTCGAGAGTCAATTTGGCACATCGCACCGTAAATTCTCGTACGACCTCAAAAATGATCTGAATCACAAACGGTCAAAAACATGACCTTCCTAACTCAATGGGGCACTTTCCAGTCCAAGGCCATAGGCTAAAAGCCGACCGAGAACTCGAACGAGCCTCCGAACCGACACAGCAACTTGCTGTAAAATTCCAGCAACTGTACAATCGTGTATCTTGTGTTGTTTTCGAGACTACCGGCCATTGGGGCGTGAACCACCGACCAGAGACTCTTACCAACATCCCATGGAATGATTTGAACCATGGCTAAGGGCCCTAGGCCAGTCACAATTCGAATTTTTCCAGCAACAACAGAAAACTCTTACCGAGGGCCCTCATGCGTGTGTGTGTGGTGTTGTGCTTCACTTGCTGTCTCGACTCGTTCCAGTGGCCATTGATTGACCATGGCACGATCTAGACATCTAGGGGCATGGTATGAACCGTGGCTAAGGGCCATAGGCCAAACAAGATCCACACCAAACCAACCAAAGCCGAACTCATGTGCTGTCAAAAAACCGAAGGGGCGAGAAGGGGAAGGAGCTGTTTTGATGTTTTGCGTAAAAACCGATGAGCCTTGGACCAAACCACCAAAAGGGCGACTTAGTCACGTCTTAGACTTGCTAGGGGAGTGATCCAACCATGGCTATAGGCCCTTGGGCAACCAAGATCAGATCCCTTCTCCTTGGACAAAAATCTGAATTTTTGAAGCTCAATATGACACTCATGGGGTATGTGCTGTCATTGACAAATTCTATTGTGTATGGGGCTGGAACCAACGTTCTATCATGACCCTAACATGTCCTAGTACATGTCCATATGCAGCTTTGAGCCCCTGGAACGATACATCCCTGAAATCGAAACAAAACATACCCACACATGAAGCATGAAAGTCGATAAAAATCTGTGCAGAATTTTTGTTTCTTGTCTACTGAAACTTTCGGTTTTTGCAATGATAAAACCTGATCATGTTCTGAAAAATAATTAATAATATGACTTGATTGAGGTTTGAAAGAAATCTAGACATGTCTGGTTTCGTTTCGAAAGAAAACGAACGAAACGACGACGACGCGGCACGGAGGAGTGGAGCGTTTCTCTTCCTTTCCTTGCTCTCGGTTATTCTCTCAACTTTCTAGCTATGGTGCTCACGGTTTTTAGCTCTGAAATACTCTCAGATTTCGTGCAAGGGAGAGGGGAATAAGTGGTTAGGGGAGTGAGGGAAGTGGGTGCAAGATAAAGGGGATAATGCAAGACCAAGTCTCCTCTCATTTGAATTTTGAATTGTTGTTTGATATCAAGTCTTTGTTGGGTGTTTCTAGAATGGTGATGGCCGATTTTTACCTTGCTAATCTAGGCTAGGATAAGCTCCTTAATTAATTAAATGGTACTCCCAAAAATCATAGAATTATCCAACTAATTACAAGCAAAGAAAAGGTCAAAGAGGTGATAAGGCAATTGAATACTCTAGCAACTTAGGGGGCCGAAAATTAACTTCTAAAAATGAATGGGGAGTGTTGTTTATTTACTAAATTAATAATCTTTAAAAGCCTCACTAATCCCTTAAATAATTTAGTGAATTAAACTCTTAATTAAGTAACTTAAATGAGCTTATTTCTTAATCACCTCAAGTAATTAAATTAAATCCTCAAACCTCCTTTTTAACTTAAATGAACTTACTTGCTAGCTAAATTAAATTCTAGAAATATTTCTCGAATCTTAAATTCTATCTCAAAACTCCAACTCCAGTCCGGCCTCACTGAAATAACTGAAATGATAAAAATCAAACTACTGCATGAAATCATAAAATAATTAACTTCAAAGAAATACATTTAAATAATCATGCAATGAAGTCAATTTAATTTAAAAATCTAGAATTATGCATGGCTTATACGTAGACTGATTTACGGTTTCTACAATCCTTCTCCCCTTAAAAGAAATTTCGTTCTCGAAATTAGAACTCACCGAATAACTCGGGGTATCGATCTCTCTTCTCCGGCTCAGACTCCCACGTAGCTTCCTCCTCAGAATGGTTGAGCCATTTGACTTTGACTCGCTTAACCAACTTGTTCCGAAGTTTCTTCTCCTGCCGGTCTAGGATCTGCACTGGTCTCTCCTAATAAGACAGGTTCGGAGTAAGTTGCAACGGCTCAAAGTTCAGCACATGCGAAGGGTTCGCCATGTACTTTCTCAGCATGGAGACGTGAAAGACATTGTGTACTCCGGCCAGATTCGGCGGAAGATCCACACGATAAGCTAGCGTCCCAACTCTGTCAAGGATCTCAAACGGTCCAATGAATCTCGGACTGAGCTTCCCTTTCTTCCCAAATCTCATGACACCCTTCATAGGTGCCACTTTCACAAAGACATGATCGCCCACTGCAAATTCTAAATCTCTTCTCCGCTGATCGGCATAACTCTTCTGTCGGCTCTGAGCAGTCCTCATCCTATCACGGATCTTGACTACTACATCTACTGCCTGCTGAACAATCTCTGGACCCAACTCTGCTCTCTCTCCTACTTCATCCCAATGAACAGGAGATCTGCACTTGCGGCCATACAGTGCTTCATACGGAGCCATACCAATAGAAGACTGGAAGTTGTTGTTATAGGTGAACTCAGCCAATGGTAAGTTCGACTCCCAACTCCCAGAGAAATCAATGACGCAAGCGCGAAGAAGATCCTCCAAAATCTGAATAACTCGCTCCGACTGCCCATCTGTCTGCGGATAGAAAGCTGTGCTAAACAACAACTTCGTACCCAAAGTCGAATGCAAACTCTTCCAAAATGAGGAAGTGAATCTGGGATCTCTGTCGGATACGATAGAAACTGGAATTCCATGGAGTCGGACTATCTCCCGGTTATACAGCTCTGCATACTGAATCATGGTGAATGTCGTATTAATAGGCAAGAAGTGCGCTGATTTGGTAAGACGATCTACAATCACCCAAATAGCATCCGATCCCCTGGCTGACTTCGGCAATCCGGTCACAAAATCCATGGTAATGTTCTCCCACTTCCACTCAGGAATAGGAATAGGCTTGAGCAAACCAGCTGGTCTCTGATGCTCGGCCTTCACTAACTGGCAGGTCAGACACTCGGACACAAACCGTCTGATGTCCTTCTTCATACCAGGCCACCAATACAATATCTGCAGATCTTTGTACATCTTCGTACTCCCAAGGTGAATGGAGTACGGGGACATATGGGCCTCTGATAAGATGTCTGCTCGGATAGAATCGCTGCTAGGAACCCATATCCTGTCTTGGTATCTCACAATACCGTCGCTGACTGTATACAAGACACTGCCCTTGGCTTCATCTCTCTTCTTCCACTGTGCCAATTGCTCATCTGCTGACTGACCACTGCGAATACGGTCAAGAAGGGAAGACTGAATGGTCAAGGTAGATAGACGGGGAACTCTACCTCGACGGTAAGTCCCGAGATCAAACCTCTGCATCTCAGTCTGAAGAGGTCTCTGAATCGTCAAGTGAGCCATCACTGCGACTTTTCTGCTCAGTGCATCTACAACTACATTAGCCTTACCCGGGTGGTAGCTAATGTCACAGTCGTAATCTTTCACAAGCTCCAACCAACGCCTCTGACGCATGTTCAGCTCCTTCTGCGTAAAAAAATACTTGAGGCTCTTGTGGTCGGTAAAGATCTGGCATTTCTCTCCATACAGATAGTGCCTCCAAATCTTCAATGCAAAAACTACGACGGCCAACTCTAGATCATGGGTAGGGTAATTCTTCTCATGGGTTTTCAGCTATCGAGAAGCATAAGCTATCACTCTCCCATGCTGCATCAATACTGCGCCAAGACCGAGCTTCGAAGCATCGGTATACAGAACAAACTCGTCGGGTCCTGACGGTGTGGCCAAAACTGGTGCTGAAATAAGAGCTTGCTTCAAAGTATCGAAGCTCTTCTGGCACTCATCGCTCCACACAAACTTCACATTCTTCTTTGTCAGTGCTGTGAGTGGAACGGCGATAGAGGAGAATCCCTGGATGAACTTCCTGTAATATCCTGCTAGCCCCAGAAAACTGCAGATCTCAGATGCATTCTGCGGCACAACCCAATCTCTGACTGCAGCAACTTTCGCCGGGTCTACCTCAATGCCACTGCTAGAAACAATGTGGCCTAAGAATGCCACCTTCTCTAACCAGAATTCGCACTTACTGAACTTTGCGAATAGTTTGTGCTTCTGCAATGTCTGCAACACTGTGGTCAGATGCCTGCTGTGCTCCTCCCGACTCTTGGAGTAGACGAGTATGTCGTCTATGAACACTATCACAAACTGGTCGAGGTACGGCTGAAATACGCGATTCATGAGATCCATGAAGATCGCTGGCGCATTCGTCAGACCGAACGACATCACAAGGAAATCGTAGTGACCATAACGAGTCCTGAAAGCTGTCTTCGAGACATCAGCATCTCTCACCCATAACTGATGATAACTAGAACGCAGATCTATCTTGGAGAAAATCGAAGCTCCCTGCAACTGGTCAAACAGATCCTCAATCCTCAGCAGTGGGTACTTGTTCTTCACTGTAACCCTGTTCAACTCCCGGTAGTCAATACAAAGCCTCATAGAGCCATCTTTCTTCTTAACAAACAAGACTGGCGCGCCCCATGGTGAAAAACTCGGGCGAATGAACTCCTTGTCGAGTAGTTCCTGAATCTGCTTCTTAAGCTCTGCCATCTCTGTCGGTGCTAATCGGTACGGCGCTTTGGAGATCGGAGCCGTGCCTGGCATAAGCTCGATGGAAAACTCCACCTCTCTCTCGGGGGGCATACCAGAGACGTCCTCGGGAAAAAACGTCTAAGAAATCTCTGACAATCGGAACATCTGAGGCTGACTGGCTGGGTTCCTCGGGGACAGATAAAAAGGTCGCTAGAAATGTCCGACACCCTCTATGCATGAGTTTCCTAGCCTGAACATACGGAATAATGCGCGGTAAAGGAAAGTACCTGTCCGGCTCAAATAAGAACTGTGTCATTCCAGGAGGTCGGACAAGAACGGATCTCCGCTGGAAGTCTATCAACACTCTGTTCTTCAATAACCAGTCCATCCCTAGGATAATGTCAAACTCCGGCATCGGTAGCACAATCAGATCCGCATAAACCAGATTACCGTGCAGCTCCATATCTATATCTCGGATAACATTGGTAGCTGCCATCTCCTCGCCTGACGGCAACACTACTGAAAAGGCTATGTCTAGCCCAATGGTCTTGATCTTGAGAAAGTTCGCAAAGACCTCCGAAATAAACGAGTGTGTGGCCCCTGAATCTATCAAGGCCTTGGTAGCGGAACCAGAAATAAAAATTCTCCCTGAAAGATCGGAACTCTAAGTTGAACCCAAAAATCATAGGAGCTAAGCTTATAGACATGCAAAGGTCACAGTTCTTATAACTAAGTCCCGAAAATAATACTAAGTAGAGTATGCAACCCTATTGCAATTCTAAGTTCAAACTCTCAATCCCGATTCCCAAAAACACGGAAATTCAGTAATAACCTAAAGCTTAAAGGTACCTGTCAACAACATAGTCTCCGGGTTGGTTTCCGCGGCATGGAGAGCGAAAACTCTGCCTTGGGTAATCAGATTCCTCTGAGGACATTGCAGCAACATGTGGTCTGGGGTGCCACACTTAAAAAACTTTCCTGAGCCAGCCATACATGCTCCAGGATGGCAACGTGAGCACCTGGGACAGACTGGGTGCTCCTGAGTCCTCGGGGCTGGGCGTCCCCGCTGCTGCTGCTGCTGGCCTTGGTTCTTGGGCGGTCCATGAAAAGGCCTCTTGTTCTGCTGCTGATGCTGATGAGGAGGGCGGTGTGGTGCCTGGATTGGGCGCTTGCCCTGGCGATCCCTCTCGATATCCCGCAGATCCTGCTCTGCGGCTAGGGCTTTGGAGACGGCAATCTCATAAGTAGCAGGGTCAGACACCCTAACATCCCGGCGCAAGATCGACCGTAAACCTACTAGGAAGTGCATCAATTTGGCTCTGGCATCATTCGCTATCAGGGGCACAAAGTGACAGCCCCTCTCGAACTTACGGATGAACTTCGTAACCGTCATATCACCCTGTCGCAGGCTCATGAACTCGGTGGTCAGCCTGGTGCGAACCTCCTCAGCAAAATACTTGGAGTAGAAAACCTCCGTAAAGCGTGTCCATGAAAGTGTAGCCAAGGTCAGGGCTACCGAGGCTCCTTCCCACCATAAGCGGGCGTCTCCAGTGAATAGATAGGTGGCACATCAGACTCGGTCTGCGTCTCCCAGCTCCATAAACTCGAAGATGACCTCGAGGGATTTGATCCATCCCTCGGCAATCATGGGGTCAGACGTCCCAGAAAACTCTTCTGGACGCATCTTCATGAATCGCTCGTAAACAGCCTCTGGCCCTGTCGACCTAGTCACCAAAGCATTGTTCCCCGCAAACTGTGCGAAGAACTGTGTCATCCCAGCTAGCATCTGGGCATTCATGTCAGGTGGGGGTGGAGGTGCAGGTGGAGCAGGAGGAGGAGGTGTCTGCCTCTCTTGTCTCTGATCGTCATCGTCCTCGCGACGGTGCTCGCCGCTACCTCTCGGGCGTCCTACTTGACGTCTAGGGGGCATACTGTTCCAACATAACCCATATGTAACTAACATGCATAATTCCATAATTTATTTTAAATGAACACTGAAATACTGAAAATCTGGTCGAAATTATTTCATGGAAGCATGCTGTCAAAATAATTCATGCTTTAAATAAACTGAATAACTTACAGACCGAAGGCGTGGCTTCGTGAGCTTCTCGTGGTCAGTAGTAGTGTAACCCTATACAGAACCACCGCTCTGATACCAATTGTAAGGACCCGAAAATCCTCGCTTGAAAATTAACGGAAAATTTAAAATTTTCTTTTTAAAAGAACTTAAATGGCCTCATTCATAAAATCAACTGGTAAATTCAGTTCAATGTTTAAAATAACGCAGCGGAAGAAAAAAAAGTTTGCCAAAAAATCACAATTTAAAAATATCCAACGACTGATAAAATGTTTGCGGAATAAAATAACAACTGATGCACTAAGGTCCTCGGGTGCCACTACTGCCGACCCAAGCTGGCTCACTGGTCCCCGCCCTCGGCTCTGGCCTCATCAGTACCTACAACAATCAAGTCTAGTGAGCCTAAAGACTCATCATGCAAATATCGTAGGTAACGAGTAAATACTGAAGTAAAATGTGCATGGGATAAAATATCATGTCATGAGGCATGCTGAAAATAATCTGTACTGAGCAATTATAATACGTGCATAACTGAACTGATAATCACAGTAAAAATGTTTGCTCCTTGGAGCCCTGTACTGAAATAACTGGTAAAATTTTTCTGTTGAGATTATGGTCTACGCCCGTGGCCCCTGCACTATGCTGAACTGATCGGTAACTGGCTACCGAGGAGGCTGAAATTGAACTGATCTGGCCGATCCCTGGCGACCGGGTGGTACCAAACTTAACTGAGCGGTCACTGGCGACCGTATAAAATAATACTCCCACATAGTGAATGAACCACAAGCCATATCGCATAAATCTAAAAAATAATCGTTTTCTATTTAATGCACGTAAAATAATTAACTGTCATAATGAAATTCCTGTATATTTTACCAACTGGATTGGATTGGATCGTCCCCAAGCTCGCTGCAACCTAACTGTGCTATGAAAAATATGCAATAGCTTAAACATGACCAACTACGCAATTTACGTTCAAAAGATGCGACTATGATGCCTAATGACTTCATATTTAATCATGACTCCGGACCAACCTGAACCGACACTGAACCGACATAAAGTCATGATTAAAATATGCTTAAAATACTGAAATAATGCACCTATAATGATGATGGTCGAAATCTAGGTGAAATGGAGGCCAAAACATGAAACGCTCTTTCGAGAGTCATTTTGGCACATCGCAAAGTAAATTCTCGTACGACCTCAAAAATGATCCGAATCATGAACGGTTGAAAACATGACCTTCCTAACTCAATGGGGCACTGTCCAGTCCAAGGCCATAGGCTAAAAGCCGACCGAGAACTCGAACGAGCCTCCGAACCGACACAGCAACTTGCTGTAAAATTCCAGCAACTGTACAATCGTGTATCTTGTGTTGTTTTCGAGACTACCGGCCATTGGGGTGTGAACCACCGACCAGAGACTCTTACCAACATCCCATGGAATGATTTGAACCATGGCTAAGGGCCCTAGGCCAGCCACAATTCGAATTTTTCCAGCAATAACAGAAAACTCTTACCGAGGGCCCTCATGCGTGTGTGTGTGGTGTTGTGCTTCACTTGCTGTCTCGACTCGTTCCAGTGGCCATTGATTGACCATGGCACGATCTAGACATCTAGGGGCATGGTATGAACCGTGGCTAAGGGCCATAGGCCAATCAAGATCCACACCAAACCAACCAAAGCCGAACTCATGTGCTGTCAAAAAACCGAAGGGGCGAGAAGGGGAGGGGGCTGTTTTGATGTTTTGCGTAAAAACCGATGAGCCATGGACCAAGCCACCAAAAGGGCGACTTAGTCACGTCTTAGACTTGCTATGGGAGTGATCAAACCATGGCTATAGGCCCTTGGGCAACCAAGATCAGATCCCTTCTCCTTGGACAAAAATCTGAATTTTTGAAGCTCAATATGGCACTCATGGGGGATGTGCTGTCATTGACGAATTCTAGTGTGTATGGGGCTGAAACCAACGTTCTATCATGACCCTAACATGTCCTAGTACATGTCCATATGCAGCTTTGAGCCCCTGGAACGATCCATCCCTGAAATCGAAACAAAACATACCCACACGTGAAGCATGAATGTGGATAAAAATCTGTGCAGAATTTTCGTTTCTTGTCTACTGAAATTTTCGGTTTTTGCAATGATAAAACCTGATCATGTACTGAAAAATAATTAATAATATGACTTGATTGAGGTTTGAAAGAAATCTAGACATTCCTGGTTTCGTTTCGAAATAAAACGAACGAAACGACGACGACGCGGCACGGAGGAGTGGAGCGCTTCTCTTCCTTTCCTTGCTCTCGGTTATTCTCTCAACTTTCTAGCTATGGTGCTCACGGTTTTTAGCTCTGAAATACTCTCAGATTTCGTGCAAGGGAGAGGGGAATAAGTTGTTAGGGGAGTGAGGGAAGTGGGTGCAAGATAAAGGGAATAATGCAAGACCAAGTCTCCTCTCATTTGAATTTTGAATTGTTGTTTGATATCAAGTCTTTGTTGGGTGTTTCTAGAATGGTGATGGCCGATTTTTACCTTGCTAATCTAGACTAGGATAAGCTCCTTAATTAATTAAATGGTACTCCCAAAAATCATAGAATTATCCAACTAATTACAAGCAAAGAAAAGGTCAAAGAGGTGATAAGGCAATTGAATACTCTAGCAACTTAGGGGGCCGAAAATTAACTTCTAAAAATGAATGGGAGTGTTGTTTATTTACTAAATTAATAATCTTTAAAAGCCTCACTAATCCCTTAAATAATTTAGTGAATTAAACCCTTAATTAAGTAACTTAAATGAGCTTATTTCTTAATCACCTCAAGTAATTAAATTAAATCCTCAAACCTCCTTTTTAACTTAAATGAACTTACTTGCTAGCTAAATTAAATTCTGGAAATATTTCTCGAATCTTAAATTCTATCTCAAAACTCCAACTCCAGTCCGGCCTCACTGAAATAACTGAAATGATAAAAATCAAACTACTGCATGAAATCATAAAATAATTAACTTCAAAGAAATGCATTTAAATAATCATGCATTGAAGTCAATTTAATTTAAAAATCTAGAATTATGCATGGCTTATACGTAGACTGATTTACGGGTTGTACAACAGTACTTCGGAATATTAGTATTTTTAATGGTCAATTTATGTGTTGTTCTTTAAACCATATGTGTCGTTTATGTTTGTCGTGATTTATATTTTATGTTTATATTATGAATGTTTTATCTTGTCGTTTATGTTTTTCGTGTAAAAAAATGTATTATTTTAAAAAAATTGAGTTTAATACATGTTTTATTGTATTATGTTTATCGAATTAATTAAGTTCGGTTATATAATACATTATTTAATTATATAATTATATGTGTGTGTTTGAAAATGAGAAAAAAAAAAAAGAAATGGAGTATTTGGTAATATTTTTAGAGAATATGGGTTGGAGAAGATTTTTAAAAATAGAGATCATTAATCTCTATTTTAGAGGATAGATGATGAAAAATAGAGGATATGGGTTGAAAATGTCCTTAGCAATCCCATAAGCTCGGTGCCACTCTAGATACTCAATAACACCTACATCGAGCTCGACACTCAGTAAGCTCGAAATCGAGATCAACACTCAGTTAGACCAACTTTGCTTGTCAATCCCATAAACCCGACAACTCACTTGACACTTAGTAAGCCAAATTTTCTTGGAAATCTCATAAGCCCGACAACACACTCGACACTCAATAAGCCCAACATTGCTTAACAATCCCATAAGCCCGACATCGCTCTAGGCGCTCAATAAGCATGACCTTGCACTCGGCCCCTCAATAAGTCCAACTCATCCTGGAAAACATATTAGCCCGACAAGCTCAGAAATACAAAAGGCCCATCTATGCAATCATGTAAAGGTGTCCAGTGGTTTGGAAATTGTCCACTCGGATGGTACTTGGTAAAATTTATGATTTGGTTCTATCATGGCTCGGGAAAAACTTGTGGTTTGGTTTTATTATTAGCTTAGGCAAAAAACCTGCTTGAGACTCATCAAAGCCAGACCTCGTTTTCCAACAAAATTGTTTTCCACTTTTCATTGGCAAATCAAGAGGCAGATGACAATGGTTCTACTATGTTGGAATCATGAAGCGAATTTATTGCTTGAAGATGCATATTTCCTCTTATTCTGATTTCGACAGTAAACTAAATAGATGGTCTCTTAAAAAACGAGAGGTCGTAATGACGCAGAGATAGATAAAATCCTCGGAGATATACATTTAAAAATATGGAAGTTATCCTATCAATGTTGTATTCATGCCTATTCGAAATGTGTCCATTCCGGAATGCACAACAAAATAATAAATTCTCTCATTCTATCGATGGTAAATACGAACTAGAATTTACTCTGGAAGCTGAGTTTAAAACATTGGAATAGGGATGAAAATTTCCTTCGAACCCGGTGGAGAATCCGATAACCGACCCAAATGAATGAGGATATGAAGGAGATTTTTTAGCCGGTTAAATAAATAAGTCATCGGGTATGGGAATTTTCATGTATGATGATGGAGAGGGATCTTAAAAAATCCTACGCATATCCGACCCGAATACCGAATTAAATTAATATTATATACATGCACACACACACAGATATATATATATATATATATATATATATATATATATGTATGTATATATATATATGTATGTATGTATGTATGTATGTATGTTTATACGATTTTTTTGACTATGATGTTAATTATAATATGCTTTATTGAATGATATTGCTTGGACGAAATGAAGAAAATTATTAGTAAATATTTGATGTTATTTTTGTTATATAATGATGTTATGATAAATTTCTTCAAATATATATTTTTTATTTTTCTATTACTTTTAATTTTTATATTTTTCTCTTATTATCTCAATAATATAGTACATATCTATAGTTTACTCAAAATAATTCAAATTTGAGAAAATACAATTATAAGTGGTAATATAATATTTGAGTAGGGTATATATATCCAATCCTTTGACGGGTATAAGAATGAAGATGAATTTGAATATCCGATGAGGATGAAGATGAGGATATGGATGAATATAATAAATGGAGATGAAGACAGATGATATGAAATCCTACCTACCCGGCCTATTGTCATCCCTATATTGGAAGATCTGGCCAAAGAATGTGATATTCACTGGATATTGAGTAACTTAGACTGAGATTGGAACTTGATTTAATCACATGGTAAAACATTTCTACAAAGAAGTAGATTTTCAAGGTTCACGTTCACTACGTACAGAAACTCCTACTGGCCTCGTGAGACTCTAATTCCGGTCAATCATGTCGGCCTTCATCACCGCTGCTTTGGTGATCCGACTGAACGAATGCGGTGACGCAAGTTGTGTAGACGCACTTATTAAGCCCAACTTTGCTTAATTGGCAACCTTAGTAAGCCCGAACTTGCATTCAACACCTCAATAAGCCTGAGCTCATGCTCGTTAACATTAATTGTGTCCTTAATCCATAGCTCTTTATTTGAGCTCATTTTTTAATAGATTATTCTTATATCTCTTGATTGAGCTCGGTTTTAGGCAAGCCTATTATATGTAGATTTTAATTCGAGCTCGATTTTAGGCAAGCTATTATATGTAGATTTTATTTGAGCTCGATTTTTAGCATATATCTCTATAATTTCTTTATTTGAGCTTGGTTTTTAGCAGATAATTCTCTATGGCTCTTCATTTTAACTCAGTTGTTAGCGAGTTTTTCTCAGTGACTCTTCATTGAGCTCGACTTTCAGTAGGTCTTCATCTACAGCTCTTTATTTGAGTTTGGATTTCAAACAGCTCATATAATAATATTAGATTGTATTTCTTTTCAAAATCTTAAAAATCTTTATGGTCTTCTCGCGACTATCGATATTGTCTCAAACTTCTTATATATGTTCAGCCTTATATTGGTTTCGACATCTTGAACCGACCCATTAACAAGCAATGCAACCAATTTTTATTCTTTTGACACTTCATCAACTTGTCATAACGTCATGAACATTCAAAGGATCATCTAAAATATAAACTCACTCAATTTTTTCCACCATTTCATTGGTTGACACTTCTTTTTGGAGAAAATATTGATGATATGATAAAAATCATATCAAATCTCTAATTATACTTCAGAGATTTTTCGTAATCTTGCATGGATATGCATAGATTTAGTTGCCTTATACTATTTCATCTTAAATGAAGTCTTACACCTATAAATAAAGAGTCTGATATCTTTATTAAGGTTCGCTCTTTATATGAAATTATAATAATATTTTTAAAATTAATTAAGACCCACTCAAAATGGACCCTAGGCAGATGCCATGTCTATCCTTGGCAAGGGCAGAGAGCTAAAAAAATTTCTTAAAAATATTATTATTTGAGCAAATGATCAAAAAATCTCCATCTCAATAGTTAAATGTATATTCAGTCCCAATTAGATTTATTTGTTTTCCGAAATCTCTTACTAACACAAAAAAAAAAATTAATTATGAACTCAAGGGAAGCACAAATTTTTTTATGGTTTCTAGAATAATTTACTAGAAGATTTTATCTGTAGAACTTTTTGTACAAACCCTATTCAGATTGATTTACAAACCTTAATAAACTGAAACTTTAATAACTTTTTTCTTAATATGTTCAGAAACAACCTTCTAATAGTTATAGTGATTCTCATAGTACAATGAAACTCGTGTAAACATAGATAAGTGAGAATAAAATGTGTATAATATGATCCTCAACTGATCTGATAGAACTTTGTGCATGTGAAAAAAAAAAAAAACAACTTAAGGTAAATCTTTTTGAGAGATGTGTAACTCGAGAATGATTGATGAAGATTAAAAAAAAAAAATGTTGTTGTAGTCTTCTTTATTCTTCATGTATCCTCTTATATAGGTGTTGGTCCCCAACATTCATACATAAAAACGGTACTCATAAATATACTAAGTAGACAACAACTAAACTGAGAGTGCCACATGTCCTTATCGTATTTCCGAAAATAGTAACGACCAATTCAAATTTCTTGGATACTAGCTAAAAAGAAGTAACCAACAGATCTTTTATTATGTCTTTCTTGTCAACGCTTGAAATATACTCAGAGATAATATGTTGTCTTCAGAGAATGTTGTCAGGTCATTTTGCGAGTTGATCTATCTTGTTACAGAGTAATTGTGGACAACTTGCTTCACTTCAAGCTGATGTAGATACTCTTCATTTCGAAATAGTTGGACAACTCGAATTGTCTGTCCGTTTTTAACTTGTAACAACGTAGTTGATCTACACACTTGATATTTTTTCAGAGATAGTCTTGTCAGTTTAGAACGGTGGTCTACATTTATTAATTTAGTTTCAGACCAGTTTTAGTTTGTGATCACAAAATCTTGTGTTGAGATTTTTTCTTAACAAGCTAATATATGATTTTGAGTACCCAAACATGTATAAAAAATAACACGTATTTTCATATGAAAATTATGTATAAAACCTTGAAAAATTGTTAAAATAAATAATATTTGAGTACTAAATATATGATTTTTGAATAATCAAACCTGTATAAAAAAAAATTGGTATTAATGGCACATGTTTTTTTGAATGAAAATTGATACAAAACATTAAAAATATGGTATTAATATATGATATTTCAGTATAAACTCTTTTAGATCGAGTACTAATATATGATATTTGAGCATACAAATAAATGTAGAAAGTATTTATATTAATATAATTGTTCCAATTTTATACTCAAAATTTTATATTTTGTACTATATTTAAAAAAATTTGTTCTTCAATATCATATATATGTTCCAGATTTTCAATGTTTTGTACTGAATTTCATTCGAAAAAATAATTGTGGAACTAAAGAGTGCATGAATTTTTTTTATGTGAGACAAGAGACAACAAATAAACTGGTGAATGAATAAATTATATTATTATAGAATTACTCGATAATCCAAACATTCTTGTCAAACTCTTCTAGTTCTCATTAGCATTGAGATTTTCAATTTTCTCTCATCCTTATTGTTGTCGGAAAAAGAATTATTTGACATGCAACTAACGTGATGTGCATTAATTTGACTAAATAATTTGAAGACGAAAAAAATGTGGGGTTGGCATTATTTGACTCAGGAAAATTCAAAGGAGAAAATGCGTTTTTATACGCGTTTTCAAATGGACAAGGGGCTCTATAAATAAAGCTCCCCCCTTCATTCTTAAATCATCCCTTCTTCGATTTTTCTCTCATCTTATAGCATTTGAGTGCTTAGTTCTATAATATTTGTGATGTGTTTATTCTCCTATATTAAGAGAGTATGTGTTCTCTTTGGAAACACAGTTAGTGAGTTGTACAACGTAAAATATTATAGTGGAATTCTTTTCTTCTTGTCCGTGGTTTTTACCCTACGTAAATCTTGTTGTCCAGTTTATTCTTTATTTTTGAAATCTATAATATTTCATGTGAATATTTATACTATTTTGAGATAACAAACTGAAAGAATCATAACCTCCTTTTAGGGGAATAGATTCTTCTATAGTTTTTATAATATAATCAGATTTAAAGTTAAATCCTTTGGATCTATATATCTTCGCACTAGAAAATACTAGTAATTTCAAGTTTTGAATATTTTTCTCGAAATTTTCAGAAATAATTAATTCTTTATTTTTAGTATTACTATTTGAAAATTTATTCTTAGTAAAAGATCGTATTATTTTATCCATTCAAAAATTAAGTAGATACTGTTAAGGATTTATTCCTACCTTATTCTTCAGATTTACAGGATTTATGGAACCCGACTTAAGGATTTCTCCTGGGTAGAGCTACTGTCTTCTCTAATAAGATAAAAGAATATGATATATTACAAGAATAAAACTTATTGAAGTATTTCTTCAAGATTTGTGGCTCTGATACCACTATTACAACCGCCTATAAGGCTTTTACAATAAACAACAACCTTAATAAAGGTTAAAAATAAAATTGATCTTCAAATCTTCAGCTTTAAGCAGTGAGTTGTGAACCCTGCTTCTCATATGTCTTTAAGGTTATTTTAGATCTTTCTAAATGTGGATATATAAACCACTGTTTATAAATAAGATTGATTTCTGAATCTTTTAATCGATTCTCAAGACTCTCGATTTGAGTTTTTATTAATTTAATTTTCTTTTTGAATATTAAAAAATAATTTGCAGATGGCATGATATAATCGAAAGGAGGATCATAAATATAATCATAAGACATATACTTACATAATTCTTGATGCTGGAAAGATGTAGAACAAAATAGAGAGAAAACTTCGGAAACTCTTATTACTATGAGGATGTAGTAGGATGTTTTCGTGTGGATCACAAAGGGAATCCACTTTTTAAATAGACTAGAAAATAGGAACAATAGTTCTACTTACTACCACTAAAAACATGACATGTACAACTTAAAAGATAAGCATACAAACTCAATAATTCACCATAATAATACAGACTTTATACAATGGACTTTTAGTCGTGACATCCAGCTCATCTTCACATTATGCTTCAATAATGCAAAAATGTCATCATCTTCATCATACGGATCTTGAGCATCTTGCTTTGGATTGTCTTGTTCTGTCATTGGAGCATCATCCTCAGTCTTTTCTTTTCCTTTTGAGGATGTCAAGGTCGATACTTGAGTTGATAAATTTGAATTTTCACCAAATACTTCAGAAAACATAGAAGTAATGGTATTTTTATCCAAATGTTGAAAAAGCTCTTTGAGTAATGTAGTCTGGTTTGGGATATCATGATTCAAATTTTTCATAGTCTCTCTGGCTAGTCCAAGAGCAATTACCCCATGCCGATCATAGGTTTTTTCTTCTGCAAAGAAGTCTTCTTTGCCCCAACATTTTATTAAAATTTTCTGATTAAAATAGTAGGGGCGAATTTGTTTTCGAATTTTTCTTTAGCCATTTCTTGGAGTTCATATTCCTATCGTACGATCCAAAAAACATTATAATTTATGGCAAATTGGATTATGGCTGTGAGTCCATCAAATTGTAGATTTGCTTGTTGAAATTTACTCCATATGTTTTTAACATTTCTTGGCAGAATAGAGGACATTACCCCCCACGAAAAGAAGAAAGCTTTAGGTATGAATTGATGAATATCATCTAATTGAAATTTTATCGACCAAGAGTGTTTTCTTTGAGAATTCTCATAAGTAAAAGTTGTATCCCAAGCCATGATATAATCATGATAATTAAACATATTTGGCATTGCCTGAAAAGTGTTTAATTGTCTGGCTTGACCAAGAGGTAAACCCCAATTATTAGCTGAGATAATTTTCTTTATAATCATTTTAGAGAATACGAAATCGCGATTGCGATCCATATGTTGTATTTCAACTGGACCCGTTTCTACTAGGATTTTTTCAAAATAATCTCTAGTTTTTCTACCCAATATGGGTTGTAAATCTTTAATTAAATAGCTTTGAGCTATATGGATTGGTGATAGACTTTTTAGGTCTTTATCAACAGGACAACAATTAAGACGTCCTGAAATTAAATAAGGATATTTTAATTCTTCTTTGGATCCTTTTAATGCAAATATTGCATTATGATAGTAGTGAATTTCATAGGCAGTATCATCAATTACAAAGATTTCTTCGATTTCTTGGAAGTCTTAATTATATAGGAGATTTTTATAAAGATCTCGCACAAGATTGCAAATTATTTTTCAAAGGTTGAAGAAAAATGCTCAACCATGGACTAATAGTCATACTTTAGCAAAACAAAAAATAAAGTAACGAGTTAAAGAACCCCCTTGTTTATGTATTGCTAATCCTGAAGCATTTAAAATAGTTGAAACAGACTTCTCTGATATTGGATATAGAGGAATACTTAAACAAAAAAGAGATAAAAGAATATGATATATTACAAGAATAAAACTTTATTGAAGTATTTCTTCAAGTTTTGTGGCTCTGATACCACTATTTCAACCGTCTATAAGGCTTTTACAATAAACAACAACCTTAATAAAGGTTAAAAATAAAATTGATCTTCAAATCTTCAGCTTTAAGCAGCGAGTTCTGAACCATGTTTCTTGTATGCCTTTAAGATTATTTTAAATCTTTTCTAAGAAGACTATCTATTTCTTCTTTGCAATAATTTAAAAGTCTAGGCCCCATAGCAATAGGCCTTGTTTTTGTAGGAATTTTATCTTCATTAAAAATCATCTATATAAGGAAGACTAATTTGATGTTTTTTCATATTCCAAAAAGCATCAGAAACATCTGCACAAATCTCTTTATATATGGTTTCTGAAATAATTTTAATTTTTTCTTGAATTTTTTTAGAATTTATTTTTCTTTAATATTTTTAAAAAGAATTTCATCTTTTAATGAAGTAACAAAATTTTCTTTATTATTTACTATTTTTTGTAAAATATTAATGGATTTTGAAACTAGTATTGTTGTGAATGGAAAAAATAAATAATTTCCTTTGATTTTGGTATATAACCCTTTTTCATTAATTTTATTAATAGAAAACAACATTTGGAAAAATGAGGTTCCTAAAATAACAGGAGTAGATATATTTTTAATAAGAATAAAAGTAGTATTTAAACAAACTCTAGAATTACATATTGCCACACAAATATTGTTATATAATTTTTCTTTTTTCTATAGGATCTTTTATTTAATCTATAAGATCTAAAATGAAAGTTTCTTCATTTGATATAACATATATTTCTAATCCCATAAAATTTATGAGACATGTATCACAATCACAAGCTGGGTCGCAGATTTTATTTTCTGATATTTCAGAATCATTATCTGAGCTACTGTTAGAATATTCAGAGAATTCATTATCAATAATATTGATATAAAAATATTTTTGTTTTAAATTTTCTTCTTTATTAAGAAGAATATTTATCAATGATTCTTTTAAATCATTGTTTATATTAAGATTATTAGTCTTTTTCTTGACATAACACTTATTAGCTTTATATCCAATTTTCTCACATTTCCAGCATACTGGAACTTTAGTAGAATCATTTTTTATGGGTTGTTTTAAAACTTTTCTTAGAATATTTTTTAGATTTTTCCTTATCTTTTAGATAATATTTCTTCCTTTTAAAAGGAAATATTTTTCTTTTCTTATCTCTTTTAGGATATTGTATTGGTTGAAAGTCTATTTGCTCGCAAAAGTCTCCGATAATATTTCGGTTTTCTTTTTTTTTTTTTTTTGCATATCAAGTTGTCTTTTTAACTTGATATTTTTGCAAAGAGTTATACCTTCTGCAGTTATTTCTGCAGATAAATCTCCATAAGTAAGAATACTCCAATCTATAGAGTTTTTTGGAGATTTAGGTTTTAATCTATTTTTAACTCTTTCAGCAAACAGAACTGGAAGTCCAGAAATAAATTTTTCTTTCCAGAAGTTTGCATTGCAATCATTTCTGGTTAAGACTTTTTTCATAAACACATTTTTATACCATCTGAATTTAGATAGTGTTGGACATCTTAATTTCATTAATTGTTTTTGAGATCTATCTATTTGAAGTTCATTAGCTCCAGTAAAATTAGATAGAATAGTATAAATAAGTGTATTAACCGCATCAAACTCTTCTCTTCCATTTAAATCAATTATAGAAGAGTTAAGAAGTTTATTCTTTGCATATTTTGTAAGATAAAAATCCCATCAACCTTGAAGTTGGCCAGTAAAACCAGTAATAATAGCTTGGGCAATTTGCCTATCATTATTACCTTTTATTTTTGCGGCAGGAAGAGTATATTAACATTTGTTTAATAACAGTTTTAATCTGATATTCGGACTTTTCATCAATGTTCCGTTCAGTAATGGCTTCGCCATTAAACTGAACGTAATCTTTCTTTTCTTCAATTTGAAGATCTAAAGGTGTTGTCATTTTATAAAAAGGTTTTACAATTGATACTTTATGCATTTTATTAATCTGCAGTTCCTCTTCAGAAGAACTTGAAGAATTTTCAAGTTGTTCATATTTGGTTATTACCGAAACAGAACTTTTTTCTTTTATTTATTTTTTGTAATCGATCTATTAGACCTTCCATAAAATCTTCATCTTTTTGGAGATTTAAAAGAAAATTTTCTTGCTTAAAATTAGGGGGAGGTTTTATCATTAAAACTTTTGAACTTTCACCTCTAGAAATTTCTTGTTTTGGTTTAAAAAGAATTTCTTCTATTCTAGTTGTTTGATTTCTTAAAGAATGTAAAGTGAGATTAATAAAATTATTTTGTTGAAGTATATGGTCAAAATTACCATGTCCTATTTCAGATTTTATGGGAGTAGCATAAATTTCTTTATTACCCTTTTTAATTTGTAAAGTAGTAAAAGGGGATGAATCTCAAAAGATTCTTCTCCAGTTTCATGAACATATAATTTATATGTTGATTCAAGAGCATTTATAAAAGACTCATCTGTAAAATTTGGAAATGTTTTATTTCTTGCTGGAAAATATAAAGTTTCTAGCCATTTGAAAAAATCTAAATTTAATGTAGTTTCCTCAACCCATTCTTTATATATTAAAAAATATAGAGCTTGTTGCTTTGAGATTAAACAACTTAAAAACCATTTTTTCTTCTCTAAATTTTTAACTTTTTCTAAACTTTTTTGAATAGAATTATTATGATTAATAACCATAACATTATAACCCATATCAGAAAAAGTAGGAGAATTTGATTTTCTATTATTGACAGAATAACTTCTTTGAAATCGGGAAGTACTAGATTCAGGAAGATCAACCTTATATTCTGGTTGAGATATATTATCATTAGTCTTTTGAAGACCAGGTATACTGATTTTTTCAAAACCAGATATAGAAGAAGTAGAATTTCTACTTTCTTCAGGAGGTTTAATTCGTAAATGTCTTTGAGATGAGAATTTTATTTCAACATCACCATCTACATATTGTACTATACTTTCTATTTTTCTAGATTCTTCTTTAATAGTAGGAGCAATATTCTCTATTTTCCAGATTTCTGGTAAAGTAACTTGATTCCAATTTATTGTTTTGGGAATCATAATATTATTTTTATTAATATCAGTTATAAAAAGTGTAGTTTCACCTCTTTTAGAACTAATTTGATTAGTATTAATTCTAAAATTAGAAATTATAGAATTCATAGCTTTATAACAAATTCTATATAATAGAACATTTTCTGTATGATCTATCATATCGAAACCTTCTGTCTTTATATTTAATGTGAGGGCTTTCATGATATTTGGATCAGAAAGAAAAATCAGAAAATTAGGAAAATAGCTAAATATATTGGTCCTTCACATAATGAGGACTCTATTATTTCTATTAAGGAATCTTTGAATTTGTTATGCATTTGATCTCTTACTAAAATTAAGGCCAAAATATTTAAACCTAATCTGGTGAGAGGTTTTAAACCTACTTGGATCATACCCAAATGCATAAATCTATAAGGAGTGGGTCTCATGTGAGACCGTCTCACGGATCATAATATGTGAGACGGGTCAATCCTACCCATATTCACAGTAAAAAGTAATACTCTTAGCATAAAAAGTAATATTTTTTCATGGGTGACCCAAATAAAATATCCGTCTCACAAATACGATCTGTGAGACCGTCTCAAACAAGTTTTTGCCATCTATAAGATTTCATGTGAATATTTATAAGATTTTGAGATAACAAACTGAAAGAATCATAACCTCCTTTTAGGGAATAGATTCTTCTATAGTTTTTACAATATAATCAGATTTAAAGTTAAATCCTCTGGATCTATATATCTTCGTATTAAAAGATACTGATAATTTCTAGTTTTGAATATTTTTCTCGAAATTTTCAGAAAAAATTGATTCTTTGTTTTTAGTATTACTATTTGAATATTTAGTCTTAGTAAAAGATCCTATTATTTTATCCATTCAAGAATTAAGTTGATACTGTCAAGGATTTATTCCTACCTTATTCTTCGGATTTACAAGATTTATGGAAACCGACTTGAGGATTTCTCCTGGGTAGAGCTACTGTCCTCTCGAATAAGATAAAAGAATATGATATATTACAAGAATAAATGATACTGCCTATGAAATTCACTACTATCATAATGCAATATTTGCCTTAAAAGGATCAAAAAAAGAATTAAAATATCCTTATTTAATTTCAGAACGTCTTAATTGGTGTCATGTTGATAAAGACCTAAAAGGTCTATCACCAATCCATATAGCTCAAAGCTATTTAAATAAAGATTTACAACCCATATTGGGTAGAAAAACTAGATATTATTTTGAAACAATCCTAGTAGAAACGGTTTCAGTTGAAATACAACATATGGATCGCAATCGTGATTTCGTATTCTCTAAAATGATTATAAAGAAAATTATCTCAGCTAATAATTGGGGTTTACCTCTTGGTCAAGCCAGACAATTAAACACTTTTCAGGCAATGCCAAATATGTTTAATTATCATGATTATATCATGACTTGGGATACAACTTTTACTTATGAGAATTCTTAAAGAGAACACTCTTGGTGGATAAAATTTCAATTAGATGATATTCATCAATTCATACCTAAAGCTTTCTTCTTTTCGTGGGGGGTAATGTCCTCTGCCAAGAAATGTTAAAAACATATGGACTAAATTTCAACAAGCAAATATACAATTTGATGGACTGACAGCCATAATCCAATTTGCCATAAATTATAATGTTCTTTGGATCGTACGATGGGAATATGAACTCCAAGAAATGGCTAAAGAAAAATTCGAAAACAAATTCGCCCCTATTATTTTAATCAGAAAATTTTAATAAAATGTTGGGGCAAAGAAGACTTCTTTGCAGAAGAAAAAACCTATAATCGGCATGGGGTAATTGCTCTTGGACTAGCCAGAGATATCCCAAACCAGACTACAATACTCAAAGAGCTTTTTCAACATTTGGATAAAAATACCATTACTTCTATGTTTTCTGAAATATTTGGTGAAAAATCAAATTTATCAACTCAAGCATCGACCTTGACCTCCTCAAAAGGAAAAGAAAAGACTGAGGATGATACTCCAATGACAGAACAAGACAATCCAAAGCAAGATGCTCAAGATCCGTATGATGGAGATGATGACATTTTTGCATTATTGAAGCATAATGTGAAGATGAGCTGGATGTCACGACTAAAAGTCCATTGTATAAAGTCTGTATTATTATGGTGAATTATTGAGTTTGTATGCTTATCTTTTAAGTTGTGCGTGTCATGTTTTTAGTGGTAGTAAGTAGAACTACTGTTCATATTTTCTAGTCTATTTAAAAGAGTGGATTCCCTTTGTGATCCACACGAAAACATCCTACTACATCTTCATAGTAATAAGAGTTTCCGAAGTTTTCTCTCTATTTTGTTCTACATCTTTCCAGCATCAAGAATTATGTAAGTATATGTCTTATCATTATATTTATGATCCTCCTTTCGATTATATCAATTTCATTTTTAACCTTTATTAAGGTTGTTGTTTATTGTAAAAGCCTTATAGGCTATTACAGTATGCTCTGTGGTTGCAGCTTAGACTGATCTTCCACATCAGAAAAGATTTTTTTGAGATTTTTTTATTAAGGCGAGATTATTTTGTTCAGTCTACTAAATTATTGTAGACATAATGGCGGGTAGGTACGAGATAGCAAAATTCAAAGGAAGCAATTTTATGTTGTGGAAAATAAAGATACAAGCAGTTTTAAGAAAAAAGAATTGCTAGACGGCTATTGGAGATAGACTGGTGGAAATTACAGACGATGGAAATTGGAAAATGGAATGAGATGAATGACAATGTTGTTGCCAATTTACACTTGGCTATAGTAGACGAAGTTTTGTCAAGTATCTCTGAGATAAAAACAGCCAAAGTTATCTGGGATACTTTGACAAAGATGTATGAGGTCAAGTCGCTACACAATATGATTTTCCTAAAGAGAAGGCTTTATACTCTTCGGATGGCGGAATCAACATTGATGACCGACCATATCAACACACTAAATACTATGTTTGCCTAAATCACTTCCATGGGGCATAATATATGGGAAAATGACATTGTGGAGTTTCTACTTCAAAGTATACCAGATTCATATGATCAACTTATCATTAACATAACCAACAATATTCTTATGGGCTTTTTAAAAATCGACGATGTCTTAACTGCTGTTCTCGGAGAAGAAAACCGACGCAAGAATAAGGAAGACAGGTTGGTAGCTTCGAAGCAGGCAGAGGCTTTGTCGATGATAAGAGAAAGATTTATGGACCGCGACTCCAGTGAGGGTCAAAGACGGGGTAAATCAAAGTCGAGAAGTAAGAAGAAAAATATTTACTGCTCACTTCAGGCGGTGATGAAATATTATTCAGTGAAGCAGCAACTGTTCCAGAAGGCATGCACAAATTTTGTGACACGTGGATTATGGATTCAGGAGCGACGTGGCACATGACGTCTCGAAGAGAATGGTTTGATCATTATGAACCAGTCTCAGGAGGATCTGTATTCATGGGAAATGATCATGTCTTGGAAATCGCTGGGGTCGATTGTAAAGGCCCTAAAACTCCTTACTTGAAAATTTGCGGAAAATTAAAAATTTTCTTTTTTTAAAAAATAAATGGAGTGGCTCATCCATAAAATCAACTGATAACTCAATTTCAATGTAAAATATAGCAGCGGAAGAAAATAAAGTTTGCCGAAAATAACAATTTAAAAATATTCAACAGCTGATAGAATTTCTGGGCATAAAAAGTGGCAAGTGCTGAAACTGAGGTCCTCGGGTGCCACTACTGTCGACCCAAGCTGGCTCATTGGTCCCCGCCCTCGGCCCTGGCCTCTTCAGTACCTGCAACAATCAAGTCTAGTGAGCCTAAAGACTCAGCATGCAAATATCGTAGGTAACGAGTAAATACTGAAGTAAAATGTGCATGGGATAAAATGTCAGGTCATGAGGCATACTGAAAATAACTTGTACTGAGCAATTATACTACGTGCATAACTGAACTGAAATCATAGTAAAAATGTTTGCTCTTTGGAGCCCTGCACTGAAATAACTGACAAAAATTTTCTGTTGAGATTATAGTCTACGCTTGTGGCCCCTGCACTGAACTGAACTGATCGGTAACTGGCTACCGGGGAGTATAAAACTGAACTAAGCTGGCCGGTCACTGGCGACCGGGTGGTACCAAACTGAACTGAGCGGTCACTGGCGACCGTATAAAATAATGCTCCCATAATAGTGAATTGACCACCAAAAATATCGCATAAATCTCAAAAATAAGTATTTTATATTTTCATGCACGTAGTATAATTAAATGGCATAATGAAAACATCCTGTATATTTTACCAACTGGATTGGATCGCTCCCAGGCTCGCTGCAACCTAAATATGTCATGAAAAATATGCAATAGCTTAGACTTGGCCAACTATGCGCTTTAAATTTCAAAAATGCGACTATGACGCCTAATGACTTCGTATTTAATCATGACTCCGAACCAACCTGAACCAACACTGAACCGACATATAGTCATGATTAAAATACGCTTAAAATACTGAAGTAATGCTTCTAAAATGATGAGGGTCGAAATCTAAGTGAAATGGAGGCCAAAACATGAAACGCTCTTTCGAGAGTCAATTTGGCACATCGCACCGTAAATTCTCGTACGACCTCAAAAATGATCCGAATCATGAACGGTCAAAAACACGACATTCCTAACTCGATGAGGCACTGTCCAGTCCAAGGCCATAGGCTAAAAGCCAACCAAGAACTCAAACGAGCCTCCGAACCGACACAACAACTTGCTGTAATTTCCAGCAGCTGTACAATCGCGAATCTTGTGTTTTTTTCGAGACTACCGGCCATTGGGGGCGTGAACCACCGACCAGAGACTCTTACCAACATCCCAAGGAATGAGTTGAACGATGGCTAAGGGCCCTAGGCCAGCCACAACTCGAATCATTCCAGCACCCACTCGAAGGGTCCAACCGAGACTTGCGTGCATGCGTGTGTAGTGTCTTGCTTTGATCGATGTCTCGTGTCGTTCCAGTGGCCATTTGATTGACCATGTCACGATCTAGACATCTAGGGGCATGGTATGAACCGTGGCTAAGGGCCCTAGGCCAACCAAGATCCACACCAAACCAACCAAACCCGAAGCACAAGTGCTGTCCAACCGAAGGGGCGAGAAGGGGAGGGGGCTGTTTTGATGTTTTGCGTAAAAACCGATGAGCCATGGACCAAGCCACCAAAAGGGCAACTAGTTCACGTCTTAGACATGCTAGGGAAGTGATCTAACCATGGCTATAGGCCCTTGGGGCAGCCAAGACCAGATCCTTCCTCCTTGACAACCAAACTGAATTTTCGAACTCAAAAAGGGACACAAATGGTGTTGCTGTCATTTCTTGCTTTCCAGCGAGCATGGGGTGAAACCGATGGACAAATGTGCTCCTAATGCATCCTATTACATGTATATAAGTCGCCTTGGGAGCTTTGAGTCGATCCAATACCTGAAACTCACAAACCAAAAGAAACCGTGAAGCTTGCCAAGGAAAAATCGAAAATTCTGCATGTGTTGTTTCAAAATGTTTCGACATGTATCTCGGTTTTTGCTTGATAAAACATGATCATATACTGAAAAATAATTGATAATATGACTTGATTGAGGTTTGAAAGAAATCTAGACATGCCTGGTTTCGTTTTGAAATAAAACGAACGAAACGACGACGACGCGGCACGGAGGAGTGGACGCTTCTCTTGCTTTTTTTACTCTCGATTTTTCTTCCTTCCCTTTTCTAGCTAAGACTCACGATTTTTACCTCTGAAATGCTACTGACTTTCGGTGGTAGGGAGGGGGAAGATAAGTGGTTAAAAAGGGTGGAGGAGAATGGTGCAAAATATAAGGCCAAATCATGACCAAGTCCACTCTCATTTAAATTTTGAATTTGAATTGCTAATCAAATGATCACTTGGGTGATTCTAGAGTGTGATGACCGAATATCCTTGCCAACCTAGACTAGGATTATGCTTATAAATTAATTAATTGGTGCTAAACAAATTGGAGGGATTATCCTACTAATTAAATATCAAGAAGGGGTCAAAGGTGATGAGTTGGCAAATGAATCATCTAATAACTAAGGGGAGGGCCGAAAATTCCCTAATAAAATGTAGGGGAAATTGTTTTCTAGCTAGTAAATTTATAATCCTTAAAAGCCTCACAAATCTTTAATTAATTTATTGAATTAATTCCCTTAATTAAGTAACTCAAATGAGCTTATTTCTTAATCACCTCAATTAATTAAATTAAATCCTCAAACATATTTTATTAACTTAAATGAACTTACT
Source organism: Primulina eburnea (assembly GCF_022965805.1). Classification (NCBI taxonomy): domain Eukaryota; kingdom Viridiplantae; phylum Streptophyta; class Magnoliopsida; order Lamiales; family Gesneriaceae; genus Primulina; species Primulina eburnea. The sequence goes on along the minus strand of NC_133103.1, from coordinate 34,874,758 downwards.
TGCTAGCTAAAATAACTTCTGGAAATATTTCTCGAAATCTTAAATTCTATCTCAAAAATCCAACTCCAGTCCGGCCTCACTGAAATAACTGAAAATCAAACTACTGAAATGAAATAATAAAATAATTAACTTCAAGGAAAAGCATTTAAATAATCATGCAATGAAGTCAATTAAATTTAAAATACTAGAATTATGCATGGCTTATACGTAGACTGATTTACGGGTTCTACAATTCTTTCCCCCTTAAAAGAAATTCGTCCTCGAAATTAGAACTCACCGAATAACTCAGGGTAACGATCTCTCATCTCCGGCTCAGACTCCCACGTAGCTTCCTCCTCAGAATGGTTGAGCCCTTTGACTTTGACTCGCTTAACAAGCTTGTTCCGAAGCTTCTTCTCCTGTCTGTCTAGGATCTGAACTGGTCTCTCCTCATAAGATAAGTTCGGAGTAAGCTGCAACGGCTCAAAATTCAACACATGCGAAGGATTTGCCATATACTTCCTCAGCATGGAGACGTGAAAGACATTGTATACTCCGGCCAGATTCGGCGGAAGAGCTACACGATACACTAGCGTCCCAACTCTGTCGAGGATCCCAAACGGTCCAATGAATCTCTGACTGAGCTTCCCTTTCTTGCCAAATCTCATGACACCCTTCATAGGTGCCACTTTCACAAAGACATGATCGCCCACGGCAAACTCTAATTCTCTCCTTCGCTGATCGGCATAACTCTTCTTTCGGCTCTGAGCAGTCCTCATCCTATCACGGATCTTGACTACTACATCTGCTGCCTGCTGAACAATCTCTGGACACAACTCTGCTCTCTCTCCTGCTTCATTCCAATGAACCGGAGATCTACACTTGCGGCCATACAGTGCTTCATTCGGCGCCATACCAATAGAAGACTGGAAGATGTTGTTATAGGTGAACTCCACCAATGGTAAGTTCGACTCCCAACTCCCAGAGAAATCAATGACGCAAGCGCGAAGAAGATCCTCCAAAATCCGAATAACTCGCTCCGACTGCCCATCTGTCTGCGGATGGAAAGCTGTGCTAAACAGCAACTTCGTACCCAAAGTCGAATGCAAACTCTTCCAAAATGAGGAAGTGAATCTGGGATCTCTGTCGGATACGATCGAAACTGGAACACCATGAAGTCGGACTATCTCCCGGTTATACAGCTCTGCATACTGAATCATGGTGAATGTCGTCTTAATAGGCAAGAAGTGCGCTGACTTGGTAAGACGATCTACAATCATCCAGATGGCATTCGATCCTCTGGCTGACCTCGGCAATCCGGTCACAAAGTCCATGGTAACATTCTCCCACTTCCACTCGGGAATGGGAAGAGGCTTGAGCAAACCTGCTGGTCTCTGATGCTCGGCCTTCACTAACTGACAGGTCAGACACTCGGACACAAATCGTCTGATGTCTTTCTTCATACCAGGCCACCAATACAATAGCTGCAGATCTCTGTACATCTTCGTACTCCCAGGGTGAATGGAGTACGGGGACATATGGGCCTCTGATAAGATGTCTGCTCGGATAGAATCACTGCTAGGAACCCATATCCTGTCTCGGTATCTCACAATACCGTTGCTGATTGTATACAAGACACTGCCTTTGGTTTCATCTCTCTTCTTCCACTGTGCCAATTGCTCATATGCTGACTGACCACTGCGAATACGGTCAATAAGAGATGACTGGATAGTCAAGGTAGATAAACGAGGAACTCTACCTCGAGGATAAGTCTCAAGATCAAACCTCTGCATCTCAATCTGAAGAGGTTTCTGAATCGTCAAATGGGCCATCACTGCGACTTTCCTGCTCAAAGCATCTGCAACTACATTAGCTTTACCCGGGTGGTAGCTAATGTCACAATCGTAGTCTTTCACAAGCTCCAACCAACGCCTCTGACGCATGTTCAGCTCCTTCTGCGTAAAGAAATACTTGAGGCTCTTGTGGTCGGTAAAGATCTGGCACTTCTCCCCATACAAATAGTGCCTCCAAATCTTCAAGGCAAAAACTACTGCGGCCAACTCTAGATCATGGGTGGGGTAGTTCTTCTCGTGGATTTTCAGCTGTCGAGAAGCATATGCTATCACTCTCCCATGCTGCATCAATACTGCGCCAAGACCGAGCTTCGAAGCATCGGTATACAGAACAAACTCGCCGGGTCCTGACGGTGTGGCCAAAACTGGTGCTGAAATAAGAGCTTGCTTCAAAGTATCGAAGCTCTTCTGACACTCCTCGCTCCACACAAATTTCACATTTTTCTTTGTCAGTGCTGTGAGTGGAACGGCAATGGAGGAGAATCCCTGGATGAACTTTGTGTAATATTCTGCTAGCCCAAGGAAACTGCGGATCTCGGATCCATTCTGAGGCACAACCCAATCTCTTACTGCTGCAACTTTTGTTGGGTCTACCTCAATACCACTGCTAGAAACGATGTGGCCTAAGAACGCCACATTCTCTAACCAGAATTCGCATTTACTGAACTTAGCAAATAATTTGTGCTTCTGCAATGTCTGCAACACTGTGGTCAGATGTCTGCTGTGCTCCTCCCGACTCTTGGAGTAGACGAGAATGTCATCTATAAACACTATCACAAACTGATCGAGGTACGGCTGAAATACGCGATTCATGAGATCCATGAAGATCGCTGGCACATTCGTCAGACCGAACGGCATCACAAGGAACTCGTAGTGACCATAACGAGTCCTGAAGGCAGTCTTCGAGACATCAGCATCTCTCACACTCAACTGGTCATAACCGGAACGCAGATCTATCTTGGAGAAAATCGAAGCTCCCAGCAACTGGTCAAACAGATCCTCAATCCTCGGCAGTGGGTATTTATTCTTCACTGTAACCATGTTCAACTCCCGATAGTCAATGCAAAGCCTCATCGAGCCATCTTTCTTCTTCACAAATAAGACCGGCGCGCCCCATGGTGAAAAGCTCGGGCAAATGAACTCCTTGTCGAGAAGTTCCTGAATCTGCTTCTTAAGCTCTGTCATCTCTGTCGGTGCTAATCGGTACGGCGCTTTGGATATCGGAGCCGTACCTGGTATAAGCTCAATGGAGAACTCCACCTCTCTCTCAGGTGGCATACCAGAGACGTCTTCGGGAAAAACGTCTAAGAAATCTCTGACAATCGGAACATCTGAGGCTGACTGGCTGGGTTCCTCGGGGACAGATAAAAAGGTCGCTAGAAATGTCCGACACCCTCTATGCATGAGCTTCCTAGCCTGAACATATGGAATAATGCGCGGTAAAGGAAAGTACATGTCCGGCTCAAATAAGAACTGCTCCATTCCAGGCGGTCGGACGAGGACAGACCTCCGCTGGAAGTCTATCAACACTCTGTTCTTCAATAGCCAGTCCATCCCCAGGATAATGTCAAATTCCGGCATCGGTAGCACAATCAGATCCGCATAAACAAGATTACCGTGCAGCTCCAGGTCTATATCTCGGATAACATTGGTAGCTGACATCTCCTCGCCTGACGGCAACACTACTGAAAAGGCTATGTCTAGCCCAATGGTCTTGATCTTGAGAAAATTTGCAAAGACCTCCGAAATAAACGAGTGAGTGGCCCCTGAATCTATTAAGGCCTTGGTAGCGGAACCAGATATAAAAATTCTCCCTGAAAGATCGGAACTCTAAGTTGAATCCAATAGCTACAAGAACTAAACTTATAGACATGCTAAGGTCAAAGTTCTTCTAACTTAAATCCCCAAACTAATACTGAGTAGAGCATGCAATCCTATCGCGGTTCTAAGTTCAAATCTAAATCCCGATTCCCAAAACACGGAAATTCAAATAATAACTTAAAGCTTAAAGGTACCTGTCAATAACATAGTCTCCGGGTTGGTTTCCGCGGCATGGAGAGCAAAAACTCTGCCTTGAGTAGGCAGATTCCTCTGGGGGAAATGCAGCAACATGTGGTCTGGACTGCCACACTTAAAACACTTTCCTGAGCCAGATATACATGCCCCAGGATGGCGACGCGAGCACCTGGGACAGACTGGGTGCTCATAAGTCCTCGGGGCTGGGCGTCCCCGCTGCTGCTGCTGCTGGCCTCTGTTTCTCGGCGGTCTGTGAAAAGGCCTCTTGTTCTGCTGCTGATGATGATGAGGAGGAGGGCGGTGGGGTGCCTGGACTGGGCGCTTGCCCTGGCGATCCCTCTCGATATCCCGCAGGTCCTGCTCTGCGGCTAGGGATTTGGAGACAGCAATCTCATAAGTAGCAGGGTCAGACACCCTAACATCCCGGCGCAAGATCGACCGTAAACCCACCAGGAAATGCATCAACTTGGCCTTGGCATCATTCGCGATCAGGGGCACAAAGTGACAGCCCCTCTCGAACTTACGGATGAACTCCGTAACCGTCATATCCCCTTGTCTCAGACTCATGAACTCGGTGGTCAACCTGGTGCGAACCTCCTCAGCAAAATACTTGGAGTAGAAAATGTAGAACCCGTAAATTGGACTACGTATAAGTCATGCATAATTCTAGTATCTAAATTAAAATTATTTTTATCGCATGAGTATTTAAATTCTTTTCTTTAAATTTATTTATTTTACGCAGTAGTTTAACTGTTATCTTTTCAGTTAATTAAGTGAGGCCGGACCGGAGATGGAGTATTGAAATAAGTTAATAAAGACTTATTTAAGAAATGGTATTTTAGCATGTTTATTTCACTAATTTATGGTTAATTATTTTTATGCATTTTAGGCATAATTCATTCATGATAGGATTTGTTTCATGAAATTTTAAAAGTCCGTGCATTAAGATTTTTAAGTTGCATTTCACGTTCGAACGAGGATCGGAGACGGGGGATTAATTTTTATAAATTAATTTAGAGCATTTTAAGTGTATTTTTCTAAAATAGGAGTTTATTAGGGTATTTTTACCCGCGAGATTTTATTTTTATCGGTACGTAAATTTTAGCGAATCGGGGGACTTTTTAAGGGTTCGGCTTGTAGTAGCCCGAATTCCAAATTGGGTAATTAACGGAGTAATGGTGATTAAGAAGGTTTAAGGTGTAATTTTGACCGAGTCATGATCGGACGGACCGAAGAGGGTTCGGAAGCACCGAAGAGTTCGGACGATCCGAAGTGTAGTTCGGTGAATCCGATCATAGGTGTCAAGTGTTGATCGACACGTCATTTTTCCATGCATGTTCGGACGGTCCGAAGTGTATAATCGGAGGATCCGATCATGAGCTGTCAAGAGCCAATGGACACGTAGCGTTCGGACGTTCCGAAGTGTTGTTCGGAGGATCCGAACATGGCCTATAAATAGTGCTCGGATTTCTCATTTTTGACTTGCCAATTTCTTGAGTTTTCTCTCATTTTGGAGAGTTTGGAAGGTTTCTAGGGTTAGTTGTTGGTCGAGCGATAGCTAAGAGCTGCCAGGAGTAGTAGCGTAGCGGCGCCTGAGTTACGAGGCAATCGACATCAAAGGGCTGTCGACGGACGAAGGTAAACCCTAAACCTTTGGTAGTACTAGGGAGTACTGGTTTTGCTAGTCGAGCATGGTAGTATTGATTGAGTATGCTTTTGATGCGTAGGCTTGTGCTAGACCTGATTAGCGGTGTTGCGTAAGGCTAGGCTTGCTGTGATAGAGGTACGAAAGTACTATCCGAGATATCCTGGTTGAGTATACATTCTTATATGTGTTGCATGATTATGTGGTGCATTGATATATGTCATATGATGCATGCTATTATGTCACGTTTATTACTGCACGTTGCATTTCATGTTGAGCCGTACCTCCTTCGAGATAGCCTTTACTGTTGAGCTGTATCTCTTTCGAGATAAGCTATATCTTGGGGCCGCTCAGCCCTGTCTTGTGGACGCATGGACACCGAGAGTACACAGTGGCCGACGGGTCGGGAGGGCTTCGGTGGTCCGGGACATTTTAGGTCCACGTCTGTCTTGTAGTGGATGCAGTGACCCAGAGGTGTACCGCGCGGCACTATCCACTTGGCGCCTCTAGACTGAGCATTGTTGAGATCCTTTTGTGACTCCTGTTTCTTGACTACCCCGGTATCATGATCATAGCATGTGCATTTCATATAGGTCTGTATACTCATACTTTTGTACTGGGCGTTCTTATCGCTCACGTCCTCGGTTTTGTTTATTCTTGGACACCCCATTCCCACGGGGCAGGCCTCAGGTTGGATGGCTCAGGAGGAGCAGGAGGAGGACGTTGAGTAGCTGGTTGGTTTAGTTTTCAGTGTTTTCCATTTGATTCGATATGGTTGTATTGGGTATTTTTATTTTGAGTTATTCTAGACTTCGATTGGGTTGTATAACCATTATTTTTGTTGACTATTTCCGCTGTTATCTCTGATTATTGTTAATTAGGTTAATTGCATGCGTAGCTCTTGCCTAGTAGGTGATTCTGGAAACGGTCACTACATTTATGGTATCAGAGCATGCATACGATTTTGGGATATAGATTTCTGTTTTGGGATTTCCGTTGACCAATTTACTAGTTTCCCCATTCTATGTTGTAGCGATGGCTGACCACTTTGGTGACGGGAGTAGTCAGGGGAGTGTAGGTCGATGGGGTGATCAGGACGATAGTAGGCGTCATCGTAACCGTGAACATCGTCATCGTCGGGATGGTCCTAGGCGTTTTGATTTGCATCGTTTCATTCAGATGGGGCCTAAGCCTTTAGTTGGCGGTGAGACTCCCGATGATGCGGAGGATTGGTTAGAGCGCATGGAGAGTTGTTTCCGTGCATTCCAGTGCACCGATGAGCAGAAGATGGAGACCCTTAGTTTTCTTCTCGAGGGCCGTGCTCGCAAGTGGTGGCGATCAACTTCTGCGCCGATAGTTCAGTCGCAGGGTAGAGCGACTTGGGTCGATTTCCGTGCAGCGTTCATGCAGCTGTACTTTCCTCCAGCCCTTCGCCAGGCCAAGACGATTGAGCTCCTGAACCTTAAGCAGGGGAGTATGTCTGTTGATGAGTATCAGCAGAAATTCTTCGAGTTGTTACCCTTTGCGCCTCATATCAGTGGCAGTTCTGAAGCCAAGTATGATCATTTCCTCCAGGGCCTTAACCAGGAGATCTTTGATCGAGTCACTGTCTGTGATAATCCTACTTCGTACGATGGGTTGGTGAACCGGTGTCGTCAAGCAGAGATCAGTCTCCAGCGTGGTAGGGCTATTCTTTCTTCTAGACCTCCGAGTGTTTTGAGCCCTCGACCTCAGTCTTTCAAGAAATCTGGTTCTTCTTCTTCTGGATCTGGATCAAGGTCTAGCGGTGTTGTTCGCTTTGGTGAGAAGAAGGATTCTTGTGCGCATTGTGGGAAGAACCATCCATCGGAGCAATGCCGATTAGCAGCAGGAGCTTGTTTTCAGTGCGGAGAGATGGGTCATCTCAAGAAGAATTGTCCTCAGCTGCGAAGTGGAGCAGGATCTGGTTCTGGATCCCAGACGACTGTTCAGCAGAGGAGACAGGGTCAGGCAGTGGGTAGTTCGAATCTTCGACCTTGTGCGTAGTTCGAATCTTCGACCTTGTGCCCAAGGTCAGGTTTTTGCGCTGAACCAGGATCAGCCTGGGATGTAATTGTTATACAGTTGTAATGAAGAATATTTGCAGTGTATTACAATGGTGTTTCATTCTCTTGCCTAGATTTCGAGGACGAAATCTTTTTAAGGGGGGAAGAATGTAGTAGACCGAATTCCAAATTGGGTAATTAACGGAGTAATGGTGATTAAGAAGGTTTAAGGTGTAATTTTGACCGAGTCATGATCGGACGGACCGAAGAGGGTTCGGAAGCACCGAAGAGTTCGGACGATCCGAAGTGTAGTTCGGTGAATCCGATCATAGGTGTCAAGTGTTGATCGACACGTCATTTTTCCATGCATGTTCGGACGGTCCGAAGTGTATAATCGGAGGATCCGATCATGAGCTGTCAAGAGCCAATGGACACGTAGCGTTCGGACGTTCCGAAGTGTTGTTCGGAGGATCCGAACATGGCCTATAAATAGTGCTCGGATTTCTCATTTTTGACTTGCCAATTTCTTGAGTTTTCTCTCATTTTGGAGAGTTTGGAAGGTTTCTAGGGTTAGTTGTTGGTCGAGCGATAGCTAAGAGCTGCCAGGAGTAGTAGCGTAGCGGCGCCTGAGTTACGAGGCAATCGACATCAAAGGGCTGTCGACGGACGAAGGTAAACCCTAAACCTTTGGTAGTACTAGGGAGTACTGGTTTTGCTAGTCGAGCATGGTAGTATTGATTGAGTATGCTTTTGATGCGTAGGCTTGTGCTAGACCTGATTAGCGGTGTTGCGTAAGGCTAGGCTTGCTGTGATAGAGGTACGAAAGTACTATCCGAGATATCCTGGTTGAGTATACATTCTTATATGTGTTGCATGATTATGTGGTGCATTGATATATGTCATATGATGCATGCTATTATGTCACGTTTATTACTGCACGTTGCATTTCATGTTGAGCCGTACCTCCTTCGAGATAGCCTTTACTGTTGAGCTGTATCTCTTTCGAGATAAGCTATATCTTGGGGCCGCTCAGCCCTGTCTTGTGGACGCATGGACACCGAGAGTACACAGTGGCCGACGGGTCGGGAGGGCTTCGGTGGTCCGGGACATTTTAGGTCCACGTCTGTCTTGTAGTGGATGCAGTGACCCAGAGGTGTACCGCGCGGCACTATCCACTTGGCGCCTCTAGACTGAGCATTGTTGAGATCCTTTTGTGACTCCTGTTTCTTGACTACCCCGGTATCATGATCATAGCATGTGCATTTCATATAGGTCTGTATACTCATACTTTTGTACTGGGCGTTCTTATCGCTCACGTCCTCGGTTTTGTTTATTCTTGGACACCCCATTCCCACGGGGCAGGCCTCAGGTTGGATGGCTCAGGAGGAGCAGGAGGAGGACGTTGAGTAGCTGGTTGGTTTAGTTTTCAGTGTTTTCCATTTGATTCGATATGGTTGTATTGGGTATTTTTATTTTGAGTTATTCTAGACTTCGATTGGGTTGTATAACCATTATTTTTGTTGACTATTTCCGCTGTTATCTCTGATTATTGTTAATTAGGTTAATTGCATGCTTAGCTCTTGCCTAGTAGGTGATTCTGGAACGGGTCACTACACGGCTAATATTTTAAAAATCTTTTCAACTCGAAATATTTTACGGGAGTGTGTTTAGATTTAATGGGCCTATTTTTAAGCTTATTTGGCTTAATTATCTTTTTAAACTTTTAATTATTAATTAAAGGCCCATTACCTATTAGTTTACTATATAATTAACCACCTAAACCCACTTTAACCTAAACCTAATTACTTTGCATAGCCGACACCCTCATTCAACAGCCCCCACCCTCGGTTTCAGAACTCGGCAGCTGAAGGCATCGGTGTTCTTCTTTTCCTGCAAGGAAAACTGCAACCGGGCTTCCTCTCCTCATCCTTGTTCTTCGATCATCATTAAGGCACGCATGTATCTGTTATTTCTCATCATTCACGCCCTATATACATTGAAAATTCATGTTTATGCATGTTCATCACTCGATCTATTCCGTAACTGTGTTTTCGGTTAAGCTTTCATGAAACTTGTCTATTAGCATGCATGATACTCACGTTTTTCTGAATTGAGGTGCAAGGGGCTGAGGCTTGGGGCTGTTCAGGGTCTGATGGTGGTGTCACGATGGAGTTTTGGAGTGAAAATGGTTCGGTGTTGCCGTAGGAGGAGAGATCGAGAGGTGGTGTATTGGTTTTTGCTCGGTATGGTAAGATCGAAAGAGTTGGGGTGCTGCGATGCATGGGCTCACACCAAGCTGGGTTTCAGACCTTGTAGAGTTTAGTAAGGTGTTAGGAATGAGCCGTGAGTGCTTGGTCGAAGGAGAAGCTCGAACCTTGGGTGTATAGCGTGAGTGGAGATGGAAGTGATAATTTTCGGTGTGATTCTGCTCGTGGCTAGTGCAGCGAATTTGGTGCCGGCTTGGCTTAGTTTAGAAGGGTCATTAGGCTCCTAATGAAGAGATTTTAATGGCTGGACATGTGGTAGGATTAGAGGGGACCGAGCGATTTATGAGATTGGGGGCCATGTGTTGCAAGGAATATGGGTTAGGTGTTGGCCGAGAATTTTAGCATGTTCTGGAAAGTTTAGCCGTGGGTTTAGGGACTTGGGTACATGGTTTTAGAAGCTTTAAGTATTGGTAAGATGTGATAAAAGGTTGGGAAAAAATTTGGTAGAGTTTCGAGTCGATTCGGGTTAAAACCGGGACTCCGGTCCGAATTTTAAAACGAATTAAATAAGCTGCGACTTTTGGCTCGAATTTACGTCTAAGAATATTTTAATAATGTTCTGGGATATTTTAAGGAGTTCGGTAAGCTTCGGGTCAATTTTAGAGGTCCAGGGGTAAAATGGTAATTTTTGGGTTTCTAGGGGCAAAATGGTAATTTTGCACCCGGGGTGAGATTTTTGTCCTAGCAGCGCCCTGAGCACGAATCATAATATTTTTAAATGTTCATGCATCACGTTTACGATTTTTTTTTATGCTATTATAATAATTATGGTGCATGCTTAATTTAAAGGAATTAAGTGAGGAAGTGAAGAGCACTCCGTCTCCGCCGCGCCGCGTCGTTATTTTGTTTGTTTTCAGTCAAAACAAACCAAGGCATGTTTATATCTTCTTTCACTCTTCAATCAAGTCATATAGGTATTTTTAAATATAGCAAGTACATGATTTTAATGCAAGAAGATCGAAATTGTTCATATTTAATTATGCCATTTAATTATATTACGTGCATGAAAACAGAAAATGATTATTTTTGAGATTTATGCGATATGGCTTGTGGTGCATTCACTATGTGGGAGCATTATTTATACGGTCGCCAGTGACCGCTCAGTTCAGGTTGGTACCATCGGGTCTTCAGTGACCGCCAGCTCAGTTCCAGGCTCCCCGGTAGTCAGTTGCCGATCAGTTCAGCTTAGTGCAGTGGCCACAGGCGTAAAACATAATCTCAACAGAAAATTTTATCAGTTATTTCAGTACAGGCTCCAAGGAGCAAATATTTTTACTGTGATTATCAGTTCAGTTATGCACGTATTATAATTGCTCAGATCAGTTTATTTTCAGCATGAGTACAGATTATTTTCAGTATGCCTCATGACATGATATTTTATCCCATGCATAGTTTACTTTAGATTTTACTCGTTACCTGCGATATATGCATGCTGAGTCTTTAGGCTCACTAGACTTGATTGTTGTAGGTACTGATGAGGTCAGGGCCGAGGGCGGGGACCAGTGAGCCAGCTTGGGTCGGCAGTAGTGGCACCCGAGGACCTCAGTGCAGCAGTGTTTATTTTATTCCGCAAACAAATTTTTATCAGTCATTGGACATTTTTAAATTGATATTGTGGAAAAACAATTATTTCATTCCGCTACTTTTATTTTAAACATTGAACTTGATTCATCAGTTGGTTTTATGAGTAAGGCCATTTAAGTTCTTTTAAAAAGAAAATTTTTAATTTTCCGCAAATTTTAAAGCAAGCAGTTTTAGGGCCATTACAGTTGATATCAGAGCGGTATTTCTGTAGAGGGTTTCACTACTACTGACTGCGAGAAGCTCACGAAGCCACGTCTTCGGTCTGTAAGTTTTACAGTTCAGCATTTTGTTCAGCATTTTATTTAAAGCATGAGTTATTTTGTCAGCATGCTTTCAGATTTTCAGTATTTCAGTGTTCATTTAAAATAAATTTTAGAATTATGCATGTTAGTTACGTACGGGTTATGTATGGAGCAGTATGCCCCCTAGACGCCAAGTTGGACGCCCGAGAGGTGGTGGCGAGCATCGTCGCGAGGACAATGATGATCAGAGACAAGAGAGGCGGACACCTCCACCTCCTCCTCCTCCTCCTCCTCCTCCTCCACCGCCCCCACCAGACATGAATGCCCAGATGCTAGCTGGGATGACACAGTTCTTCGCACAGTTTGCGGGGAACAATGCTGTGGTGACTAGGCCGACAGGTCCCGAGGCTGTTTACGAGCGATTTATGAAGATGCGTCCAAAGGAGTTTTCTGGTACTTCTGATCCCATGGTTGCCGAGGGATGGATCAAATCTCTCGAGGTCATTTTCGAGTTTATGGAGCTAGGAGACGCAGACCGAGTCCGGTGTGCCACCTATCTGTTCACTGGAGACGCCCGCTTATGGTGGGAAGGAGCTTCGGTAGCCTTGACTTTGGCTACACTTTCTTGGACCCGCTTTACGGAGGTTTTCTACTCCAAGTATTTTGCTGAGGAGGTTCGTACCAGGCTGACCACCGAGTTTATGAGTCTGAGGCAAGGAGATATGACGGTTACGGAGTTTATCCGTAAGTTCGAGAGGGGATGTCACTTTGTGCCCCTGATAGCGAATGATGCCAGAGCCAAGCTGATGCACTTCATGGTGGGTTTACGGCCGATCTCGCGCCGGGATGGTAGGGTATCTGACCCTGCTACTTATGAGATTGCCGTCTCCAAGGCCCTAGCCGCAGAGCAGGATCTGCGGGATATCGAGAGGGATCGCCAGGGCAAGCGCCCAGTACAGGCACCGCACCGCCCTCCTCCTCATCAGCATCAGCAACAGAATAAGAGGCCTTTTCATGGACCGCCCAGGAACCGAGGCCAGCAGCAGCGGGGACGCCCAGCCCCGAGGACTCAGGAGCACCCATTCTGTCCGAGGTGCTCTCGTCGCCATCCTGGGGCATGTATGGCTAGCTCAGGAAAGTGTTTTAAGTGTGGCAGTACAGACCACATGTTGCTGCAGTGCCCCCAGAGGAATCTGCCTACTCAGGGCAGGGTTTTTGCTCTACATGCCACGGAAACGAATCCGGAGACGATGTTGATGACAGGTACCTTTAAGCCTTAAATTATTATTCGAATTTCAGTATTTTGAGAACCTGGATCAAGATTTTTGAACTTAGAACTGTTATAGGATTGCATGCTCTACTCAGAATGATTTTGGGAATCGAGATTTAGATTTGAACTTAGAATTTCAATAGGGTTGCATGCTCTACTTAGTATTATTTTCGGGACTTAGTTAGAAGAACTGTGACCTTTGCATGTCTATAAACTTAGCTCTTGTGATCGTTGGGTTCTGCTTAGTATTCCGAACTTTCAGGGAGAATTTTCATAGCCGGCAAAGCTACCAAGGCCTTGATAGATTCAGGAGCCACTCACTCGTTTATATCGGAGGTCTTTGCAAATTTCCTGAAGATCAAGACCATTGGGCTAGACATAGCCTTTTCAGTAGTGTTGCCGTCAGGCGAAGAGATGGCAGCCACCAATGTTATCCGAGATATAGACCTTGAGCTGCACGGTAAGCTTGTATATGCAGATCTGATTGTGCTACCGATGCCGGAATTTGACATCATCCTAGGGATGGACTGGCTATTGAAGAACAGAGTATTGATCGACTTCCAGCGGAGATCTGTTCTTGTCCGACCGCCTGGAATGGAGCAGTTCTTATTTGAGCCGGACAGGTACTTTTCGTTACCGCGCATTATTCCATATGTTCAGGCTAGGAAACTCATGCATAGAGGGTGTCGAGCATTTCTAGCGACCTTTTTATCTGTCCCCGAAGAACCCAGCCAGTCAGCCTCAGATGTTCCGATTGTCCGAGATTTCTTAGACGTTTTTCCCGAAGACGTCTCTGGTATGCCACCTGAGAGAGAGGTGGAGTTTTCCATTGAGCTTATGCCAGGTACGGCTCCGATATCCAAAGCGCCGTACCGATTAGCACCGACAGAGATGGCAGAGCTTAAAAAGCAGATTCAGGAACTTCTGGACAAGGAGTTCATTCGTCCGAGCTTTTCACCATGGGGCGCGCCAGTCTTGTTTGTTAAGAAGAAGGATGGCTCGATGAGGCTTTGCATTGACTATCGGGAGTTGAACAGGGTTACAGTTAAGAACAAATACCCACTTCCGAGGATTGAGGATCTGTTTGATCAGTTGCAGGGAGCTTCGATTTTCTCTAAGATAGATCTGTGTTCTGGTTATCATCAGTTGAGAGTGAGAGATGCTGATGTCTCGAAGACAGCTTTCAGGACTCGTTATGGTCACTATGAGTTCCTTGTGATGCCGTTCGGTCTGACGAATGCGCCAGCGATCTTCATGGATCTCATGAATCGCGTATTTCAGCCGTACCTCGACCAGTTTGTGATAGTTTTCATAGACGACATCCTCATCTACTCCAAGAGTCGGGAGGAGCACAGCAGGCATCTGACCACAGTGTTGCAGACTTTGCAGAAGCATAAGTTGTTCGCGAAGTTCAGCAAGTGCGAATTCTGGTTAGAGAAGGTGGCGTTCCTAGGCCACATTGTTTCTAGTAGTGGTATTGAGGTATACCCCGCAAAAGTTGCAGCAGTCAGAGATTGGGTTGTGCCTCAGAATGCATCCGAGATCCGCAGTTTTCTGGGGCTGGCAGGATATTACAGGAAGTTCATCCAGGGATTCTCATCCATTGTCGTTCCACTCAGAGCACTGACCAAGAAGAATGTGAAATTTGTGTGGAGCGAGGAGTGTCAGAAGAGCTTCGATACTTTGAAGCAAGCTCTTATCTCAGCACCCGTTTTGGCTGTACCGTCAGGATCTGGTGAGTTTGTCCTTTATACCGATGCTTCGAAGCTTGGTTTAGGTGCAGTTCTGATGCAGCATGGGAGAGTGATAGCGTATGCTTCTCGACAGCTAAAGATCCATGAGAAGAACTACCCTACCCATGATCTGGAGTTAGCAGCAGTAGTTTTTGCTTTGAAGATTTGGAGGCATTATCTGTATGGAGAGAAATGCCAGATCTTTACCGACCACAAGAGCCTCAAGTATTTCTTTACGCAGAAGGAGCTGAACATGCGTCAGAGGCGTTGGTTGGAGCTTGTGAAAGACTACGATTGTGACATTAGCTACCACCCGGGTAAAGCTAATGTAGTTGCGGATGCTTTGAGCAGAAAAGTCGCAGTGATGGCTCACTTGACGATGCAGAAACCTCTTCAGATTGAGATGCAGAAGTTCGATCTTGAGACTTATCCTCAAGGTAGAGTTCCACGTCTATCTACCTTGACCATTCAGTCTTCTCTTTTGGACCGTATTCGCAGTGGTCAGGCCGCAGATGATCAGTTGGCACAGTGGAAGAAGAGAGATGAAGCCAAGGGCAGTGTTTTGTATTCAGTCAGCGACGGTATTGTGAGATACCGAGGCAGGATATGGGTTCCTAGCAGTGATTCTATCCGAGCAGACATCTTATCAGAGGCCCATATGTCTCCGTACTCCATTCACCCTGGGAGTACGAAGATGTACAAAGATCTGCAGTTATTGTATTGGTGGCCGGGTATGAAGAAGGACATCAGACGATTTGTGTCCGAGTGTCTGACCTGTCAGTTAGTGAAGGCCGAGCATCAGAGACCAGCAGGTTTTCTCAGGCCTCTTCCTATTCCTGAGTGGAAATGGGAGAACGTCACCATGGATTTTGTGACCGGTTTGCCAAGATCAGCCAGAGGATCGAATGCCATTTGGGTGATTGTAGATCGTCTTACCAAATCAGCGCACTTCTTGCCTATTAAGACGACTTTCACCATGGTTCAGTATGTGGAGTTGTATAACCGAGAGATAGTCCGACTTCATGGTATTCCAGTTTCGATCGTATCTGACAGAGATCCTAGATTCACTTCCTCGTTTTGGAAGAGTTTACATTCGACCATGGGTACGAAGTTGCTGTTTAGCATAGCTTTCCACCCACAGACAGATGGTCAATCAGAGCGAGTCATTCAGATCTTAGAGGATCTTCTCCGTGCTTGTGTGATTGATTTCTCTGGGAGTTGGGAGTCGAATTTGTCGTTGGTAGAATTCACCTATAACAACAGTTTCCAATCTTCTATAGGTATGGCTCCGTATGAAGCACTGTATGGCCGTAAGTGTAGATCTCCTGTTCATTGGGATGAAGTAGGAGAGAGAGCAGAATTGGGTCCAGAAATTATTCAGCAGGCAGCAGATGTAGTAGTCAAGATCCGGGATAGGATGAGGACTGCTCAGAGCCGACAGAAGAGTTATGCTGATCAGCGGAGGAGAGATTTAGAGTTTGCAGTGGGCGATCATGTCTTCGTGAAAGTGGCACCTATGAAGGGTGTCATGAGATTTGGGAAGAAAGGGAAGCTCAGTCCGAGATTCATTGGACCGTTTGAGATCCTTGACAGAGTAGGGACGCTAGCGTATCGTGTGGCTCTTCCGCCGAATCTGGCCGGAGTACACAATGTCTTTCACGTCTCCATGCTGAGAAAGTACATGGCGAACCCTTCGCATGTGCTGAATTTTGAGCCGTTGCAGCTTACTCCGAACTTATCTTATGAGGAGAGACCCGTGCAGATCCTAGACAGACAGGAGAAGACATTTCGGAACAAGTTGGTTAGGCGAGTCAAAGTCAAATGGCTCAACCATTCAGAAGAGGAAGCTACATGGGAGTCTGAGCCAGAGATGAGGAGTCGGTATCCCGAATTATTTGGTGAGTTTTAATTTCGAGGACGAAATTTATTTTAAGGGGAGGAAGGATTGTAGAACCCGTAAATTGGACTACGTATAAGTCATGCATAATTCTAGTATCTAAATTAAAATTATTTTTATCGCATGAGTATTTAAATTCTTTTCTTTAAATTTATTTATTTTACGCAGTAGTTTAACTGTTATCTTTTCAGTTAATTAAGTGAGGCCGGACCGGAGATGGAGTATTGAAATAAGTTAATAAAGACTTATTTAAGAAATGGTATTTTAGCATGTTTATTTCACTAATTTATGGTTAATTATTTTTATGCATTTTAGGCATAATTCATTCATGATAGGATTTGTTTCATGAAATTTTAAAAGTCCGTGCATTAAGATTTTTAAGTTGCATTTCACGTTCGAACGAGGATCGGAGACGGGGGATTAATTTTTATAAATTAATTTAGAGCATTTTAAGTGTATTTTTCTAAAATAGGAGTTTATTAGGGTATTTTTACCCGCGAGATTTTATTTTTATCGGTACGTAAATTTTAGCGAATCGGGGGACTTTTTAAGGGTTCGGCTAATATTTTAAAAATCTTTTCAACTCGAAATATTTTACGGGAGTGTGTTTGGATTTAATGGGCCTATTTTTAAGCTTATTGGGCTTAATTATCTTTTTAAACTTTTAATTATTAATTTAAGGCCCATTACCTATTAGTTTACTATATAATTAACCACCTAAACCCACTTTAACCTAAACCTAATTACTTTGCATAGCCGACACCCTCATTCAACATCCCCCACCCTCGGTTTCAGAACTCGGCAGCTGAAGGCATCGGTGTTCTTCTTTTCTTGCAAGGAAAACTGCAACCGGGCTTCCTCTCCTCATCCTTGTTCTTCGATCATCATTAAGGCACGCATGTATCTGTTATTTCTCATCATTCACGCCCTATATACATTGAAAATTCATGTTTATGCATGTTCATCACTCGATCTATTCCGTAACTGTGTTTTCGGTTAAGCTTTCATGAAACTTGTCTATTAGCATGCATGATACTCACGTTTTTCTGAATTGAGGTGCAAGGGGCTGAGGCTTGGGGCTGTTCAGGGTCTGATGGTGGTGTCACGATGGAGTTTTGGAGTGAAAATGGTTCGGTGTTGCCGTAGGAGGAGAGATCGAGAGGTGGTGTATTGGTTTTTGCTCGGTATGGTAAGATCGAAAGAGTTGGGGTGCTGCGATGCATGGGCTCACACCAAGCTGGGTTTCAGACCTTGTAGAGTTTAGTAAGGTGTTAGGAATGAGCCGTGAGTGCTTGGTCGAAGGAGAAGCTCGAACCTTGGGTGTATAGCGTGAGTGGAGATGGAAGTGATAATTTTCGGTGTGATTCTGCTCGTGGCTAGTGCAGCGAATTTGGTGCCGGCTTGGCTTAGTTTAGAAGGGTCATTAGGCTCCTAATGAAGAGATTTTAATGGCTGGACATGTGGTAGGATTAGAGGGGACCGAGTGATTTATGAGATTGGGGGCCATGTGTTGCAAGGAATATGGGTTAGGTGTTGGCCGAGAATTTTAGCATGTTCTGGAAAGTTTAGCCGTGGGTTTAGGGACTTGGGTACATGGTTTTAGAAGCTTTAAGTATTGGTAAGATGTGATAAAAGGTTGAGAAAAAATTTGGTAGAGTTTCGAGTTGATTCGGGTTAAAACCGGGACTCCGGTCTGAATTTTAAAACGAATTAAATAAGCTGCGACTTTTGGCTCGAATTTACGTCTAAGAATATTTTAATAATGTTCTGGGATATTTTAAGGAGTTCGGTAAGCTTCGGGTCAATTTTAGAGGTCCAGGGGTAAAATGATAATTTTTGGGTTTGGGTGAGATTTTTGTCCTAGCAGCACCCTGAGCACGAATCATAATATTTTTAAATGTTCATGCATCACGTTTACGATTTTTTTTTATGGTATAATAATAATTATGGTGCATGCTTAATTTAAAGGAATTAAGTGAGGAAGTGAAGAGCACTCCGTCTCCGCCGCGCCGCGTCGTTATTTTGTTTGTTTTCAGTCAAAACAAACCAAGGCATGTTTATATCTTCTTTCACTCTTCAATCAAGTCATATAGGTATTTTTAAATATAGCAAGTACATGATTTTAATGCAAGAAGATCGAAATTGTTCATATTTAATTATGCCATTTAATTATATTACGTGTATGAAAACAGAAAATGATTATTTTTGAGATTTATGCGATATGGCTTGTGATGCATTCACTATGTGGGAGCATTATTTATACGGTCGCCAGTGACCGCTCAGTTCAGGTTGGTACCACCCGGTCTCCAGTGACCGATCAGTTCAGGATGGTACCATCGGGTCTTCAGTGACCGCCAGCTCAGTTCCAGGCTCCCCGGTAGTCAGTTACCGATCAGTTCAGCTTAGTGCAGTGGCCACAGGCGTAAAACATAATCTCAACAGAAAATTTTATCAGTTATTTCAGTACAGGCTCCAAGGAGCAAATATTTTTACTGTGATTATCAGTTCAGTTATGCACGTATTATAATTGCTCAGATCAGTTTATTTTCAGCATGAGTACAGATTATTTTCAGTATGCCTCATGACATGATATTTTATCTCATGCATAGTTTACTTCAGATTTTTCTCGTTACCTGCGATATATGCATGCTGAGTCTTTAGGCTCACTAGACTTGATTGTTGTAGGTACTGATGAGGTCAGGGCCGAGGGCGGGGACCAGTGAGCCAGCTTGGGTCGGCAGTAGTGGCACCCGAGGACCTCAGTGCAACAGTGTTTATTTTATTCCGCAAACAAATTTTTATCAGTCATTGGACATTTTTAAATTGTTATTGTGGACAAACAATTATTTCATTCCGCTGATTTTATTTTAAACATTGAACTTGATTCATCAGTTGGTTTTGTGAGTAAGGCCATTTAAGTTCTTTTAAAAAGAAAATTTTTAATTTTCCGCAAATTTTAAAGCAAGCAGTTTTAGGGCCTTTACAGAAAACCTCCGTAAAGCGTGTCCATGAAAGTGTAGTCAAGGTCAGGGCTACCGACGCTCCTTCCCACCATAAGCGGGCGTCTCCAGTGAACAAATAGGTGGCACATCGGACTCGGTCTGCGTCTCCCAGCTCCATAAACTCGAAGATGACCTCGAGGGATTTGATCCATCCCTCGGCAATCATGGGGTCAGACGTCCCAGAAAACTCCTTTGGACGCATTTTCATGAATCGCTCGTAAACAGTCTCTGGCCCTGTCGGCTTAGTCACCACAGCATTGTTCCCCGCAAACTGTGCGAAGAACTGTGTCATCCCAGCTAGCATCTGGGCAATCATGTCAGGTGGGGGCGGTGGTGGAGGTGGAGGAGGAGGAGGAGGTGTCTACCTCTCTTGTCTCTGATCGTCATCGTTCTCGCGACGGTGCTCACCACCACCTCTCGGGCGTCCTACTTGACGTCTAGGGGGCATACTGTTCCAACATAACCCATACGTAACTAACATGCATAATTCCATAATTTATTTTAAATGAACACTGAAATACTGAAAATCTGGTCGAAATTATTTCATGGAAGCATGCTGTCAAAATAATTCATGCTTTAAATAAAATTCTGAAATGTAAAACTTACAGACCGAAGGCGTGGCTTGGTGAGCTTCTCGTGGTCAGTAGCAGTGTAACCCTATACAGAACCACCGCTCTGATACCAACTGTAAAGGCCCTAAAACTCCTTACTTGAAAATTTGCGGAAAATTAAAAATTTTCTTTTTTAAAAAAATAAATGGAGTGCCTCATCTATAAAATCAACTGATAACTCAAGTTCAATGTAAAATATAGCAGCGGAACAAAATAAAGTTTGCTGAAAATAACAATTTAAAAATATTCAACAGCTGATAGAATGTCTGGGCATAAAAAGTGGCAAGTGCTGAAACTGAGGTCCTCGGTTGCCACTACTGCCAACCCAAGCTGGCTCATTGGTCCCCGCCCTCGGCCCTGGCCTCTTCAGTACCTGCAACAATCAAGTCTAGTGAGCCTAAAGACTCAGCATGCAAATATCGTAGGTAACGAGTAAATACTGAAGTAAAATGTGCATGGGATAAAATGTCAGGTCATGAGGCATACTGAAAATAACTTGTACTGAGCAATTATAATACGTGCATAACTGAACTGAAATCATAGTAAAAATGTTTGCTCTTTGGAGCCCTGCACTGAAATAACTGACAAAAATTTTCTGTTGAGATTATAGTCTACGCCTGTGGCCCCTGCACTGAACTGAACTGATCGGTAACTGGCTACCGGGGAGTATAAAACTGAACTGAGCTGGCCGGTCACTGGCGACCGGGTGGTACCAAACTGAACTGAGCGGTCACTGGCGACCGTATAAAATAATGCTCCCATAATAGTGAATTGGCCACCAGAAATATCGCATAAATCTCAAAAATAAGTATTTTCTATTTTCATGCACGTAGTATAATTAAATGACATAATGAAAATATCCTGTATATTTTACCAACTGGATTGGATCGCTCCCAGGCTCGCTGCAACCTAAATATGTCATGAAAAATATGCAATAGCTTAGACTTGGCCAACTATGCGCTTTAAATTTCAAAAATGCGACTATGACGCCTAATGACTTCGTATTTAATCATGACTCCGAACCAACCTGAACCAACACTGAACCGACGTATAGTCATGATTAAAATACGCTTAAAATACTGAAGTAATGCTTCTAAAATGATGAGGGTCGAAATCTAAGTGAAATGGAGGCCAAAACATGAAACGCTCTTTCGAGAGTCAATTTGACACATCGCACCGTAAATTCTCGTACGACCTCAAAAATAATCCGAATCACGAACGGTCAAAAACACGACCTTCCTAACTCGATGAAGCACTGTCCAGTCCAAGGCCATAGGCTAAAAGCCAACCAAGAACTCAAACGAGCCTCCGAACCGACACATCAACTTGCTGTAATTTCCAGCAGCTGTACAATCGCGAATCTTGTGTTGTTTTCGAGACTACCGGCCATAGGGGGCGTGAACCACCGACCAGAGACTCTTACTAACATCCCAAGGAATGAGTTGAACCATGGCTAAGGGCCCTAGGCCAGCCACAACTCGAATCATTCCAGCACCCACTCGAAGGGTCCAACCGAGACTTGCGTGCATGCGTGTGTAGTGTCTTGCTTTGATCGATGTCTCGTGTCGTTCCAGTGGCCATTTGATTGACCATGTCACGATCTAGACATCTAGGGGCATGGTATGAACCGTGGCTAAGGGCCCTAGGCCAACCAAGATCCACACCAAACCAACCAAACCCGAAGCACAAGTGCTGTCCAACCGAAGGGGCGAGAAGGGGAGGGGGCTGTTTTGATTTTTGCGTAAAAACCGATGAGCCATGGACCAAGCCACCGAAAGGGCAACTAGGTCACGTCTTAGACATGCTAGGGAAGTGATCTAACCATGGCTATAGGCCCTTGGGGCAGCCAAGACCAGATCCTTCCTCCTTGACAACCAAACTGAATTTTCGAACTCAAAAAGGGACACAAATGGTGTTGCTGTCATTTCTTGCTTTCCAGCAAGCATGGGGTGAAACCGATGGACAAATGTGGTCCTAATGCATCCTATTACATTTATATAAGTCGCCTTGGGAGCCTGGAGTCGATCCAATACCTGAAACTCACAAACCAAAAGAAACTGTGAAGCTTGCCAAGGAAAAATCGAAAATTCTGCATGTGTTGTTTCAAAATGTTTCGACATGTATCTCGGTTTTTGCTTGATAAAACATGATCATATACTGAAAAATAATTGATAATATGACTTGATTGAGGTTTGAAAGAAATCTAGACATGTCTGGTTTCGTTTTGAAATAAAACGAACGAAACGACGACGACGCGGCACGGAGGAGTGGACGCTTCTCTTGCTTTCTTTACTCTTGATTTTCTCCTTCCCTTTTCTAGCTAAGACTCACGATTTTTACCTCTGAAATGCTACTGACTTTCGGTGGTAGGGAGGGGAAGATAAGTGGTTAAAAAGGGTGGAGGAGAATGGTGCAAAATATAAGGCCAAATCATGACCAAGTCCACTCTCATTTAAATTTTGAATTTGAATTGCTAATCAAATGATCACTTGGGTGATTCTAGAGTGTGATGACCGAATATCCTTGCCAACCTAGACTAGGATTATGCTTATAAATTAATTAATTGGTGCTAAACAAATTGGAGGGATTATCCTACTAATTAAATATCAAGAAAGGGTCAAAGGTGATGAGTTGGCAAATGAATCATCTAATAACTAAGGGGAGGGCCGAAAATTCCCTAATAAAATGTAGGGGAAATTGTTTTCTAGCAAGTAAATTTATAATCCTTAAAAGCCTCACAAATCCTTAATTAATTTATTGAATTAATTCCCTTAATTAAGTAACTCAAATGAGCTTATTTCTTAATCACCTCAAGTAATTAAATTAAATCCTCAAACATATTTTATTAACTTAAATGAACTTACTTGCTAGCTAAAATAACTTCTGGAAATATTTCTCGAAATCTTAAATTCTATCTCAAAACTCCAACTCCAGTCCGGCCTCACTGAAATAACTGAAAATCAAACTACTGAAATGAAATAATAAAATAATTAACTTCAAGGAAAAACATTTAAATAATCATGCAATGAAGTCAATTAAATTTAAAATACTAGAATTATGCATGGCTTATACGTAAATTGATTTACGAGTTATACATCGGTACTATCAAAATTAAAATATTTGATGGCATCGTTCGCACCATACAGGAGGTACGACATATGAAGGGACTGGCGAAAAATCTTATGTCCTTGGGGCAATTGGATGACATCGGGTACAAAACTCGTATCGAGAAAGAAATCATGAAAATTGTGAAGGGTGCGCCTGTGGTTATGAAGGCGGAAAAAGTTGCTGCAAATATGTATGTACTTTTGGGAGAAACATACAAAGAGGCGGAACTAGCTGTTGCATCAGTTGGTTCAGGAGAAGAATTAATAGTGTTATGGCATAGAAAGCTCGGGCATATGTCAGAACGAGGGTCGAAAATTCTCTCAGAACGGAAGCTTTGGTTCAGGAGAAGAATTAACAGTGTTATGGCATAGAAAGCTCGGGCATATGTCAGAACGAGGGTCGAAAATTCTCTCAGAACGGAAGCTCCTGCCAGAACTTACAAAAGTCTCAATACCCTTTTGTGAGAATTGTGTTACCAGTAAACAACACAGAATAAAGTTTGGCACCTCTACTGCCAGAAGCAAAAACATATTGGAGCTGATTCATTCGGATGTTTGACAAGCACCGGTTGTATCCATAGGAGGAGCGAGATACTTTGTCTCGTTCATTGATGATTTCTCTAGGAGATGTTGGGTGTATCCAATCAAGAAAAATCAAATGTTTTCCAAGTCTTCAAAGATTTCAAAGCGTGGGTTGAACTTGATTCTGAAAAGAATCAAGTGTTTGAGGATTGACAATGGAGTAGAATATATCAGTGACGAGTTTGATACATATTGTCAACATGAAGGTATCAAAAGACATTTCACAACGGCTTACACACCTCAACAGAATGGAGTGGTTGAGTGGATGAACAGAACCTTGTTGGACAGAACAAGAGCTATGTTGAGGACTGTGGGTCTAGATAAGTCATTTTGGACAGAAGCAGTCAAAACTGCTTGTTATATTATCAATCGTTCTCTTTCAGTGGCGATTGATCTGAAGACTCTGATGGAGATGTATACTGGGAAGCCAACTGATTATTCTCATTTGCATACATTTGGAAGTTCTGTGTACGTTTTGTACAATGAGCAAGAAAGATCGAAGTTGGATTCAAAATCCAGAAAATGTATCTTCTTGGGTTATGCTGATGGAGTAAAGGGGTTTCGCTTGTGGGATCCTACTGTCCACAAACTTGTCATCAGCAGGGATGTTATCTTCGAGGAAGATAAAGTGAAGGGAGACAAAGGCACACCAAATTCAGAAACTACTATTTTTCATGTGGAAAATAAGACGGACGAAAGTCAATTTTCTTGTGAAGCAGTACCAGAGCACGAAGAACAAGAACATGTTGAGTATGAAGTTTCCAATGTGAGACAGTCGACTCGAGACAGAAGACCACCAGGTTGGATTTCAGATTATGTCACTGAAAGCAATATTGCATATTGTCTATTATCAGATGATGGTGAGTCATCGAGTTTCCACGAGGCTACTCAAAGCTCGGATGTATCCTTGTGGGTGATAGCAATGCAAGAAGAGTTGGAAGCACTAGTCAAGAATTAAACTTGGTATCTTGTTACACTGCCACAAGGGAGGAAAGCTATTGGAAACCGATGGGTTTAGAAGATCAAGCGTGATGGCAATAACCAAGTGGAGCGGTATCGTGCTAGATTGGTGGTAAAAGGATATGCTCAAAAAGAAGGCATTGACTTCAATGAGATATTTTCTCCTGTGGTTGGAGATCTTGAAGTAGAAATCTATATGCTCCAGCCATAAGGCTTGGTGGAAAAAGGCAAAGAGAACTTGATTTGGAGGTTGAAAAAATATTTGTATGGTCTTAAACAGGCACCGAGGTGTTGATACAAGAGATTTGATTCCTATATCTTGAGCCTTTGATACAACAGACTAAGTGCATACCCTTGTACATATTTCAAGGGTTGTAAGTGGACGACATGTTGGTAGTAGGCCCCAACAAAGAAAATGTCCAAGGATTGAAGACACAATTGGCCAGGGAATTTGATATGAGGGACTTCGAACCAACAAATAAGATTCTAGGGATGCAAGTTCACCGAGACAGAAGTAACAGAAAGATTTGGATTTCCCAGAAAAATTATTTGAAGAAAGTCTTGCAACGCTTCAACATGCAAGATAGGAAGCCAATTTTGACCCCTCTTCCTGTTAACTTCAAGTTATCCTTCGAGATGTGTCCTAGCAGTGAAGCAGAACGGATGGAGATGTCTCGAGTACCATATGCATCAGTAGTGGGAAGTTTGATGTTCGTCATGATCTGTACAAGACTGGACATTGCTCAAGTAGTGGGAGCAGTTAGTCGGTATATGGTGAATCCTGGACGAGAGCATTGGAGCACTGTTAAGAGGATCCTTAGATACATTAAAAGTACCTCAAATGCTGTATTATGTTATGGAGGATCAGATTTTACACTCAGGGGTTATGTCGATTCAGATTATGCAGGTGATCCTGGCAAGAGAAAATCTACTACTAGTTATGTATTTACACTTGCAGGGAGAACAGTAAGCTGGGTTTCAAAACTGCAAACAGTTGTGGCGTTTTCTATAACAGAGGCAGAATACATGGCAGCTACTCAAGCTTGCAAGGAGGCAATATGGATTAAAATGTTATTGGAGGAGATCGGGCACAAACAAGAAAATGTTTCTTTGTTTTGTGACAGTTAGTAAAACGTCTGCATAACTTTTCTTAAAACGTGCTAGGTTTTTTTTTTTTTAAACCTCACATAGCATTTGGCTGAAGCATAAAATATTTTTGATATCATTTTAAAATAAAACAACCAACTTCTTTACCAAATCTAAAAATAACGTTTGAAAAGTATAGCCCATACTATAACTTCTCAAAAATCTCTCATAAATAAATTGTCGTAAAAAAAATATCTTTAACATTGCTTAAAATCATGAATCGTAAACTAGTGCGGAAAACTAGCGTAGGTCCTCGGGTTATGTGCACCTTCAGTCCAGTCGGATCAACCATCAAGACCTCCATTAGCATTATCATGATAACCTGCATCCATCACACCTAGTGAGTCTAAAGACTCAACACACCATAATCTTGATAACGAGTAATACGTAATACAGTTAACATATAACAGTGAAAATTACTTGTACTTAAAATATCGTTTTCATGAAGATGCATAAACTTTAAATATAAACGTTTTCGTAAACATTTTCATGATGCATAAAAACATTTTCGAAAGACATAAACATATCACTTAAACATAATCATATTCATGTCCATATTCGTATCCATATTCATATTCGTATTCATGTTCATGTTCGTGTTTGTTGAATTCAGATCGTGATTGTGACTCGTATTCTTAAACGTATTGCGCGATGGATCCATCTAAAAAAAACCACAGTACTGGGCGGCGGGGGACACCAGCAACACTCTCACCGGTCAACTGGGCCCTGGCCTACGTATTAACATATCATGGCATTGGAAATACGATCGTCGGGGCTCCCTCTGGAGCCTTTTCCCATAAATGGGCTCCCTCTGGGGCCTTCTCCCCTCACGACATCTCCAATCATATTCATCGTATTCGTATTCGTATCAACGGAAACACGATCGTCGGGCTCCCACTGAGATCATAACCCTCACGATATTTCCAACATATTGTAGTAGTCACAATCCCTTCACGTCCTTCAACATGTTATCATCACTTAATAAAAACATGTATATAATATCATTTTTATTTTGAAACCAAGCATGCAACATATCTTTTAAATGCCCATATTTAAATCATAAAAATCATAGACATTTAAAAATCATAATTTAATCATGAACATTTCATAAAATAATCATAATATCATAAAAACAGCATTTAGGGCACTGCCATGACCTTTACTAATTTCCCGGTGTAAAAAGACCGTTTTACCCCTGGACTCGACAGTTTACGTTTTCGACTTTTTTCTTGATTTCATGACTCTAACATGCCCCAAATAATTATTTAAGCCTACATAAATTTTCTCATAATTTTATTTAGCTTAAAATCGAGGACTTTTAATTTAATCTATAAATGTGACGTATTAATGCGTTTTAAATCCCGAATTAAACCAAAACTTAATATAAAATTCCCAAATTAGAAACTTAGACTTATAATAATTATTTAAGCTTAAACCTAATTTTTCATAATTTTATTAAGCTTAAATCTAGGCGTTTCCCGATTCGTTTTTAAACTTAGACGTACTTCCCGGTTTTGACTCGTATGGACTCGAAACTTAACCAAACTTTACCAAACTTGAACCAAAGCTTCCTCACACATAAATAAACCTTTTTCAACCCAAAATAAGCTAATTAGAACCCTCGAACACACCCCTATCAGCTACTGAAATTTCTGCACAAAGAGTCCTAGTTCTAGTGTGATTCAAACCTAGTCTAGCTTCGACCCCAGCCCCTTAGCCGCACGACCAGACCCTTGGCCACCCTCTTAGGACCCTCAGAAAACCCTAGGTAATCTCCTGGACAGACACTAACACCCCGACAGCAGCCGTGTTCCCCTAGTAAGAAAAATCGAAACCCTAAGCCCATGCATCTCCAATTTTCGTTCATCTTACTTCACCCTAATTTCCAGCCCTTAAACCTTCATCTATGGACCCTCAAACATGTGGAAAAATATCCCTTAAAGTTTCCCTACCATGGCAGCCCCTTTGTGCATCAATAGGAGGAGTTTTAAAAAAGAAAAACTCTTTTTTTGTGCATGTATAGCCATAAAAACGAAAATATAAAAGTTCTATCATGTTTTTAATGCAATCATGTATCAAACACATAATATGGTGTGAAAGATGAGTAAAAGGAGAATATGGCGTGCCTTTGCGTTTTAAACGCACGAAAAACGTTGGCGATTGAAGAACGGCGACGACGAGACGATGGCTTGCTTTTCCTCTTGAATTTTTCTTCAAACTATCTCTAAATTTTGTGATGTGTGTGCCGTGTATGATGAGGGTATTTGGGGAGTGTTTCTGAATTTTAAAAGAGTGAGGCGTGTAACAATGAGGGTTTGGGGTGGGTTTTTGAGTATTAAATACTTAATTAAGTTATCAATTAAGCTTAGGCCCATTAGAGGTTAATTAGGCCCATTAGTGCTTAATTAGAATTTAATTGAAATATTAAAAATAATTTTGTTTAATAAAGTTTGTAAATTTATTAGCCGGGTTGTCAAAACGTTCGTATTTTTGTTGAAAAACCAACACCGATAAAAATTACGTCCCGGCGTATAAAATCACCTCAAAACTTCTTATTTTCAAAAAAATAAGAAAAAACAACACCCTTATTTAAAATAATTAAAAATAATTATTTAATGAAAACATTTTCTATTTTTTCAGCCCTCGGTCTCCGTTCCTCGATCGCAACTCGAATAACCTTTAAAAATATAGTTTTAATGCAACCATGTAGAAAATATATTTTAAACCTGCAAATATTCACAACATAATTAATTAATGCAATTAAATATTTACTTAAAAATACAGGAGAATTTAATAATTCAAATGCATGGGGTTCGCGTGGACCTTTAAATTTTTCGGGGCGTTACAGTTAGAGTGCCTTGCACATCGCAAGGAATCCAGTCTTTCGTTCCAGGACAAAACATCCTGCGTAGACTTCCAAACCGGCCTGGCCGAGTTCATCTTCTTTGAAGCAAGCACAACGCTTGCTCATTTTCCCCATCAAAGCTATCTCTACTGGTCTCTGAACTAACCTTGGGTACCCATCATCGCACCATACCTGAAACAATTCGTCCGAGATCAGAAACACAGATTCACACATACCTCAACCGTTAAGTATAGCAAATGGACGAAGAAATCTCGGTTATTAATTCTTGAAAACTAACAGGGTTGAAACCAACCAAGTTGAATGATGAGATAGGGATACTAGCCTAGTTATAATTATAAGCTATAGCTTGGTCAAAGTTCGATTTAAATGATATCAAGTTTTAGTTAACTCAAATTGCAACTCAATTGAGCTCAAGTACAATTTTCTCAAGTTCAAGCACCCATCGGCAGTCGAGCTCAAAATATCTTTGTTAATATTATTTAAAAATCACTGTTTTATCCTCATTTTTCACAAAATACATGTTTTGCCACCAATTTTATATAACTTAAAGGTTGCTTTTGTCAATGTACTACAATACTCAAACTCCACAGATACCATATTCTGCAAAAAGATTGCACAAGTTCCGGTGCTTCGGCACTTTTGGTCTCATATTGGTAAAAAAAACACAGTAGCTTCAAGAATATTGTCAACTGATTTTGAATTTCTCAAGTTTTGCTTCACTAGACTTTCACCAGAAAAAAAATAAAATAAAAATGAACGAGGCGATACGAAATAAAAAATTGACATTACATGAATAATTAGAATAATTAATTATCATACAACATGTAGTACAATTACTGACCAAATAAAGCAGCTAGTTGTTTTCTAAAAAAGAAAAGTTAAAACATCACTCACGTGTATGTTCTGAAGTAGAAATCTCTCCATTCAACAATGCTTTTCACCTATACATTTTAATTACAGAGATGGAACAATTGCAGTCACGAGGAGAAAAAGGGCAAGTTCAAGAAACAATATGATGCACGGGACAGCTCATATCTGATAGATATGGAAGGATACAGTAACATGGTGATAACAAGACATGCATACGAGCCAAAAAGATAAAAGAAAAAAGAAATTCACAGATTCACACGCTTCAAACGAATGAAACTTTTGAATTCTTTTATAATCCAATACATATTCCCAAACAAACTTTTTCAAGTGACGAGATCGTTAGAGGCAGAGTGCTTGTAAGTAATCATACATCATGATCACAACATGCAAAGAGAAAAAGCTTGAATGAGATAACCATAATAGAGCATAAATTACCTCAGCGCGAGACAAACCATGCAGTGTGTCAGTAAGTCCCTCTCCTGCTTATATGGGCAAAAGAAAATTTAGAGAACGACCAAAAGTATGACAACGATGGGAGGACAGAGCTTTCTGGTGGTAATTTTTGTTTTTTTTTTTATCACAGAAGTCAGCTATGGCCTATGGGCCACATTCTTTCATCGCCCCCAAGAGATGGAGAACATTAGGTGCACCAGAAGAAAATGATAACATGATGGGTTATAAATCTAAGCTATGATATTTGTTAAAGTTAACTATTGATTGTTCCATTTTCCGTAAGCCCAAATGTTTGGCACAAATAACTTTAGCTTGATATTAGAGATAGTATTATAATTTCAAGGCACGTAAAGCACAAAACACTCACACACTTTACTAAATTGATCTTGAGTGGTCTTTGCTGCCTAATATCCGACCAATTTGTATGTATACTCAGATAGTATATTTCAGACATACATTCCACGGTCTCTGACTTACATGTGCAGAGACATGTTAAAGAATATAATTATTAGTTGTATCACTCTCACGAGCTTAAGCACTTTCATAGCAAAATGCGAGAGATAAATTAAGGGTGAAGATAATGCACGAGAGATGGAGAAATCACTAAAAAACTTGGACATGAACTTACAATCATCAACACCCATACATCTCAAATGTGCATGCATTTTAGTCCACATCTTACATAAAGTAAACGACTAAATACTAATAGCAATATCCATGATAAAAAAAACCATTAATATATACCTTACAATCAAAACAAGGTTTTAATTGACAAAATGTATTTACTTCTAATGCAAGTGATGGTCATTTCATGAGGGTAACAATTATATAAAAATATACACTGTGTCTGTAATTTTTTGTATTGAGAAGAGTTAAATTTTTCTGGGAATTAGTCAGTTGTTTCATATAGTATTTAATTTGATGGAATGAAAGAACGAGAACAAGAAGAAGGTGGATTAGAATTTTTACAAATGGTAATATATGTTGCTAATTTCTCTTTTTGTCCTGCTGCCCAATTATGACATTTATCTGATCAGATATGGAATTACAAAATTGTTGGTACAAGGATACATGAGAAATAAGTTGAACTGTCATCCAAATCTCAAGAAGAAGAAGAAGAGGACAAGGGTTGAAATGAAGAATTCAGGTTAAATACCTGTAAAATTTCCAGAAACAAATGCACGGGAGGCATCCCTAAACAAATCACCATATGAGAAGGGATTCAATCAATAATGTTGAAAAGTACAAATTCAACAAGATTGAAAAACGAGCATAAAACAAAGAACAACATTGAAACACTTCCAAACGTATTTTCTTTGAGAAAACAAATCATAGCATCTGAAGAACTGAGCAGCTACACTACACCTGACATCAGGGGCAGTTTGTAACTTCTCATCAACATCAACTTTAGTTGTTATGATATGCTAGAGTGATTTATGCTATAAGATCAAATAAAGGCCACACGGCATTTAGAGTGTTATACACTTGCAATCGTAGATGAAGTGAACGTATAAAAAGCACTTGTACTCACAAAAAAACCAGCGGACATACAAATCTGTGGTCATGAACAGAAACTTGGGTGAACACACAAATACATACTGATAATGATTCATGGGCATGCATTAGCACCATAGATCATTGCAGATGCACATATATTCCTTCTTAGCAACAAGGATATTAGCATTAATACAGGTATAAACTTAGAAAATAAAAACTGCATCAGGAAGGACATAGAATTCAGCACACCTTCCGGAGAAATGGTTGTAGCCTCCTCCAGCACCATAATGATCTCTTCCTTTAGTCACGTCAAACACTGACCTAAATTATTGAAAGATAATACAACATAAAAAGATAATATGATCAAAACAGACCCATTTTACAAATCATCAAAACGGACAAAAGAACAAATGCAAGGGCATCAAACTTGGACTTCATCAAGTATAGCAAGCTAAAGACAAGAACACAAACAAAAAATAAAAGTACCCCAGAATCCCAAGAAGTATAGGCAACCCTGGATCAGTTCCATTGTATGGAGCCAAATATTCTACGGTGAATAATCTCTGCCCATTAAGGTTGAAAATAAAAACAGAGTGAAAACCCGGCAACTAGAGGTTGTAAACATTGAATATATAAGAAGAAACACTTCAACCAACGACTGGAGGAAAATAGGTGCAAGAGTTGGGGAATAATTGGAATACGATGTAGGAAATGATAGCTAAAAGAATTGGGATCCCGAGAAAGGGGGACCAACGCATTTCCTGGTGCCTAGTGGTCTATCAGGAAACCGGAATAAGATATGAGGACTAGCCGATTCGTTTGTTGAATGTTGAAAGTGCTCTAAGTTCCTATTTTGTTTGGGGAAAAAACAAAATCAAGTCTCTAAACCTTTTCCATTTTTGGATAATGGAAAATGCACGTGATGTAGCCAAAAAACATGATTATTGGGACTACTTGTAGACTCGTAAACGGATCCACCTTGAAAAATAAGAACCTTCTTTTATTTATAGATTTTTTTCAAAACTATGTAACGGACTTGAGTTTTATAAGTAATTTTGGTTTTTAAAAAATATCCGAATAATTAAATTATGTCATTATCCATTAATATCTTAAAAAACAAAAACATACTTCTATGGTCTTATTTTTGTTGTTTTTTAAGTAATGAAGTACTGGAATTGTGGGAAAAGATTTATTTGAAAAAAAAAAAAAATAACTTTCAAATGAAATTTAAAGTCAAATGTAGTTATTACATTACATCTCAATATTTACAAACATAGAATACAAATATATAGAAGATAGAGAAATTATATGTATCTTTACAATTTATTAGATGACGCTCATATCAAATAAACGACAGATGTTATTCCAAGTAAAACACAGTCAGTGTAACATAAAATCTCCGAGAAATAATTGACATTCGAGTAATAAATACCTCAGGGACTCAATCAAAATTTTCAAAATAAATCAATTTTACTAGACAAAAACTATGATATCATAAACTTATTGCTTAAATACAAATTAATCAAAAAAAAATCATGTGATTAAACTTCAATTGCACATGTAATTTTTATGCCTGATGATAATATATAGAATATATAAACGTACAATATTGTTAATGTAGAGGAGCCAAAGTAATTAATTTCATAGTTATATCTAACACGATATTTCAAATCAGAACGCTATGGCGCCACTCCCAGTAATCAGCTCTCATGGGATCAGCAACCTGCAAGATATGACACACTTTCTGAGCTACACTCGAACCCGGAGGACAAGAATCCGGAGAAATGGCATCGATGGAATTTTTCATCTCGTCGCTTGGTTCATAGTGACGGCAAAGAAGATCCAAAAACAAGTTCAATGCCTGGACATAATCCTTTTTGCTCTTCAGAACATTCACAAAAACTGATGCCACCCGGGGATCTTTGGATAAAGATGATAAGCTGTTATTGTGGAGCCCACGAAGATACCTCCAAGAGCTTTCATTTTCGGGTTTGGCTAAAATGGCTTTAACTACATAAGCAACCTCAGAGTCTTTCATGGCCTGTAACCCTCCCAGGAGTGGAGATCTTGTTACGACAAAATATCTCTACAAGGAAACCAATATCGACATATAATATAAAAGTATCTTTTTTGGAAAAAAAGTAAAGCTTTTTAGGTAACATATAGAAAAACCTGATTCCATGCAGAGTTGTTAAAAATATCCTCCTCGAGAAGTTCATCACAGTAGGCAAGTTCTTTGTCCCATCCTCCGAGCTCCTGAAGAACCCACTGCATAAAGAAATCTCCACTGTTGAGCATAGGTAGTCTATAAACATACAGACTAATAACAAAACCTAACAACAGGATGCTACCAATTTGATAAGATGTAAATACAAAAATAGAAATGAATGGAATATTTTCCACCCAGAAAAACTCCGGAAAAGTGAATTGGAACCCACCTGCCTATGTGACCAAGCATGATAGTTTTTTGCATCCCGAGAGAGAACTTCTTTAGTGATTTCAAGCTCCTTGCTTGCAACATCAGCCCCAAGCTTCTTAGCAATCCAGCGTCGGTGATGCCTAAGATTGTGGCAAATGCAACCCATGCAGTAAATCAGGATTAGAAACTAAAATATAAACTCATAACTGTATGGCCAAAGATTTGATCATTTCCTTTCTCATGAAATTCTCTACATGGAAGGCTCAAACACTTGTTACTTGTTAGTTCAGAGTTCTTCAACACCACGAAAGCATCCCACCACCAGATTTCTATGTGACTCGATCGCAATTGCACTAAGGAATTAAGTACATTCTCTGCCTCACTGTAACTTCAGAAGATTTTAAGACAGGAAAGACGATTGAAATCCATCCCATGATTTCTTCACACCGAATGCCTTAACGAAATGCACACATGCATGACTTGAAAATCGATAATTATGCAATGACGATTTTCCTTTTTAAAGACTTAATCTCACCAAAGTGTTTCAGCAGTTTCTAGTTCACACAGCAGCGAACTTTCATAAAGCAGAATAAACTTATCGTACGTTCTGAAAGCTTTTCTAAGCAACCAGTTCTGTTCACATCCTCTCAGAAACTAGAAGATATTACACCTCGCATACTGGTGGAAGTAGATCATATTCAAGCGTGAAAATTTACATAGAGATCGCCCACAAACCAAGTACGAGAAAGAATTTTAGTTTAGTGCCACTGATCCTATCCGATCAATTTCATCTTAACAGATTATAAGAAAATTTCATCACAAATCTAATTTTAGCTTTGGTATAGAACTTAAAACAAAACAAAAATCATGCCTAATCAGTTTTCAGATTTGCAACTAGTACTCCCCTAAGCATCTACCAAAACACGAATTTAATACTTACATAAGGAAAAATGAAGGAATATGTTGGTTACCATATTTGATAGTTTTTGGCATTGTCTCTGATGATACGAGCAACAAAATCCATTTCTTCATGCAAATCAACATTAAGTTCCTCAAGTATCACACGCCTGAATTGCCATACCTGAAACAAAAAGTGCACATTCAGCAAGTTGCCCATCTATAAGGGCTGTGAAGAAAAAACTTCTATAAAACTCGAAAAATGATAATAAATGGATTTATTCAAGGTAAATCAAATGCTCCTATATGTAGGCGTCATGCAAACCGAAAAAATGAAAACAAACACGAAATCTAAAGATTCATATGCAACTCAAAATATGAGTAACAATGGTCACATCACAGCCTCTGGTTTGAACTCATGAATCGTACATCAATTGCATTAACAACAAATATTGAGTTTATTTTTCGTCTTCGACCAACCTAAGCTTGTAAAGATTGGATCTTTAACCCCATAAAGTATCAATGGGCTATCAGACTTGCAACAAGGCAGAATGTCGTGGAATAGATCAAGATTAAAAACTCCCATTAATTTTGCATAGCAGGTAAAAGGAATTGAGAGCCGTATTCAATCATTAGATCCAGGAAAGGTTGCATCTTTCCACATTGCTCTAAACAAAAAATAATCAAAAAAGAGTCAAGAACCCGAAATTCGGGCCAACTTCAATTGTTTTTGCATCCAATCTGTCTTGAAAACAAAAATATCATCACCGTATAATTCCCGGAATTAAGGGAAACAGCTTCTTGAGTGAGCTGAAGCGCGCGAGGCGATCGCTCGTCGGCCAAGTAGACGGCCCTGAAGTAATCCATGGTTTCCCTGAACTCCTCAGCGTACGCAATCGGCACGATCGGGTTCGGGCCATCGTCCTGCGGGACGGGGCGCACGTCGGACCACTCGGGCCTCTGGCAAATGGGCACACGCTCGCGGCTTTCTTCTTTAACTTTCCGGCTCATTTCCATCTCTCTCCGACCAACCAGCCGTGAATTTTTCAAATCACTTTTAGGACACTCGTATTCCAGTGCGAGGGTTAATTCTGAGGGTGGTGCAAAAGCAAGAGGTTAACAGCAAAATACTTCGGCTATTTATAAGTACTTTTTTATAATCATATATTACTACATAAATAGAGACTTTGAAACTACGAGACTCATTGTAGTCATACAGAGTAGTTCGTCTGTGGAGTTAAAAGAAATAAAGAAAAACCAATTATATCTATAGATAGATCATCTCAGCCAAAAATACTATGAAGCAAATCAACAATGATGAAATATATTTTTCGTCACTGCAGTGCCTGGAATAACCTGGAATACTTATATTTAGTAAGTGCGGCGCCTGAAAAAACTTGGTTATTGGCTGACCAATTAAGATCAACGCTGACTTACTATTTCGGTATCACTGTTCGTTATGTATTTTGCTAAACTTTATTAATGCATCTATATACGCAACTTAGTGATCGCATTATGAGTTTATTGGACGATATTCTACCAAAATTCTCTAAATGGTTTCTATAATTATTAGTTGATAACTCTAATCACGAAGTTCGACGTTACAAATAACTATTTCAGTCTTGATTAAATTTATAAATTTATTTCGATCTTATCAAAATCACATGCAATACAATTTTTGAGTTCAAAATACACTTAGAATATCCTTATAAGTGCGTATCAAACGATTCACATTTATTCTTATATTTGGATTCCATGATTTTTTATGTGGATCTCGTATGTAAGGATGAATGTGTTAGAGTAGATACTAACTAGCCAACTCGTAGTTTGAGCTTTATTAACTCTTATGTAATAATTTTTTTATTTTAATAATAATCTATGTTTTAACAATTATAACATTTATTATATCTGTGTTTATATATATATATATATATATATATATATATATATATATATATATATATATAAACTATGTTGATAAAGACATTGAATATACTATAGTACAATGAGGTCGTACATGCCACATCGATCATGAAATTCATTTAATAGTATTGTATGTTCTAAATGCATTCTTAATCATTTCAACAGCCTAGAATAAGGATAAAGGTATCTCGAGCTCGAGACTAGCATTTGTGATATCAAATGTCACGTTTCATTAGTTTTGGCATGGAGATGTCGTAATGCCTGGAAAGTATTTTATGATAATTTGAGATTAATTGTCGATAAATTGATTTGATGTAGTTGGATCACTACGAAAATGAAATTGGAGTAGCATGAGTATGTTTGGTGCGTGACCAGTAGGTCTCGCGCATATGCGCGGCATGAGGGCGCGCATATGCGCGAGCTATACAGGAAGCTTAAGTGCGGAACAGAACTTCGCTCGCACATGCGCGGCAGAGCGCGCGCATATGCACGATGAGTCCAGTGTTCATGATCATTTCCAGAGAAGTAGGCGCACATGCGCGACGGGGAGCGCGCACATGCGCGAGATGTCCAGTAGCCAAAATTGATTTCGAGAACATAGCGCGCACATGCGCGGAGGTGGCACGTGCATATGCACGAGCTGTCAAGGGCCGAGACCAGTAGGTCTCGCGCATATGCGCCAGTGGATGTCGCGCATATGCGCGAGACATGCAGATTGAAGATTTGACACGTTGCCTTGACATGCGAATTGATATATATTTATATATTTATATATATAAATATATGTATAATTCAGTTTTCGAAGGAAACAAAAGGAAAATGGAAAAACGAGGCCAAATTTACGATTTTGATTTTAGAATTCGATTTACGAGAAATCTGTCCGTCCGAATTGTAATCTGACTTCAGTACTGTGTTCCTATCGACGCAGGCTACAACTGGCCGTATGTTTTATTGATTTCTGATATCATTTGAATTTATGCTATTGTCAGAATTGAATAAGATTCATATATAATGTTCTTGACATGTTAGACATCATAAAATCGAAGTCGGATTAAGAAACAGATGAATTGTGGAATTGTTATGATTTTTCAGAATATATTGATTGATACTTGACAGATTTGGATTATTGATTGATTTCAGATTGTGTGGGATATTGGGATATTGGTTATGGATTGTAATTAATATCTGTTGATGTTATATTGATCGTGATATCGAGATTATTCCATTATGCCGCTGATTTTGAATTAAATCCAGATTGATCAGATTGGTATTGATTTTAGTAGTATATTGATATGGGATTATTTGATATGGTCATTTCCAGATCGTACATTGACAGATTTGGAATTCCAGACAAGAAAGTCTTCAGAACTGCAACGAAAGAAAGGTATGAGTCAATGTGATATTGGGAGATCGACTCAAGTAGGATATACTTGAGTTTCCCTAAATCACATACTTATTGTTGTTATATGCATTGATTTGATTTTATATGTTGTTCTATTGATTTATAGGAAGCATGTATTAGACGAGTATTAGACGAGTGATCTTGTGACAGAAGTACCTGATAGTGGTGGGATCGCCACGGGCACATTGCACGATGTCACAAGATAGATAGTGTATTGGCGATAGTGCCACAGTCTGTGACGGATATGTCAAGACACTGGATGTTTGGTTATATCAACGTGGATAGAATCGGAGTTTCTTCTATTACTGTTGGTCGATATAGGAATGCCAACGTCTGAAAACCGGGATCCATAGACTAGGATTGAGTCTAGTCTGAGTCGTGGAATCACGAGTATGATTGATAGTCTTTTATTAATTATGTTTCAGACTTTGATATATATCTGATATCTGCTTCATGCTTTATATTGATTATATGATTGCATGTTCGTTGATTTATATTGGGATTATATTCTCACCGGAATTATCCGGCTGTTGTCGTGTTTGTATGTGTGCATGACAACAGGTGGGACATGATCAGGGTCGAGGAGATGACGAGAGATCGTGATTAGAGTGGAGACCATGGACTTTGATGTTGCTGTAGATAGGGTTTGAACACTTGATAGCTAGTTGTTGAACCTTAGTCTGTATTGAATGTATGATGTACAGGACTTGTACCTTATTTTATACTGATATGTATACTAGTATGATTTCCATTACGTTCCGCATTTTTTTAAAAAAAATTAGACCCTGTTTATTATAATTGATTAAATTGTCCCAATGACGATTATGAACTTGATTAGCGTCCGGATCCCCACGGATGTCTAATCATACAGATGAGTGATCATATGATAAGTCATTAAACAACTTTCCCTCGAATTTTCAAGTGGTTATCACTTCCTGAATGGATTTGTTTGCGGTTATGGTTGTACATCATTAGTCATTTGACCCACGAAAACATAGAGGCTCTACGTAGTAGTGTTGCACTTTGATTCATTTACCGAATACATGATGGAATGGATGTAGTTTCGACATGCGTAGAAGAAAATACATTATAGTAGGGGATTTGTTGCTCACTTACAGGTGTGTATATCATATGTGATCTGGTGAGTTAATATTGCAAAGAAATATTTTCCTAGAGTATGAGTTGTTTTTAAGAGAAATTGTTTTACTTAGTTGCACACACAATGTCACTATGATTACTCAAAGGTATATAACATCGTTATTGAATTCATATGAAACTCTCGGTAAACTAGTGGTTGCAGATTCAATCAGAATATGTGTTGAATGGACCTTAATATGCGCTAATCATAACATGTTTGTTCATTCATGCACTGTCAGTTATACCTAGGGGTACAATCAGTAAAGTCGAGCCCGAGTATCACTACTCAAGATTGACTCAAATTTTTTTTGTAATACTCGAGCTCGAGCTCGACTCGATTCGAGTATTAATTTTCAAGCTCAATCTCGACTCGATAACATATCAAGATACTCGAGCTCGAACTCGAGAAACTCAATTTCATTTTTCATTTTTTAAATAATTATATATATATAGCTACTCGACCGACCCATCAAATACTCGATCTCGACTCGATTATGGGCTCAAGCTACTCTAACTTGACTCGAGATCGGTCAAACGGAGCTAGAGCTTGAGTTTTGACCGAGCTTGATTCGAGCTACTCACGAATAGCTCAACTCGTTTTCAGCCCTAGTTATACCTAGGGATCATGGAACAATGCTATTAGACCTTTTTTACTATTATTTGATGGGGGAAATCAGAACTGAGTTTTACATCCTCGTAATCAAGTGATTGATCCACATAATGGGGCAAACAAGGTTAAGCATGTATGAGTGCTAAATAATATCTCGAGTCACCTGAGTTGTGAACTCACGAAGTGATATATCTTTAAACTATTGAGAATCACACAAGTATTATATATATGTTACCAATGGGATAATCAAATTCAAGGAGTTGGATTTGGTGATTTAGTTTGATGGAGATAAAAAAAAAAAAAAAAAAAAAAAAAAAAAGATGATTGTACATGTGTTTATAAGTGGAATACATATTTGGAAGTTGTGAGAGTTAGCACGACTCCTGAAATTTGTGAAGAGATTGCAAATACCTAAAATTTAGGAATAAATTTCAAAATTGGCAGTTGTAAAAAATGAATCAATGAAAATTTTAATTTTCGAAATTTTCACTTTGCATCATAATAACGAGTTTTGTATCCTCGTTACATCAGTTGTTGTCTAATTTTCAATTGGTATTAAGATGAAACAACAATAATGGATTGTTTAGTTTTTAAACTCGAAGTTTCCTAATCAAGCAATGACTAGTAAATTTCTAATTAGTTAAATCACCCAAGGATAATTCTAGAAGGCTCTAGAATCCAGTGGATGGATGATTGTTATCATATCCTATTAAACATTATTCAAAAGTTTATAAAAATAAACATGAGAGAGTGGACAATGAAAAACTCATAGTTCTAGAAGGATTGTAGTGCTCTTACCCGAGCCACTACTAAACAGACTAATAAGTATGCAATATTAAAACTTAACAACAACAATTAAAAAGCGGAAACCAAATAACTTAATCATCAAGAAGTGGACCTATAATGTCCAGGTCATCAGAGCATGCGGGTCCCGTCGAACACTGTAGCTCTCGATGCCCCCATCGTCCACAATATAGAATAGGGCCGAGCGGCCCCAACAAACGAGGTATATCTCAAAAGATATCAGGCTCAACATGATATGTCATGCATAATATGCCAAAGCAGTAAAACATATATCATGTGACAGATAAATATGCAACATATAAGTGTGTATACTACGCTTGGATATCTCGGTCAGTACATCACGTACCTCACTAAAACAATCTAACAGAAAGCTCTGACCCTAGACAATACCAACATAATGAAATCAATATCAAACGAGATCAAACATGCTACAAGTTCTCCCTAATGATCCTTAAATCACTATTTAAGGCTTTAGGATTATATCTGCGTCCGTCGTCAGCCCGCTGATGATGTCTTGATCTCAGTTCATCGACCCCTCCTCGAGTCGACACTAGCTCCGAAACTTCCCGACACCAAAGTGCCCTAGAGACTGGCTAGAAACCTAAGGTATAAGGCTAGAAATCTCTCTGAAGAATGCGGTGTAGGAAACAAATGAATTCAGCTTCCATTTATAAGCTGCATCCGGACTATTTCAGAAAATCTGAATCAATCTTATCTGTCACGTGTCAGAATCTCATTTGTCTAGTTGGATTTCTCGAGATAATGTAATCTGAAGTAGATCGGGTTATCCCTTTTTAAATTCGATGGATTCCAACACTTGATCCCGAATTATCAATTCCTTAATAATACCTAATTAACAACTCTTTAATTAGCTCAATTGGTACCAGGTTTCAACGATCCATGTACTTAGCCTGGAGGTCATGGGATCGAAACCTGGGGAGGTACAGACTTCCCTGCCAGGGGGGAGGAGTCTTATGAGTACTTGCGCATAGGAAAGCCCGTGAGAGAAGGTCCAAGATCGTGATAGCCCATGGTCGTTAGAAAGATCCATGTACACTTGAGAGACATTAAATATATGTAATCAAATTTAATTACACATAATATACACTTAGCTCGCCACTGCCGAGCCACCACCTGATTGTCGCTGCCTTCCGGCTATTGATCTCAATGCATAATTTTGTCCAGATTTCCAATGAATCTAGACAAATAGCAAATCTTTTAATTGTGGACCCAATTTTTGGAGATTGAAAAAAGACGATTTTAGATTATTGTTCGTATGAAAATACAAGAAAATTTATCTCCACTTAAAATATGTAATATTTGGATTCTAGAGTTTGACGACAAAGGTAAAGTTTCAATAACGGTGAACCTTGTGATTAGAGTTATCAACTTTTAGAGCCCAGTTGGCATATTACGAATGACACCGACTTACTATTTCGGTATCACTATTTTTTATATATTTTGGTTAAATTTTATTAACATAAACATAAAAATATCTATATGAGCGCCTTAATGATCATATGATGAGTTTATTGAACAGAATTCTACCAAAATTCTCTCAGTGGTTTATATAATTATTAGATGATAATTCCAGTCACAAAGTTAAATGTTATATATAATTATCTCAATCTTATTTAAATTTATAAATTTATTTCAATCTTATCAAAATCACATGCAAGAAAGTTTTTGAGTTCAATCTACCCTTAGGATATAGACCTACGTGCATATCAAACGATTCACATTTATTCTTACATTTGGATTTCATATTTATTATGTGGAGCCCACATGTATGGATGAATGTGTTAGCTATTTGAGCCCACATTTGGATCCAATCATACATATAAGTGATCATATGATGAGTTACTGAACAATTTTCTCTCGGACTTCCAAGTTGTCATCGCTTATTGAGTAAATTAGTTTGTGGTTATGGTTGTACATCATTAATCATTTGACACAGAAAAACATAATGGCTCTACTGTTGGAAAATTTCATATTTGCGATCTTGATTTTGATGTTAGCAAAACTTGTTTGTTTGTTTCTAATGATATTACCTAAGTGCGCAGAAACTGAAACTGATGCACGGTTTTGAATGAGAGAAAAAAGTGAGGAAAGTGCCAACTGATTGATCGAACTGAATCAGTACAAATGAAGTATTAAGAGCAGTTCAACTGATTGTCCAGTTGATAGGAGGTTCAACAGAATACCTTCAGAAAACTGGCCAGCTGATGAAGTATTCAACTACTGAAGAGCCCAACCGACCAGTTCGACTGAAAGAGTGAAATAAGTTCAACTGACGAGTCAACTGATTTCACCAGCCAAACTGAAGATCGGTTCAGACGACCAGTTCAGAGCATCGGTTAGAACCAATCAGCTGCATAACAATACAAGCTTATCCAAGTGGATTCCAGCTCAGCACAAGGGTACAAATCTAAGGACAAATTATAAACGTTGTAGCAGAGCTTAAAGCCAAAATGTTCCAGCATATTTGTTGGAAAGTACAATACAAATATCGAGGAACAGATTCAAAATGCAACTAATAAAATAATTGAGTCTTACTCTACGATCAAGCTTCGTACCTATAAATAGAAGATTGAAGATCAGTGAAGACAATAGAAGAACAAAAGTGTGTAAAGAAGAAGGACAAACTTAAATTCTTATCAGCTTACAAGAAGTAATCAACCCAATAGTAAGGGAACACTTCAACGTTTTATCAGCTTAGTATAGAAGCTCTTTTCCATTAGTGTGTGAGAACACCTTCTCGGTGTATTTATTGTTCAGTTCTCACACACTCACACATTATCACTCACACATATCAGAGAATAGAGCTTATAAGATCAGTTGAGTGAGTCTTGCACAAAGACGTAAAACTTGTGTATGTAATCTTTGACACATAGACATTAAACAAGTGTTGGCTGGAAGATGTTGTCTTCAGTCTAGACTAGGAGCTCAGTTACGCAGTGGTGTAAGTCTTAAGCTGAGTGGGTTTGTACAAAGTGTTGTATAAATCAAAGTCTTCTAGTGTATCCTACCCGAGGAGGTGGAAGGGGTGACATATGAGCAGTTGAAGTCTCTGAATTTTCATAAACATATCTTGTGTTATTTCTATTTAACTGCTTGTTTTTGTTCTTAACTGATTTGATCAGTTCAGTTATGTCCATAATCGAACTGGTATAAGCCAGAACTGATCCTATGTAATTTTCAGTTATTCAGTTGCACAAGATATAAAACCAATCAGTTTTCTTAATGAAGGATTACTTCGAGTGTTTTTCCACGATTTAATTTATCGGTGATTTCATTCTTAGAACACGAGCTATTGCAGCTCATTGATTTATTGTGTTTGAAGCATCCTCAAAAGTACCCGAACCAATCCATTAATTGGTATCAGAGCTAGATGTTCTAAGAAGGACATTCGAAAACTGATATTCTTTTTAAAATATTTTTAAAATGGTTTTCAAAACCCTCTGATAATATTTTATATTTTTGTTGTGCTATTTTGTTGTTTAGCTATTTGTAGGATTTTTGAATT
Source organism: Primulina eburnea (assembly GCF_022965805.1). Lineage (NCBI taxonomy): Eukaryota > Viridiplantae > Streptophyta > Magnoliopsida > Lamiales > Gesneriaceae > Primulina > Primulina eburnea. The sequence goes on along the minus strand of NC_133103.1, from coordinate 34,830,436 downwards.
CAACTGACAGCAGGATAGCTAAACTGATCAGCGGATAAGATTTCAATTGTCAGCTTACCAGTTCAACTGATCAACAGACGAAACCCAACTACCAGTTGAAACTGATGAGTTAAGTGGAGCTTAATCATCAGAAGTGCCGTCGCTTCATTTCCATATCAGATCCTAGTAGTTGATCATTGCGGTTCAGCATCAGTTGAGTTCAATTTGCATCAGTTAGACCAGTTAGCCAGCACAGATATCAAGTCCAAGGCAATTAGGTGTTCTTATGGAAAAAAACTCAAAATCGATGCAGCATTCCAAGCATTCTATGCAACCAATTTTTGGTACACTCAGTTTTATTATATATAAACTGACTGATACTTGATGTTATTTGATATTTGCTAAGTGTAGTAGCAATTCCCTTACATAAGATGGTGTGTTTTATATTAATACAAGGGACACGTAATGGATTAAATTAACATCATGTTTATCCAGTTAGTTTGCATGTAACTGAACTGATTTTTCCGATTTATATGTTGCCTTAACTGCTTGAGTGTTTATTGCTTAAACTTCTTTTTAAAAATCGCGCAACAATTATATTTTTGAGGGGGAGTTTTTGATTCAGATCTTGAGAGGGAGCTATAATTTAATACTGATTTTAAATTTGCTATCCCTAGAATAGAAAGTCATAAGTTATTTACTTACTTCGGTGGTGAGTTTGATTGATACGGTTAAGTTATGGAATTTTAAGTTGTTGGAATAATGTATTAGTATATATGTACAGCAGTAGCCCAAGCGATATCCAACGAAGTCCTCAACGCTATGTAAGTATGTTTGATGTGTAAAAAGAAAATGTTTTATGTTTTTGAAGTATGTGATTTGTCTTGTGACCAATTATGAACGAGTTTGGAAGCCGGAGAACGTGTCTGGGACCTCTCCACCCCGGTAAAGCATGACCGAGTTATGAGCAGGATTGAGAAGTGGTAAAGCATGACCAGGACCAATCCACCCGGTAAAGCATGATCGAGGATCTTATGTATGTGGTAGTGGACATCCATGCCGGCCCAGTACTGTGGTTTAGTCTGATCAGGCGCATTGCATTATGGGTCACTTGCTTTGAAACATATCTCTATGCAAAATAATGATGATTATGTATGTATGTTGCAAATACGATTATGAAAAGTTTATGAATTGATACACATCTATATTTATGTAAGTATGCTCAGGGTTTAAATATGTATTGGGCTACTTTAAAATGCATGTGGATTATTATGTATTATTTGCTATTCTCAGTTTATGCATGTTGAGTCTTTAGACTCACAAGACTTAATCGATGCAGGTGATGACGAGTATGAGGAGACGGGAGGCGGGGATCAGTGAGTTTGCTCGGACTGTGCGGAGGCCAAACCCGAGGACCGCTTTAGTTTCAAGAGTTTTATGTATGATAAAAATTTTCACTCTGATTTTTAATGAAATTACTTTATTTTGTTTTAAACAATTGACTCGTTGCAAGTTCGTTTACATTTCAAATATTTGTTCAAGCATTTTATTTTTATGGCTTTTTGAAAGAGAATTACTTATTCAAGAAAAAATTTTATTATCCGTAAATTTTAAGTATGTTTAAAAGTACGGTAAGTGACATAGTATATCGGGTGAGAGAAAGAGATACACCAACAAAATGTAGATCATTTGATAAATCCATAAAGTATCGTCCAAAGGTAGTATCTCATCATTTAAATTCAAATTTAACAAGAAGAAGATTTTTTTTCAATGCAACAGAGGTGAGATTCATAGGGCTTCACCTTTAACATTAGACCAAAAAATGTTTATTTTTTTTCATTATTATTTTAATTTAACCATAAAATTTTTGTTATTTAATTATTTAAAATCAACTATATAATAAAAATATTAACAATGAAATCCATACTTCATTGTTAAAATATAATATTACTGTTTTATTTTGAACTCTTCAAATTTTAAACGGGGCTTTTAAATTCAATCAACGATCAATTTTTTTTAGATAAATATATTGCACTTGAATTAATTCATTTTAGTATCTATCTGGTTTTATAAAATGAAAAAAAAAAATTGTGAATTCTATACTTGATCATTACTGGTCAACAAAGGAGTGAAAAAAACAATTGAGATTTCGATCATGTACGCTTGATTTCCCTGAATCTTTGTTTATTGGGATTTTGCTGTCTCGGCCGGAGAAGTAGGCGGCAAAGGAAGATGACGGTGGCCGCGGGGATTGGGTACGTGCTGTTAGCTCTGGGGCCGTCACTTTCGCTCTTCGTCGCCGTTATTTCTCAAAAGCCCTTTCTGATACTCACGCTTCTGTCCAGGTTTCTTCAATTTGTTTTTGTTGAACGTGGTGCTAGTGTATTGCTTGGAATGATCAGTAATTTGGTATTTGATTACTGGTTATTGTAGTACATTAGCGTGGCTGGTGAGTCTCATTGCATTATCGGCAATCTGGAGAGCGTTTCTACCGTTTAAGACAGTGTCTGCTTGGCCATATGCTCTCCTCATTTTCACTTCCGTAGCATTTCAAGAAGCCCTACGCCTGCTCCTGTGGAGATTCTACAGGTAAGTCGACTATTTGTCCGGGGTTAAATATCTGTTAATGTGTCATTGAGTGTTGCGCCAACAGCGCCACTTGAGCCAATCCTGTTCCTGGATTGTTTTTGCCACTGTTAGTTTCGTTTGTAAATAACCTATTGAAAGATGTAGCACTAGTATGGGTAAAAGATGAGATGAGCCGGCTTGTGAGCTGTTCTACTCGAGCTCGATTATTACTAGAGCTCGAAATTTTTCATAATCGTTTGAAAACTAACCAGGCAGCTCAGGAGGTTATTATAACCATCATTATTTTTTTATATTGAATATATACTATATAATTTATACCGATTAAATATGACAGCATGTTCCTATATTTTCCATTAAAAATTTATACCACATGTTCCTCATACTCATAGTGCAAAGTATGGTACTTTTATTTTTGCTTAATTTTGAAACAAATCGATCGGAAAAACTAGTCGGATGAATGGCTCAACCAGACAGGAAAAATTCATGATCATACGTATGAGCCTGAAGAATTAAAAAACTTGACTCAAACTCTACTAGTTCACACCTCAATTTATATACATAGAGCACAAAGTTATTTCTCCTCTTTTAAGTTTAATATTAATAATTTAGATGATGCAACTATTAGTACGATACCTACAATGCACCATTTCAGAATATATGATTATGGTTATATGTTATCCTAACATAGCAGGTGGTTTTGAATTAACAAATCGAGTTAAAGATCATGAGCACATGGATATATGTATTGTAAACCTAAAATTTGGGAGCTGATTGATTGATTCATGTCATAGCAGCATATATGCTGGATGGATAAGCAGAAGTTGAATGATCGGGAAGAGTAATGGTTAGATGTGTTTGATAAACCAAATTTGTATCCCACTAGATCCTCCCCTGAAACTCGCCGGAAAAAGACCCATGATTTCACAGTGCCTACTAAACTCTGCCACCCCATGATCACACATAGACCATTCAATAATACTCGAATAGGTCATTTCAAATTGGACTTCAAGTTTACACATGATTGAAAATATCTTACAACTTAACAAGTGCCACTAATTAAATTTTGGAGCACCATGCAGCTGCTCTACCACAAAATAATTTCCATGCTACTAATGAGATCTGGCTTTTTTTAAGTTACCTGACTACTAACATTAAATTTTGGTGTAAATAATTAGACATTGTAAATTGGTCTGAAAGCACTATGAATCACAGAGAAATACTTTTAGAACGAGTAAAAGGTTCTTCTTCTGCTATAAATAGCAAATTTTAATGTTATTTAGGATCTGGAATGATGTCAAAGTTTTCTTCCTTTTAATTATTTGTCTGGTTTCTCTTCGTCTGAGCTTGAATTGGAAAAATCTATCAATATGTTTTTTAAAATCATATGGATCCATGCAAAACTTCTCTGCTTACCACCCCCTACTTGAATGTCCGGTTACATCCACCTGTAATTGGGATTGAATTTCAAACAGAGTTTTGGCTTTTGGTATGTCTTTATTGAATCCAATCCATTTAAACGATTCCGTTATCATAACCACCGCATTATTACAAAAGACAATCTATTCCAGCTTTTCTGAGCCGGATATGCCCCGAAAAGAATCGTGGAGCTGCTATTTTATGCTCCTTATGCATAGTCTTGTCACTTTAATTGGATTTATTGCTAACATGATCACTGGGTCTTGCAAGATTTATTTTTTTTATTTTTCTGTGCAAATTTTATTAGGAAGATGGAAGATATACTTGACGCATTTGCTGATAGGGTCTCCAAACCTCGGCTCTTTATTACAGATAAGATGCAAATTGCTCTCGGTAAGTGTTGTGTGTACTTATATGTGCGATTTTAGTTTGGTGGCCCACCCCTCTGTGGTCGATAAGTTTTTTAAAAAAATACGTTTTTTTCTCCATTTTTTTCCGCGGGGTAGCAGGTTTTTCCTTCTCTTCTTTTTTCCATGCATCAATTTTTCTTTCAACTGAAAATCTCCTCCTCTCCCTTCTACCGCTGCCTCACGTTTCATGCACGTTTCATTTGACATGGATCAAGTGTGCCACAATGCATGTATACCATGGGTACTATTCGGAAAAGTTTGTTATTGTTGTAGAAATAGAAGAGGCATGGAATAGGAAAATCTGAATATTATTCCGATATGAAGAAAAGGAAATACACAGTATATATTTATAGATCTAGCCTACCTAATCTTGAATCTAATCTTGTAAACATAGTCTGATCACAATTTAAAATACAAACTTTTTATCCCAACAGCTAATGAGGTAATGGTCTACCAACAGTTACCCATGCAAGATGTAGTCTCAGAGTACCAATTATGAAGATTCCAAATAAATATTCAAAATACCAATCTTTCTATATCACAAAATTGTGAAAAGCAAGGTGCTTGCAAGTAATTTACAAATGGAAAAGATAATGTAAAAGCTAATGAAGTTAATAATGAAATCTAAAGCATATGATGAAACACCAAAAGCTATAAATACACAAAGGTCCCAATGACAACCATCGTGTGAGAGGTACAAGCTGCATGTACATCTTCCATATGCTGTTGGAGAGAAGAGATTCACATCGCAAAAGCAAAAATCTGTACTAGTCGAGTTGCAAAGTTCATGTTTTGACATAAAACATAATTGATGCATTAAGCTTGATTATATTAACATGAATATTTAACAATTGGGCAGATTAAGGAAAAAATATTCGAAAATTGAAGGGGTCAAGCTTAATCTCCTTGTTTAGGAACCAATTTTCTGTAACAACATGGGGTTATAAATACAAAATATTATGGTATTTATCGGATGCAGTGTTCTAAATGGCGGTCGAGGCGGCCGCCTAGGCGGTAGGCGGCCCTCGATCGCACTGCCTATGCATGAGGCGGGTGTTTTAGGCGGCCTAAGCTATACGGCGTTGGGGAGACGGGTCGAGGCGGCGAGCAGAAGGACTAGGCGGGCGAGGCGGCGAGCAGGCAGGCGAGGCAGGCAGTCAAGATTTTTAAGTTGTAGTCAACAATTTTAAAAGCATAGTCAACAATTTTAAAAACCTAGTCAAAGTCAACTAATTTTAAATATTAAAACCCTAACACACCTCACTTTCTTTATTTTATTTTTGGTTTTCACTCTCAACCACCTGTTATGATCTTAGATTACTCAAGAAGGTAATTCCAGAAATGAAGAACAAATACTGAAATGAAATATTCTATTCAATAAAGAAATGAGAACCCAGAGTTAAACACTCTGTACAAGACTTTCCCCCTACCAAGTGCTAGTGATCCCTCAACAGAATATGTAACTGAATACTCTCTCCTCCCCTCTAACTAGTATTTAAATACCCCCCTTCCCATACACGTTTTTCCCCTTTGTTTCTCCTCGTATACACATTTACTATTTTGGGTTTCTCAATGGGTATTGGGCCCTTTGCTGTGTTTGGGCCCAATGGACCCAAGTTTCCAACATTCTGATTTGGGCTCGTAACAATACCGGCCTCCTCAAAAATCGCCTTGTCCTCAAGGCGAAAATCTGGAAATTGCTCTTTGAAGTCTTCGAAATTCTCCCATGTAGCCTCTTCTTCCGACCGTCCCTTCCATCCCACTAACACCTGTTCACAGGGTTGGCCTGATACAACTTTAATTCTCCCTGCCAAAATCATGCTAGGCTCAAAAGTCAGAAGTAAATCAGTGTCTAGCTCCTTAGGTAGTTTGATCTCAACATCAGAGTTACCCACAGCTCTTTTTAAACATGAAACATGAAATACCGGATGCACCCTTGAGCCCTCTGGTAATTGCAACCTATAAGCCACTGATCCCACCTTCTTCTTGATCTTAAACGGCCCATAGAATCTGTTGGATAACTTTGGCGCCACTCGTGAGCAAACTGAATTCTGTCGATGCGGACGCAACTTCAAGTAAACCATGTCCCCTTCTTGAAAGTGAACCTCTCTTATTTTCTTGTTAGCGTGCTTTGTCATGTGTTGCTGAGCTCTCTCAAGATTAAACTTGAGCTGCCGTAAGAGCTCATCCCTGTCACTCAATGCTCGTGCCACCGCTGCCACCTGTGTCTCTCCCGAAGTAAACCTCATAATGCTCGGTGGCTTTCGTCCATAGACAACTTCAAAGGGAGTCATCCCTGCAGAAGTATGATAGGAAGTATTGTACCAATATTCTGCCCAATGTAGCCATTGAGCCCAAACCTTGGGTTGTTCCGAGCAGAAGCAACGCAAGTAGGTCTCAACACATTTATTCAGCGCTTCACTCTGCCCATCGGTCTCCGGATGATAGGCTGTGCTCATTTTCAGTAGCGTTCCCTGAAGTCTAAAGATTTCTGACCAAAAAAAACTCATAAACACAGCGTCCCTGTCACTTACAATTGTTTTTGGGACCCCGTGTAATTTCACAACTTGTTGGATAAATACCTCCGCCACTGTACTTGCTGTGTAGGGATGTTTTAATAGCAAAAAATGTCCGTATTTGGACAACCTATCAATGACAACCAGTATCACATCATACCCTTTTGACTTTGGAAGTCCCGTGATGAAATCCATGGCTAAGTCCTCCCAAATTGCCTCGGGTAGACCCAATGGCTGTAGTAATCCAGCAGGTTTGGTGGCCTCATACTTTTGCTTTTGACATACGGTACATTGAGCCACAAATTTGCTTACGGCTTTCTTCATTCCCTTCCAATAAAAGTCGCTTGCCACCCTTTTATAAGTGCGAACTGCCCCGGCATGACCCCCCACTGGTGTTGTATGGAATTCATTTAACAATAGGGGAACCCATTTGGAGGCTTGTGGAACTACTAATCTGCCTTTGTGCAACAAACACCCATTTACTATTGTGTAATGGCTGTTGTTCAAGCTTCCTTCTCGTATGTCATTTATAACCTTCCTCAGTCCCTGGTCCTCCCCAACTGATTTATTTAGCTCATCTATCTCTATCCATTCTGCTCTTGTGATAGCCATCAAGTCACCCCTGCCTTCCCTTCTCGACAGAGCATCCGCTGCCCCATTATCTGCCCCCGCCTTATGCTTAATCTCAAACTCATGCCCAAGTAGTTTTGCCAACCAATATTGTTGGTCAGGGGTGGTGATCCGCTGCTGTAAGAGATTCCTCAGCGGTTTATGATATGTTATTATAGTAAATTTGCGTCCCAAAAGGTAGTGGCGCCAATGTTGTACTGCTGACACCAATGCCATCAATTCACGTTCATAAGTGGATTTGGTTAATGCCTTGTCAGCCAATGCCTTGCTGTAGTAAGCTATGGGCCTGCCTGCTTGAGCCAATACAGCCCCGAGCCCCCCTCCCGATGCATCACATTCCACTATAAATTCCTTGTCGAAATTGGGCATCTTCAGAACAGGGGCCGTGCTTAGAGCTCCTTTAAGCTCGAGGAAGGCTTTTTCTGCCATGTCATTCCAAGAAAAATTATTTTTCTTTAACTGGTCCGTGAGTGGTTTAGCAATCTTCCCATAATCTTTGATGAACCTTCTGTAATAGCCTGTTAACCCGAGAAATCCCCTCAAGCCTTTGGTATTCTTAGGTCTTGGCCAGTTGCTAACACTGTCTATTTTATCTGGATCCACCATCACCCCTTGACCAGTGATAATGTGTCCCAAATAACTAACTTGACTCAACCCAAATTGGCACTTCTTTTGATTCAAAACCAAGCTGTTGCTTAGCAGCACATTGAGTATTGTTTCCACGTGCTTCAAATGTTCTTTCCACCCCTCACTGTAAATTAAGATATCATCGAAAAAAACTAAAACAAACTTCCTCAAATAAAGGCGGAATACCTCATTCATTGTGGCTTGGAACGTAGCTGGAGCGTTCTTTAACCCAAAGGGCATTAGCACAAATTCGTAATGCCCGTCGTGTGTTCGAAACGCCGTTTTTGGAATGTCCTCCGGTTGCACTCGAATTTGATGATACCCCGACCTGAGATCCAACTTCGAAAAGTATTTAGCACCGTGCAACTCATCGAATAACTCCTAGACTACTGGAATGGGGTACTTGTCGGAGATGGTGATCTCATTCAATGCTCTATAATCCACACAGAATCTCCAACTGCCATCTTTCTTTTTTACTAGAATTACAGGGCTGGAGTATGGGCTACCACTCGGCTGTATGATACCCGACTTGAGCATATCTCGCACCATCCTTTCTATCTCGTCTTTTTGGTGATGGGCATATCTATATGGTCGTACTGAAACTGGACCGTACCCCTCCTTGATGTTAATGACATGATCTTGGAGTCGGTGAGGAGGCAACTCGCTGGGCTCCTGAAACACACCACCGTATCCCGAGAGGAGTTGGTCAAATGCCCCATTGGAGTCTCCTTGCTCAACCCTCAGCTTGCTCAGTTCACTGTCCTTCCATTTAAGTAGCACCGCTCCACTGAATTCTACTTCTCGTACCTTTGCAATCGACTTCAGTGATACCACAGATCGGCTGAGAGTCGGGTCTCCCCTTAGAACCACGGGCTGCCCTTGCCACGTAAACCTCATCTCCATGTTGGCCCAATTGAGCGTGACATCTCCCAGTGTTCGGAGCCAGTCAACTCCTAGGATGAGATCAAGCTCACCCAATTCAAACAAATATCCCTGGATCTGTATTTGGCAGAGCCCCAAATCCACTTCCACCTCTTTGCACAATCCCTGACAAGCAACACGACCCCCATCTCCCAAACAAACACAGAATCTCACCTCCTCATCCACTTTAATTCCCACATCATGAATCAGTTGTCTTGATATGAAGTTGTGGCTCGCACCACTGTCAATCATCAGTACCACTCCCCTTCCTGCTATCTTGGCTTTCATTTTTAATGTTTGTGGCTGGTTAATTCCGCTGATCGAGTATAAAGGCAGCTCCAACGTATTGTACTCAGTGATTGGGGCACTTGTCCATGCTTCAACCTCACCTTCCTGATTGTCAAACTCTCCTCCCACTGCCCCATGCCCCTCCTCTCCTTCTCCCCCATCCTCCTCAGCTAGTAGAGTCACCCTCAAACTTTTGTTCGCACACTTGTGTAGAGGGTGGTATGGCTCTCCACATTTAAAGCACAACCCCTTCTCCCTCCTATGCAGATATTCTTGGTGTGATATAATTCTACCCTCACGATTCTTTGGTACTGGCGATCTCGCCATTCCCCCACCACTCCCACCTGGGCTTGATCGCGTCCCTCCTCCGTGAGAGGTCTGAGAGAAAGGTCTGTGTGAGTACCCTTCTCCTGGGCCCGTCGTTCTCGCGATAATTCGCGATGATGGGTTAGTAGATGGGCTATCCTTTTCAGTGGATTGGGCCGGATTAGCCCAAGTCACCTTAAAGGGCCCTTTCTGTTCCACACCTGAGCCAAGCCCAGATTGGCTTCTGCCACGATCCATCACCTTCCCGAACAACTCGACTTCTAACCCTCTTGCCAAGAGCATCGCTCTGTCCACCGTTCGTGGGCTGTGAACGATCATCTTCCTCCTAATCTCCTCCCGCAATCCACTCATAAAGTAACCCAGACATTGGTCTTCTTGAACGTCACCAATCTGGGCAACCAACACCTCAAAGCGTTCAATATAGGTGTCGATTGGTTGCTGTCCTTGCTTCAACGAGGCCATGAGTTCAAATGGGTTGGCCTCGTATCCACCGTATCTCTTGATTAGTTCTTCGGCAAACCGATCCCAGTTCATATTGGGGACCCTCACCTTCATCCAGCGGAACCAATGGATTGAGGATCCTTGCATACAAATGTAAGCCAATTTGAGCCTACATCCAATCGGGGTGTCATGAACATCAAAGTATTGCTCAATTTTCCCCAGCCAGCCCATCGGGTCTTCTCCTTCGAACACAGGTAATTCAATCCTCCTTAAGGCCATCCTCATCTCTTCTGTGACTACTTCACGTCGTCCTTCATCGGGAACCTCCGCACTCTGCTCCTTTTCCGACTTGTCATACTGACCGTGAGCACTTCCTTCTCCCTGTTTTTTTATCAACTGTTCCATCAATATTCCCAGTTCGCTGAGGCTTCCGAGGGTTTGATCCAGCTTTTCTAGCCTGTCTTGCACGTGCAGCATACTCTCTTGCAGACTGTTCACCGACCGTTCCATCGTTTCAAACTTTGCGTCGTTCCTGGTGCTGGCCATCGTCTTCTATCGCCCCTTCGAATCCGGCAGGTCGGACCAATGTTATGATCTTAGATTACTCAAGAAGGTAATTCCAGAAATGAAGAACAAATACTGAAATGAAATATTCTATTCAATAAAGAAATGAGAACCCAGAGTTAAACACTCTGTACAAGACTTTCCCCCTAGCAAGTGCTAGTGATCCCTCAACAGAATATGTAACTGAATACTCTCTCCTCCCCTCTAACTAGTATTTAAATCCCCCCCTTCCCATACACGTTTTTCCCCTTTGTTTCTCCTCGTATACACATTTACTATTTTGGGTTTCTCAATGGGTATTGGGCCCTTTGCTGTGTTTGGGCCCAATGGACCCAAGTTTCCAACATTCTGATTTGGGCTCGTAACACCACCACACACAATCCGCCTGCTGCCGCATGTGTAGATGGTGCATATGTTGATGATTTGGAAGATTATTTATGTTTAGTCTAATACTTGTTCTATTAATGGATAATTGATTGAAACTTTGAAATTTAAACTTAGTTTTTTGGTAAAAATAATTATATTACTTTGTTAGCATAATAGCATTAATATGATGATGAATCTTTATTAATTGCACAATATCTAGATGATATTATATTTTGTGCTTAAACATTATTTAATTGCATATTTTATATAAAAATGATTATATTGCATGATTATCTATAAAAAAAAATACCTAAAAACCGTCTAGGCGGCCGAGGCAGTAGGTGATCACCGACCGTCCCGCCACCGCCTCCCGCCATTTACAACCTTGATTGGATGTTTCATAGTATTGTTTTTACATTTAAATTGTGTGGATTGATTTTTGGGTTTAGAAAAAGTGAAAAACTATTTTACTCTGTTGATTCTCTTTACAAAATTATTAATTTTGTTTTGTCGAACTTGGAATACTATGACATGTATAAATCAAATGTTAAAATTTTATTTGAACTTTATTATTTATGTTGAAAAACCTAAATGTTAATTTAGCGATTTGAATAGAGTTATTTTCTTAAATTTGATTTGAATAATTAAACTATCGATTTACGTTCAAAATATTTTCATTTTTTTTTAACCAAAAATCTTTTCAATTTTAAAATAAGAAACTAGAGTTCAAATAAATTCTGAAACATGATTTTAAACAAATCATATTGTTTCAGTTTGACCAAAAAACTTAATAATTTTGTTAAAGGGACAATTGTATAGAGCTTTCAAAATCCAAAAATAATAGTGCATAATTTAAATGTTCAATTGATAAAAATACGAGATAATTCCCTGAATAAAATTATTCTAATTCTAGGTGTAAACACGTGCTGGCTCATTCAAGACAGAGTACACATCTATGCAACTTCTAGGCATTGTGTGTATGGTCCGGTTTACCTCACTCGAGTCACGTGCAATAATATATAAAATTGATCGAGGAGTTAGAAAATATTGCGGTCCCATCATAATTTGGCTAATTTCCAAAAATGAATATACTTTGAAATATTTATGCTCAGTCTCGCCAATTCAAGCTTACTAAATAAAATAATCATATCTCCAAGGCCTAAGAAACGACTCCTTGATTATTTAAAGATTACTTGTCTAGTATTTGAGGTGTTACATTGTGCACATTCAAATCAATCACCTAATAAGCTATTGATTACAAGAAAATAAAATTGAACTTCATCAATTACATTCTTGTCAAAGGCATATAAGGCGGCAGACAAGGCACAAGGTACACATGTATACGATCTTGTGCCTCTTTCTAGTCATGGTGCTGGCCTGCACTTGGGGTGAGCACCTTTCTGTGCAAGACGGTGCTGGTTTTGTAAAGAACTGAATCCGGAAACAGTCTCCCTTTTCAGATTTTTGTAGCACAAGCCGAAGTTATATCATCTGTTACTTCGTTGTGCTGTTGTGACAATCCTTATGATGCATTCAGTTTCTTATAGGTTTTGCTGTCTTTCTATTTTTAAATGCTGGTCTTACTCACCTGATTTGCAGCTGGTGGTATGGGTCATGGTGTGGCTCATGCTGTCTTCTTCTGTGTTAGCCTGCTAACTCCTGCATTTGGACCAGCGACATATTATGTAGAAAAATGTTCACAGATGCCATTTTTTCTGGTCTCTGGTTAGTAGTTTGTTGCTTGGTTTAAACTATATATGAAGTGTCATTAAAACCTAAATGTTTTATCATTTCTATTTTTGTTGAACACAGCTGCATGTGGCCTTCACTTAATCTGAGTGGACCTAAAATGATGCAACATTTCATGTTGATTTAAATATCCAAGGTTGACAATCCTTGAGTTTGTTTAGTAATATTATTTGAAGACGAAGTTGATTCATTAACATTCATTTTGACCATTTCGATCGATAAATTTTATCTTCAAGCAACTCGATCCACGTGTTTTTTTTAAGCTGGAAATTTTATTTTATTTATTTTATTTTATTTATTGTCTGCAGCAACTATAGCTCTTGCATTTGTTACAATCCATACCTTCTCAATGGTAATTGCATTCAGTGGATACTCGGAAGGAAACAGGATGGACCAATGTATTGTTCCTGCTGTTCATGTTGCTTCTGGAATGCTTGTAAGGACTATTCTTCACTTGTGTCATCTGAACTATAATTTTTTTGACAATATATACGTGTGTGTATGTGCATGTATATCAACAATTTTTCTGAAAGCACAAGCAGTTAATATATCTCTAGCACTCTTCTGATATTTAACTCCTTGTCAATTATCATGTGAATAATTTCATCCAGATTCCTGGGAAGTCCATCGATCAATCTTATTTTAGGCGGACACAAAAATAATCTTGTGAAAGTACCGAGTCAGTAGCTGGAGACTAGCTGTATATCTTGAAACTTTTAACTAACTTTTGGCTCCTCAACAGACATTGATAAATCTTGCATCGGGAGGCTGCATTATTGGCATACCTCTGCTCTATGTCATGGCAATATTAACTTTGGTACATTGTGGGAAAACAGTCTGGAGGAGACTGCCCGAGAACCGAAGCAGGCAAGAAACTTACACCGATTGAGCTCCAACTTAAAGTATGTTCCTCTCTTAACTGCTGTAGAATAGTGCCCTGTATTTTACATTTAGAGGGTCGCATACTAAAACGATCAATCTCAGGCATCTGATTTGCCTTGGGTATATGTTCCATTATTTGTTTGCGCACATGTCCAAGATTTTGTTTCTGTGCTACTGGGTACTGCAATCAAATGCCCTGGTTTGGTATTTCCAGTATGTGTGTGTGTGTGTGAGCCTTAATCCAAACCAAGGTTTCATTTGGTTTGATTTTAAACTTTGATATTTTTTTTCCCAAATAAATGTTTTGGATTATTTTAAACATAATCTTTAAGCCAGTTGGTATGACAGAAAGATTTCAATGTGTTTACATATATTAAAGCATTTACAATCAGAACATATGATATTGACATCATAGATTTAGCAACCAAAAAAAAATTTTAAATCCTCAAATAATGTAGTTCCAATTTTTTTAAAAAAAACCCATAATCAACCATATCCTTGTATCAATAAATATCTTTTAGAAAATAGTAAAAAAATAATAAAATCAATTACAAGGAAAATACTTCTATAATTGAGAAAATTCATATTGATATATTTATAAAATTGGTTTCGTTTTTTTTTTTTTTTTTTTTTATCTAATTTCAAATCAAAACATTTTTTTTTATTTTATTGATTTCAATCATCAACAAATCATATTCAGAAAATGGAGTCCATGTCAAGTTCTCAAATGTGAATTCATCTTTCACTTACGATTTCAATCCCAAAATAAAAAAAATAACTATTATTGATAAATGGTCAAAGAATAAAAATATAATAATTTCTCCTCAATTTTAGTAAGTCAAATCAAACTTCTATTATTTATATACCAATATATATTCCTTATCCTATTCAATAATTGGAATGATCTCGATAAATTTTCAATAAGTAATATATCAATACAACCAAGCACAATCTACATGTAAAAAGTCAGTTAAAAGCTAAAATACTTTTTTTGTGTGTGTTCGTGACAATTATCTACACATATTGCTCATTTGTGTATGTGTGTGTGTATATATAACCCATTATTGTTTTGATAATAAATAACTTAAATTATTTATAAATTAAAATTTTAATAATTACTAATATAACTAACATGAATTACTGCAATAATATTTGATATAAATTTTTAAATAATTTATGGATGATAATGAATGAGAAATAAAAAAAAAAAATAGTCTGTCAATGTCACGCCCCGAGATCGAGACGCATTGACGTCGGCGTTGTTTAACAATCATACGATCGTAAAACAACAGGTCTCGAAGTACACTTTACAACCAAACCGGTATTTTTCATAAATAAACATTGTTTTCACAATGAAAAAAATGCGAAATGCGTAAAGTACATAAACGATTATAATTTAATATAACTAAAACATATTATCGGTCTTGAGCTTGATGTTATCATCGGCCCCAAAATATTTCTTGTTCTTCATCGTGTAATTGTTCTTCATTTTTATCTGAAAAGAGTGTGTAAGGTGTTACTATTTTTATTTTGTGAAATATTCATCAAGTGGAGGTCGATCAAATACATATAGCAAATACTTATGAAAAATTCGAAATATGAACATATCTTAATGGAGAATAGAATGTGGCATAATTATAATCCCACGGACAAAGGTCATATCTTATTAAAATTCGTAAATATTTACTGTATTAATCCCTCATTTTTATTTTTCTAAGAGTATGAGGTCAATATAATGGCTATAATCTCACCATGTAGGGATCATATCTTATCATTGTTCATAATTTCTTTCTCATATCAAGTAAATCATAACAGCGCTTTGGATCAAAATCTTAGAACAGAACATGCAACAAAGAAAGCGTAATCTTAAAACGAAGGGTATATACTCTTTAAATGAAGGAACATAATCACGAAACAAAGGGAACATACTCTTGAAAAGAAATGAACATATTTGAAAAGAAGGGAACAAACTCGTGAAACAAACGAACATAAAATTGAAACGAAGGAACATACTCAATCGAAATTTTTCAAAAACAGAACATAAAAGAAAATATTATACTTTTAAAAGCGTAATCCCACTTACAAAGACAGGTATATATATATATATATATATATATATATATATATATATATATATATATATATATATATATATAAAAGCCTACTTGCAAGTTTACTTGAGTCAAATATGAAGAAACTTGCAGGAAAGCTTAAAAAACGTTTGAATAACCGTCTGCCTTTGCTTCTCGAGAATGACCAACACCTAATGAATTGGGCACATATGGGCTCGAGCCCATATGGAGAATAAAAAATGTGTCTTGCTGTCTTACTTTAGCTTGATACGCAATAAGCCACCAAAAAAATACCCCAAAAAGAAGATAGTTACATGAATTTTTGGATTAACATGTCTAAATTTCAGTCATTTCGCAGAAGCGTCTGTTACATATTATACTATTGAATCGATATGAAATTTGGTCATCACGTTTACAAGGGCGTGAAATATATTGTGAATGGTGAGATCGGCTTTGGAGGATATTTGTAGCAATGTCTGGATGACGATTAAAAGTTGTTTTGGTTTACGTATAGAATCTACACAGTCTTCTTGCGAGGATTGTTACGAAAATTGAACCATCAGATTAGGCTGAATTTTGAATAAAATATTCATAATGTCGTATGGTATATTCTGAAAGGTGAAAATTGGGGTTGAAACTTTGTAACAACGGAATAGTGTCTGAAGTGTGGCCTTTGAGGTGTAGTAGTGTTGTTTCTGTCGAGGCCCGTGCTCTTAATTGATATTTAATTACCACACAACAAGGATTAATGGTGTAAACAGCGAAAACAAGTTTAAAACGTTCATTAGGGCCTACAGAAATTTCGGCATGACCTCCCCGTAAGTAGGACATCCCAAAAATTTCATAACACAACAACAACAATATACGCTCGAAAATAATACCAAGTTCACAATCAACCACACCAATATCCTATAGCCGCACTGGCCAGGACTAGACACAACATACCACAAATAAAATCCAAACAACATTAAAACATAACCATACAGCTACACAGGGCATCTCCCTAGCAAATGTATCAAACCAGAATAATATATATAAATATCTGGGAACTCTGACACAAACCAACTGACTACTGAGTACTACTCCCCGACGCTCCACCAGACGCGTCAAAACCCCTGGAATGACCTGCTATGGCATAAAAAACAACCACAACATCAAAAGAAAACAGGGGTCGGACCCCAGTACGATAAACCAGTAAAATCACGACTTAAATAAAGGACATGTAATAATATCAAGTAAATGCAATGCTATGCGATGCATGAATGGTAACAACAGAATAATGGATACCAAATGGAGTCCAAACGAATAGCATCATCAACAGTAACAGTGGCCACCCGTGCCAGGAATGCAGCATCAAATCGCCGCTCGTCCATGCATGTAGCATCGGGAATGCGAGTACTTAAGTCGCTCGTCCCTAGCTGTCATCTGGGAATGTGGCTAATCCTAACCCACTCGTCTCTCTGATGACTCAATATATCTCAACAGAATCAACATAAATAGCCGTCAAAGGAGTCAAGGCTCAATATGTTATGTCAACATAATTAATGCATGAATGCATCAAAATAAACATTCAATGCACATAATAGCAAACAACATTCACCGAATATTCTTACACGCCAATATAAGCGTCATAATGATATAGATTTGAGCGTACCTCAACTATAGCTTACAATACCACAGAAAATCTTAAGAAATATTGGATGAACTCGTTCAACGATAAAACCTACAATATAAATTCGCTATATACTTCAATACAATGCATTCCAAACGACTAAACCAAAATAAATCGGCTCGGTTAAAATTCGAAAACCAGGCAGCCTATATAACCCTTATAAAATTTGAATTCAAGCTTAATACCTCATACTCGAGGCTAGAATGCACAACGATAATTTCGCAAAGGTGGCTCGCCTGAACAAGTCGCCGGAAACCTAGATGGAAATTAGGAGAAGAGCTTAATTCTTCACTTTTATAAACTAATACACCAAGAACAACCAAAAATCGAAGCTAAAACCTTACCTAAATCCAAATCGAAGCTACGCGCACTGCTGCTGGAAATCAAGCCAAAACGAGCTCGTCACCTACCGATTCAAGGCAATAAAGAAGCTAATAGGTTGAAGGAAGAAGATTTACTAGCTGATGCACTAAATTTCTGGCCGATGGGAACGATGCACACTCGCTGCAGAAGAAGAGAACGACGTGCAAGGTTGAGGAAAAGTTTCTGGATTTGTGCGATCTGATTTATATCAAATGGGTTTGGGTAGTTATAATAAAAAAATAGGAAATGGGCTGGGCTTATTTATGCTATTGGGGCTCACATCTCACATGATTTGCTCTTCTATTTATAGAGCAAGGAAGAAGAAGCTGAAAGTTTGCTATTTTTGTTCGAATTCTTGGGTCTTCACATACAACAAGTTACATGAAATTTATTATATAAATGTAAATATATTGCAGATGGTGATCGTAATTTTTTATTAATACAAAATTTGATATATCCTCGATTAACTGGTAAAAATAATACTTTAGGCCGAGTTTATTTAGCAAATTTGGCGTCCAAACAATTCAAATGAGCTATGGCTTGATATAATCAAATGTTTTTGTCGATGCAATTGTTGATAATTGGAGGGAGACCGAGCTTTGAGGTCATAACCGGCCCACTACTACACGTTTTAGATTGTGCAAAAACAAGGAGGAACCGCTCCAAGTACAAAACATTTGTAAATTTTTTGCATAGAACCCTATGGATTTTATAATTTATGATTGTACTTTTTAAATTTTTTTTTGAACTAACAGTTGAACGTGAATATATTTATTTATTTCAAATATTTTAATATCTCAATATAATATTTTTTTACAAAAACAATAAATAAGTCAATACTAAATTTATTATAATTAAGCTTCAATTATTCAAGTCAATTCAACATGTGTATTTAATTATTTAATATTTTTAAAAAATTCATAAAAATAATTTTCAATATTAATAAATAATCAAACTTTAAATAATTTTATTCATTTTGAATAAAATTTGGTATAAAAAATATATCAATTTTCATTTTTGACAAAATGTAAAACCCAAAAATAAAAAATAAACAAGATAATTATATGTACTTGAAATAAATAATAAATATATTAAAATATTTGTAATTATGGTAACTGTGGGGATCCGGACGCTAATCAAGTTCTTAATCATCATTGGGACTAATTAATCAATTATAAACAGGGTCTAATTTTTTTTTTTTTACAATGTGGAACGTAGTGAAATCAACTAATATACAACTCAGTATAAAAGAATGTACAAGTCTTGTATTGTCTACAAATCAGTAAAAGTAAGGTTCAACATCTAAATATCAAGTGTCAAAACCCTATATACATCCAAGTTCGAAGTCTCCACTCTATCACGATCTCTCCTCATCTCCTGGACCCTGATATTGTCCCACCTGTTGTCATGTACACATACAAACAAGATAACAGCCGGATAATTCCGGTGAGAATATAATCCCAGTATAAATCAACGAAACATGCAATCATATAAACGAATATAAAGCATGTAACAGGTAACAGCAATATGTATCAAAAGCTGAAACATAATCAATCACAGACTGTCGACCATGCTCGTAACTCTACAGTTCAGACTAGACTCAATCCTAGTCTAGAGATCCCGGTTTCCAGATGTGGTGTTCCTATATCGAATTCCGTAATAGAAGGAACATTGATTCTATTTACTCGATATAACCAAATATGGTGTTCCTATATCGAATTCCGTAATAGAAGAAATTCCGATTCTATTTACTCGATATAACCAAACATCCGGTGTCCTGACCTAACCGTCATGGACTGTATCTTTATCGCTAATATCCTATCTCGAGACATCGTGCAATGTGCCCGTGGCGATCCCGCCACTATCAGGCACTTCCGTCTACAAGATTTCTATACTATCTTGTGACATCGTGCAATGTGCCCGTGGCGATCCCGCCACTATCAGGTACTTCTGTCAAAAGATTACTCGTCTGATACCTGCTATCTATAGTTCAAGAAAACAAGTACATCAGTCCAATCAATGGAAATATCAATGCAATAAAGTAAAGTATGTGATTTAGGGAAACTCAAGTCTAAACCGACTCAAGTCGATCTCCCAATACCAAATTGACTTATACCTTCCGTTTGTAGTCTCGGTCTGTAGCAATATCAGTTCTGCACTCAAGACTGTCTCTGTAAATCTGAAACGACATATCGAGAATCATAATATCAATATTCCATTCTCAATTCAACACTGAATCTGATTAATCTGGATTCAATTCAAATCACGGCATAACGGAACAATTTCAATATCCTCATCACTACCATATCAACAGATAACAGTTACAATCCATAACCCATATCTAATATGATCTATAGTCCAGTCATAATTCAAATCTGTCTGGTATAAATCAATATACCCTGAAAATTCATAACAATTCCATAATCAATCTGTTTCTTAATCTGACTTCGATTCTATGATGTCTAACATGTCAAGAACATAATATATGAATCCTATTCAATTCTGACAATAGCATAATTTCAAAGCATGTCAAAACGTAGCAAAACTTACGTCAATTTGTAGCCTACGTTGATAGGATTACAGTACCGAAGTCAGATTACAATTCGGACGGACGGATTTCTCACAAAAGGCGTAAGGATTTTCAACACATATACATGAACCTTTTCTCGAGCTTCTTTCTTCCCTTTCTACTGAAGGAACCAACGTATTTATGTATATATATATCCTAAGTTGCATGTTTCAGCAACGTGTCATTTTTCTTGAATCTCGGTTGGCGCTCGAGCGGTTAATCTCTACCGCTCGGGCTCGGCACCTTCTGTCCGACACATATATTTGTTGAGCACTGGCGCTCGGGCGGTCAAAAACTACCGCTCGGGCGCCAGACTCTCTGTCCAAAATCTATTCTTATGATGCATTGGCGCTCGGACGGCCCTTTTCTACCGCTCGGGCGCCAACAGTTCTGTACAAAATATGCATAAATCATATGCTTTGTTCAATCTGATCTCGGAATGGCCCGGTTATTATCACATTATTTTAAAATCAATAATCTCAGATTAATATAATCAAAATATCAGATTAACAGAATCAAGATCTTGGCCCTTACAGTAACTATATAAGATTTTAATATATTTACAATCACGTGCAAGAGTTTTGAGTTATATTCAAAATTAAGATATAAATTAACTAAAATTATAGAAAATAATTAAATGTCAAATATTATATAATAATTAATAAAAAATTAAATTTACTTATTAAATAATTATTATTTTCAATTTACAGGTCAATAAAATATTATAAATTTTTTTGTTATGTAATGTAATTTTAATAATATAATTTTAAGACTGAAACTTAAAAAATAAAAACGATGTTAATAGTTTTAATTTTAAACTGTTGTTAGCAATAAAAAATATGTTTTTAAAAAGTCTAAATAAAAAGAAAAAATATATGGAGGAGAAAATAATGAAGATTTAGTGTTTGTATTGATATTATTTGTTTATAAAAATGAAAGTATGTGAATTTTAGAGATTTTTCTAGTGGTACATTATACTTTAATTCTTGTACTTAATAGAATTCTATGAATTTATTAGAAGTCTATTGACATTTTGAATATCTATTGACTTTTCTAGAGTTTTTAAAAATCAAGTTTGAATATTACGCGACTTTTTAAAACTCTTCAAAAGTTTACATGAAATACCACTAAACTTTTATAGAGTATATAAAAGTCTAGATTGAATACTTTAGACTTTTAAATCTATAAAAATCATTAAAATTCTATAACCAATAAGTTCAATTTAATATTTTCGAAATTTTCAGCAATATGTATGTTTTCATTTTTCAGGAACTGTGGCTTCAACTTTTCTTTATTCTATTAGAAGTATGTCATCATTTTCGAACTTTTTTTTGTGATCCTTTCGTTGTAAAAGTATTTAGTTATATTCGAAATGACGTAGTTAATTTCAGTATCATTTGCGAATTCAGTTTTCTTCATTTCATTCATTTAAATCTTCATTTTTCGACATCAAACCTGTAGAACCCGTACTTAGACTACGTATAAGCCATGCATAATTCTAGTATTTTAAATTAAATTGACTTCATTGCATGAGTATTTAAATGATTTTATTTGAAGTTAATTATTTTAACCAGCAGTTTAATTTTATTCTTTTCAGTTAATTCAGTGAGGCTGGACTGGAGTCGGAGTTTAGAGTTAAAATTTAAGATTTAGAAAATATTTCCAGAATTTAATTTAGCTAACAAGTAAGTTCATTTAAGTCAATAAGAAGGTTTGAAGATTTATTTAGTTACTTGAGGTGAGTAGGAAATTAATTCAATTAAGTTCCTATTATTAAGGGTTTTATTCACTAAATTATTGAAGGGATTAGTGAGGCTTTTAAGAGTTATTAATTTAGTAAATAATCAACAATTCCTCCCTTCATTTTATTAAAAATTTCGGCCCCTTGGATTTATTAAGCAATTCAATTGCCAACTCACCTTTAATCCTTTCCTTGTAATTAATTAGTAGGATAATCCTTCAAATCTTTTTAGCACCATTTAATTAACTAATTAGCTTCATTCTAACCTAGACTAGCTTGGAAAAATCGGCCACCCCATCCACAAGCACCCCAAGAAGATTTGATATCAAACAACTTTTCAAATTTCAAAGGAAGGGAGACTTGGTATCCCTTTATTAGTGGATCTCCCTCACACACTCCTAACCATTTCCCCTCTCCCAAATTTTGAAATTCAGAGCATTTTCATAGTGTTAAAACCGTGAGGTTCATAGCTTAAAATAGGAGAGAAAAATCGAGAGCAAGAAAGGTAGACAAGAAAGCGTTCCACTCCTCCGTGCCGCGTCGTCGTCGTTTCGTTCGTTTTCCTTCAAAACGAAACCAGGCATGTCTAGATTTCTTTCAAACCTCAATCAAGTCCTATTATCAATTATTTTTCAGTACATGATCATGTTTTAGTGAACAAAAACCGAAATTTTAAGCAACTAGAACAAGAAATAATTCTGCACAGATTTTCGTTTCTACCATGCTTCACGTTGGGTATGTTTTGTTTCGATTTCAGGGATGGATCGTTCCAGGGGCTCGAGGTTGCATATAGACATGTACTAGGACATGTTAGGGTCATGAAAGAACATTGGTTCCAGCCCCATACTCACTGGAATTCAGGAATGACAGCACATCCCCCATGAGTGTCATATTGAGTTTCAAAAATTCAGTTTTGTTGTCCAAGGGTAAGGATCTGATCATGGCTGCCCTAGGGGCCTATATCCATGGTTGGATCACTCCCCTAGCATGTCTAAGATGAGACTAAGTCGCCCTTTTTGGTGGCTTGGTCCACGGCTCATCGGTTTTCAATTTAAAAACAAGAACAGCCCCCTCCCCTCTCGGCCTTTGGTTTTTGACAGCACATGAGTTCGGCTTTGGTTGGTTTGGTGTGGATCTTGGTTGGCCTATGGCCCTTAGCCACGGTTCATACCATGCCCCTAGATGTCTAGATCGTGCCATGGTCAATCAATGGCCACTGGAACGAGTCGAGAGAGCAAGTGAAGCACAACACCACACACACACGCATGAGGGCCCTCGGTAAGAGTTTTCTGATGTTGCTGGAAAAATTCGAATTGTGGCTGGTAGTTTCGAAAACAACACAAGATACGCGATGGTACAGCTGCTGGAAAATTACAGCAAGTTGCTGTGTCGGTTCGGAGGCTCGTTCGAGTTCTCGGTTGCCTTTTAGCCTATGGCCTTGGACTGGACAGTGCCCCATTGAGTTATGAAGTTCATGTTTTCGACCGTTCGTGATTCGGATCATTTTTGAGGTCGTACGAGAATTTACGGTGCGATGTGCCAAATTGACTCTCGAAAGAGCGTTTCATGTTTTGGCCTCCATTTCACCTAGATTTCGACCATCATCATTATAGGTGCATTATTTCGGTATTTTAAGCATATTTTAGTCATGAATTTATGCCGGTTCAGTGTCGGTTCAGGTTGGTTCAGAGTCATGATTAAATGCGAAGTCATTAGGCATCATAGTCGCATCTTTTGAACGTAAATTGCGTAGTTGGTCATGTTTAAGCTATTGCATATTTTTCATAGCACAGTTAGGTTGCAGTGAGCCTGGGGACGATCCAATCCAATCCAGTTGGTAAAATATACAGGAATTTTCATTATGCCAGTTAATTATTTTACGTGCATTAAATAGAAAATGATTATTTTTGAGATTTATGCGATATGGCGTGTGGTTCATTCACTATGTGGGAGTGTTATTTTATACGGTCGCCAGTGACCGCTCAGTTCAGTTTGGTACCACCCGGTCGCCAGTGACCGGCCAGCTCAGTTCAGTTTCAGACTCCCCGGTAGCCAGTTACCGATCAGTTCAGCTTAGTGCAGTGGCCACAGGCGTAAAACATAATCTCAACAGAAATTTTACCAGTTATTTCAGTGCAGAGCTCCAAGGAGCAAATATTTTTACTGTGATTTTCAGTTCAGTTATGCACGTAATATAATTGTTCAGTACAGATTATTTCCAGCTTGCCTCATGACATGATATTTTATCCCATGCATATTTTACTTCAGATTTTACTCTTTACCTGCGATATTTGCATGCTGAGTCTTTAGGCTCACTAGACTTGATTGTTGTAGGTACTAATGAGGCTAGGGCCGAGGGCGGGGACCAGTGAGCTAGCTTGGGTCGACAGTAGTGGCACCCGAGGACCTCAGTGCAGCAGTTGTTATTTTATTCCGCAAACATTTTATCAGTCGTTGGATATTTTTAAATTGTGATTTTTGACAAACTTTATTTTCTTCCGCTGCGATATTTTAAACTTTGAACTGGATTTATCAGTTGATTTTATGAATGAGGCCATTTAAGTTTTTTTAAAAAGAAAATTTTTAATTTTCCGCAAATTTTCCAAGCAAGGATTTTCGGGCCTTCACAAAACCAAAGAAACTTAAACTAATGACCAAGTTGAGGATTCATGTGTGGGGCAAATGTTGGAATTATTTTTGTGGGCTCACATAAGTTAATTAATTGTATATGGATAAGTTATCTAATAAAGAACCCAATAAAGTGATCTAATTAATTATGGGTTTCCGAAGTATTAAATAAATTGGTATGGTCCACCTTATGTGTAGAAACCCAGCCCAATTAGGTCTTCTATGATGGGTTGAAGACTGCTAAGGTTATATAAGGTTATGGTCCCCAAGACACAGAGAATATAACACAGAATACATACGGCACACGTATTCTAGATCTCTCTCCTCCCATCAAAGGCAAGAATAAGGTGGTCGGTTCTCTGTTGCCTTGGAAGATCCATAACTCTGACGCTTGATCAATCAATGGATTCTGGTACGTATTTACTGTTATTTATATTTTCTGATAATTCGACATGAATTCCTGACGGCCACGTTCATGTTGAATTATGAGAATTTTTTTTATTGATGGATCAAAAAAGAAAAGTATGTTTTATTCTCAGATCTGAGACGATTTTTTTGTCTATAAATTTTTGGATTCAGATATGATTTTTCTTAAAATTTTCGGAATTTGGATCTGAATAAATTCATACTCTTTGGATATAGAATTTTCGGATTTTTCATCCAAAACTCAGATTTATTTTCGAATTTAAAAAAAAAATGGAAAATCGGAAAATCGAATTTTTTCGAAAAAAAATGGATAGGCCGCCGGATTCAGGGAAAATCGGATGTTCTCCGGCGACCTTTCGGCGGCGAATGCTTAGGCGTTTTGTTACCCATCATCTGGCGCCCATATTAGAACCATTTATTGATTGAAAACCCCGGCAACATGATCGAATTTTCGACTGAATCTCGGCAATATACACGCGCGAATTCCGTCCCTTTTTTTTTTTGAATATTTCGAACGAATTCTTGCATCTACGTTGACTAAGATGGTAAGGCAGTGATCGGCGATGGTAAGGCGATACTAGGTCACGGTCACCGCCGACTGATATCGCCGGAGGAGGTGGCGGCGCGGTCATCGGGATTAGGGTTAGGGTTTGTTTCGAGATTTGGGTTTTTTTTTATGATTTAAGGCCTTGTTTGATTTCTAATTTCGAACCAGATTTTGAAATCCAGAATTTTGACCATTTATTAAATTTTGACTTCCGCAATTCTGATTTTTGAAATTAAATTAGACAATTTCAAAATTTAATTGCATGAAATAAAATTAAAATGGAATTATTCGTTATTTTATCGTCCTTGTTTATTTCGATAAAATATTTGTTGATGAATAATTATGAGGTGCAAATATTTTATTTGTTGTAAATTTGGTCTCCATTCTTTATTGGCCCAATTAAAGTAAATTAAATTTTCTTGTGAAATTTTTGTTAAGTTGATATCTTGTATCTCAAATTTGGTTAAATTTAAATTACATGTTAATAAAGTAATTTTTTGAGATATGTAGATATTGTTCAAGTTCAAAATAAATTGTGTTTTAATTTATGCGAAAAATAGTCGGCCCAAAGAAAGACTATTTTTTGGCCAAATTTCAAACACAATAGATTATTTTAAAGTGCATCTAGATCTATGCGGAAATTAATCGGCCTAAAGGAAGATTATTTTCTGGCCAGATTTTAGATTCAATATATTTTTTTCAAGTGCATTTATATTTATGCGAAAAATAGCCGACCCAAAGGAAAACTATTTTTTGGCCAGATTGCAAACTTAAAAAAAATTGTGTTTATATCTATGCAGAAAATAATCGGCCCAAAGTTAGGTTATTTTTTGGCCAGATTATAAGCACATAATTATGTGGTCTTAAAGTGTGTCAAAACTATGCAGAAATTAATCGGCCTAAAGGAAGATTATTTTATTGCCAGATTGTAGACACATTATATGATATTAAATTGTGTTATATTTATGCGGAAAATGATCGGCCCAAAGGAAGGTCATTTTCTGGCCAAATTTTAGCACAATATGTGGTACTAAATATGTGATAATTTTGGATTTATCCATGCATACAATTGTCGGTCCAAAGAAAGGCATATTGTTGGCCGGATTTATTCTCAATATTTAATAACCATGATGGTTGAGTGCACCACTTACAAATTGTTATTTTTGTTCAAAGACTAAGTATCAATGTTGTGCTAGGTACATTTTTTATACGGGCCCACCACCATCATGCTTATATTTTGTGATTTATTTAATTTAAATATATGCATGAACTATATTTTATTGTGAGTTTTTTTGTTCTATTTTGTTATAGCATCTTCTATATCTGCCAATCTGAACAACATTTCATTACTTAATGGCTCAAACTTCAAGAAATGGAATGAGTATGTTATGATAGTGCTCGGCTGCATGGATTTGGACTATGCGCTAAGGGAAGATCGTCCCGCACTTTTGACCAGTTCAAGAACTGCTGATCAAAAGGGTTCTTTGGAAATGTGGGAGCGATCAAATCGCATGAGTCTGATGATTATGAAACATTCCATTCCAGATACTATAAGAGGTGCAATTCCTGAAGAAAATGATGCTAAAAAGTTCCTTACTCAAATAGCAGATCGTTTCGCTGCAAACGAAAAGGTCGAGACAAGTACTATTCTGAATAAACATGTCTCAATGCGGTACAAAGAAAAAAGGAATATAAGGGAGTAAATAATGGAAATGTCAAATCTTGTGACTCGACTAAAAGAATTCAAGTTGGAATTGTCGGAAGACATAGTCGTGCATTTAGTCTTGATCTCTCTGCCTGCGCAATTTAATCAACTCAAAATAAGTTATAATACCCAGAAGGAAAAGTGGACTTTGAATGAGCTTATTGCGCAGTGCGTTCAGGAAGAGGAGAGATTGAAACAAGATATGATTGAGTGCTCACTTGGCATCTAACTATCAAGGTAATTGCATCAATAAGAAAAGAAAATGGAGCAATAAGGAAGGAAACTCTGGGACTTCACATCATTTGGAGCAACAGAAACAAGATAAAGAGATCACTTGTTTTCTTTTGCAAAAGGACGGATGGGCATGTGAATAAGGATTGTCCCAAATATGCCAATTGGCATGCAAAGAAAGAGTTGCCTAAGGAGCCGGTTGCCAACTGATGGTGAAAGATACATCTTATGGAAAATAAAACTGTTGGTGTTTTTTTTCTATAACTTTATTTAGGAACTAAGTTTTTTATTTTCTGATATTTGAATTTGAAAAACGAAATTTGATTTAAGTTTCATGTTTAGACAAATCAAGTTTTTCCTTTATCCATGTGATATTTTCAATTTTTCGAAATTCAAATATGTTTGGCATGAGTTCTTTGATTGATAAGCTTGATAAATTGAACATCAATATTTCAAATGACATTGACATTATGCATGCATGAAATTTTGAAATTAAATGCAAATTAATTTCGTATGTTGACTTTAGTGGAAGTGAGTAAATTGAAAAGTCAACATTGAGAATAATATATTGATGTTTATGCGTACATATGTGGTGGTATAAATTTTATCATGTGGTAATCTCATTCGGATTTATAGAGAACATTGTTTATGCAGAATCCGTAAATCAGACTACGTATAAGTCATGCATAATTCTAGTATTTAAAATTAAATTGATTTCGCATGAGTATTTAAATGATTTTTTCCTTAAGTTGATTATTTTATGCAGTAGCTTGATTTTTATCATTTCAGTTAATTCAGTGAGACCGGACTGGAGTTGAAGTTTAGAGATAAAAATTTAAACTTCGGAAAAACATTTCCAGAATTTATTTTAGCTAATTAATAAGTTAATTTAAGTTAAAAGGAGGTTTGAGGATTTATTTAAGCAACTTGAGGTGAGTAGAAAATAAATTCACTTAGGTTCAATAATTTAGGGATTAATTCACTAAATTATTTAAAAGATAGGTAAGGCTTTTAAGGATTATAAATTTACTAAATAATCAACATTTCCCCTCCACTTAATCTATAAATTTCGGCCACCTTAGAATATTAAGCAATTCCATTGCCAACTCATCCTTTGACCCATTCTTTGTTGTGTTAGCATGCTAATCTTTTTAAATATTAGTCAACCTTAATTAATTAATTAATTAGCATTATCCTAGTCTAGTTAACATGAAAGAATTGGCCACATGCACCTCTAATATTCCTCCAACCAATATTTGATAGCAACAAGAATTCAAATTTCAAAAATAGTAGACTTGGTCTTGCATGTATCCCACCTATATTGCACCCATCTCCCTCACTCCCCTAACCACAATTTCTCCCCCCTCTCAACCGAAACTTGAGAGCTTTTCTGAGGTAAAATTCAGTGATAAAAATCGTGACCCTCATAGCTAGAAACAAGAGAGAAAAATCGAGCAAGAAGCAAGATAAGAAAACGCTCCACCTCCTCCGCGCCGGATCGTCTCTTTCTTTCGTTTTTCTTTCAAGACGAAACCAGGCATGCATATATTCTTCCTTGACTCTTCAATCAAGTCCTATTATCAAATTTTTACAGTACATGATCATTATTTTCATGACAAAACCGAAACACATCAAGAATTTTGAAAACATATGTTGCAGATTTTCGGCCCTCCATTTCAAGCTTCACGATTTCTTTTGTTTTGTGGGTTTCAGGTATTGAATCGGTTCCAGGCTCCCAAGGCTGCTCCTAGGCATGTGCTAGGACATGTTAGGATCACATTTGTCCATTGGTTTGAGTCCCATGCTAGCCGTAATCAAGAATATGACAGCAACCTCCCATTTGTGTCCATATGAGTTTCGAAAAATTCAGTTTGTGGTCAAGGGAAAAGTATCTGATCTTGGCTGCCCCAAGGCCTATAGCCATGGTTAGATCACTTTCCTAGCATGTCTAAGACGTGACTAAGTCACCCTTTTGGAGGCTTGGCCCATGGTGAATCCGTTTTTAAATAAAACACCAAGAACAGCCCCTTTCCCCTTTCGGCTTCCTCATTTTTCAGCAAGTGTAACGTTTGGTTTTAGGGAATGGTGTGGATATTTGTTGGCCTATGGCCCTTAGCCACGGTTCATACCATACCTATGGATTTCTAGGTCGTGCCATGGTCAATCAAATGGCCACTGGAACGAAACATGATATCAAACGAAGCAAGACATCACACGCATGCAAGGGTGCTCTCGGGTGTGACTTTCGGTGGAGTTATGGTGTGATGCGAATTGTGGCTGGCCTAGGGCCCTTATCCATGGTGCAAATCACTCCTTGGGATGTTGGTAAGAGGTTTTGGCCGGTGATTCAAGCCCCAATGGCCATTAGCCTCGCAACCGACGCAAGAAACCAAAGCACATCTGCTGTATTTTTGGACAACAACTTGCTGTGACGGTTCAGTGGCTCGTTCGAGTTCTTGGTTGGATTTTAGCCTATAGCCTTGGACTGGACAGTGCCTCAATGAGTTAGGAAGGCCAAGTTTTTGACCGTTCGTGATTCGGATCATTTTTGAGGTCCTGCGAGAATTTACGGTGCGATGTGCCAAATTGACTCTCGAAAGAGTGTTTCATGTTTTGGCCTCCATTCACCTAGATTTCGACCCTCACTATTTTATGAGCATTGTTTCATCATTTTAGGTGTATTTTAATCATGATTACTTGATGGTTCGGTGTTGGTTCGGGTTGGCACGGAGTCATGATTAAATACGAAGTCGTAGGCGCACTTGTCTCAGTTTTGGATTTAATTGCATAGTTTGGTCAAGTAAAAGCTATTGCATATTTTTCATGGCATATCTAGGTTGCAGCGAGCCTGGGAGCGATCCAATCCAAGCAGAAAATTATTACAGGATATTTAATTGTGTGAATTAATTATATTACGTGCAAAAATATTCATTTTGAGATTTATGCGATATTGCTTGTGGTCACTTTACTATTATGATTAAATCCGGTCCCCAGTTATCGGTCCGGTCACCAGTTACCGGTCAGTTCAGTTGTTTCACCCAGTATACTGTGGCAGTATTCTGATCAGACGTAAATCCGGTCACCAGTTACCAGTCTGGTCCCCAGTATCGGTCAACTCAGTTCAGTTCAATTCAGGGACCACTTGCGTAGACCATAATCTCACCAGAAAATTATTACAAGCTATTTCAGTACAGGGCTCCAAGGAGCAAACATTTTTACTATGATTTTTCAGTTCAGTTATGCACGTATTATAATTGCTCATGACAAGTTATTTTCATGTATGCCTCATGACATGATATTTTATCCCATGCAAATTTTACTATATTATTTACTCGTTATTTACGATATATGCATGTTGAGTCTTTAAACTCACTAGACTTGATTGTTGTAGGTACTGATGATGTCAGGATCAATGGCGGGGACCAGTGATCTAGCTTGGGTCGGCAGTAGTGGCACCCGAGGACCTCAGTTTCAGCACTTGCCATTTTTTGATGCTCAAATATTTTATCAGTTGTTGAATACTTTAACTTGTTATTTTGGCAAGTAATAATTTCTTCCGCTGCTATTTTGAACGTTAAACATTTTATCAGTTTTTGGTATGAATGAGGCACTCCATTTATTTTAAAAAAAAAAATTTAAATTTTCCGCAAATTTTCAAAGTAAGGATTTTTAGGCCTTTATAGTTTAGATATTGTGAACATCATTAGAATGTTGGGCAGATATTTAAGAAACCCGACATTGGATTATTAATCGGGTTATGCGGTACATAAAATATTTTATGCTCACACATCGGAAATATGACATTTGGAAATAGTTGGATATTTGGAGTCCGAATAAAGTTGTGGAATTTTATCAACGGTAATGATCATTGGTCTAAGAAACCATTTAGGATCAATTGTGATAATAAAGCCGCTATATTATATTTAAAGAACAACTGAAACTTGTCAAAGTCAAAAGATATTGACATGAAGTTTCTAGTTAGAAGAAAATAATTCAGAGTGATTGTGTGTCAATTGAACATGTTATTGCAAACTCTATAATTGCGGATGCGTTTGTCATGGGTTGGCCACCCAAGATTTTTGGGCATGTGACACACATTGGTGTTGTCCATATAGTTAATATGCATGTACAGTGGGAGTTTGTATTCGGTTTGAGCATTGATTCATTTGACATGATTTAAGTTTCTGTACAGACTAAGGTTTATTTGAATTACTCTGAAATAAAGTGATGTCTTTCATAGCGGTTTAGCATTTGGTTGAAAGTCTGTTATTGGACTCTTTGAGTCATTAGGAGGACCGGTTGGAAATAAATGTTTTATTCTGGGATCACATTTATGTATTTCCATGCTACACATCCATACTTGATCTATGTTATTGATTATGCTAATATTGTGATCATTGATGGATCTAGTGATTTTAAATGTAGCAGCGATGACTGCTTTGGTTCAATATTGGTATAATTGATAAACCAGATTGTTAAGGAATATTTTGGTTTATATAACAAGAGCTCAATCCAGTTTTTGTATGTACAATATCCGGATAACTTATGTGGCCTAAGTGGGAGATTGTTGGAATTATTTGTGGGCTCGCATAAGTTAATTAATTGTACATGGACAAGTTATCTAATAAAGAACCCAATAAAGTGATCTAATTAATTATGGGTTTCCAAAGTATTAAATAAATTGGTATGGTCCACCTTATGTGTAGAAACCCAGCCCAATTAGGTCTTCTATGATGGGTTGAAAACTGCTAAGGTTATATAAGATTATGGTCCCCAAGGCACAGAGAATATAACACAGAATACATACGGCACACGTATTCTAGATCTCTCTCATTCTCCCATCAAAGGCAAGAATAAGGTGGTCGATTCTCTGTTGTCTTGGAAGATCCATAACTCTGACGCTTGATTAGTCAATGGATTCTGGTACGTATTTACTGTTATTTATATTTTCTGATAATTCGACATGAATTCCTGACGTGTTGTGATATATGGATTTAATCACATGATTTCTATAGATTTATTTTATTAAATCTCCAACAGCAAAAACTTGTGTGAGACGGTCTCACTAGTCGTACTTTGTGAGACAGATCTCTTATGTGGGTCATCCATGAAAAAATATTATTTTTTATGCTAAGAATAGTACTCTTTATTGTGAATATTGATAGGGTTGACACGTCTCACAAATAAAAATTTGTGAGACCATCTCACAAGAGACATACTCGTGTGTGGCCCCAACTTAGGATATTTAAATTTATCCTTTACTAAGTACAATATTTTGTACAATATTTCATAAACGTGTTTTTGGTCCTTTTTAAAAATAATATAGGTAAAATCTAAATCGTTTTCTTAAATTGGTGATATACATAAACTTTACATTTTTATTTAATCTATATACATTAATAATAGTTCAGCGAAAGCATAAAGTAACATGACATGACCACATTATTTATAGAAATAAGATGATCCATTTAACTATAAACAAGACTTTAAATGCTCTTAACTCAGCCTTAACTATTTTCCTCTTATTCAAATTCTTAAGCTCTTTTGTCTGAAAATTATAATAGACGAAAAAAAACAGATGATTAAGTCTTTGAAGACTTAGTGAGTTTGGATTAATGGTTAGTTTATAATAAAATAATATAACAAGTAAATGGTTAGGATGAATATGAATGTAATGTCTCAATTAATATCAATAATGAAATATAATCATGAATGTTATGAAATATCAAAACATTAAGAGTAACATTAATTGTGATGATTTCATAAATGAATTTTGTGGGCTAAAGCGGTGGCTGTTGCTAATTATTTAGCATATCACTTTTTCCTATGTATAAGATTATTTTACGAACCGGGGTGAATCATTCTCCGCACTGAAATATTCGGTGCGCGTTGTCCATATGAACCATATATCCGAGTTTTTAACTAATTGTTCATTGGTCTAATTTTTTGGGTCGAAGCCGCGTTATCCAGTGGAGTCAATTTCTAGGGGTTTTTTTTTAAAATAATTTAATTTTTAAAATTAATTTCAAAAATAATTTTTTTTTTTTAAAAAAGTTTGCAAAACTACCACAATCCGCGCTTAAGAAGCGCAGACGGTGGCTCCACGCGACGGAATTTTTAGCGATAGAATATATAAAAACCCGTCGCTAAAATGGAATCTGCGACGGTTTAAAACCGTCGCTAAACCGTCGCTATTTTAAAAATTTTGAATTTTCACTTACGTCGTACATTGCACGCTACGGATAATTGTATTAACGACGTGCATATACACGACGCAGATAATAGTATTAACAACGTGCATATGTACGACGCGGATAATCTTGAACTTTCAACGGCTTGCATATTTGCAGCATGCAATGTGCGTTGCAGAAAATGAATTTGCGCGCTGCGAAAAACTATTTTTGTAGTAGTGAAGACAGAAAAAAAAAACAGACAAAAATTTATCACGAAAAAAGTTTTTCAAGAACCTCTACTATTTGACCTGGTTTTTCGTGATGAATTTTTTTCTGTTTTTTTCTATCTTCACTACTACAAAAATGGTTTTTCGCAGCGTGCAAATTCAAGAAAAGATCAAATAGCATAAGAAAATAAGGTTAGAACATCCAATTTTAGAAGGTTTTTCTGGTTGAACCAGACATAAACTCCATTTGTTCTCTTGAAATTTTTATCGACTTTGGATGATTATTTTTTATCACCTCCTTTACTGAACGTGTTTTGTATATAAGAGGGGGTTAGGAAATTTTTGGTGTTTTTAGATTATTTTTCCCACTTTCTTCTATTTTTTCCTTTTTCCCTCCTTTTCCTACCCTTCTTCTTTCTCTTTCTATTTTCGATTTATTTGGTATTTTTTCTCACTAAATTATGGGTATTTATAGGAAAGAGGATAAAAAGAATGATGAAAAATGGTCCAATTAATTTTTTGTAATTTATTAATTAAAATTTAATGAAAAATGTGATATATATCTACAAATATTGTAATAATAATAATAATATTTTATTAAGCTTCGTTTTTTTATTAATTCCATTATTATTATTTTATAATTTTATTATGTTTTATTATATTTTCGGTATTTGTTTTTGGAACGAGATCCTGGTAATATTTGATAAATCTGAAATATATATTATGATTTATTTCTAAGCATGTTGGACAAATAAAATCTTGTACCAAAAAATAATATGGTAAAAAATTTAAATTGAAAAATGTATAATTATTATTTATTTAAGTTTTGAAATTCTAAGAATTAATATTAGGTTTTTGGTTAAAACATAAGGTAAGAGATGAATCAGAAGATGATAAACACAAAGTTCGAGTTTAACCAGGGAATTATAAATTCATGTTGTTAGACATTTAGCCTGCTTAGCCTAGAAATGACGTTTAAGGCGTTTGTGGGTGATTTTTATGAATTTATGTTTATGAGGTGGAACTTGGTAAAATCTTTTATTGTTTATTTTTTTGGTATATCTTTGTTAAAGCCTTTTATATTTTGTAAAAGTTCCGTACGTGAACCTTTATGTTAATCATTATTCCAAGAATTAAATTCCTTCTTTTACTAGCTCAATTTTATTCCACTTATTTCAAAGGTTCCTAATTTATAAACTATTTTAGATTATATCTTAGAAATAGTACATTTATTTAATAAATCTAAATTCTCTGGTAATTCATGTTCTTCAAAGTATGGACTTTAAAATAGATGAAAATATAAATTTATGCACCTTCATATGTTTAGGGCATCACTTGTTATATTAAGGGTAATTTGTAAATAAATACCCAAACACAACTTCAACTTTATCCTAATTCCTTACACCCGTAAAACTTTGTTTAAACCTCTTAAACCATTAAAAAGACAATATTACCCTTGTATCTGTTAATTTCAAATGATTGATTTTCTGGGGCCTCAAATGGTATCAGAACCGAAGTAAAATTATTTCAAGCATATAAATTTATAATTATTACGTAATTAAATGTTTGAGGAGGAAAACTTTCTCAAATTACATGAATCTACCAGATTCCTCTAGGATCTTAGGAGATCTAAGAAAAATTCAAAAGACAGTACAAAATTATGGCAGTATGTTATATTATGTACCACAAAAGGTGGAAAAAATCCTTGAAAACCAGGAAGAAAATCATGGAATATTAAAAGAGATTCAAACAAAAATTCAAAAACTAGAACAAAACCCAAGTTCTAGTAAAAGAACTTCAGAATGAAGGTTACCATCATTCTTTGGTACTGAACCCTTGTTACATCAACGAGGGAAGGCCAAAGTAATGCCTAAACATTTAATTAAAGAAGAAAAAATTATCAATATAATTAAATCTGTCTCGGAAAAGAAATTAATCTGATACCAACTTTAGAAAAGATTGGTCTCGAGGATCTCCAAGACCTTGCAGAATCATTTGCAAACCTCAAGGTCGTAGATCTGAAGATGAACACAACGGGAGGTGAACAACCCTCCATAATCTAGTCATCTTATCAGGAACTACCAAGAGAAAGTGTAAGATCTCAGAATATAAATATGAGAAAATCCCAACCCGATTTCTACATTGGTGGAGAATCACACCCAGCGGGAACAAGGACAAGGAGAAGTCAAATTCCATTGCACCAAACGCCCTACAGGAAAACTGTTTTAGAACCTATACATCCTTATGAGGTTATGCTTAACCTTGATGTACTAGATTTTAAAAACAGCGAAGATCTCATAGATGACTGGACATCACCTATGAGAATCGCAGTAGGAACACTTGATCTCAACAAAGAATGATTCATTAAACTTTTAGAAATGAGTCTTATGGGATCGGTTAAAATTTCATGGGATATGATATCAATGGAATCCAAAGAGTCAGTCCTAACTGGAGAATCTCTTAGTGAGATAGATAGAAAAATGGATACCATATTTATAGCACAATTTATAGGGGTGAACTATTTTAACAGTCAAGATACAGAGAAGAAAAAGAAATACACTCAAGCTCTGTATAATATTAAATTATATGATATATGTTTAGTTGATGAATATATTATGTTATTCACTAAATATAGATGGAATTCAGGGGTCGAATAAAAAATAGCAACGCAGCTTTTCTTCACCAAAATGCCAAGTCCCTCGAGAGAAATGTTCATAAAGGAATATGTCCCTAACAATCCAGATATGTTGGCACGAAGAGCCTCCTTTCTCAAAGGAAAATTGGCAGAATGATGTCATATGGCAACATTACAAAAGAATTACAAACAATTAAGATGTATCAACAAACGAACTCATTTGTGTTGTAAAGAGAATGATCTTCCAACAATTATTGGAAGTAAAACACAAAGGCAGAAAAAGAAGAGTTTTAGATCTCATCCTTATGTCAGAAGTGAGAGAAGTTCTTAGAAACCAAGAACAATATGGTCTAAACAGAAAGCCAGATCTTACAAATCTGGACAAAAACGTAGACCATCAAGAAGTAGGACATCATCTAAATCATCGATTACATCTCGAAGTACAGGAAGAATTCCTACAAAGAAGACTTTCAGAAAAACTCACACCCGAGCTAAAGAAAGTTTTAAAGATTGTAATTGCTGGACATGTGGAGCAAGAGATCATATTTCAACCAACTATCTAGAAAACAAAAAAATAGGAATAAAATGGTTCGATCAAACTTCGGATATTGAAGAAGCAGTTTATATAAAGATCTAATTCAAGTATACCGATTTGAGGATATTGCCTCAGACGAAAGTATATATGAAGAAAAAGAAGTCTAAGTCAGGAAGAATCTGATGGAACTGAATCGAAATCTTACTGAAGATGAAGTGTTTCGGCACGAAACACAAGAAGATTGGTCGGGTATCTTTATCCAGATAACAATATCTCATAACATGGTCTAAAAAGATCATGAGAGAAAATCCTAGTCTACAGAAATATCAAGGATTCTCTGCAGGAGAAGTAGAAATGTTTTTAGGAAGTCTTGGCTTAAGAAACAGAAAGCATCATCTAATCTGTAAAGTTTCCAGAAAGGAAATGACAATCCCAATGGAACTTACAGGAAATAGAATAGAGATTTAATTAATTCCTTCCGAAGAAATTAAAGAGGAGTTACAAAAACTCAAGATAAAGTAGCACGGACCATGGATTCATATCGGAGCAATCCAGATTATGATAAAAGCTACTTTCAAATAAGGAATAGATTCTCCCATTGATATTGCTATATGCGGTAAATGAATAAGGAACCTTCAAGATTCAGTACTAGGAACTATCTCAGGAAATCTCAGCGCAGGAAAGATTGTAGGAGTAATCTATCCAAGAATTTCCTAAACCATGAAGATCAAGATTTCAACCGAGCCTTGACATTACATCAGAATTTCAAAGAAAAAAGGCTGATTAAAGAGGGCAATAGACCATATTCTATTTACCTATCAAATTTCATATGCTCTATCTAATACACATCATTCAGAATTGTTTATTAGAAATGAGTTTATTGAAATACCTGATATATTTGGAAAAGTTGCCTTGGAAATTTATCAAGAAAAAGTTTAGTTTCCCTTAATACAGGAAACAGATATCCAAACACAACAAATCGGTTCTACAGAGGAATCAAAGTCTTAGATTGGAATCAAGAAAACTATCTTTTCAGGGAGATAGAATTACAAGCTACAGGTGAGGAAAAACCTATGTCCAAGAAACCCAACATGAGCTAAAAAAACTTTTCTACCATAGAAAATCTTAGATATCCAGAAGGGTGGAAAGAACTTGAAATATTATTTAATATTACGAAACAAATGAATCAATTCCTTTGTAATATTATATATTATTTATAACAACCTATGATAGACACTTACCAAGAAATGATCAATATCAGAGAATTAGAAGTTCATATCAAAGGAATTCCAGGAAAAGAAGTAGATCAATTGGTTCTTGGGTTAGAGTTTCTCGAGGAACATAAACCCTGAACATGTCTGGAATATGGAATGGAGTTTATAGTCGAGGATAAAATATGGAAAATTCAATGACCACAAGCTCATTCTCGATATACATTCCAGTAGGGATTTTATACGAACAATATAAAGCAGAATACTTTGCTGCTCATATTGATTCAGTGATGGAATCTATACAACAAAAAGATGAGCTTTTCCAAATAATTTGGAAGAAGAATTGTAGAACCCGTAAATCAGTCTACGTATAAGCCATGCATAATTCTAGATTTTTAAAATTTAATTGACTTCATTGCATGATTATTTTAAAGGCATTTCTTTGAAGTTAATTATTTTATTATTTCATGCAGTAGTTTGATTTTTAGCATTTCAGTTATTTCAGTGAGGCCGGACTGGAGTTGGAGTTTTGAGATAGAATTTAAGATTCGAGAAATATTTCCAGGAGTTAATTTAGCTAGCAAGTAAGTTCATTTAAGTTAAAAAAGAGGTTTGAAGAATTATTTATGCAACTTGAGGTGATTAAGAAATAAGCTCATTTAAGTTACTTAATTAAGGGTTTAATTCACTAAATTGTTTAAGGGATTAGTGAGGCTTTTTAGAGTTATTAATTTAGTAAATAATCAACATTTCCCACTCATTTTTATTAGTAATATTTCGGTCACCCCATTATTGGCTAGACAAACTCTTTGCCAACTCATCAAACTTTGACCCCTTCTTGGTATTTAATTTGTAGAATATTCTATGATTTTGGGAGCACCATTTAATTAATTATTAGAGCTTATCCTAGTCTACATTAGCAAGCTAATAATCGGCCATACCATTCTAGAAGCACCCCAACAATAGTTGATATCAAACAACCATTCAAATTCAAATTTGAGGGAGACTTGGTCTTGATTCTCCCTTATATTGTGCACCTCTTCTCCTCACCCTCTTAACCACTTATTCTCCCCCTCCCTACCACCGAAATCAACACCATTCAGCAGCCCTTTTCAGATTAAAAATCGTGGGAATTCAGTAGAAAGCTAGGAAGAAAATCGAGAGCAAGGAAAGGTAGAGAAGCAACTCCGTCTCCTCCGTGCCGTGTCGTCGTCGTTTCGTTCATTTTCTTTCGAAACGAAACCAGGCATGTCTAGATTTTTTTCAAACCTCAATCAAGTCATATTATTAATTATTTTTCAGTACATGATCAGGTTTTATCATTGCAAAAACCGAAAATTTCAGTAGACAAGAAACGAAAATTCTACACAGATTATTATCGACTTTCATGCTTCACGTGTGGGTATGTTTTGTTTCGATTTCAGGGATGGATCGTTCCAGGGGCTCAAAGCTACATATGGAAATGTACTAGGACATGTTAGGGTCATGATAGAACGTTGGTTCCAGCCCCATACACATTAGAATTCGTCAATGACAGCACATCCCCCATGAGTGTCATATTGAGCTTCAAAAATTCAGATTTTTTTGTCCAAGGAGAAGGGATCTGATCTTGGTTGCCCAAGGGCCTATAGCCATGGTTAGATCACTTCTATACCATGTTTAGGACGTGACTAAGTCACCCTTTTGGTGGCTTGGTCCATGGCTCATCGGTTTTTACGCAAAACATCAAAACAGCCCCCTCCCCTTCTCGCCCCTTCGGTTGGACAGCACTTGTGCTTCGGGTTTGGTTGGTTTGGTGTGGATCTTGGTTGGCCTATGGCCCTTAGTCACGGTTCATACCATGCCCCTAGGTGTCTAGATCGTGCCATGGTCAATCAAATGGCCACTGGAACGACACGAGACATCGATCAAAGCAAAACACTACACACGCATACACGCAAGTTCTCGGTTGGATCCTTCGGTTGAGTTATGGTGTGATGCAGATTGTGGCTGGCCTAGGGCCCTTAGCCATGGTTCGAATCATTCCTTGGGACGTTGTGGAGAGGCTTTGGTCGGTGTTTTAAGCCCCAATGGCCAAAAGTCTTG
The DNA here is from genome assembly GCF_022965805.1 of Primulina eburnea. Classification (NCBI taxonomy): domain Eukaryota; kingdom Viridiplantae; phylum Streptophyta; class Magnoliopsida; order Lamiales; family Gesneriaceae; genus Primulina; species Primulina eburnea. The sequence continues at coordinate 34,789,911 of NC_133103.1, read as the reverse complement.
CAAACGACGCGATGCAAGCAAGGTTGCAGCTGCTGGAAAATTACAGCAAGTTGCTGTGTCGGTTCGGAGGCTCGTTCGAGTTCTCGGTCAGCTTTTAGCCTATGGCCTTAGACTGGGCAGTGCCCCATTGAGTTAGGAAGGTCATGTTTTTGACCGTTTGTGATTCAGATCATTTTTGAGGTCGTACGAGAATTTACGGTGCGATGTGCCAAATTGACTCTCGGAAGAGCGTTTCACGTTTTGGCCTCCATTCACCTAGATTTCGACCCTTATCATTTTAGGAGCATAAATTCATAATTTTAAGCGTATTTTAATCATGACTATACGTCGGTTCAGCGTCGGTTCGGGTTGGTTCGGAGTCATGATTAAATACGAAGTCATTAGGCGTCACAGTCGCATTTTTGAAATTAAAGCGCATAGTTCGGTCAAGTATAAGCTATTGCATATTTTTCATGGCAGTTAGGTTGCAGTGAGCTTGGGGACGATCCAATCCAATCCAGTTGGTAAAATACACAGGATATTTTCATTATGCCAGTTAATTATTTTACGTGCATGAAAATAGAAAATACTTATTTTGAGATTTATGCGATATTGCTTGTGGTCAATTCACTATGATGGGAGCATTATTTTATACTGTTGCCAGTGACCGATCAGTTCAGTTTGGTACCACCCGGTCGCCAGTGACCGGCCGGCTCAGTTCAGTTTTATACTCCCCGGTAGCCAGTTACCGACCAGTTCAGCTTAGTGCAGGGGCCACAGGCGTAGACCATAATCTCAACAGAAAATTTTATCAGTTATTTCAGTACAGGGCTCCAAGGAGCAAATATTTTTACTGTGATTTCAGTTCAGTTATGCACGTATTATAATTGCTCAGTACAAGTTATTTTCAGTATGCCTCATGACATGATATTTTATTCCATGCACATTTTACTTCAGTATTTACTCATTACCTACGATATTTGCATGCTGAGTCTTTAAGCTCACTAGACTTGATTGTTGTAGGTACTGATGAGGCCAGGGCCGAGGGCGGGGACCAGTGAGCCAGCTTGGGTCGGCAGTAGTGGCACCCGAGGACCTCAGTGCAGCAGTTGTTATTTTTTCGCAAACAATTTTATCATTCGTTGGATAAATTTTAAATTGTTGTTGTTGGCAAATATTATTTTTCCGCTGCTATTATTTTAAACACTGAATTTGATTCATCAGTCGATTTTATGAATGAGGCCATTTAATTTCTTTAAAAAAAAAAATTAATTTTCCGTAATTTTTCAAACAATGAGTTTTAGGGCCTTTTCAAGAATAACCATAGATTGCTGGAAGAAATTTCTCTAGAAGAATCCTAATCTTATATAAGGGGATTAAGATAACCGAAATCATGATCGGATGTGCTGGACAAACGCCTTGGTATAAGGTAAAACCACAACCTATTTATTTTCAAGATACAAGAGCTGACATTATGCTAGGAAATAATTTCCTAAAAATGTTTAAGTCCTAGACGCAAGAAAATACGACTAAAAGATTAGTGTTCACAATACCTTATGATCACAAAATCATAGTCTAGGGATTGAGAGAGGCATTTTACATAAAATTGCCAATCCAATTTCGCAGCAAACATGGTGATGAAGGAAAACTTCTGAATCAAAAAATGAAGGATTCTAGACGGTTTGGAGAAACATTGCTTCAAGTAATAGCAGATAAACAGCTCCAACAAGAAGATATAGAATGCCTTAAGATATCTCTACATAAAAAGGAGGTAGAATTTGAATCCAAATTACATTAGAAGATGTCAAGAGAAGGATAAAAGAAAATTACGATTAGATCCCTTGGCATGATGGGATAAAAATCAATTCAAAGCTTGCCTTAAAATTAAAGAAGGAAAATAGCATGAATTTGTCTGATGCAAGCCTATGCCAATTAAAATAATTCAAAGGGATATGCAGATAATAATCAAGAAACATTTGGACCTTGGATTGATCAAAGCAAGAATTTCACCATACAACAGCCTAGGATTTCTGGTAAGAAATCATGATGAAATAAAAGGGAACGAACATAGACTAGTAATTAGTTACCAAGAAATTAATATGATTCTGGAGTTTGATGGGTATTTATATCTAGTAGAGAAGATCTGATTAGTTGCATATGCAATGCGAAGATATTCTCGAAATTTGACTGTAAGTCTGGATTTTATCAAATTCGGATGCAGGAAGAAAGCAAAAAATTCACAGTTTTCTCCACACTACAAGGAAACTATATCTGTGAAGTATTACCAGTGAGATTGGCTAATTCACCCTATATATTTCAAAGGAATATGGATAATCTATTTAAAGATTATTTCAAGTTTATGTTTGTCTATATTGACGATGTTTAATAGCATCTAAAAATATATAGGAACATATCAAGCGTTTAGAGATTTTCTCTAAAGTTTGTAAAAAAAGACTAATTTTATCTGAAAAGAAAACAATCATTGCCACAAGAAAGATTGAATCCATCGGAATAGAAATCGATGAGTCTGGAATAATTTTGGAGGATCATATAGTATAAAAGGTGAAAAATTTTCCAAACCAACTGAAAGAAGAGAAACAACTTAAAAGTTTCTTAGGAGTTGTTAATTTTGTGGGCCTGTTTATTAAAAACCTAGCAAAACATAGAAAAGTGTTCAGTCCATTACTGAAAAAAGATGCAAAATTTATATGGACGGAAGAACACACACATGGACTTAGTCAATCCAATGAGATTCGTAAAAATCTTCCGAAAATGACCATTCCTCAGGATGAGGATGATCTGGTATTATATACAGATGACAATGATAATTGGTGGGCGACAGTTTTAACCAAGCTCACACCAGAAGAAGAACAACCATGTAGATATTGCAGTGGACTTTTCTCAGATCTAGAAGCCATAAGATGACATATAAACGAAAAGGCATTTTATGCAGTAAAAAAAGGCTTTTGAAAAATGGCCATTATTTTTATTTACAAAGAAATTTATTTTAAAATTTGATAATACACAGATGAAAGCTTTATTGAGAAATATGATAGAATCCAAACCCGAAAAGGCTAGATTATTAAGATGACAAGTCTTATGTCAAAATTATATTTTTGATATTGTGATTATTAAATCTCATGAAAATATTCTTGCAGATTATTTAACAAGAGATGGACAGTGGTGATATCGACGCCATCATAAAAATGCAGAGACATTTGAGGGAACACCTAGAAATGCTTCAGAATGAGTTCAACAAGCTAGCTCTGAACGTAGAAGTTGCGGGAAGGCTTCAACAAGCTGATAAGAGAATTTTCTCTGATCGAATCACATGATGTTTACATACCTATACTCAGTTATAGTCGGTAATACAAAGGACTATCCACCAAGGTATTGAAAAGCAACTGATTTTCCAAATTGAGAGTTTTCGAGTACATGAATCTATACCTGGAGCAGGGGATTCAAATACCCCTAGCACAAGTGTTAAGTCGGGTTCATTTCCAGATAAATCGGCTGAAACAAAAATTGAGACTCCAAATCTTTATTTCGAGTCTTCAAGTCAATCCTTCACCTCGGGTATTGAAGAGGGAAAGATCAACTTTAGACCTAATACTGACAAGGATAAATCTAATGTTAGTAATAATGAAGCTATAAATTTTCCATTACAAGTGTACCAACAAAACCAAGAGAAGTTAAAAACAAGAGTGGGAATTAACCCAGCTACAATCATGATTGATGTTTCAGGTAAATATCCTAGGGTATAGATGAAACCAAATTCATATCTAAAGGAGGTCAAATAATAGTATGAATTTGGGGCTCTTGCCTCAGTTTATACCACATCACCCAGCTTCCCAAAAATTTCAGGATTACCTAAATGGATCCAGGAAGTTGTTAATGAAACTTTGGCAAATAACGAATATTTGTCCAGAGGAGATATTCTAGAGTTATACTTCTTCAGTACAGCCCCAGAACCAGTAGAAAAAGGCTCACACGAAGCTTTTCATTTTATCAAGTTAAGGAGGCCAGATACAAATGTTCAGAAATTTATCAAGGATCCTCCGTCAGAAAAAACACCCCTTGTTGCTTCAATAACTGAAGATGACAAATCTACCGGAAGAGCATGGGGTCTATGGGTCTGTCTAATTGAGATGGACAAAGTCAAGTTTCCGTTTAAATTTTATCATAATTTGGTAAACGAATCATTCCTGTTAAATACCATGACATGAAAAACAACAAGTTTTGCAGATGATTTATTTGAAAAGAAATGAAATCTTTTGTGGAATAACAAGCTGTCGGGAAGTAAAGAAACTCGTCGGAAATTCTATAATATCGCTCATGAAGATGGTCAGAGAATATCTGCCCAGAGTGCCCAAATCAAAAGGAGCCATAATTTGGCAAGGAATTCAGACCTAGATCAGACAGGAAGCATCTTGCAAAGACATGACCAAGTGGTGAAGGACCACAATCACATTTTCCTCGGAGATACCAAAAGTTTAAGATTCCCCGACGAAAATAAGTGGGCATATGATTACCATCAATTTTCCTTGAGGATAACAAAAGTCAAAACTTCCCCGACAAGAGTTAGTGGGCATGTGATGAACCCACTAAATGACCAAGAAAACTTGGACCCAAATACAACTATAAATAAAGAGTAAATGAGAACAAGGAAATCACACAAGATTTAAAACGAAATTTGGAGCCAATGAAAAATGTATGCTACATATCTTAAGATTTCCAAAAGATGGATTAAAGTAGTAAGAAAGCAGCTATTGATTTTCAAAGATCTCTACAAACTGTTAAAAGAAGCAGGAAACGAGGTCTCAGCTGATATGATATAAACACATATCTACTGGTTATGTCAGGAGATAAAAGCGGAAGAACAAGCTATTTCTAGACTAATAATCTAGAAACAGACAACTCAAGAAAAGTGGAGGGACCATTTAACCACCCACTCAACCCACTCAAGAGATAATGCCAAACACAACTGGAAGACATTAAAGAATAGCTAAAGCATGTTTTAAAGTCCAGAATTCATATCCGCAAATGACTTCTATAAATACCAAGACAGATGGAAGAAAAATGCATAATTCTACCTCTTCATTTTCTTTCAAAACATTGTAATATTTTCTTTTGCTAGTTTATGTGTGTTACTATGTAATAATAATTTGTTATGTTTGAATAAGAAGACCAAGGTTTTTGCCCCTCTAATGTATTAATTTCAAATTGAACTACTTTACTATACATCCTCAGGTAGGAAACGAAACAGGGTTGTGCTATGTGCTGTTGAAGGAATCTGCGTCAGAAACCATCGGTTGCGATTGTGTGGTTGGACTGTGAGGAGCAGTCTGTAAAATTCGGTGGATATAACTCGACATCACTCTAGTCAAAAAGATAAACTGTTCAATTTATTATATGGAAGCATTATGAGCCATAAACAAATCGATCATTTAAATAAGATATATATGCTGGAAACCTTGCGTAACTGTATGTCTTTAGGCTACACGTATTTAAGAACAAATTCGATAGGTAAAACAATATCACATACCATAAAACAAAGAAAAAGAGCATTATTGAGAATTTTAGAAAAATGAGGAGTAAAAACTAAGTGGGGTGTATTCAATCCAGAGTTTTGATGACTTTTAATGACTTTTTCAAATGATAGACTTTTATGGATTTGATAGATTTTTATTGACTTTTACAGAATCTCACAGATTTATAAACAGATTTATGTGGATTAATGTAGACTTTTTTGCTAGATTTTTATTGACTTTTACAGAATCTCACAGATTTATAAACAAATTTATGTGGATTCATGTAGATTTTTTTGCAAGATTTTTATAGGCTTTTGTGAATTTTTTTTATAGGATTTTATAAATTTTGTACTTAATTATAACATATTATTTTTTAATAATTTATTTGAACTAAAAATTATTTGACATATATAACATATTCAGTTTGAAATAATTTTTCAATATTTATATTAATAAATAAAATTACTTATTTAAAGTAAAATAATTTAATATTTACATGTGTATATGTGTTATAATGCTCGGAAATTTAATCCTAATAATCTGTAATTATTGAATTATAATTTGATATGATTATGAGAGGATTAATCGGGACACGAAATAAGAATACGTATGAAAATGTATGTACGAGAGCCGAAGGTCTCGCGCATATGCGCGAAGAGTAGGCGCGCATATGCGCGAGTAAGGCAGTAGCCCATGATGCAAGACAGTAGCATCGACGTACATGCGCGAGCAATCCAGAAAGGTTGGCGCACATGCGCGACTTGGATTCGCGCACATGCGCGACACAACCCGAGAGTTGTGAAGAATTACTCGCGCATATGCGCGAGGTGATGTGCCAGACACGCGCTGAGACTTAGGGTCTCGCGCATATGCGCCGCAATGGGTCGCGCATATGCGCGAGACGTGCCAACAAAAGATGCGAGCCACGTTGCTGGATGCATGCGGGTGTATATATATATATATATATATATATATATATATATATATATATATATATGTATAAACGTATAATCCTTCAGAATATTAAAAAAGTTGGATAAACTTTGTTAAAAATCCTTACGTCTTTATATTTCAATCCGCCCGTCTGAATTGTAATCCGACTTCAGTACTGTAATTCTATCGACGTAGGCTACAACTGGACGTAAGTTTTGTTACGTTTTGACATGCTTTGAAATTATGCTATTGTCAGAATTGAATAGGATTCATATATGATATTCTTGACATGTTAGACATCGTAAAATCGAAGTTAGATTGAGAAACGGACTGATTATGGAATTGTTATGAATTTTTAGGGTATATTGATTTATACCAGATAGATTTGAATTGTGATTGGATTACGGATTGTATTGGATATGGGTTATGAATTGTAACTGTGATATGAGGATAATTTATTGACAAGGATATTGAAATTGTACCGTTATGCCGTTGATTTTGAATTAAATCAAGATTGATCAGATTGTTATTGATTTGGAAGGTATAGTGACATGAGATTATTGATATTGTCATTGCCAGACAGACTGTGAATTCGGGACTTCGACTGAGCCAGAAACCGACGAAAGAAAGGTATAAGTCAATGTGGTATTGGGAGATCGACTTGAGTCGGTTTAGACTTGAGTTTTCCTAAATCACATACTTTACTTTATTGCATTGATATTGCATTGATTTGGTTGATATACTTGTTCTCTTAATTTATAGATAGCAGGTATTAGACGAGTAGTCTTATGACAGAAGTGCCTGATAGTGGTGAGATCACCACGGGCACATTGCACGATGTCATGAGATATTGTATTGGCGGTAGTGCCATAGTCTGTCACTGGATAATTGGCTATCGATGTGGATAGAATTATAGCTCCTTCTATTACTGGTGATCGGTACTGTATCGATGTGGATAGAATTATAACTTCTTCTATTACTGTTGATCGATGTTATATCGATGTGGATAGAATCGGAGTTTATTTTATTACTGGTGATTGATACTATACCGATGTGGATAGAAACAGAGCTTCTTCTATTACTGGTGATCGATGTCATATCGACGTGGATAGAACTGGAGTCTTTTCTATTACTGTTGGTCGATACGGAATGCCAATGTCTGGAAACCGGGATCCCTAGGCTAGGATTGAGTCTAGTCTAAATCGTGGAGTCACGAACATTGTCGACAGTTTGATATTGATTATGTCTCAGATGTTGATACATATATTTCTTACCTGATTACATGCTTTATATTTGTTTATATGATTGCATGTTTCGTTGATTTATACTGGGATTATATTCTCACCGGAATTATCCGGCTGTTGTCTTGTCTGTATGTGTACATGACAACAGGTGGGACAGGTTCAGGGTTGAGGAGATGAAGAAAGATCGTGATTAGAGTGGAGATTCCGGACTTTGATTATGATGTATAATAGGGTTGGCACACTTGACATTAGTTGTTAAACCTTAGTTTAGTTGAATGCATGCAGTACAGGACTTGTATTGTAATTAATATACTGAGTTGTATATTAGTTGATTTCACTATGTTCCGCATTTAAAAAAAAATTTAAAGTAGACCCTGTTTTATAATTGATTAATTAGTCCCAATGATGATTTTGAACTTGATTAGCGTCCGGGTCCCCACATATGTGGGTTTGTACGCATGTTTGTAAATTTTTAAAAATACATCAATTGATTAATATGTAAACTTGTTTTTTAATTGATAATATACATGTGAAAAAGATATTATTTATCATTGTGTGGATACAATTTTGTATAAAAACATCATAACTTACATATTAATTAAAAATGCTAAAAATAATTTAAAAAATCATGGTTGTTGCGAGGCTATTCAATTATTAAGAATTAAACGGCATTTTTTTGGGTCATCTTTTATTATTATTGAATATTACATTAATTTGTATAAATCAATTCTAGAATTCAAAATTTTCTATGATATTAAAATTAAAAATTATTTAATGAAAAATCAGCCGAAAAATGAAAAATTTGAAAGGAAATGTGAAAATATATATAGAGATAGACACATTTTGAAAATTTGAGAGAGCGATAGAGATAAATGAGAGGAGAGAAGATAAGAAAAAATGTGAGGTGAAACGACAGATGGAGAAATAAATAAATTATGTACGAGTTAGAAGTTTTAAAAATCCATCCAAATCTTTGGGTTGAACCTAATACAAATTTTGACAATTTATAGTTGTACTTTAGGCTTTAATATTTGTATATTAATAAATTTCACGAAGTTATTAAAAGTCTATTGAAAATTTGAATACCTCTAGAATTTTATAGAGTTTTACAAAGTCAATGTTGAATACCTCTAGACTTTTATAGAGTTTTAAAAAGTCAATGTTGAATACCACTTGACTTTTTAAAAATCTATGAAAGTTTATTTTGAATACCACTAGACTTCTATAGAGTATGCAAAAATCTTAATTGAATACATCTAGACTTTTAAAATCTAAAAAAATAATTAAAAGTCAATAATTCTCCTACATTGAATACACCCCCTAAGTTTTGAAGGGAAGGAGAGTAAGAGAAAGTTAAAAAAAAAATTAGGTGTTTTTTTACAAAGTTGCCCTTGTATTAATACGACTGGGCTCTCCGACTTATAAATTTGGGCTAATCCAATTTATTTGGGTCATCTTGAAACTCAAATCGCCGGCGAACATTTCATTTCGTCGATTCTCTCTCCTACTGAAGGTGATTTCTCTCTCTACGAATGCAGATTTTCTCTATTGTTATACATTAGTACGTGGATTTCCATTTAAAGGGCTGAATATAAATAGAAAATGATAAAAGAGTGATTTAGTTTCGAACTCTGAATTGTTTGTTCTGGATTTCTATCTTCGCAGTTAGATGGTTATTCGTAATTTTTTGATATTTTTGGGAATCAGGTTAAATATAGATAGAAGACGATGAAAGATTAATTCGATTTCTAATCTGAAAAATTGTTTGTTAGCCCTGTACGTTATTTTTCTTCTTATTATTATTTTGGCGATAAGCTAGTGATTTCATTAACATTGTATTTTGTTTGGGTATGCGGAGCGTTAAATAGCGATACAAAATCATGCAAGTTATTTTATCGTATTCAGAATGTTTTGTTGACTTTTGCTACTTTTTCCCATGCATTGAGGCTTGAGCAGGGTATTTCATTTTGTTAGATGATTGGGGTGGGGGAGGACAAAGTTAAGCAAAGCTAAACAATGATGATAACACAATTTACTCAATTTCAAAGTTGGATTGTTTTTTGACTGAATTTCTCTATTTTTTTTCTGTACAGTGAGCAGTGATTTCATGATTCTTTTGTTGGGGGGATTTTAGCTCAAGTGGGGATAGGTTAAAAAACAACAAAAGGATGGGTAATTTTAAACAAGTACTGAAAAGTCTTGATGCATTTCCTCGCGCCGAAGAACATTTGCTGCAGAAGACGAAATCTGGTGCCCTCGGTATTTTTTCTGGTTCTTTATTTTTCCCAAATGAAATTTCACTGCTATTTTATTGTTGTTCATAGCTGTGGAAGAGAAAGCCGTTTAAGGGTTATAATTTAATCCCTGAAGGAAAATATGCCATTAGAATGGATGCTTTATGGGATTCAAACAAACGCAGTTTTGTATATTTTATGAATTTCGTGACAAGGAATAGTTAACAAACCTTTTTTTTACATGTTAGTTTCCATTGTTGGACTTGTCATTATGGCTACATTGTTCTTGCATGAGTTGACGTTTTATCTTTCAACGGATATAGTACATGAGGTTAGTTTTCTTGTTCTGAAGTTCCACATATTTAATTATGTACTTCAATATTTAGGTATTATCACTTAAGAGTTTATTTTGATCAATACCTTACATATTTCTTGCATGTAAATCTGCAATACATTCAATTTTTGTTGGGTTCTTAATATGAATATTATGCTTTGGCAGATGGCTGTTGACTTAAAACGTGGAGAAACACTTCCGATCCACGTTAATATGACATTCCCATCTTTGCCTTGTGATGGTTAGCCTTCTTAAACATTGTTTTGGATCATAATTTTGATTCATACTAGCCATTTGTTATTCAACTCTACGATTCTTGTAGTTCTAAGTGTTGATGCCATTGACATGTCTGGGAAGCATGAAGTCGATCTTGACACAAATATATGGAAGGTAGTGTGGTTTTTAATAATCCTATATTTATTATTCAATATCACCCCTCAAGTTGGGTCATATAAATTGATAATGCCAAGCTTGGAACTCAAATCTTCATAAATGAGCATGTGAAGTGCTTTTGTAAGTATGTCTGCAACTCGCAATTGAGTAGAAGTGTGACAGAGGTCTACAATTCCTTTTTCAATATTCGCACTTATAAAATGTCGATCAATCTCAACATGTTTGGTCCTATCATGATGGACTGGCTTTTTTGAAATATTAATAGCAGCTTGATTATCACATAAAACTTCTATAATATGACCATCTTCCACCTTTAATTCACCAAGAAGTCTCCTAAGCCATATTTCTTTAAAAATTCCGTTAAAAATAATGCTCGAAACTCTGCTTCAGCACTGCTACGAGCAACTACAACTTGCTTCTTGTTCTGCCAAGTCACCAAGTTCCCTCGTACAAATGTGCAATATCCTGACGTGGAAAGTCTGTCTGTAGAAGATCTGTCTGTAGGAGATCCGGCCAAATCAGCATCACCGTACACTTTGATTTTGGATAGAGGATTTCCTAAAGAGTAGTCATTTCCCATGAGTCCTTTTTAGATATGTCAACACCCGATAAGCGGCATCCATGTGTTCTTCAGTCGGAGTGTTCATGAATTGACCGATGACACTAACTACAAATCAAATATCCGGTTTTGTATGTGCTAGGTATTTAAGTTTGCCTGCTAGTCTTTGATATCTCCCCATATCAACAGGAAAACAACTCTTCGTCATGCCTATCTCGATGTTTGGATCCATCGGTGTATTTACAGTCTTGTACCCTAACGTGCGAGGCTCTTTCAATAGGTCAAGAACATGCTTTTGTTTTGTCATAGGTTTGCTGGGCCTATTGGAGACGAGAGTCCGTGCTGATAACTCCACGAACAGGCTTGTTCCCGGTTGGCTTCTTTCTCATTTTCCAATAACAAAATCCGACTTTGACGTGTTGTTACTTTACGGGCTTTCTTTCTTCAATCAACACATTCTGAAAACTCAAGTTTGAAATTGAGTTACCCAGAGATGATCTTGCCACTTCCATTCCCAAATTTCAAATTCTTTTGAGAGATTGAGTTTCACATGTGCCATTCCTTCTGTATGATTTTCTGTAAGTACAATGTCATCCACATACACTATAATGGTTGCATCTTACCTTCTTCAGTGTGTTTTACAAATAACGTGTGATCAAATTGACATTAATTGAAGTCATCTTTCTTTAACACATTGGTAAATCGATAAAACTAGGTTCTAGGTATTGATTGAACCCGTAAAGTGAATTTTTTAATCTGCACACCTTATTATTCTTACATGTTGATTCAAAGCCTGGAGGAAATTTCATGTACATTTCTTCTACAAGATCATCGTTGAGAAATGCATTCTTAACATCAAGGTGAACTCGAACATTGTTGAATCTAGCAACATGACCGAAAGTTTCTTGGTAGTCAATACCACGAGATTGCATATACCTTTTAGCCACAAGTCTTACCTTGAACCGTTCTATACTTCCATCGGACTTATGTTTGATTGTGAAGATCCATTTGAATCAAACAAGTTCTTTTCCAGTGGGTAGATCAGAGATGTGCTATGTATTGTTCTTTTCAGTTCCTTTATTTCATCATAAACAGCAGCCTTCTAGTTTGGGTCACTTAGAGCCTCATCAATGTTACTTGGAACCTGAATTTGGTTTATTGTGGAAAGAAAAACACGATATAGAGGATAAAAACGTTCAAGTGAGACAAAATCACCTATATAATGCATTGTACATGTCCGGACTTCCTTTCTCAAGGCAATTGCTATATCATCAGGTGCAATGTACTCAATCACAAGGGTATCAGGATCAGACATACCTTGTGTGGTTTTTTCTGAATTTGGCAGCAGAGAGTTGTCATGAACAAGTTGATTTTGTACAGGTTCGTGTACATTCTTTTGATGAGGTTTCCTTCGGGAATAGACACGAGGTAGTGGACTGAATATCGTTTGCTCACTGATTGTGGGACAAGTTGGCTCAGGGATTGGTTCAACGTATGTTGTGGTGGGTTCCCAATGTTGTGGTTCTTCATTGGAAGACTCCCACTGAACCGATTTATTGGGGTAGAATGATGCGGGCTCAAAAAATGTAACATTCACTGAAGAGTAAATTTTTTTGTGATGGGAGAATAACACTTGTACCTTTTCTGGTCTGGAGAATAACCAAAAAAAATGCATTCTACAGTGCGTGGTTCAAGTCTGCTGCGATTATGGGAATGGATGTGAACAAAACATGAACAACCAAAAACCTTTAGGGGAATTTCGCGAAGTTGGGGAAATTTTAATGAAGGTTTGGATGGAGGTTTGAAAATTTAGGACTCGAGAGGGCTTCCTATTGATGAGGTAAATGACTGTGAGAATGACATCACCCGATAGGACTTTGGAACATCATGGTGAAGTAGGGATCAAGCAACATGAAGTAGATGGCGATTTTTCCTCGCAGAGATTCCGTTTTGTTGGGGTGTATCAACGCAAAAGCTTTGGTGAATAATCCTATGTTTTTTTAGGTAACCTCCCAAAACAGAATTGAAGTAATCCCTTGCCCGATCAGTCCATAAAATTTGAATCAGGGTAGAAAATTGTGTTTGAACCATGTTGTGGAAATGTTTGAAAATATGCGAAGTCTCAGATTTATCTTTTGTCAAGAACACCCACGAAAGACGTGTATCATCATCGGTAAAATAAACCAGCGAGTGTCACTCATGTTGCTTACATTCGAGGGTCGCCAGATCTAACTGTGTATGAGAGAGAAAGTTTGGGTGGTTTGTAACGATCAGGGTGACAAAGTTGCACGTGTATGTTTAGATAATTTACAAATATCCACAGTTATTTGGGGTGCAAGACGCACTAAAGTGTTAGGGTGCCTTGGGGCCTGAGGGGCAAGGCATGAGGTGAAGCGCACACTTTATCGAAGTAGGGTGCATTTGGCACAAGTTTTAAATTTCAACATATATAAAGTGATTATATTATTTAAATCAAATATTTTTTACAAAGATCATACAATATAAATAAAAATCTATTAATAGATAATGTAGCATAAATCATAACTAAAAACAAACTTCAATCATCGAAAATTCATTAGTAAGTCATAAGGTCATCATAGTGTGTTAAGAAAAAAACTTCAAAAATATGAATCATCTTCATCCTCCTCGACCGTATTATCATCGTCATCTTCAGAAGCTGAAGCTCCAGAGATTGGAACGTTCGGCAGCAGACGCAGAGACAAAGATGAGCAGCCTCAGAAAGAATTTGAGGCAAAGGCGCGAACGCGGAAAGAATTTGAGCGAGGCCGCAAGGGAGATGAAACGAATGCATGCATATTGCAGGGCATTTTTAAACAATAAATAGGAACGAGCTTTCTTCTTGGGATTTAAAATGTGGGCTTGAATTATTTTATATTTATATGTATCATGTAGGCCACAAGCGCACAGGTGTGCGCCTTTCAACAACAACACACCTGGGCAGAGACACGCCTAAGGCGCGTTCCTGCATAAAGTGGTGCGCTTGGCGATAGGTGCAGCCAGGCGCGCGCCTTTTATAACTAAATATCGGATTTAAGAGAATGAAGATTTTTATTATTGAATAAAAAAGGAAACAACTTGCCAAAGTACAAAAAAGTTGGATGCTCTAATCGATAATGCCACAATAAAATATCATGATCGCAATTGAAAGCTGAAATAGAATGAGACAAGAAAGGCTTGGAAAGACTTGGGGTTGGGTGACTCTTGGAAACATTCATCTTGCAAAGTTACAATCGATCACAAAGATCTGCGAATTTTCTTCCCGGATGTTGAACCCTGGAAAACACACGAATCGACAAAGAAACTTAGCAGTGCATTTGAGATCATTATTGAGCTTACTTACAGATAAAAGATTACAAAAAAGATTTGGCACAAATAAAACTATATGAACGTGAATATCTTCAGTCAATTGAATGACACATAACCAGCAACTCTAGATAATGACCTGTTTGCCATTCGGACTGTTGTATGCATTACATGGTCATGGGCTAAAAAAGTGAAAAGATTTCAAATTCCCAAGTCACGTGGTCAGACGCACCAAAGTCGATTATCCAAAAAGATGACAATTCATGTCTAGAAGTCGAAGCAAATGAGAAAATACCTCGTGAGCCACGTTACTAGTGCTAGTGAGTGAAGTATTAGAGGCTAGATTATTCTAACCGAACAATTTTTGGAGTAGTACGAGTTGTTCTTTGGTAAAAGGCTACTGATTTACAGAAGGATCTTTTGTTACTGCTGCATTAGCTCGTGTTTCTCGTGCTGGCTCCCAATCCACGGGCTTCCCATGAATTTTTCAACATGTTTCCCATGTATGGGTTTTCGACATTTAGGGCACCACGGACGTCGTGCTCTCATTTTCCCAATGTTGGACAAGGATTGTGATTGTCGCATTGCACCAAATCCATCAGCGGTGGAGAACAAATGATTCTGCATAGCCAGTGCAGAACCATCAACAGAAGGAGGAGGAGCCAGAGGGCCCAACACAACTTTCCATAGACTTTCCTCTCGACGTACTTCTGAAAACACAACCGGAAGACTATAGAGGTTTTGCGCCTAAGATCCGTCTGCGCACTTCATCCAGTGTAGAGTTGAGGCCCAGTGAAAAGTGGAAGATGCATTTCTTTTCCACAATCGAACGATACAGACCACTATCATCTGGACACTTCCACTCATGAATCGCAGAGGTCAATCTGTTGCCATAGTCGAGTGAGGGATTTAAAATCATCGTAACAGTGGAGTCACCTTGACGAAGGTCTTGAAGGCTGCTTTCAATGGCAAATAATTCCGATGCATAATCCTTGGACGAATAAGTATCATAGGCTGCATCCCATGTGTCTTTGGCAGTGGTATAAGGAAGAAATTTTCACTTATTTTAGTCGTCACGGAGTTGATCAACCAAGACATGACCATATAATTTTCGGAATTCCAAGCCCTAAACTTGGAATTGCTTTTTGCTGGACAAGTCGAAGTACTGGAAATGAATTAATCTTTTCCTTCTCCACATTTGAACATCATCACAGTCTGGGAGTTGTGACCATTGTAGGTAGTTTGGGCCATTTAATTTTTGACAAATGATCGGGATGGATGAAGTACCGGCGGCCGCTGGAGTAATGGGCACTACCGGAGTTGTGGAGCTGGAAGTTGAAGATTGGGATGAGGATGCCATGTTGTACTTGGTCATGGGTATTTTATTTTCTGTAGCTCTCTGATATCATGTGGTTTTTATTAACCGAGTATGAGAGAAAAACCCATCTTTTTCATTGAATGAATAAACAAAGTTCTGTACAGAATATTTAAAGAAGAAACAATCAGATGCTATCCAAATCTAGAAGAATTCAAAATATCCTGATCTAGAAGAATTTAAAATATAAAGAAAGAAGGTTACTATCTAATCTACTAGATAATAATCCAATATTTATTATTCAAAAGTTAGTTTACTCTATGTTAATCCTTTTGTATATTTCAAAATGTAATCTGCCTACTGCCTTTTCGAGTTTTCTTTTCTCTGTGAGAATTAAATTGTACATGTTCCATTTATTGTGATCACCTCCATTCTTTTTTGCAGCTTCGCTTGAATCGTGATGGCCAAATTATTGGCACAGAGTATCTGTCAGACCTTGTGGAGAAGGAGCATGCTTCTCATGGGCATGGTTAGTTTGTCTGGAACTTTGTTCTAGATTTTGGAGATTATTTTTATCCTTTTCTTTCAACGTGTGTCTTTTCTTACAACATGCTTTTGGAGAATTATGTTCACGTTGAATGTACTTGTGTATTTGCGCTTTAACATGAATTTGTTTTTCAGATGTTTTGAGGTTGGCATCACTATTCACACTCAGTTTACTTGTGTATTATGCTCTTGGACCATTGAATGTCTGCTAGTAGGTTTACTCAAAATTTCATGGTAGATGAGTGTGAACTAGAAAAGCAAATAGACGTTTAATGGGTTTACCCACTAGTCTTGTTAGAAATAGAGTTTTGAAAAGGTTCTTTGATATGCATTATCTGACGTAGGATGTTCTTTAATATGCAATTATTGGATTTCAAGATTGGCCTTTAGGTTTCCACAGTTGGGATGTGATGCTTTCACCATGAACTGAAATTAGTAACAAATATTAAGGCTGATACAAATAATCTTTTAGTTTCTATTTCACTACAGTGATGCTCATATTATTAATTTGATGGAGAGGAAATGATTTGATGTTTATGAGTATCAGGACTTTCCTGTTACTGCATGTTCTTAGGACTGACCCATTCATACATTTCTCTGGATTTTCTTAAACTGTTCATGTTCTCGATGAGGACTCTGTGAACTCTTTTTGTCCATTTTCTCTATGCAAAAGTTGAGTTCGTGTGTGTGTGTATAGTGTGTAGAATCTGCGTTGTTTGGGATTCCAACTCTTCAAAGTAACAACTTCCTTTCTGTTACAGTTAATATAGTTATTAAGACATGAGAAGTTATAGTATATCCCAGCTCTTGGACAACCTTTACTATTATTCTGCTCATGGAAAGATTTTATGAGTAAGTTGAGACGTTTGGTTTGGCTAGCGCATTCTAGCTATTCATGAAAATAATGTAAAGAACCTTAAACTCTATTAACGCCCTGTACTTCCATGTTATTGTCAGGATTGCCACAATTGTTCTTTTTGTGGTCACTTGGATGTAAACCCGTTAAAGAAAGTTAATGTCAAAAAAAGGGAATTTGTGTTGCCTCGTGCTGCGGCATTTAATGTCTAATATGAACTTTAGCAATCTGAAATGTAAATGCAGTGTGAAGTTGCGAACGACGTAATATTTAATTTTTTTTCTATGAATTCGTTATTGCTGCATAGAAATATTCTGTAATACGTTTCTCTTTTCCTCGTATGCATTCAATCCTTCTCCCTGAATTTGTTTACCACACCAATTTCATTGTTTTAGTTGGAACTTAGTTTGTGATAGATTGGTATTTTTTTGTGCTTATACTAATAGAAGTAGAAGTTATACTATATGAAGCTTATATATTTATTTGCAAAGTACTGTGGGCATCAAGCTAACGATTTGTGACACAATTCTTATATGTGTGTGTGTGTGTGTCTATATCATCAGATGACCACGAAGATCACCATGAAGAATCTGACCACAAAGTCAAACTCCACAGTCTTGACGAAGATGCTGATAAGTTGATTAAAAAGGTGAAGCACGCTATATCTATTGGAGAAGGTTGTCGGGTATGCTTTTCTTTTCTTTCTATCTCTGCTTCGTTTTATTTTCTTTGCAGAATCTTCCTGCACGTGCTAGTTTATTAATTTTACAGAATACAATGATTTAGGAAAAACCTTCAATTTGACATTCGCTCCTTGTTCAGTCCTTTTATTTTTCATTTAATTTATTGTTTGTTGCAGGTATATGGGGTTTTAGATGTGCAAAGGGTTGCTGGGAACTTCCATATCTCTGTGCACGGATTGAATATTTTTGTTGCACAGATGGTAAGCTCTCAGTTTATCTTTAAATTTGAGTCTGAGAAATATTTTTAACATACTTGAAAAAACAATCGTACTTATGTCCTAATATAGATGTTTCCAAAGAATATGATTAGACTCATGGAGGTAATAAGATGCTTTGGAAAACTTTGAAAATATATGAGATTTAGAAGCTTTATCTATTCCCTCCGTGCATGCCTTGTGCCTTCTCCAGATGTGACCAAGTTTATAAGACTTCATTCTTCTAGATGTGACTATGTGCATATTCTACGTATGCCTTGTACCTTCTTCAGTGTTGTTACTCATCTATTTTGCATGCAAAAGTTTGAATTTTCTAAAATTGATGTTTCGCAATTGGCTGATTAATCAGAATTTCATATATTGGCATTTATACAGTACTGTATTTTACTCGTTGTTCCAGGTAGATTTATCTATTTACTCCAGTTGATTCTCTGCAGATTTTTGAAGGTTCTTCCCATGTCAATGTGAGTCATATAATTCATGATTTGTCTTTTGGGCCCAAATATCCTGGGATACATAACCCACTTGACGACACAGTGCGAATTTTGCAAGCTGCAAGTGGAACATTCAAGTACTATATAAAGGTGAGAGTTGTGGCCCATTTTTTGTTGCATTTATAAGACTCAACATTTATTATATGATGCTGATGTGTGGTCGACAAAAGTATGACATGCTTTTGAGTGGATTAAGACATGGTTTGAATATAATATTGGCCCACCAACTGACCACAGGAATACATTGCTTCCTATGCAAGAGAAATTGTCCTCTTTCCTGTTCCTTCCAATTGTGTTCATGATCCGCAAATACTACATAAAACTGGTTATTTGTGTCTTCGATCCAAATGAGAGTCTCATTGTGATTAGAGATATCCCTAAGTTTTGGATTTCAATTTTACACTTATACCATCTGTCTTAAGCTTGAGTATGAGTTTCTTGAGCTTGATGAACCAGGGTAATCATAATAGCTTGACAAAGTCAAAGCTTGGTATATAATTATTTACATGATATCGTAGTCACTGACACTGTTGGTCTATACTATGATTAAGTTTGAATTTGAGAATTGCTTTCCGAGTATTTTGCTTTTCATATGATTTAGATTGTTCCAACTGAATACAAGTATCTCTCAAAAGACGTTTTGTCCACGAATCAATTCTCTGTCACTGAGTACTTTTCTCCTATTACTGAGGTCGATAAGATGTGGCCTGGTAA
Organism: Primulina eburnea; assembly: GCF_022965805.1. Classification (NCBI taxonomy): domain Eukaryota; kingdom Viridiplantae; phylum Streptophyta; class Magnoliopsida; order Lamiales; family Gesneriaceae; genus Primulina; species Primulina eburnea. The sequence goes on along the minus strand of NC_133103.1, from coordinate 34,770,497 downwards.
GTTTTGTTCAGTTAACTTCTTCATTTCATTCTTCTTTTCTCCTTCTAATTATCTGCTTCATTGTTTGGAGGACTAATATAATTTTTTTCTCTACTGTAGCCGTTTACTTTCTGTATGACTTGTCACCAATTACGGTGACAATTAGGGAAGAACGACGTAGTTTTTTGCATTTTGTTACACGGCTTTGTGCCGTGCTGGGTGGTACATTTGCCTTAACAGGTTCATTTCTCCTTTATATTATGGCCTTTCCAGTTGAGATTATTCACTTATTACTGAAATACCATCTGGATAGTATTTAAAAAGTGGAAAATGTTTGAATGCTAAACTGATTAACCATTTTACGAACATTCTGCTGCGCATGTTTCCATGGGATCCACTACTTGTGCGATAGAATTCAACAATAAGCCACATTTGACAGTCTTTGTTCATGTATCGGTTACACACAAGAATGTGCAATCTGACTCAAATATTGGAACATAATTTTTTTCACCCATCTTTCATCCGCTTAAATTTTGGAAAATTTACATGAATATTTAAAAGATTCAGAATACCTTTGAAATGTCAAGAATATTGACAAAAATTCATGGGGATTTCATAAAAATAATTTTGAGTTTCCTTTTGATCATATATGGAAATAAAGCCTACCAAGATGTTCTTGATATGATTGTGGGATAAATATGCAACTAGAGAACTTTCTTCATGGCATGCATCTTTGTCTGACAGGATTGCTGGATAAGTGGATGTACAGGCTCATAGAATCAATCACAAAACCAAATGCTCGAAGTAGTTTACGATGAGTAGTCTCTGAAACAGTCATTAAGTACACCGCTGGTAATGATCCTCAGGAACGAGTTCACATTAGTCGGAGATGTGAAGATTTCACCAGTTTACAGCTAAGAATGGTATATCTCCTGTTTCCCCATACTCCCCTCCCTAAGGTTTTGTGTTCAGTGTATCTTTATCACAGCAGTGAAAACAAAAACATTTATTTTACAATGTAATGAAACTAGGAGACCCCAGCTAATTGCGCACTAGATTTGAAGGTGACTATAGTACGAATTTTGATGTCCGCTTTACCATTGAAGTGCTTAATGTTCATATGGTGTCAGTTTTCTGAAGTTTGCCGTTTTCTGTCTGCTTCGGTTAGAACAGTCATATTCCTGAAGATCTTAAATTTCTGTTATCGAATTTTTGGACTAAATTATTTGGGACTTGTTTCTTCTTTACTGTTCATATTTGTTCTTTTTTTAAAAAAAAAATATAAAAAAACAGACATATTCGTGTCAAATCATTTTTAGATTCAATAATATTTTTTTCTGTTTCCTTTTTATTCACACAATGATTAATCAACCTTTTCTTCGACTCAATAGGGAAATTACAATTTCTAGAGCTCAATTTGGATCACTCATTTATTCAAAAATCTTGAGATAAGATGCGCGAGATGTCTTTATATCCAATACCACTTTATATATTGGATAATTTATTGACCGAACAGCCCTTGATATGGTGGAAATTTTGGACATATACATGAAAATTAAGGCTAAAAAATTTCACAGAATTTGACACAGTTGAATTTAAATTCAGTATGTGTCTGAGAGGTCAATAATTATCATTTGAATTACTATTTGCGGAGGAAATTTAACTTGATTTGTCCTTACAATTGATATGTTCAATTTTATCGCGATTGTGGTTTTTAGCAAATGATGGAAACTGTTTTTACCGAACTGGGTTTTCAATTTCTCGTTGAATTGGATTTAGTTGACCTTTGTTAACATATATAACTGTTTTAAAAATATATATATAATGTATTGTTAAAAATAAAAATTTATGATAAAAGGTAAAAATATCAAACTCACAAAATATATTAAACTACATATTTTATAAATTTTTATCCACTCAATTGTGTTTTTCTTAAAAAATTGAGATACTTATTTATAGAATTTCTTTGGAAATAATCCAAAAATAAATATATCCATTACATACATCATAACACACAAACTTTCAATATTTACAACTCTTATTTTCAACAATCCCCCTTGTGATGATGATAATGATACAATGATTGTCTTCATTAAGTGTTTTTTATACTGCATTGTTAAAAACTTTACTAGGAAAAACTTATTGGGATAAAAACCATAGTAAGAGAAAAATAGTGCAGTCACGTAAACTTCTCCTCACGTTAACACGAATGATTCTTCACAAATTTCGTAGATTGTGCTTCTTAATGTTATATATTTGCTTTATGAATATTGTCGTAGGAAGTGTCTTTGTGAAGAGATCTGATGAGTTTTCACTTGATTGAATGTAACGAATATCAATATATTTATTCTTCTCAAGCTCTTGGGTGAATGCGAAGAACTTAGGAGGAATATGTTTAGTTCTGTCATTTTTTATGTATTCTTCTTTCATTTGAGTAACACAAACAACATTATCTTCATATAGTGTCACATGCTTCTTGTCAAATGATAATCCGCATGAGATTTGGATATGTTGGATCATTGATTTTAGCCACATACATTCACAGCTTGCTTCATATAGGGCAATAATATCGGAGTGATTTGATGAAATTGTTACGAGTGTTTGTTTCTGTGAACGTCAAGAAATTGTAGTGCCTCCACGAATAAATGCATATCCGGTTTGAGAACGTGTCTTATGTAGATCAGATAAGTACTCAACATCAGCATAACCATTTATACTTTGATTGGTATCTTTTGAATAAAAAAGTTTCAAGTTCGTCGTTCATCGTAGTTAACAGAATATATGTTTAATTCTGTTACAGTGTCTTTTGTTGGATATAAACTAAATCTTGCCAATAAACTTACAACAAAAGATATATCAGGTCTTGTACAATTTGCTAGATACATAAAGACACCAATAGTACTTAGATATGGTACTTCTGGACCAAGAATAACTTCATTATCTTCACATGGACTAAATGGGTCTTTTTCTATATTTAATGATATAACAAATATTAGAGTACTTAAAGGATTTGATTTATCCAAATTAAAACGTTTAATAACCTTTTCTGTATAATTTACTGGTGAACAAATATTCCACATTCTTTTTGTTCAATTTGCAAACCCAAACAATACATTGTTTTTCCAGTGTCCTTCATTTCAAATTCTTCCTTCAAGTACAACACAACTTCTTGAATTTACTTATTTGTTCCAATGATGTTTAAATCATCAAAATATACAGCAATAATTATGTACTCAGATGTTGTTTTCTTCATGAAAACGTAAGGGCATATTGAATTGTTTATATATCTCTTTTTCATTAAGTGTCCACTTAACCGATTATACCACATCGACCAGATTGCTTTAACACATATAATGATCTTTGCAATTTCACAGAATAACATTATTTGGATTTTGAACTTTGTGTTTTAGGAATCTTGAATCCTTCAGGGATTTTCATATCGAGTGACACGTATAAGTAAGCTGTGATAGCATCCATAAGACACATTTCTAAATTTTCAGATACCGCGAAACTAATTAAATATCGAAAGGTAATTGCATATATAACGGGAGAATATGTTTCTTCATAATCAATTCCAGGCCTTTGAGAAAAACCTTGTGTAACGTCCGAAAAACCAACATCAGTAAACCGCATGCATGTAAATTATTTTAATTGCTAAATTGTTTTATTTAATCAATTTTAAATTCCAGCAAGATATTTATTATATGATTAAATGTATGATTGCTTGATTAAATGATAATATGACATGATTACAAGAAATTAAAGATTTTACCCGAATATTCGATAATAGGCAGGGGAAAGGAGACCGGGGACGACCAAGAAAAGAATATGTATTTTTATTTAAATAATGGCAAGGCTTCCTAATATGATTTAAAAATAATTTAATTTTCTAAAAATGTTGGAGTTCGAATTATTTAACGAGTCGAGCTCGATTTTTTTCCGGGAAGCCGGTTTTGGGCAAACAAAGAGTTTTAAAAGATCAAAAATATAATTTTTGGGAAAATTATTTTATAAACTTTTATGTTTTAATTAAGTGTTATTGGGATCACTTTAATTAAATTAAGTAAGTCCAATTACCCTTAAGCTTGCAAGCCCAAAACCAAAGCTCATTAATATGTTAATTAATTATAAATAAGTTACTTAGGTCTACTAAACCTCAAAATTCACCCACCCAATCAGCCATGAATCACACCTTACACACACACACAATAATTTCGAAAATTTGGAGGAAAAGAAATGCTTGTGTTCTTCGTCGTCCGGTCGTCCAACGTCGCACCCTCGCCGAAGATCGTATATTCAAACGTTATAAACGCAAAGGCACGTTCCTAAACTCTTTTAAACATCATACAAATCATGTTATGCATGATTTAATTGTTTATATATATATAAAAAAAAATATAGGTGTTTGATACCTTTTACGGTAAAACGTTTATTTCCAAAAATACGATGATTTTACGCTTGTTTAAAAAACGTTTTTGAATCCAACGAGTGCGCTGCCAATACATGATAAATTATGATTCAATTATAGTCAAAACATGATAAATTTAAAGTTTATAAGGCAGGAAAACCGAAGGAACAAGAGAGGAAAAAAAGAACAGCAAGGTAGGTCCGAGAGTTATAAAGGTTGTGTGCTTGTTGTGGTTCAAGGGGCTCGTTTATTTTCATGGGGGCTCACGAGTTGGCCAGGGCTTGGGTTGGGCCTGGGATTGACGTGGGTCAGGGTCAGGTAGGGTCCTAACATGGCTAGGGCTCAAGGGGAGTGGCTAGGGAAGAGTCCACTTGAGCAAGGACTCTTCCCGAGCGTGCACGAGGGAAGGGCTGAGAGAGGGTTTCACGGCTGGCCCGGGGGCAAGCCAGGATGGTACATTAGGGTCCTAGGATGATGGACAGGGGTCGGGCCAGGGGCTGGAACGGCTGGGTTGGCTGCTAGTTCGAGAAACATGAGGGAAGCACAGGCAGAGAGATGAACGTGCGAGGCTGCTGTCTTGGTGCAGAGCTTCATGCGTGGCTCAGGGGCTTGGACTGGGGATGGCTCGGGTCTGGGACTGGTCTAGGTCAGTGAGGGTCCGAGGTGATCGCTGGTTAAGTGGCTAGAGGAGTCCTAGGGTGGCTAAGAGTCTTGTAGTGTGAGAGGCAACCATGCTTGCAGCTTCTATTTACTTTTGGTGGTTTGTGCGTGAGTTCAAGTTGCAGGGTTGGTCTGGGCAAAGTCTGAGCGTGGTCTAGGCTCGGGGAGGGTCAGTACTGGTTGATGGTTCAGGGGATGTAAGGTACCTAGAAGGGTAAGGAGTCCTAGTGCACCTAGGAGACTCACACACACACATGCAATCGGGTTTAGGGTGCAACGTGCTTTTCAAGGGTTTAAGGGGCTGTTCTAGGGCTTGGGCTTGGGCCTGATCAGGAGGGTCCCTAGATGGGTTGGCTCGAGGTGGCTCGGGTGTGGCTCGAGAATTTTGGGAGATGGCTCGGTGTGTTCGATTGTGTGTCAAAAACGAAAATTAAAAGGCTAAAATTGTAATCATGGGTCCACGGGTGTGGTTCATGGCTCAAAAGGGTATAATAAAATTTGGGATCAAAATAATGAGTTTGGATTTATCTGGGATTGAATCGCCTCACGAAACGTTAATTAAAGAATTAATTGAAAAGCCTAGTTTTATGCTTTATAAAATTATGAAAAATTATTTTTAAGCTTAAATAATTATTTAAGGTAATCTCATGTCATTAAAAGTGAGAAAAAGATAAAAAAAAAATCGAGAATTTTTACGTCCAGGGACAAAACGGTAATTTTATACTAAGAAAATACGTAAACGCTTGGCAGCGTCCCGAAGGATCATAACGCATGTTAAATGATATTTTATGATTTATTATGATGATTTTGACGATATTATGTATTTTTATGATTTTTGGAAAAGCTGAGCAATTTTTACTGTCTAAAATGCTATTTTTGGAAAGTTATGTTATTTTATGTTTTTTTTTTAAATATTTTGAGGGATATGAATTGACTGTGACATATGATATATGATTTCTGGGGGATCCGTTTATGTTGAAGACGATGAAATTACAATTTTATGGGGATGTCGTGAGGGGAAAAAGGCCTAGAGGAAACATATTTATGGGAAAAGGCCCCAGAGGGAACCTGTCTATGGGGAAAGGCCCCCGAGGAAACCCCGAAGATCGTATTTCCATGGTGGAGCCTAGTGCACACTCCCATGGGCCATGTGGAGCTGAAGACTGATCAGTCGACTGAAGGATAAAAGCTAGTCACTTTCAAGGATCAAACTTCACCCAAAATGATATATGATTGAAAGCTTATGATTAAAATGATTTTATGATATATGGTTAACGATGATGATTAAATCTATTTTTAAAATGATTTATTTATGTTCAATGCTTTTTTTAAATGATTTTTAAAGGGTTTATTTATGCTTAAAATTATTTTAAAATTATTTTACGATTTATGATTAAATGATTTTAAATGGTTTATTTATGTTCAAAAGATTATTTTAAATAAAAATATGATTTTTAAATGCATGTGAATGTATATGTATTATTTGCTATCCATGTTTAGAACGTGCTGAGTCATTATACTAACTAGGTTTGTATGATGCAGTATTTGATGATAATATGGGAGGCGCTGACGCTTGAGTGGATCGAGTGCAGCAGTACACACCCGAGGGCCTTTATGTTTTCGCACTAGCTAGATAGATTTATGATATAAGGATTTATGTTAATGATTTTATTAGAGATAATTTTTATGCTTTATTTTATTGTTAGTTGATCTTTATGAATGTCGATATAGGATTTTGGCTAGTGACGATTTATGATTTATTTTATTCACTTCAGATTTCATATGTTAATTTATTATGATTGTTAGAAATGATAAGTTATTTTATTTAGTATTTTAGAATTTATGATTTATGATTAGAAAAAGAATAAGAAAAAAGTTATGTCGTTTCACCTTGTGCAACAAGTCGAGCTTTATATCTTACTATTTCATTTTTTCCTTTTCGCTTTCGAATAAAAATCCATTTGTATCCAACATGTTTTACATCTTCATGTTTAAGGACTATAGGTCCGATGCCGTCTTTCTATTTTATCCAATATCGTCAATTTTTACATTGACAAAAAGAGTTTGGTTCATGATCTTCATTGTCATTTATGATGTCAAATGTCATATTATAAGAAATGAAAGGGGATCGATTAAGGTGCCCGAATACGCAACGGAAGTTTCGAAAATGTTTTTAAAGGGAAAAAACCAAGCACCCTAATCCTATAATGTGTAGCAAATACGAAAACACCAAAATGTCATACATTGGGTGTTTAGAGTTTTTACCTATCAATCACAAAGATTAATGTTATGACTCCAACCAAGTTGTAAACAACTTGCCTCTTGAAAGGATGACAAATCTACAAGCACTCCTTGTTCTTGAACTCCTTTCTTCAAAATTAGGTCAACCACTAACAAAGTAGAACCACTCTAATTTTGCACAAGAAAAATTAAAGTATTTTTCATTGAGAAGTGTAGAATTTCCTCAACCAAAAATGAAGAAAAATTTGAGAGAAAACGATAAAAAATTTCGGCCAACTCAAGTGCTTGGAGGAGAAGGAAGATTTTTTGGTTTTGCAAAAAGTTGAAGCAAAAAGTTTCATGTGCATGCCATGCCATTAACTCAAAAGTTGCCTCCAACCCTTCACCTCCCAAGCATGCAATTCTATTTGGGCTTGTAACAATTACAAGGTCAATGAACTTTTATTTAATGTCTTAAATACATTTGAGACCATTTAACCATTACTTGATTTTACTCAATCCCACTAGTTTAATAATTATTTCTAATTGGGCTCTACAAGGCCCAATGTTGTTTAATTAATTCAACACTTGAATTAATTTAATTATTTGGACTCTACTAGGCCTACTAGTGTTTAATTAATTCAACACTTGAATTAATTTAATTTAGTCCATAATAATGTTTATGAAAATCACAATTTTCAAATACATTATTTATTTGGCCAACTTTTAATTTAGGAACACTTCCTCAAAGTAAAAGTTACATTCTCTTTATAGAAGTCATACTTTTATTTTATTTACGCTTATAAACTCCTTTATAAGCCGTTCAACACATTGAACTATTTTACTTCTCAACGGGATCTAAAAAGTTAGCACTTGTGTGACCTTTAATGGTTCATTGATACAACTAGCCGTGAGTTCACATCACAATGTGATTCGGGACTAAACATGTCCTTATTTGAGCATACTCCAGTTGCTTCATTCTTACTTATCAACTCCTTGATAACAAGAACGTCAGAACTCAAGTCTGATAATACCCAACCATAATGTTAAACGCCTAGCATCATCGCTTACATGATTTCCTAGGTATCAAATGATAGTGCCTGCAAGAACCATTCAATTATGGTTAGCGTATAGTACAGTCCTTTCAACTCATATATCTCGACCGATTCGACAACTATTGGTGTATCGAGAGTTGTCAATGAATCGATACTATGTGTCATGTCGTAGTTGCATCGATGGTGTAATCTATGGAACCCCTTTCATAATTACCACCATACTCTGATTAGAGATTTCAAACTACATACACATAGGATATCCATACCCGAAGGTAAGCGGTGAATCCCCAACTACAATGCATCGACTCCTATATGTTTCGATAAAGCACCAAACCTTGCTACCTGATGACCCCATGAGAGTCGGTAAACAATTCAAAGTGCAATGCTAGCATATAGGGTCTCAATGTTGTCCCGGGTCATAAGGACTAATAGTGTACAACCATAAACTAGGACGTTTCCACTCGATAGGTGAGAACCACTTGGAAAGTCTTTTATGGAGGGTTGTTCAGTGCACTCTACAAGGAGCACCTATCTAATGCTCGGACATCACAATGTCCTCTACCAATGAAACATGATACTCACATCGCAAATACTAGTCTCGAACTCGAGCGGCCTATATCCTTCTTAGCGGCGGCTGAATCGACTATGAACTGTTTATAATATACAGTATTGCAAATATGAGTTTCATGATACTCATCATATGAGCATCTCATATTATTTCGACTATTTGTATATTCAAGGACTTTATCTATGCAACTAGCATGTATATACAGATAAAGAAGTGCCAAAACAATAATTTCAAATATTATTAAAATAAAGATTGTTTATACATAGAGTTTCATTATGAACACTCGGCCAACACTTGGCTCGACGTGTACCTATTCAAACAAGAAAATATCCCATCAATTTCTTTTATATTTTTTTAGTTCCATTTTTTTCCAGTATTAATATAATTGACAGAGATTTCACGATTCTTATCAGTTTGTGATTCTAACAGAAAATTTTCATCATCATTTATTTCAGTCAGAATATCATTCTCTATTTTGTGATCATTGTGTTTCTCTATGCATTTTCTTTTTCGAGGATTTTTATCCTTGGAACTGATTGACCTTCCAACGTTCAATCGTTTTATAACATCACAAGTGTCTTCAATTTGTTTCTTTGGAATTTCAATTCGAGCAGGGGAATTACAACATCTATATATGATTTAGGAGTAATATATATATATATATATATATATATATATATATATATATTATTTTTTAAATACTTATATAAATTTTTTTATCTATGTGCATAGATATGTGCGAGTGATTTTTTTTTTTTTTTTTGGAAAACTTAAATACATGCATTTGAAAAAAAAAAAAAAGATGGAATTCAAATTAATTATGAACAATACATGTATATCAAGCTAAGAGTAGATCTCATGTGAGATCGTCTCACGGATCTTAATCCCTGAGACGGGTCAACCCTACCCATATTCACAATAGAAAGTAATACTTTTAGCATAAAAAGTAATACTTTTTCATGGATGACCCAAATAAGAGATCCGTCTCACAAGTACGACCCGTGAGACCGTCTCACACAAGTTTTTGCACCAAGCTAATACCAAAATAACTTTTGAAGAGAATTTTGTAGGAAATAAATCTCATCATGCCTTAAATGAGCGTTCTCAAGTTGAAAAAAATTACTATTTTTTTTTATTTATTTAAATTTTATAGCAAAACAAAATTTGAATTTTCACAGAAATATATTATCAAAACTCCACACACACACACATATATGCAATCTCCTAGCAGGCACCAATATATATGCAATCTCTCAGCAGGCACCAACTCCGGCACACGCCCTCTCTCGGTCCCTACGACGGGCCACTTAGAAAACTAACCTTAAATAAATTTTAAATTTAAAAATTAGCCTTTTACAACTCAAAATTTGATAAATAGCACTCACTTAAAAAATTAATTAATTAATTTAAAAAAAACATAAAAAACAGGGAAAAAAGCGTACATTAAAAAACGTAAAAAACAGGGAGAAAGGATCGGTTCTTCTTCTTGTTCTCTCCATTTCTCATCCTTCTCACAACGATTTTTTTTCTTTATCCTTCACTCATTGGTCTTCTCTTCAATTTTTTTCTTCCTCTACATTAAACAAGAGGATATTGTAGTCATTTGTATTCCTAAAAAAAGTTTCAATCTCTCTCAGCATTATCAAAGTTTATAAATCAGGTGTAAGTTTCTAATGCTATCTCAAATTTTTTTTTATCAATTTACTGGTTTTTATTACAATGTATATATAATTATATTTACAATGTATATATTGTAAATATAATTTTTCATATATTTCATTCTTAATTGTTCGGTCGCCCAAACATTATGGGTTCAGTCGCTCAATTCTGTTTTCAGTCGCCCACTTTGATATGTTATGCCATCCGATTATATGTTAAATCATTTAATTTTCATGACATCTTTATTGCTTATTTTGTATAGGAATGACGATCATCCAGATTTTGATTAATTCTAATGGAGAGTGGAAGAACGATGAACAAGGAACTTATACATTGTTATCCGAATCTAAAGAATGGACCGCTATTTCCATTGATGGTAGTAATTTGACCATAGAATGTGTCATGAATGAAATATATGAGACACTTGGTCTGGCTAAATCAGATGTTGAATTGACATTGAGTTATTTACCAGAAGTAGATTCTTGCAAACCATGCCCAATCTATATACGAAATTCACGATCCTTGGGAACATATCTATCATTTGGTAATTCGCGTACTAGACCTGTTTTGCATGTGGAAGTAATTGAGATTTGTGATATTGGAGTTGATAGAGAAAAATTTAATGACAGTGATGTGCATTTTGGAGATGCGGAGGGTAGTGCTGTGAATTATAATATTAATGTAGAAGATAGAAAAAGGAAATGTGATTTTGATGTAAATGTAGAATGTGGAAGAAAGGAAATTGATTTGGATATGGATGCTTTTGATCAGGGTCTTCATGATGAATATTTTGGTTGTACTTTTATCCAAGATGGTTTTGAATTGACTGCAGCAACAAAAGAAGTCGTCGTTGAAGAAGATAATGCCAATAAAAACTTGAACCAAATTGATGTCTTCGATCTACCAAGAACACAAAGTCCACATGTTGATTTCTATCATTCTGATTTAGTGGAAGCGAATACACAAAATTTGTTGGCGATTAACGATGGTGATGGTGCATTTTCTTTTACCGATGGATCGAATTTATCAGTTGGTCAAAAGTTCAACAGTAAAAATGAACTTAAGAAAGAATTGACTATCATTTCTTTGAATGCTTCATTTGAAATGAATGTTGAAAGGTCGACAAAGACACTTTATGTGGTGGGATGCATTACAGAGAAATGCAGTTGGAGAGTGCGAGCAACACGAAGGGCTAATTCAACTCAGTTTGAAATTCGAATTTATTGTAACATACACACATGTGACCTTTCTGACAGAAGACGAAGGCACCGACAAGCAAGTTCAATTGTAGTTGCAGATGTATTGCTAGAAAATTTTAGAGGGCAACAAATTACCCCCGCGCCGAAAACAATAATGACGATGATGCAAAATAAAGGGCTTGGTGTTAGCTACTACAAAGCTTGGAAGGGCAAGCAACTTGCTCTTAATCATTTGAGGGGAGATCCAGAAGAGAGTTACAGAACTTTGCCAGCTTATTTATTTGTTGTTAAGCAAGTGAACAAAGATACTATAACTCATTTGGAGAGTGACTCTAGTGGAAGATTTAAATACATGTTCCTAGCTTATGGGGTATTGTTACGCCTTAAACGCATACAAATCTCGAGGATGAGATTAATGTTTTTAATGCTGTAACATATCCCAAAGTTTTTGTTTTGATGATACCAAAACTTGGATTAAAAATGTACTAATGTTTTATATTGAGGCATGCAGGAAATTAAGAACAAGGTTACGTTCGGAAGATCCGAAATTTGGTTCGGACGTTCCGAAATTGTGCCAATCAGAAGCAAAATAGAAGTTGTTCGGAAGCTGCGAGGAGCAAGTTCGGACGTTCCGAAGACTGGATCGGACGTTCCGAAGCAATCAAATCACTTCAATCCGGAGATAAATTGATCTGATTGTTGATTGAGTAGATTTCGGACACTACGATGGACATGATCGGAAGCTACGAAGTGTTGAAGATTTCAAATCTCCGGAAACGCGGGAATGTTCTGACGGTACGAACTGGAGTTCGGACCTTTCGAAGTTGTTCATACACTGTCTAAAAGAACTGTTCAGAAGAAACGAAGTTTGATCGGTCCCTCCGAAGCATATGTTCGGACCCTACGAAGTCAAGAACGGAAGATCCGAAGTCATTCCAGAATTACACAAATTGATTTCAATCACATCGGACGTTCCGAAGTATAAACAGAAGATCTGAACCTTGGCGTCCAAGACTAGTATAAATAAGCCTTTGAGGATGCATTCTCAATCATCCCACTCCATTCTCTCTTGTCTCTTACAAAGCTTTCTACTATCTCTTGTGTGCGTTGATTAAAAGAGTTGTAATATCAAAAGAGTTGTAGAAAAAGAGTGAAAGTAATACTCTCGAGTGGGTTGTAAAGTTCGTGGCTATCCTTGGAGCCCTCAAGGCCAAGTAGACGCATCGAGGCGTGGTTGTAAAATCTAGCTTGGAGCTCCTGAAGCCAAGTCGTCATAGTGATACCTCGATCCTCATCGAGAAGGGGAGACGTAGACGATTCTTCGTCGAACTTCCATAAACATCTCTATCCCTCTTTACTTTACGCATTTACTTTACTACGCATTTATTTTACGCACTTACTTTACGCATTCATTTTTATTTGTGATTGTCCCTCAAGTCTCCCGCTTGCAATTTTTGCAAACTCGTTTTAAAAACGCTAAAGGGCCTTAAAGAACCTATTCACCCCCCTTTTAGGTTCTTCAAGTGGTATCAGAGCCTAGTTTTTCAAAATCTTTTAAAATGGCCAATCTAGCAAGCAGTATGCCCAAGGACAATCCACAAATCGTCCCCCTCTTTTCAATGGTACCAATTACGGATATTGGAAGAATAGAATATCTCTATACATCCAATCCGTCGATTACGACCTTTGGAAAATAACGGTGAAAGGTCCCTATATCCCCATGAAAACGGTGGATGATAAGGAAATTCCTAAGGGAATGGATGACCTCACCAAGGACGATATGAAACTTATCTCTCAAAATGCTAAAGCTATGAATATTCTTCATTGTTCCCTAGATATGAATGAATATAACCGAATCTCGGCTTGCACCTCCGCCAAAGAGATTTGGGACAAATTGGAGATTTGCCACGAGGGAACCAATCAAGTCAAAGAAACGAAGATAGATCTTCTCCAACTCAAGTACGAGACCTTTGAGATGGAACCCAAGGAGGATATCGACACCATGTTCCGGCGGCTCACCCAAATCATCAATGAGCTTGCCCAACTTGGTGAGAACTACCCAACTAAACAAGTGTGGAGGAGAGCCCTACGAGCACTACCGGCGGAATGGGATGCAAAGCGCACGGCTATCATTGAATCCAACAAGGGAGATGCGGCATCCTACGACCTTGATCAACTTCATGGGACCCTAAAGACCCATGAACTTGAAGTATCTACCCGGAAGGAGACAAAGAAAGATGACGACAAAGTAAAGGCGAAAGGGATCGCCTTGACCAGTCAACTTGAAGATAGCGACGATGAAGAAATGGCACTCCTCACTAGAAAGTTCAAAAGATTCATGTGGAGTTCCAACTTCAACAAGAAGGACAAAAAGATTGAGAAGGAAGTGACCTGCTACAACTGTCAACAAAAGGGTCACTATGCAAACGAGTGTCCCTCCAAGAAGAAGGCCGGCAAAGACAAGAAGAAGGCCCTTCTAGCCACGTGGAGCGACAGCGACAACGAAGAGGAGTCTACCCTATGCTTCATGGCAAAGGAAGATCATCTGACCGACTCGGATGACGACGAGGTACCCTCTTACGATGAATTACTCTCCGCTTACACTAGTATGTACAATAAGGCTAAGTCACTTAGAAATGAGAATAAGCAACTTAAAACTGAACTAGAAGCTAGGATGCATGACAACACTAAGCTCAAGACAAACCTAAGAGACTTAGAGAAAGCCTTCAACAAGTTCAATGTGAGTAGCGGTAAACTAGAAAACCTCTTGAGCATGCAAAGGTGTAACTTCGACAAAGGAGGTCTAGGATATGAAAAGAAATTAGTCAACTTCGCTATTCTTATCGCAAAGGCAAAACTAAGAACACCACCAACATGCACTTACTGTTGTAAGATAGGCCACATAAGACCTAAATGCAAGAAACTTAGACACCAACACAATAAGAATAGTTATTGGAAATGGATCCCCAAATCCCCAACTACTACTAACCTCAAAGGACCCAAAGAAACGGGTACCAACTATCAAATTGTATCTCAATCTTATAGGGACAAAGGGGAGACAAGTTATCGATCACTTGGTATCTTGACAGTGGATGCTCTCGACACATGACGGGAGAAAAGAAGCTGCTACAATCTATTCGACCAAAAGAAAAGGGATCGGTGACCTTTGGAGACAACAGCAAAGGGATCATAGAAGGCATCGGCTCAATAGGTATATCTAACTCTACTATTATTGATGATGTACTTCTTGTGAAAGAACTTAAACATAACCTCCTAAGCATTAGTCAATTGTGCGATAGGGGTTATGAAGTCAAATTCACACCACACGATTGCACTGTATCACTCACAACTGACAAATCCATTAGTTTCAAAGGTTATAGAAGTGAAAATGTTTACAAGGTCGATTTACAGATTTCATCTTTTTCAAAAATAAAAAGCCTTGTAACATTAAATGTTGATGACAACATTCTTTGGCATAGACGACTTGGTCATGTTGGGATGAGCACCATAGAAAAACTTTTAAAACTTGACCTAGTTTCCGGAATGCCAAAGCTGAATTTAAAATTAGATTCTTTTTGTGATGCTTGTCAACTTGGTAAACACACAAAGGAATATTTCAAAAATAAAAATTTTGTATCCACTTCTATGCCCCTTGAATTACTTCACCTAGATTTATGTGGTCCCTCGAGGACAACTAGTCTAGGAGGTAAATCCTATGCTTTTGTCATTGTGGATGATTTTTCACGTTTTACTTGGACATTGTTTTTAGCCCACAAAAGTGATGCCTTTGATCATTTCAAAATTTTTGTCAAAAAGGTTGAAAATGAGAAAAATCTTTTGATCAAACAAATCCGTAGTGACCACGGAACGGAATTTCAAAATGAAAATTTTTCAATTTTTTGTCAAAGCAAAGGCATTGGTCACAACTTTTCTTGTCCTAGAACTCCTCAACAAAACGGTGTCGTTGAGAGGAAGAATAGGACCCTAGTAGAGATTGCAAGGACCATGCTATGTGAGCATTCTCTACCAAAATATTTTTGGGCTGAAGCGATGAGTTCTGCTTGTTACATCATCAATCGCGTATCAATAAGGCCAATTCTCAAGAAAACTCCATACGAACTATGGAGAGGGAGAAAGCCTAACATTTCTTACTTCCGCGCTTTTGGATCAAAATGCTTCATCCACAACAATGGTAAGGACAACCTGGGTAAGTTCGATGCTAAATCGGACAAAGGTATCTTTCTTGGTTACTCTACTTCTAGCAAAGCATATAGAGTCTTTAATAAACGCACTTTACTAGTTGAAGAATCTATTCATGTCATATTTGATGAAACTAACCCTTGCTTGCCTAGACCTGTTGTTTCTGATGATGATGATATAGATATCCTTGGCGAAGAGTTGGAGTCCACAAGCCTAGATGATGTTCCTAAAGATCAAGAGGATGCACCTCTTCCGAAGGAGTGGACTACGCACAAGGATCATCCCATGGACCTCATCATTGGTAGCCCATCGAAGGGAGTATCTACTCGCTCCTCTAATATGTGCAATTATCTTGCTTTTCTTTCTCACATAGAGCCTAAGAACATAGAAGAAGCTTTACTTGATGATTCTTGGATTATTGCTATGCAAGATGAACTAAATGAATTTAGAAGGAATAAAGTTTGGAATCTTGTACCTAGACCCACTGATAGACCTGTCATAGGAACTAAATGGGTATTTAGGAACAAGTTAGATGAGCATGGTACAATCACTAGAAATAAAGCTAGGCTAGTAGCTAAAGGATATAGTCAAGAAGAGGGAATTGATTATGATGAGACTTATGCCCCTGTTGCTAGACTAGAATCCATTCGCATGCTACTTGCTTTTGCTTGCTCTAGAGACTTTAAATTGTTTCAAATGGATGTTAAAAGTGCTTTTCTTAATGGTGATTTGAAAGAAGAAATGTATGTTGAGCAACCTGTTGGTTTTGAAGATGTGCACTTATCTGATTATGTGTATAAACTTGATAAGACTTTGTATGGTTTGAAACAAGCTCCTAGAGCTTGGTATGAGAAATTGTCTACTTTCTTGCTGTCTAATGGTTTTTGTAGGGGTAAAGTTGATATTACCTTGTTTACCTTGACTAAAGATACTGATTTGCTGATAGTACAAATATATGTAGATGATATTATTTTTGGTGCTACTAATGAACACTTGTGTAGAGATTTTTCTAAGCTTATGCAGGATCACTTTGAGATGAGCATGATGGGCGAGCTCAACTACTTCCTTGGTCTCCAAATCAAGCAATGCAAGGATGGTTTCTTTGTCAACCAAGGGAAGTACATCAAGGAGATGCTCAAAAAGTTTGGGATGGAGTCTTCCAAAGCCTCATCCACACCTATGAGCACGACAGTCAGACTCGACAAAGATGAGGGAGGTAAACCTGTTGACCAAAAGTTATTTCGTAGCATGATTGGCTCCCTACTCTATGCGACTGCTAGTAGACCTGACATTATGTTTAGTGTTTGATTGTGTGCACGATTTCAATCATGTCCAAAGGAATCACACTTATTCGCCTTAAAACGCATTTTCAAATATCTTTCAAGTACTCCAAATCTCGGATTATGGTATTCTAAGAACTCATTTTTCGATTTAAAAGCTTACTGTGATGCCGACTTTGGAGGATATAAGGTGGATAGAAAGAGCACTAGTGGTACTTGTTTCTTTTTGGGAAATTGCTTGGTGTCATGGTTTTCTAAAAAGCAAAACTGTGTTGCACTTTCAACGACCGAGGCCGAGTATATGGCTGCCGGTAGTTGTTGTGCACAAATTCTTTGGATGAAGTATCAATTACTCGACTATGGTGTTACTTTTTCAAAAATTCCAATCTTTTGTGATAATACAAGCACCATATGTCTAACAAAGAATCCAGTTCAACATTCTCGTACAAAACATATTGACATTCGACATCATTTTATTCGTGATCACATTGAGCAAAATGATGTTGAACTTCACTATGTTGACACCAAGAATCAAATTGCTGATATTTTTACAAAACCACTAGATGAATCTACTTTTACTCGTTTGCGTGGTGAACTTGGCATGATTGAGTTGTAAACATTAGTCAAATACTCTCGTACATATTTGTTAAATTGAGGGGGAGTATTATTAATGTGAGCATTATAATGTCGGATAATACAAATTAATTGTATTTATCCATAATTATGGCTCAACATTCTTTTATGTGCTAAATATTTTAAATTTTAGGTGTTCCTCATCTTGGCTACTTCGGAATCACTGTTCCTTATTCGGATGCTTCGTTTCACTTCGGATCCACCGAACGTGTTCGGATCGTCCGAACCTGACCATAGGTTCCAGAACCTCCGATTCACTCTTCGGACCATCCGAACACACATCGGATCGTCCGAACCTCCTTCCGATGTCATTTAATGTTCGCGCCTTCCCAATGCCTGACTGTCGAACTTCGGACCCTCCGTTTACTCCTCGTAGCCTCCGTTCTAGGATCGGAATGTCCGACTGTTAATCGGATCGTCCGAACGTCTTGTCAGATAACCGATCTGTTCGCATTCCGGACCTTCCGAACTCATGTTCGGACCGTCCGAACATGGCCTATAAATAGGCGTTCGGATCCTCTGATTCATTTGCTAATTCACATCCTTCTTTCTTTCCCCACAAAACACCCGCTACTCACTATGCCTCCGCGCCGTAACACAGCTGGCCGAAATGTTCGCCCTCGTCACGGTGCCTTTCACCATGATCTTACCCAACCACCCAACCCTCGTCCTATCCCACCTGAATTCGAAACCCGTAACATTCTGCCTGGTCGTACCCTTCACACCGAATACCTCCGTGCGAATTCCTTTACGTTGATTACTTTTATTGAGTCTCAACGTTGGGGGAATTTTTTCCTACCTTCCGTACCCGATGTCATCTACCCCTCTCTCATGCATCAGTTCTATGCGAACTTTTCCTTAGTTCTTGGTGGTGATGACACTCGTGTTGTTACCATTGTTCAGGGTCGGTTCATTTCTTTTTCTACCGCCGACCTCTCTACTTGGTTCGATCTTCCTCGAGACGGACCGAGTGAGTTCTTTTCTCAGTCTTGGACTGAGAATGACCCCACTTTTGATCGAGTCACTGCCTTGACCACCATCTTCGGTCGTCCGCCTACTCCTGCCGATGACCGTCCTCATGCGAAGGACCTTCCTCCTCAGCTTCAGCTTGTTCTAAAGCTTATCACTTCTTCCATTGTTCCTCGCAGTGGAGACCTCTCCACTTGCAAGTATCTCGATCTGTACATTCTCTATTACTTAGTCTCCCAGCGCTCTTTTAACCTTCCCCGTTTTCTTATGTACGCCATGCAGTACGCGGCTACTTCTACTCGCGTCTCTTTTCCGTTTGGCCGGTTCATTAACCAGATTCTAGCCCATTTGGACATTGATTTTGCAGATGAAGAATCCGTGTCTATTTCTCCCCGCGAGACTATCGACCATGATACCGTTGTTAAGATGGGACTCTCTTGGAATCCCGTCTTATCCTCTTGGGTCGTTGACAAGGATCGCATCTTTGCGTCCTATCGTCCGACCGAACACTTTCATGTTCCCTTCGGTCTTCTTCCTCCTCACGTTCAGACAAGAGGATTTCCCGCTGGTCCTCCTACTACGGGTACCACTCCTACCCCTTCGTCTGATATTCCCTCTACATCCCAGCAGCGTGGTCCCGACCCTATTAGCACTCCTTTGATGACCATGGATGACCTTCCTCATGGCTTCACTCCGCCTGCTCCCTCTGGACCCTACGATCGGATTTTCGATTATCTCGAGCGATTGGTGACTCGTTTCGACACTCGTTTCTCTCTTTTGGAGTCTACCTTAGAGCGCCATCATACTGAGACTTCCTCGCGTCTTGATTCCATCGAGGCTGAGATGAGGAGCCATAGAGAGTCGCGGGATGCGGATTCTTAGCTTATGTTTTTGTTATTTTTGTTTCTTTTATCTTTATGCATCATTGTATAAAAGACTTGCATTTATTAGTGGATATTTTACCTGTTTATTTGTCTCTCTTTATGCTTATGTCTTTTTGATTATCGCAAAAAGGGGGAGAATTTATTTGGTTAAAATTGCTATTAATTCAACCTCTTAGACTTGTTATTTGATTAAGGGGGAGTTATTTAATAACCATTAGATTATGTTGATTATTGTTTCTCAATTTTTAACCAAGTTTTGTGATCATCAAAAAGGGGGAGATTGTTACGCCTTAAACACATACAAATCTCGAGGATGAGATTAATGTTTTTAATGCTGTAACATATCCCAAAGTTTTTGTTTTGATGATACCAAAACTTGGATTAAAAATGTACTAATGTTTTATATTGAGGCATGCAGGAAATTAAGAACAAGGTTACGTTCTGAAGATCCGAAATTTGGTTCGGACGTTCCGAAATTGTGCCAATCAGAAGCAAAATAGAAGTTGTTCGGAAGCTGCGAGGAGCAAGTTCGGACGTTCCGAAGACTGGATCGGACGTTCCGAACACAAGCAATCAAATCACTTCAATCCGGAGACAAATTGATCTGACTGTTGATTGAGTAGATTTCGGACGCTACGATGGACATGATCGGAAGCTACGAAGTGTTGAAGATTTCAAATCTCCGGAAACGCGGGAATGTTCGGACGGTACGAACTGGAGTTCGGACCTTCCGAAGTTGTTCATACACTGTCTAAAAGAACTGTTCAGAAGAAACGAAGTTTGATCGGTCCCTCCGAAGCATATGTTCGGACCCTACGAAGTCAAGAACGGAAGATCCGAAGTCATTCCAGAATTACGCAAATTGATTTCAATCACATCGGACGTTACGAAGTATAAACAGAAGATCCGAACCTTGGCGTCCAAGACTAGTATAAATAGGCCTTTGAGGATGCATTCTCAATCATCCCACTCCATTCTCTCTTGTCTCTTACAAAGCTTTCTACTATCTCTTGTGTGCGTTGATTAAAAGAGTTGTAATATCAAAAGAGTTGTAGAAAAAGAGTGAAAGTAATACTCTCGAGTGGGTTGTAAAGTTCGTGGCTATCCTTGGAGCCCTCAAGGCCAAGTAGACGCATCGAGGCGTGGTTGTAAAAGCTAGCTTGGAGCTCCTGAAGCCAAGTCGTCATAGTGATACCTCGATCCTCATCGAGAAGGGGAGACGTAGACGATTCTTCGTCGAACTTCCATAAACATCTCTATCCCTCTTTACTTTACGCATTTACTTTACTACGCATTTATTTTACGCACTTACTTTACGCATTCATTTTTATTTGTGATTGTCCCTCAAGTCTTCCGCTTGCAATTTTTGCAAACTCGTTTTAAAAACGCTAAAGGGCCTTAAAGAACCTATTCACCCCCCCTTTAGGTTCTTCAGGTATGCATATCTGGGTTTCGTAGGATGCGAAAAGTTATAGCAATTGATGGGACTTTTTTGAAGGGAAAATATAGAGGTGTTTTGCTTCTTGCAACAGCCCAAGATGGAGATTTACACCAATACCCCATTGCATGGGCTGTTGTTGACTCAGAGAATGAAATGTCATGGACTTGGTTTTTGCAGAAATTGCATGAACTGATTCCAGATGATCCTGATTTGGTAATTATCTCTGACAGACATGCTGCCATTATCGGCTCAGTGGCCGTTGTTTACAAGCACTCACATCATCTACATTGCACATGGCACCTTTCGCAAAATATCGGTACCCATTGTGGTAAAAAGGGTGGTGGGGTTGAGTTGTTCATGCAAACTGCATATGCTTGCAAAATATCCGACTTTAACATGTTGTATGAGAAGTTGAAAAATCAATACCCAAGTGTGGCTACATATCTTGAGAAAAGCAGTTCACCAAATAAATGGTCTAGAGCTTTCTGCCGAGGTAACCGATATGATATTATGACAACTAATGGTGCTGAGTCGATAAATTCTAGATTGTCTGAGGAAAGAGAGTTACCAATCATAGCACTGTTGAAGGCAATTCAAAATATGGTTTCAGTTTGGTTCAACAAACACCGCACTGCAGCAGAGTTAGCTTCATGCAAAACGAAGTTGACTCCATCTATAGAGTTGATTTTGCGAACTAGGTTTACTCAATCACAGTGTCTAAAGGTAACTCAGTTGAATTATTCTGAATATCATGTAGTAGGTGATGATACAGATGAAATAGTTGATTTCTCCACCTACTCCTGCAGTTGTTGTGTGTTTCAATGTGATAAAATTCCATGTAAACACGCATTAGCAGCTTGTCATCTAGCAAATTTGGGTATCTATGAGTTGTGTTCACCTTATTACCTTGTGCATATGTGGCGTCAAGCCTACTCGGGTACCATTTACCCCGTGCCTCATTCAAGAGATTGGAAGATTCCCGATTATATTTCTAATTTGGAAATGCTACCTCCTAACTTCAAGCCAAAACGGGGGCGACCAAATAAACGAAGAAGACCATCTATTGGAGCGTTTGGACGACAACGAAAAAAGAAATGCAGCTTATGCAATGATGTTGGACATTATAAGACGAAATGTACTCGTAAAACTACTTGATGTATTAGAAAATATTGTTTTTTGAAAGTGGATGGTTGTATGTTTTTTTTAAATGTAATTGAACATTAATGATTTAGTATGGATGAATCGAAGATATTTTGTACTAATCACTGTATACAAGGTGATCACATTAATGTTTTGTGGACTATTTACTGTATTATAGTATATTATAATTGTGTGAGTATAAAATATAAAAGTGGCGTAAAATAATTCAAAAAGCGACTGAGAGCGACTGAGAGCGACTGAGTGATATATGATTCTTATAATAGAAAATAGGAGCAACTTCACGTTTGTGGTCTATTTATTCTATTTTAGTATAGTATAACGGAGTGATAATGTAAAATATAAAAATAATGTCAGAATACAAATAGCGACTGAGAGCGACTGAATGATATATGAGTGATCCTAATAGAACCACTTGAAGTTCTATAAAATATAGTTTTTTGGAAGTGCAAGTTTGTATGTTTTTTTTAAATGTAATTGAACATTAACGATTTAGTATGAATGAATCAAAGATATTTTGTACTATTCAATGTGTAAAAGGTTATCAAATTAATGTTTTGTAGACCATTTACTATATTATAGTATATTATAATCGTGTGAGTATAAAAAATAAAAGTGGCGTAAAATAATTCTGAGAGCGACTGAGTGATATATGATTCTTATAATAGAAAATGATTTGAGCAACTTCACGTTCGTGGTCTATATAAAACATGAACTTGGTCACTATTTTTTACTATATCACTCAGTCGCCATTCGGTCGCTCCCAGTCACCCTTAGTCATTTTTGCCTTATCACACTGTTTAATTTCATAATTTCTTATACATGAAAACACACCATAATATAGTAATTAGGATATAAAACACGAATTTGCTCACTTTGTTTTTACCATATCACTCAGTCGCCATCCGGTCGCTCCCAGTCGCCATTCGGTCGCCCTTAGTCATTTTTGCCTTATCACACTGTTTAATTTCATAATTTCTTATACATGAAAACACACCATAATATAGTAAATAGGATATAAAACACGAATTTTCTCACTTTGTTTTTACCATATCACTCAGTCGCCATTCGGTCGCCCTCAGTCATTTTTGCCTTATTTCACACTATGTTTAATTTCGTAATTTCTTATACATGAAAACACACCATAATATAGTAAATAATGGATATAAAACACGAATTTTCTCACTTTGTTTTTACCATATCACTCGGTCGCCATTCGGTCGCTCCCAGTCGCCATTCGGTCGCACTAAGTCATTTTTGCCTTATCACACTGTTTAATTTCATAATTTCTTATACATGAAAACACACCATAATATAGTAAATAGGATATAAAACACGAATTTTCTCACTTTTTTTTTACCATATCACTCAGTCGCCATTCGGTCGCTCTCAGTCGCTATTCGGTCGCCCTCAGTCATTTTTGCCTTATTTCACACTATGTTTAATTTCGTAATTTCTTATACATGAAAACACACCATAATATAGTAAATAATGGATATAAAACACGAATTTTCTCACTTTGTTTTTACCATATCACTCGGTCGCCATTCGGTCGCTCCCAGTCGCCATTCGGTCGCCCTAAGTCATTTTTGCCTTATCACACTGTTTAATTTCATAATTTCTTATACATGAAAACACACCATAATATAGTAAATAATGGATATAAAACACGAATTTTCTCACTTTGTTTTTACCATATCACTCAGTCGCCATTCGGTCGCACTAAGTCATTTTTGCCTTATCACACTGTTTAATTTCATAATTTCTTATACATGAAAACACACCATAATATAGTAAATAGGATATAAAACACGAATTTTCTCACTTTGTTTTTACCATATCACTCAGTCGCCATTCGGTCGCTCCCAGTCGCCATTCGGTCGCACTAAGTCATTTTTGCCTTATCACACTGTTTAATTTCATAATTTCTTATACATGAAAACACACCATAATATAGTAAATAGGATATAAAACACGAATTTTCTCACTTTGTTTTTACCATATCACTCAGTCGCCATTCGGTCGCTCTCAGTCGCCATTCGGTCGCCCTCAGTCATTTTTGCCTTATTTCACACTATGTTTAATTTCGTAATTTCTTATACATGAAAACACACCATAATATAGTAAATAATGGATATAAAACACGAATTTTCTCACTTTGTTTTTACCATATCACTTGGTCGCCATTCGGTCGCTCCCAGTCGCCATTCGGTCGCCCTAAGTCATTTTTGCCTTATCACACTGTTTAATTTCGTAATTTCTTATACATGAAAACACACCATAATATAGTAAATAATGGATATAAAACACGAATTTTCTCACTTTGTTTTTACCATATCACTCAGTCGTCATTCGGTCGCTCTCAGTCGCCATTCGGTCGCCTTCAGTCATTTTTGCCTTATTTCACACTATGTTTAATTTCGTAATTTCTTATACATGAAAACACACCATAATATAGTAAATAATGGATATAAAACACGAATTTTCTCACTTTGTTTTTACCATATCACTCGGTCGCCATTCGGTCGCTCTCAGTCGCCATTCGGTCGCCCTGAGTCATTTTTGCCTTATTTCACACTATGTTTAATTTCGTAATTTCTTATACATGAAAACACACCATAATATAGTAAATAATGGATATAAAACACGAATTTTCTCACTTTGTTTTTACCATATCACTCAGTCGCCATTCGGTCGCTCCCAGTCGCCATTCGGTCGTCATCAGTCATTTTTGCCTTATTTCACACTATGTTTAATTTCGTAATTTCTTATACATGAAAACACGCCATAATATAGTAAATAATGGATATAAAACACGAATCTTCTCACTTTGTTTATACCATATCACTTTGTTATAAAAATTTAAAAAAAAAACTAAACTATGGAATCCAAAAAAAAAAAAAAAACACAATTGCATAATATCTAGTAGAAACACTACAAATCATCAGTTTTTGTTTGCAGTGGTACATGATCAAAAAAACTATAAAGCATCTCAACAACCACCATGGTATCGCTACAAAATCCAATCTTTATTCCAAGTACATGCTGTTAAATAGGGTCTACATGAGTCGACTATCTTGTCATTTATTTCATAGGGATTGAGACGAGCTAATTCCACCTCGATGGTCTTGATCACCCATGCACCACAATCACCTCTGCAAAATTAATATATTAAAGTTAATCATGGAATAAATGTAAAATAAAATAAAATTGAATTTGGTAAAACAAACCCAGCAATATTCTGAGGGAATGACGACGGTCGTGTAATCTTCCATGTATCGGTTGTTACTACACCCACAGTATTCAATAATCGAGGTATTAGAACTTGTAGCGGACGAACATACGACTCCATGTTAATCTCTTTAGTTAAACAGATTCCACAATCATAAATTATGATAGATGTGGCCTTTATATCGATTTTTACAGCAACCCAATGGTTGGGGACATGGTAAGGCACAAGGATAAATGATGTTTCTTTCCATGGCAATGATTTCCATTTTCTACTTGATCCTTCAGCCATTTGAATCAAATCATCCCAATGACAATGAGACATACCCTTTTCAGCTTTGGAATGGACAACACCCAAAAGTCCACTAAAATAACCACCCATTATAGCAATGTCTTGTGCCACTAAATGAGGATACCTTTTTTGAAGAACCAAAAACCCATTCATGCATTCGTTAATGTGCTATAAATAAGAAAAAGATTAATGATTAGCACAAAACACATGAAGAACATATATATTAATTAAATAGATGAAATCATATATACTCACAGAAGATCCAAGCCATGACCTAGGCAAGAGCAAATCATTAAACCATTTCTTATCGTAGGCGGCCATTAGGCATTGACGAGTGTCTTTCATTGTTTTAATTTGCTCCTTCAAAGCTTTAGTTAGCTTCGGTGACTTTGCTATTTGAAGTGGTTGAAATGTGCCATTACATGATCCAAGTTGATGGCTAACTAATACAGGGGGCGTCTCTGACAATTCCATGAAGGGCGACGATAAGTACGATGACTTCTTGATTTGCCTCTTAACCCTGACGTAGGTTAATAACATGTTATTGTAAGTTTTCTTATCATCATTATTGTTTGCATCTCCAACTGGCTGGGCATTGGAAGCTCCTTCATCAACTACGAATCGTTGGGGAGTGTGCAATATATGTTTGCTTGGTTGGATCATGGAGTGTCCATTTTGAGGAGATGTAGAACCTGTATGTAAAAATATATAGATCTTAAAATATTTAATCAGGTGACATGACTTATCCACTAAAGCATGTGACTTACCTTCTGATGGCAAGACTTCTTCATTAACACATTTGATATCAAACATCTTTTGTCTCTTTGCTTCCGGAAGTGTACTAGTTGGTTGACGTGATGTCTCTGCTGGATTTTTTTCCTGTTTTTTTACCTGGACAGATACCTCTTCAAGCTTCTCCTCAATCTTAGTAAATCTTTCATCCACGTATGCTTGCAATTTTGTAAACTTCTCATCTATATAATCTCGAAGTTGGACAAAATAATTTGGAACACTGGGAACCTCTCCAACAAAAGCAGTCGGATCAATATGTGTGGAGGTGTGTGGTCGATCTTCTTCTTGACGAAGTGGAGGTGATTGTTTGTCATGTGCATCTACTCTCTGGCTTTGCATATCTTCAAAAGATTTTTGCTCTTCTAAGGGTTGATCAACATTTTCGGGACTGCTATCTGCATAGCAGTATACATTTTGTCTCTCCGACAACAATGGCAGAACATGCGATAAATTAGGATCTGAATTAGAAAAGTGACCATTTGCGATGTATGAGGCTTGTAGTTCCAACTTTGTTGGTGTCAACACGCCAATAACCATCTGTATATTTCAAATTATAAAATTCCAACACTCAATTACAATTAAATATCTTTGAAATAATAAATAAATTATTGGCAAAATACTCACCCTATTTAAACACTCATGTGATGCTTGAACAACTTCATTGTACTTTGGAGATGATTTCACATGCCAATCATTTGAAATCCATCCACACATACGCGGAAGTATCATGTTATATCTATCTCTTCGCTTAGCAAACTTCTTTGCAATGCCAGGAATACATTCATATGCAAGAATCTGCATTAAAAAAATTATAGCCAACTTAATATTAAATAAATTAACTAAATAAATACAAAACAAATAAATATCTTACTTGCAATGGATGAACAAATCCGTTCAAAGTAAACGCTCCATATTCGACAATCTTTTCGTTTTTCTTCTTTTTCTTCAATTTGATTGAAGTTAAATCTCGCTTTATACTTTTAAGAACTTCGTTATAAGCTATCGTACCCCAAGGATATTTGTTAAACAAATCCAAATCCTCCACTAAACTTAAAAGCATGTTGTCAACTTGAGGAACCGTCTTTTGTCGAACTGGCCACAGAACAGCAGCACCAAAGTACAAACATGCTAACTTCAATTTTTCCAAATTTATAGTGCGTTCAGGTGTTTTTCTCATTTCCATTAGCTTTGTCGCCACCTCCTCAATATATACATTTTCATTTCCACAAAAATGTCTATCCCGAAATTGCATCGTCTCTCCAACTTCAGGAAAATCTTCTGAACAATCAAGCCCAGTTATAAGTGCATACTCCATTTTCGAAAATCTCAACGGTCTTTGATTCACAATCATCCACAACTCATCACTAGTAGTCTTACATGACTGTCTAGCCATCAAGAACCATATAATCTGACTAGATAAATTGTAATCTCCTACATACTTAATTAAATTACCAAATTGAGTTCCATCAATCATATTCTGCATCTCTGCATCATTGAGGCATTCCTTGATAGTCTCTGATACACTTTTGAAATGAGAGTTTAAACTTAACTTGCATTCAAAGTGATTCTTTCTCAATAACTGAGGTTTCAATTATACCTACACTCGAAAAAACATAAATGATATAAAAAATATAAATATTTTTCAAACATAAACAACAAATACAATGTTGAACACAATTTCTCAACAAAAACACAAATACTTTATTCATTTTTCAGTTACAGATATGTAAGAAAGTTTAGGCAAAAACTCAATTCCACAAATATAACTAAAAGTAAAAACTCAATAAAAATCATATAAAACGATAAACTTACCCAAACTTCTTCTTCTGCCATTTTAATTACAAATGCTAAATGTATGGTTGTTTAAATGGTCCTTGATTAGTGAATTAGACCATTGATTGATGGAAAATTTCAATTGAGCTAAGAGAAGAACGGTCGGTCACCTAAGGAGAAGAAGGAATGATATTGTTAGTTTAACGTCACTCATAAAATACTTATATCAAAGAGAATATTCAAAACTAAGAATTGAACTCATGCAAAAACAATTTTATAAATGATTTACTAAAAAGAAATAAATTAACATCAATCACAAATAGTTTATTAATAATAAATCGTTTAGTTGAACTTACGGGCTGGGTATCAATTTTAGACCATTGATTGATTCAATGAAAAATTTTTCTAAGCTGGACTTGCGGTCTGGGTATCACCAAATCCGGATGGATTCCAAGGACATTCACAAGACAGTTTTTCGGACTCATGGGGATCATTATGAATTCACTGTTGTGCCATTCGGTTTATCAAATGCACCCTCTACATTCCAATCTGCTATGAATCGGGCTTTTAGCTCTTATTTGCACCATTTTGTTATCATATTCTTCGATGCTATCCTTATCTACAGTCAATCAGAGGATGAACATCTCGTACAGCCACAAAAGATTCTCGAGTGTATTCTTAATCAGAAATTCTTTGCGAAGAAAAGCAAATGTCTATTTTTTCAAAGCACCATTTATTATTTGGGACATTCGGTGACGACAGGGATGGTATGGCCAATCCAGGAAAAATTGAAGTCATGACACAGTATGAAATAGATGTACAACAACTTGTGGAGCAACATCTAAGCCTCGTACATAATGATGTTCAAAGAACTTGATTTCTTTATATATCTCTATTCATGTGGAGATTAGGAATCCAATTGGGTGTTAATTTTCCCTTTCCGTGAGACAGGTTAGAGCTCAGAACTACGCCTAATCATTCGTTCACATATTTTAAATTTTTCAATGAATTTTGTTTCTTGTACAAAAATAAATAGAAAATGTAGACTAACAAACAATATGATCCAAGCATGAAATGGTGAATGATAACTTACCTGTGAATGATATTTCTTTTCAACGCATGCCCGTTTGGTTCATAACAAAATACAAGATTGAATCATACAAAATCCAGGACATGTCAAAGATGCATAAAAAAGATGACACAAGTTATTACATTATTGCAAGCTAAAATCCTACGCTAAATAGGCTCACACAGACATACCTCAAAACCAGTAAGCAAAAGTTATATCATTCTTTCAACAATTAATCACATGGACAATAAATTAATTACAAAAGTGACTCTCTCAATTCCTTCTCTTCAAAACACATATTATTATACAGATTCAATCGTCGATTTCATACCTTTGGACTTGCAACAATCAACACAGCTAAGTCCTTTGAAAAAAAATAAAACGCATACAATAAAATTATGAAAAGGAATCGACGGCGGCTCACCTTCTGTTTAAGATTGTAACGGTGCCACTCAGATTGGTAGTGAAGCTTCTGCTCAGAATCCTCGAGGAATTCCTTGTTGCAAGCCAATCCCGTGTCTGATGGCAACCAATGCAGAAGATGACAGGGAATGGGATTTCAAAAAACAAAACGTTAGGGTTAAAAGAAAAAAAATAAGGATTTTTTAATTTTTTAAATGAGGGTAGTATAGTCATTTTAAAAGTGTGGGCTAGTTTTTTAAATATGGTTTTGCAGAGTGTTAATTGCCTAAATTTCCCCCCTACGACACACAGCAAAGATTCAAACAAACACCGTATTTTGGATATACAACAATCGGCACTAGCGATTGGAAGAAGCAAAAAAGCAATGGCAGCTGCGGCGATGGCGTTCCGAAGGCTCTCCTCCACCAACCACTTGCGTCCACTCTCCAACACCTCTTCTCGTTGTCACATGGTCCTTTTTCTTCGCATTCGATTCTTCAAGCGTTGTGTTTTCCTTTATTGTACCGATTATGATGTTTATTTATTGGTGTTTTCTTCAACAGTCTTCTTTGCCGAATCAGGCCGTGGCAGAGAAGCAGAGTCCCCGTGTTACCGTAACTAATTCCGTTGATTTTTTTTTTTCAATCTGAGTTGGTTAGATCTTGTATTTTTTTTAGAAAAAACTTGAATTCGATTCTGCAGTGGACGAAACAATTGAATGCGTCTTTGGAGGAGGTGGATCCGGAGATTGCTGACATTATTGAGCTTGAGAAGGCAAGGCAATGGAAGGTATGCACATTTCTCAATCTAGATACATAATGATATATATGTTCTTCTGTTTTTGCATATTGTTTTTGGAAGATTTTCTTTTGTGGAAAAAATGTTTTTTTTGCTATTACGAGCTTAGATTAAATTACCATTTTTATTTTAGGGACTGGAACTTATACCATCAGAGAACTTTACATCGTTGTCGGTGATGCAAGCTGTTGGATCAGTTATGACTAACAAATACAGTGAAGGGTACCCTGGAGCCAGATATTATGGAGGAAATGAGTATGTCTGGTTTCCTTTTGCATGCTTAAAAATATTATCGTTTGTCAAATGAGGATTTTCGTAGCACCCATTTATTAATTTATCCATTCAATTTTTGAGAAACACGGACTATATCCACATTGACCGGCAATGTTATGGTACTGTGTGCCTCATCAATTCCTATAAGCTTGAAGATGAGGCATGTGTTCAGGACTTCAAGTGATGCATAGATCATTAGTGCCTAATAACTTTCAAAATCATTTTTCTGACAAAATCCATGACTACTTAATTTTGGTGGTAGAATGCACTCATTATTTCAAAACTAGATCCAGTAATGAGCAATGTAAATGCCTCAATATTGATTGACAAGTAAATTTTGCTATTATTTTTATACTGGTACCACATTTATATATTTTAAGGTACATTGACATGGCAGAGACTTTATGCCAGAAGCGGGCCTTAGAAGCCTTCGGGTTGGATCCTGAGAAATGGGGAGGTTAGCACTTTTTCATTTGTATTGCATAGTTGCTAATTTAGTATACTCACACTTTCAACAAAATGCTAAGAATTCCCTCGTTGTTGACAAAAAGAACCATATTCACCAAATTTTTAGTAGAGGTTATAGTTGAATTATGTTGAGAATAAGTTCGATGTTGGGTACCGTATTTTCAGTGAGAAGACATGTTTGAAGTACACAGGTTCATAAACTTATTTCCACTCTTAAGGACATTGAGTTTAATATTGCAAATCATTTCTCTTTAGCTTACATGAGATAGGTTGGTGGAGACCAGCGGGATCATCAATTCAAATGAACAACAAAAAACTACAGGAGAGAAAACAGAGGCCACTAATCATTCACAGGGGAGAAAGGTGATCAAGATATTGAGTAAGGTTGATCCAAAAGACGCATCAAAATTCAGAAGAACTTCAATTGATTCCCTGAATAACCAGCAGGGTGATGACATGGACACTACAGTTGAAGCTGAGAGGATTCGCTCAGATGGGAATAAATGCTTCAAAACATACTGCAGAAGAAGTAAAATGAAAGGAGAGAAGACGGGCAACACCGAACGAAATGTTAGCGGGATTCACAAAGTGTAATGACCCGAATTCTTATTTTGAATGAAATATTAATTAAGAGATAATTAATGAGTTGTTAATTTAAGTATTATTAAGGATTAATAATTCGGGATCAAGTTGTTGGTATCCACCGAATTTTAAATGGATAACCCGACCTACTTCGGATTACATTATCTCGAGAAATCCAACTAGACCAATGAGATTCCGACACGTGGCAGATAAGTTTGGTTCGGATTTTCTGAAATAGTCCGGATGCAGCCTATAAATGGAAGCCGATTCTTTTGTTTCCTTCATCGCATTCTTCAGAGAAAGTGCTAGTTTTACCATAGTTTCTAGTCAGTTTCTAGGGCACTTTGGTGTCGGGAAGTTTCGGAGCTAGTGTCGACTCGAGGAGGGTCGGTGAACTGAGATCGAGACATCATCAGCGGGCTGACGACGGACGCAGGTATAATCCTAAATCCTTAGATAGTGATTTAAGGATCATAGGGAGATCTTTGTAGCATGTTTGATCTGGTTTGTTAGTGATTTCATTATGTTGGTATTGTCTAGGTTCAGAGCTTTCTGTCAGATTGTTTTAGTGAGGTACGTGATGTACTGACTGAGATATCCAAGCGTAGTATACACACTTATATGCTGCATATTTATCTGTTGCATGATACATGTTTTACTGCTTTGGCATATTATGCATGACATATCATGTTGAGCCTGATATCTTTTGAGATATACCTCGTTTGTTGGGGCCGCTCAGCCCTATTCTGTATTGTGGACGATGGGGCATCGAGAGCTACAGTGTCCGACGGGACCCGCGGGCTCTGATGACCTGGACATTGCAGGTCCACGTCTTGATGATGAGTGTGGGAGCCAAAACATGCCTAGGGCAGATCAGAGACTACACACTCAGGCGCCTCTAGACTGAGCATGAGATTCTTGACTTGATCCCTGATAGCCGAGCATATTGCATTTTGCATGCATCATATCAGTTTGTATACTCGTACATTCTCGTATTGGGCGATTGTCGCTCACGTCCTTGTTTTAATCTTGGGCACCCCATTCCACGGGGCAGGTCTTAGGTTGGACGGTTCGGACGACCAGGGCAGTGGCTAGAGCAGTTGGGTTTTCGGTGGTGATCCAGTGGAGGTTTTCTGTGGTTTATCGTTTTCTCGTTCAGGGTTATGTTTTGTATTTGTTATGGTTGTATTAATGTGTAAGACTGTCGTTATTGCTTTGTTTTCATTTGGGTTGTAAGATTGATTAAGTATTTGGTTTCCGCTGTTTAATTGTTGGTATTAAGTTTAATGTTGCATGTTTATTAGTCTGTTTAGTAGTGGCTCGGGTAAGGGCGCTACACAAAGATCCTGAACTCGATCTTTCGGAAGAATTTGAAGATTTGGTTTGTGACGATTCTCAAGACGAATTGCAAGATGCGGAGCTTGAGTTTACGGAATCTGAAAGCAATGGTTCAGCCAGCTACGAAGAATCTGTGAACGCTGAGGAAGATACACCTGATCTGGAGAGGCTGTTCGAATCGACGGAGGGAGACGACTCATGCAATTATCTGCCTGAAAAATCGAAACCTATAGTGGGACAGGTATTTAAAGGTATCCAATCCTCCATTCTTTCTCAATCCTTTTCACTTAATGCCTTTTTTCCATCATCATTTTCAGCATTAGGTTTATCTACCGGTCTATTAGGGGGGGTGGGGCAGGACTGGTTGTTGGAAAGCCGGGCTGTGATAGAGATACAATGAAGGGGGCTGGGGGGGAAAAATTTGTTGATCAGGCAAGTAAGGAGGTAGGTAAGTGTAGAGATGAGGATTGTCAATCAGGGGATAAGCAGCCATGCGAGTCCTATGCGAAGGAATGGTTGAGGAATATCAGTGTCACTAGTGATCATAGAGGTGATCAACTGAAGGGATCCAGTGTGTTTTTATGATAATTCTAACTTGGAATATAAGAGGGGGAGGGGCATTGAGAAGAAGACAAATGGTTAAGATGGTTATTCGACATGCAAGACCGGATATTGTGGTTATTTTAGAAACTAAAAAAGAAAAGGTGGATAGGAAATTCATTGCAAGTGTATTGAAGTCAAAGTTTGTTGATTGGGTATGTCTCCCCTCGGTTGGAACATCAGGGGGGATTCTCATCATGTGGGATCCCCGGGGAGTTTCAGTTACTAA
This sequence comes from Primulina eburnea, assembly GCF_022965805.1. NCBI lineage: Eukaryota > Viridiplantae > Streptophyta > Magnoliopsida > Lamiales > Gesneriaceae > Primulina > Primulina eburnea. The sequence continues at coordinate 34,736,340 of NC_133103.1, read as the reverse complement.
TAATTTGATTGGGGAGTATTCGGTATCAATTGAGATTAATCGGAATGATGGGGCAGTTTAGTGGTTCTCGGGAATTTATGGACCTGTTAAACCGTCGATGAGGGAATTCTTTTGGGATGAATTAGCGGGTTTGAAGACGATTTGTGGGAACAATTGGTGTCTAGGAGGGGATTTTAATGTTGTAAGGAATTTGGGGGAGAAAATGAACAGTCAATCAATAACTACAAGCATGTGCTGTTTTGATGGTTTGGTAGAAGAATTGGAACTCCATGACCCACCGCTGTTGAATGCAAAGTTCACTTGGTCAAATTTTAGAGAGGTACCCATTTGCTGTCGCCTTGACAGATTCTTTTTCTCGGGGGGTTGGAGTTCTTTATTCCCATCGGTGAGACAAACGGTTTTACCAAGAATTACATCGGACCATTGTCCAGTTTTGCTAGATACAACTAAGCTTAAATGGGGTCCCATTCCTTTTAGATTTGAAAATGCTTGGTTGTCATACCCAAAATTCAAAGATCAAGTGAGGTCATGGTGGACAGAAGGGGTTTTTCAGGGATGGGAGGGTTATAACTTCATGCAGAAACTACGGCACACTAAGAAAAAAGTTTCTATTTGGAACAGACAAGTCTTTGGAGATGTAGGGGTAAGATTACAAGAGTTGAGCAGCAGGATTCAGTGGTTGGATGGGATTGAGGCGGGAGGTCAGTGGTCAGACGAGTTAAATAAAGAAAGAAAGGAGGTGAGGTGCGAGTTGGAGACAATGACATTCAGAAAATTCCAGATACAAAGTCAGAAAGCTAAGGTTAAGTGGATAAGAGATGGGGACCAAAATTCTAAATTTTTCCACAAACTATTGGCGCATAGAAGAAACAGGTCATTCATAGACCGAGTGGAGTTGGATGATGGAAGTGAGATCACTGATGGAATTCAGATTGAACAAGAAATTTTAAAATTCTATGGATTACTGTTTAAGAATTCGGTAAGTGAGGGAGGGTGTGGTGAGGATTTAATGTTGGCCCTAAATGGTTTGAATTGGTGTCCGTTATTGAATGTCGATGCAGAAGAGCTGGAAAAACCATTTGTAGAAGAGGAGATCAGAAGAGTGGTTAATGACAGTGATGGCTCAAAAGCTCCAGGGCCGGATGGATTCACAATGGCTTTCTTTCAAGATAATTGGGACACGGTGAGAGTGGATTTGATGAGAATGTTTGCTGAATTCTTCGAAACTGGGATTATTAATGGAATTACCAATGAGACTTATATCTGTCTTATTCCAAAGAAAGAAGATGCGAGAAAAATCAATGACTTTAGACCAATCAGTTTAATTACGAGTTTGTATAAGATATTGGCTAAGGTGTTGACGAATAGATTGAAGAAAATTTTAGGTAAAACCGTGGCTGAGAATCAATGCGCTTTCATCAAAGGGAGACAGATTTTGGATTGCTGCCTTATAGCCAACGAGGTGGTGGAAGAATATCGTCGCAAGAAAAAGAAGGGCTACCTGCTGAAAATAGATTTGGAGAAGGCGTATGACAAAGTTGATTGGAAATTCCTTGATTACGTGCTTCGAATGAAAGGTTTTGGGGAGAGATGGCGAAGGTGGATAAGGGGATGTGTTTCTAGCGTATCGTTTTCGATCATTATCAATGGCAAACCATGTGGGAAAATAAAAGGGGAAAGAGGGTTAAGACAAGGGGACCCTTTATCACCGTTTCTTTTCAACTTAGTTGTAGATGTGTTGGGGATGATGGTGGACAGGTCGAGGGAGGCAAATATATTAATGGGATTAGAAGTTGGGAAAGAAAAATTGGAAATTTCTCATTTGCAATTTGCGGATGACACTTTGTTTTTCGCAAATTCGAGCAATGATGTGGTGGCATTGATGGACATAATCGATCGGTTTGGCGGTATTTCTGGACTGAAAATTAATCTTGCGAAGAGTGTTGTGTTGGGAATGAATTGCGAGGACGAGGAGGTTAAAGATTTGTCTATGTTGGTGGGTTGTAGAAAAGAGTGTTGGCCTATACGGTATCTTGGGGTACCTTTGGGAGGGAACCCCAACAAAGTGGAATTCTGGGAAGTTGTTCTCTCAAAAATGTCCAAGAAATTGGCAAGTTGGAAAAAAGGGTTCCTTTCGAGAGGTGGTCGATCCATTTTGATCAAAGCCGTACTTTGTGCCTTACCTTCTTATTACATGTCACTCTTCAAGGTTCCAATAAAGGTGGCATCAATGATGGAGAAAATGATGAGGGATTTTTTGTGGGATGGAGATGTTGGAGATAAACACTATCATGTGGTCGGATGGAAACAAGTGTGTAAACCAAAGGACAAAGGCGGTTTGGGAGTGGGGGATATTTGTCTCAGGAAAAAGGCATTGCTTGGGAAATGGTGGTGGAGAGGGTCGGTGGAAAAAGGCTCGATGTGGAAAAAAGTAATCAAAAGCATCTATGGATTACAGGAGAATGGATGGGATTTGGGGTTGGCGGATAGAGTGACATTCAGAAGCCCCTGTAAATTCATTTCTCGGTCTTACCAGGCTTTCCATCAACTTGTCAGGGTAGTGCCTAAGCAGGGTAATCTTATTCGTTTCTGGGAGGATATTTGGGAGGGAGATGTCTCGTTTAGGGTAAGATTTCCTTCGTTGTTTCGTATTTCTGTTTCTGTCAATCTTCCTATCAATCAATTCTTAGATGTTGTCAACTGTTGGGGGGGGGGGGGGGGTGGTCCTATCATTTGGGATGTCAGATTTAGAAGAGCTTACAGAGGAAGAGGTTCGAGAATTTTCAGATTTAATGGGTGTCCTAGATAGGGTCAGATTGAACTTGGGTATTGAGGATTATAGAATCTGGTTGGGAGATCCTTCGGGGTTGTTTTCGGTTAGTTCCTTTTATAATTCCTTCTTTTCTAGTTCCGATTCCAAGTCTGTTTGTTGTTTTAATAATATCTGGAAAATACACGTCCCACAAAAGATTAAGATTTTCTCGTGGATCGTGGCGTTGGGGAAGCTTCCTACGTCAGATTCTATGCAAAAAAGATGGAAGAATTGTTTTCTAAGTCCTCAGTGGTGCTGTTTATGCCGGAATGCTGACGAGAATCAGGATCATTTGATGCTGCATTGCTCTTTTTCCACGGGTTTATGGTCCAGAGTTTTACAAGAGATGGGCTTTCAATGGGCAACTCCGAGGCAAGCAAAAGATCTATTCACTTTGGAAGTCGGCAATCGATTGCCCAAAAGGCTTGGCAAATTCTGGAGATTGATTATCCATTTCGTTTTCTGGTCACTGTGGTTGGAAAGGAACAAAAGAATATTTGAAGATGATGCGGATTCGGTCGAACAAGTATGGGACAAATTGAAATACAGAATCGCAGCTTGGACAGCAAATTTGAAAGAGTATCGGCACTTAGGAATCTCTGAATTAATTAGGGACTGGAATTATGTGTCTTTGTGATAGTGTTGCTAAGGAAATTGGGTTACTGTAAAATATTATTGTAATGTAGCGGTCTTTAGGGGCTGGCTTTGCTAGCACACTTAACTGTGTTGCGGATTTCTTATCCGCACTAAGGATGTAACCTAAATTATCTTAATATATCTAGTTTCTTTTCAAAAAAAAAAAAAAAAACCATTATCTGAGTACCAAGCTTCTGACCAACCATTGCTTGGATAATTAAATTTAACTGGGAAGTTCAACGGTTTTAAAAATACATTCAGCTTATTTTTTTGGTAACCTTATGTGCTATTCATCAAATTTATTATGCTTTTTACTTTACAGTGAACGTACAGTCACTTTCTGGATCCCCTTCCAATTTTCAAGTTTATACTGCTTTACTGAAACCTCATGAAAGAATTATGGCTCTTGATCTTCCACACGGTGGTCATTTGTCACATGGTTATCAGGTGCTTCCACTTCTTTAGCTTCTGGAATCGACTTATGACATGTTTCAGTTTCCTCCATCATGGCTTAATTAAATTTGATGGTTGTGTTACAGACTGACACAAAGAAAATAAGTGCCGTGTCTATATTTTTTGAGACAATGCCTTACAGACTGGATGAAAGCACAGGCTATATTGACTATGACCAGGTTCCTCATTTTGGTTTTCTAAAAGTTGCTTCGAAGGCACTTTGCTTTCTTTATTGATTATCTTTGACTGAAAATATAGGAAATGCCAGTTCTGTCTTATGCTATTACTGTTCACCAAGCACATGGATGGACCCTGAACCATTTCAAATGTTTGTTAGTACTGCTGCTAAACTAACTATTATGATTCTTCATGTCACAAATCTTGACTTTCCAAGTCCATCAATACCAATTTGTCTTCCATTCATTCTTCTTTCGAGTATACAGTCATCATAAGGGAGTATCAAATATATTTTAATTTTCCTATTGGCGTGTTATCATCATCTGTCACCTTTACTTCTTTTCTATTCCTTACACTCCTGCACACTTTACACAAAATTGCCTTTTTCTCTTCTTTCACAGTTGTACATTTTTTTCAATTAATATTTGGTAAATATGGCATTGACTGTTGGTATTCTTTTGTGGTTTAACCCTCCGATGATTTTTGTAACTGTTCCTCAAGATATTCGTTGAGCCTGTTCTTGTTCTGTAAGAGTCAATTTGTGTCACTGCAGCTGGAAAAAAGTGCAGTGCTTTTCAGGCCTAAATTGATTGTCGCTGGTGCTAGTGCTTATGCTCGTCTCTATGATTATGCCCGGATTCGTAAGGTAAATATGATGAATGACTATGTGGTTCCCAAATGGTCATCGGAGTTTGTTTCATTTTTATCTAATGGACTGGTTTTTTAACAATAATAAATGATTTGGCAGGTGTGTGACAAGCAAAAGGCAATCTTGTTGGCTGACATGGCACATATTAGTGGGCTGGTTGCAGGTGGGGTCATCCCATCACCATTTGAGTATGCTGATGTTGTCACAACTACAACACATAAATCCTTGCGTGGGCCACGTGGAGCAATGATCTTCTTTAGGAAAGGAGTGAAAGAGATAAACAAACAAGGACAAGAAGTGAGTTTTTCAAACAGAATCTCTTCTTCGCCACTTTCATCTTCTGCATGTCTTTTTTCTTTTTGCTATCAAGAGTGCCTGTATACCATGTTTATCCAACGTTAACTTTTTTGTTTCCGTTTTCTCTGAATGAGGCTATGTAAGTGGGGAAGCAGATAAATTTCTTGCAGGCTGATTAATAAATTTAGTTCTTAGAATATTTCGTAGGCCGAAATACTTACATTTACAATTTATCTAACAGGTGATGTATGACTATGCGGACAAAATTAATCAAGCTGTGTTTCCCGGACTTCAAGGAGGACCTCACAATCACACGATAACTGCCTTAGCAGTTGCACTAAGACAGGTTAATTTTTTTCTTGTGTTTGATTTTTTGTAAAAAAATGACTGTTTAATTTTCTGTTAAATATCTAAATGCAGTCCATGACACCAGAATACAGAACATATCAAGAGCAGGTTCTTAGTAATTGCTCAAAGTTTGCAGAGGTAATACCCACATAGAGTAGACTCTCTTTTCTTTCAATGTTGCCTACCTCCATCAACTCATTCGTCTATAGGTTCCAAACTAGTCTTCTGGAATAGTTGCATTTTGATAAATTTGATTTTGAACAAGTTTACCTGTAGTATCAAGTTCCAATCAAAAGTTTATATCTCTTCATAGACTTTGTTAGAGAAAGGCTATGAGCTCGTATCTGGCGGAACTGATAATCATCTCGTTTTGGTGAATTTGAGACACAAGGTATAAACATATTCCTGATCATCCTCAGGTGATTTCATTTTTTTCTTTTCAAATAACTGCTCAAATTTACATTAGCTAAGCTAACTCTTCAATTTCTGTTTTATATTTCAGTTTAGACATTTGTACATTGGATTCCCTTTCTGTGCCAGTGATGAACTATTGTCGGGTGGATTCACATTAACAGCCATTGTTGCATTTATTTATACTTTTGTTCTTTGTAATCTCTCTTTATGTGAGTGCAGCTTAAAAAAAAATTTGATTTCGTCTTATTTAATGATTTCACTCGTATTCCAGTGATGAACTATTGTCGGGTGGATTCACATTAACAGCCATTGTTGCATTTATTTATACTTTTGTTCTTTGTAATCTCTCTTTATGTGTGTGCAGCTTAAAAAAAAATTTGATTTCGTCTTATGAAGATTTAAATTACTAGGAAATCTTCTTCTTTTTATTTTGATTAAACAAAAAGAATATATATACACAGAGACTCCTAAAGTTTAGCCCTAATTGATAGTGCATAAATATGGAAACTACTAATTTACCTAGAATAAAATATACGCATGCTAAATATAGCCTAGATTACAAAGATACTAATCCCTAACTTCTAGTGATATATATAGTCGACTTATTTATTGATAACAAGTTGCAATCTAATTTCGGAACATGCAACACAGATTGTAGGGTGATAGTTGAGGTTAGGCAGATTTTTCCAATCCCGGCAACTCGGGATTTAGAACCGTCAGCAATCCGCACGGTCACTTGGGTTTGGCTTGGCTGGTATTCTTGAAACAGGGACCGGTCTCCCGTCATATGGTCTGATGCTCCTGAGTCGATAATCCAATGACGAGATAGAGTACTCCAAGTAGACAAAGCATAATACTTGTTACCTTTATTTGCATGCAAACTGACAGGTTGGCTTGTGGTATCGTGGTGTGTTAGAGTGGTGGCTAATGCCTTCTGTAAGGCCTCGATCTGCTCCTTTGAGAATGAAGTGACTTCCGTGGAAGTGGCTGAATTTGCTCGGATATTTCGCTCATTGAATGGTCTAGAAGGCTTCCAATCAGCAGGTTTCCCGTGAATCTTCCACCATGTGTCTTTTGTATGGTCTGGCTTGGCACAATGATCGCAGTATGGTCGAGTTTTGCGCTGAGAACGAGTATCCTGTTGGCTAGCAGAATGTGCACCGTATGATGCAAGTGCAGATCCCTCTACGCTGACCGAGCTATTCTGAGTGCCCATCATCACCCGCTTTCTACTCTCTTCCCTTCGAACCTCAGCAAATGCTTCTCTCAGGCTCAGGAGTGGCTTTCCACCCATTATTCTGCCTCGGACTTCATCTAAGTCTTTGTTGAGACCTAGTAAGAACTTGAATGTCCTCTTCTGCTCCTGAATTTTGAGGAATCGCTGACCATCCTCGGCACACTTCCATTCATGGCTTTCAAATACATCAAGCTGTTGCCACTGTCGGACAAGGGCGTTGTAATATAGAGTGACTGGCTGATCTCCTTGCCGCAAGTCATATAGTACCGATTCTACATCGAATAACTCTGAGGTATTATCCGAGCTAGAGTATGTTTCCCTTGCGGCCTGCCACATCTCAAGGGCTGTTTCATATAACAGGAAATTCTCTCCAACTTCCACTGTCATAGAATTGATAAGCCACACCATAATCATGTGATTTTCGATGTTCCACTTCTTGAAGTCTGGATCCGTCTTCTCTGGGATGACCGACTCGCTCATCAAGTACTCCTCCTTCCCTCTACCGCAAATAAACATTCTAACCGACTTAGACCACTGAAGATAATTGTGGCCATTTAATTTGTGGCTTGTGATGACAAAGGAATTGTTTTCGGTGGGGCTAGGGTTTAGAGTTTCTGATTTTGAGGTTTCGGCAGCCAGGCCATGTTTCACCATGGTTAAGGATGGCTACACGAGAATGAGGCTATAGAGGAGGAGATGGCGATTTGAGAGAGAAGAGCCGTAGCTCTGATACCATGTAAAGATTGAAACTTGGACCTAACTCAACCCCAAAAGTTAGCTCAAAGGGGGAAGATTGTCCAAGCCAATATATGCCACTCAAAGGTTATTTATCCAACCGATGTGGGACAATTAACACACCCCTCTCACGCCCAGGAATGAACATCTGGAGCGTGGAGTTTACAAATGACCCAATTATGGGCAGAACGGGTGGCCTAATTATAGGCAGTCCAACACATAACGGTGAAACCCGGGCTCTGATACCATGAAGATTTAAATTACTAGGAAATCTTCTTCTTGTTATTTTGATTAAACAAAGGGAATATATATACATAGAGACTCCTAAAGTTTAGCCCTAATTGATAGCCCATAAATATGGGAACTACTAATTTACCTAGAATAAAATATACGCATGCTAAATATAGCCTAGATTACAAAGATACTAATCCCTAACTTCTAGTGATGAATATAGTCGACATCTTATGTAATGTTTTCACTCGTACTTTCACAGACTGCTTGATGACATCAATCAACAAACTACACTTTTACTGATGTACAAGCTCTTTATGTTACAATTTTGAGGATAATCCTTGACGTGAGCCAGCCTATTAAATTGCATATTTTCATTTAACCAGTGCTAATCTTTATTTTGTTTTGTTTTTCTTAAATAGCAGCAAAGTGAATACAGAGGAATGTCTTTGATTTTTTTGTAGAGCTTAAGAAAACTAAGAATGAATGCATGTCAAAAAATGAAAAAGTGCAATATTATAAATTTCTATCCCTAGTTTTTCATCTTTTTGTCATGATATTTAACTACTCTTAAAGGTTATCTTGAATTAGTAAATCTCTATGATATCTCCCTTTCCTTTACATCCCCTCATCTAAATTTTAAATCTTAACGTTGTAAAATGTTTTAGGATGTGACCTTCATTCATACAGGGTATTGATGGATCAAGAGTGGAAAAGGTTTTGGAGGCTGTACATATAGCAGCCAATAAAAATACTGTACCTGGAGATGTGTCTGCCATGGTACCTGGAGGGATTCGTATGGGTATGCCTTTCACATTTTTGTAGTGCGGCCATTTGATTTACCATCACTTTAAAAATCTTGATAAGCTCCTTGCCATCTGATAGGAACTCCTGCTCTAACGTCAAGGGGGTTCATTGAAGAAGACTTTGTAAAAGTTGCAGAGTTCTTTGATGCTGCTGTAAAGTTAGCCCTCAAGATCAAGGCTGACACAAATGGTTCATCGTTCTGATATTTTCTCTACTTTTTTCCTTTCTGTTTAGAGCGACGTACATGTCAAGAATGACGTGATATAACTAGAGAATTCCTATTCGCCTAGTTTAATTCTGAAAATTCTTTGTCACAATTTTTAGGAACAAAGTTAAAGGACTTTGTGACGTCTATGCAGTCCGATGCTCATCAATCTTCCATCAGAAAGCTGCGTCTGGAAGTTGAAGATTATGCGAAACAATTCCCTACAATTGGTTTTGAGAAAGAAACAATGAAATACAAGGAGTGAAACCCAAGCTGGTTCTCCACAAGGTAAATGGCAATTTTTCGTAATGGTTTGTGTTCGTTCAGAAAATCATTTATTGCATTCCGAGTATCTGTTCAACTGTCTGACATGATACTTTTAATTGCCTTGGATTTCCTGATAAGAAAAATTAAGCTTTCGATGATTTCTTTTTATTCAGATCAAGTAAGTATAGGCTTGTACATTGCAAAGTGTCACTGAGAGCAAACAAATTTTTCCGGATTATATAGTTTGCTTTGGATGAAATGATACGTCAAGTGTCAGTGAAAAGGAATTAGAAAAACGTGGAATTTTATTCTGGTAACCTATCGAACTATTTTATCGAGTCTGCAGTGGGTTGCTAACAAAAATCTTCAGAAACTCCATCCAAGTTTTCATAATCGAGCAGTTAAACTGTGGGTGGAATCCATTCTCGTCTTCTGGAATAAATTAGAGAGCTTTTTTTAAGCTTTTCAGAATTAACCCTTTTCTTTACTTTGAAGATTTTGTTGATGCTAAGGGGCGTATACTTCTTTAGCGAGTCTCTTTATTATGGGGACTTGTTCCCATTTGTGCCACGCCACTACCAAGTTATTCATGCTGTATAATCAATAAAATTTCATGAAGTGAAGTGTGTTTTGTTTTCCTTTTTACTTTTTCTTCTGCAAAATACTTGAGTTCCAATAATTTAGAGACAGCTTACTTTTGAGTCGCGGGGAACTAATTGTGATGAATCGATTATGTGGGTCTAAGGTGCGAAATTTTGAGATAATAATATAAAAATAAAGTATAAAATTGGACAACGAGAATTACATGGAAAATCCTCAAAAAATATTAGTGTAAAAATCATGGGCAAGATAAAAGAATTTTACTATGATATTTATGGTGTCCAACCACTCATTTGTTTTCAAAGAGAACACACATTTTCTTAATATAGATGAACAAACATCTCATAAATATTATATAACTAAGCACTCAAATGTTATGATATGAAAGAAAAAACTCGAATGAGATGAATGCAATGATCTAATTGTGCCTCTATTTATAATCAAACTCTGAGGTGTGAACCATCATCTAAAATGATGTATGCTACCATTCATCATTATTTTTGCCGACATTTTCTCTCACTTGGAGATTTAATTGAGAATCAAACACATCTCCATACATCTTTTTAATCTTGTCATTATCTCATGCTTACGTTTCCGCAAGTTCACTTGAAAATTTACATCACTCAAACTTATAAGTGCTCATTGGCTTGGTTAGAATATCAACTATGTTATTCTTTGTATGGATCTTCTGTATATCCAGAGTTCTTTCTTTTACTATTTCTCGAACAGATTGAAATTGGACTCCGATGTGTTTCGTCATGAAATGAAAAGTTGGATTTCTTGCGATGTGCAAGACATTTTGACTATCACAAACAAAAGAACATTATCTTGTTTGTGCCCGATCTCCTTCAATAACCTTTTGATTCATATTGTCTCCTTGCAAGTTTGAGTAGCTGCCATGTATTCTGTCTCCATTGTAGATAACGTCAGAACTGTTTTACAGTTTTCAAATCTAACTTATTGCTATCTCTGCAAGTCTAAACACATAACCAGTAGTAGATTTTCTTTTATCAGGATCACCTATATAACCTGAATCGACGCAGTCCTTGAGTGTAAAATTCGATCCTCCATAACATGATGCAACATTTGAGATACCCTTAATATATCTTAGGATTCTCTTAACCGTATTCCAATGTTCTTGTCTAGGATTCACCATATACCATCCAACTGCTCCCACTGCTTGAGTCTTTTACAGGTCACAATGAACATCAAACACCTTACTATTGATGCATATGGTATTCGAGACATCTCCATCCTTTCTATTTCACTGCGAGGACACATCTCGCAAGATAACTTGAAGTTAACAAGAAGAGGGTCGAAATTGGCTTACTATCTTGCCTGTTGATGCGTTGCAAGATTTTCTTCAAATAATTGTTCTGGGGAAAGCAAAATATTTCTGTTACATCCGTCTAGGTGAACTTGCACCCTTGTTTGCCGGTCCCAAGTCTTTCATATCAAATTCCCTAGCCAACTATGTCATCAATTCTTGGACTTGATCTTCGTTGGGGCCTGTTACCAACATTTCATCCACATACAACAACAAAATGATATAATCATCACCAGAACTATTGAAATATATACAAGGGCATGCATTCAGTCTATTGTATCCAAGACTCATGATATATGAATCAGATCTTTTGTACCAACACCTCGACGCCTGTTTGAGACTGTACAATGATTTGTTCAACCTGCAAATCAAGTTCTCTTTGCTTTTTTTTTTTTTTTGCAAAATATTCTCGCTGGGGCAAATAGATTTCGTCTTCAAGATCATCATGAAGAAATATTGTTCTCACATCTAGTTGTTCTAGATGTAGGTTAAACACCGCACACAATGCCAACACTACTCTAAACGAACCACATGAGAAAATATCTCATTCAAGTCATTGTCTTCTTTCTGAGTATACCTTTTTACCACCAATCTAGCACAATACCGCTCCACTTGGTTATTGTCATCACGCTTGATCTTATAGACCTATATGTTAACAATTACTTTCCTCCCTTGAAGTAGTGTAATAAGATCACAAGTTTTATTTCTATCTAATACTTCCAATTCTTCCATCATTGTTGTCATCCACAGGGATACATCGGAGCTTTGAGTAGAATTATGGAAACTCGATGGCTCACCATCCTCTGTTAATAGACAATATGGAATATTTCTTTCAGTTACATAATCCGGAAGCCAACCTAGTGGTTTTCTGTCTCGAGTTGGCTGTCTCATATTGGAAACCTCATATTCAACATGCTCTTATTCCTTGTGCTCTAATACTACTTCACAAGAAATGTGATATTCTCCGGTATTATTTTCCACTTGAATTATAGTAGTTTTTGAATTCAATGTTACTTTGTTTTCCTTTACTTTATCTTCCTCGAAGATAACATCCCTGCTAATGATAAACTCGTGGACAGTATGATCCCACAAGCGAAAGCCCTTTACTCCATCAGCATAACCCAAGAAGATATACTTTCTGGATTTTGAATCTAACTTCGATATCTCTTGATCATTGTACAAAACGTACACAGAACTTTCAAATGTATGCAAATGAGAATAATCAATCGGCTTCCCAATCCACATATCCATCGGATTCTTCGAATCAATCGCCATTGAAGGAAAACGATTGATAGTATAACAAGTGGTTTTGACTGCTTCCGCCCAATAATACTTGTCTAGACCCGTATTCCTCAACATAGCTCTTGTTATGTCCAACAAGGTTATGTTCATCCACTATGTCACTTCATTCTGTTTAGGTATGTAAGCCCTTATGAATTGGCTTTTGATATCCTTATGTTGACAAAATGCATCAAATTCGTCACTGGTATATTCTCCTCTATTGTCAGTTTTTAGACACTTGATTATCTTTTCAGAACTTGATTTTATTTTCGAAATCAAGTTCAACCCGCGCTTTGAAATCTTTGAAGATATGGAAAGCATATGATTTTTTTTAATTGGATACACCCAACATCTCCTAGAGAAATCAACAATGAACGAGACAAAGTATCTAACTCCTCATAGGGATACAACCAGTTCTTGCCAAATATTCGAATGAATCAGCTCAAATATGCTTTTTCTTTTGGCAATGGAAGTGCCAAATTTTAATCTGTGTTGTTTACTGGTAACACAACATTCACAAAAAGGTAGGGACACTTTTCTAAGTCCCGTAAGCAGCATCTGTTCTGAATGAAGTTTGAACCCTCATTCTGACATATACCCGAGCTTCTATGCCCTAATATTGTTGATTCTTCTCGTAAAACAATTGATGCAACAACTAGTTCTGTCTCTTTGTGTGTTTCTCCCAAAAGTTCATACAGATTTGCAGCAACCTTTTTCGCCTTCATAACCACAAGAACGCCATTCACAATTTGCATGATCTCGTCCTCGATACTGGTTTTGCACCCTATATCATGCAATTGCCATAAGGACAAAAAATTTGTCGTCAGCCCTTTCACATGTCGTACCTCGTGTGAGTGGTTCCATCAAACATTTTTATTTTGACGATACCGACCTCAGTTATTTTCAAAGCATGATCATTTCTCATGAATAAAAATCCTACTGATATTAGTTCATACTGATCGAACCATTCTCTCTAAGACGTCATATGTCACATCGCTCCTGAATCCATAATCCATGTGTCACAAATTGTGTCTGTCTTCTGTAACTGTTGCTGCTTCGTTGAAGTATATTTCACCACATCATGAAGTACTGAACATATTTCCTTGAGAACTCTTTTCGATACTCGTACATTCTTTCTTGATGTTTCATTATCGTCACATTTAAAGGAATAAATATTTTCTTCTTACTTCTTGACTTTGATCTACCTCGCCTTTGGCTCCCACTAGAGTCACGGTCCTAAATCTCCCTCTTATCATCAATAAATCTTCTGCCTACTTCAAAGTTACCAACATATCTTCCTTATTCTTGCATCAAAATTCTTCTCCGAGAATCGCAGTTAAATCATCATCAAATTTTAGAGAACTCGTATGAATGTTGGTTAAGTTGATGAGAAGCTGATAATATGAATCTGGTAGACTTCGAAGCAGAAGTTCTGCACTTTATGTTTCCTTTATTTTATGCTCCATAGAGGTGAGTTGGACAAATAGAGTATTTAGAGTGTTGATATGGTCGGTCATCGATGATGATTCTGTCATCCGAAGAGTATAGAGCATTCTCTTTCGGAAAATCTTATTGTGTAGTGATTTGACTTCATACATCTTTGTCAGAGTGTGAGAACACTTTTGTGTTGTATTCATAGTTCAGTTCTCATACACGCACACATTGTTCTATGTTATTATTGGATGTTAGGGTTTTACTCACTTCTTTACTCCGTTATATTTTCATTGGTAATTGTTTATGATAACTTTTAAAAGATGCTTTTACGCAGTAATGTATGCATGCGATTCATTTAAATGTTTATTTTCAAAAATGAGAGCTTTTAAAAAAAATGTTCAGTAGAATTTTTAAATGAGCATACGTTTCAGTTAGTATCAGAGCAAGGGTCTTGTATAGGATTGTGCTACCTCCAGTTTTGCGGCTCATTCTTCAAAGCCTCGAGTCTGTAAGCTTAAAATGATTTATTGTTATCACCTGCATGATTTCATGATTTACGCCTGATGATGATTTACTGCTTATGTTTAACTGTTTTTACTTTAAGGTTCGGTATTTTCAAAACTAGATTAATTGCATGATGTGTTACGTTTTTAATTGGACTATATTCAGATATGCCTCCCAGACGCGAGCCCAGGATGGCCAGAGTGGATGATATTCCTGAGGGTGGCAGGGCCCACCACCACCAGGGGACCCACCCCGCTACCCGAGTACTTGAGGGGTTAGCGAGACTCATGGAGCAGGCCCAACAGGCGCCTCACCAGCAGACAGACGTATTTGAGCACTTCCGTAGGCTCATCCCGAAGGAGTTCGGGGTACCACTGACCCATTCGTAGCTGAGGGGTTGATCAGGTCACCGGAGTTACACTTTCATTATCTGCAGATAAGGGATGGCGACCGGGCCAGGTGCGCCATTTATATCCTGAAGGATGATGCGTTCCTATGGTGGGAGGGAGCCGCACATGCAGTGGATGTGACTACTCTCACGTGGGCTAGATTCAGGGAGATGTTTCTCGGGAAGTATTTCCCAGTTGACGTCAGGGGCCGCCTGACGAGAGAGTTCATGAGCCTCCGGCAGGGGGATTTATTTGTGGCGGAGTTCATCCGCAAGTTCGACAGGGGTTGCCACTTTGTGCCCATGAAAGAAGGAGATGCTGCCCAAAAGCTGAGGCATTTCATAGATGGAATGAGACCCACTCTTCGCCGGGACGTCATGCTAATGAGGCCGGTAGGTAATGATGAGGCCACTGCCTTCGCTTTTCAGGCGAAGCAGGCTTTACGGGACATAGACTTTGAGATACAGTGGAATTGGCATCAGAATCAGTCCAGTTCTTTGCCGCCGAAGAAGCAGTACACGGGGCCATAGAGACAGCAAGGGCAGCAGAAGCCCCAGGGACAGCATAGGGGGCCAGGACAACAAAGACCACCCCAGGAACCAGGGGCTCCTAGGGAGGAAGGGGGACCACCATGCCAGTAGAGACAAATGCATGTGGGGCACCTACATATGCTTCGTATGCAAACATGAGTGGCACAAGGCTGTAGATTGCCCTCAGAGCAAGGGTCCCACTACTGGCAGAGCATATGTGATGCATGCCGAGGAGGCTGAGGCGCAGCCTGACTCTACTTTGATCACTGGTAACTTTTACGCTTAAGTCTATGTGTTTATCGCTTTGATTGTTTGATCAGTATGTGAATTGACTGTTGGGATCGATAACATAGAAAGAATTAGGATGCATGTTCTACCTAGTTTGGGTTATTTTCGAACTTCTATAATTTAGAAGATTTATTGGTAAAATTTTGTAAATTTTTGGGGTTAAATTCGAAATTTAGATCCAGGTAATATGGCAATTTTCGAAAATTTGAGGGACCGGACCATTGTGCAATTTTCAAACTTTAAGGAGGTTAAATTGCAATTTTTAATTTTTCTCATGTTGAACTTTGAATTTTGGGGAATGATAATTGGGTTAAGTCCGTGATTTTTCGAGAATATTGGGTTAACCGCAGGTAAGGAATTCCTCAAGTTCAACAGTATTAGATTTGATGGTATGTTATGTCGCAGGGAGGATATATATTGCAGGGGTAGCCACACATGCATTGCTAGACTCAGGGGCTACGCATTCGTTTATATCCGAATCTTTCGTGAAGCGACTAGGGATCATACCAGTAGCGATGGATTCATGATTCAGAGTATCGATTCCATCCGGGGATCAGATGTTCATATCCCGAATAGTGAGAGGATTGGAGCTCAGATTGGAGCAGAAGGCAGTACAGGCAGACCTGATAGTACTACCGCTGCCAGAGTTTGATATCATACTGGGCATGGACTGGCTCTCTTCTCATGGAGCAATCGTAGATTTTTGCCAGAGGTCAGTGTCTGTCAGACATCCAAGTGGGAAGCCATTTTTATTTGAGGCAGCTGGACATCAGCAGTTCCCAGACGTCATTTCATGCATGTGAGCGAGGAAGCTTATTAAAAGAGGCTGCCATGCATTCTTAGCCAGCATTGTATCAGTGATGGATCCAGTCACTCAGAGGCTGGAGGATGTAGATGTGGTCAGCCAGTTCTCCAGCTTGTTCCCTGACGATGTATCGGGCATTCCACCAGACAAAGAGATGGAATTCTCTATTGAGCTCATGCCAGGGACAGTGCCGATATCTAAGGCACCCTACCGATTAGCTCCTACAGAGATGAAGGAACTTAAGGATCAGATTCAGGATCTGTTGGATAAAGGTTCATTCATCCTAATTTTCTCCTTGGGGCTTATCGGTTCTTTTTGTTAAGAAGAAGGATTGCAGCATGCGTCTGTGTATTGACTACCGAGAGCTGAACAGGGTCACCATCAAGAATAAGTATCCATTGCCTATGGTCAAGGACTTGTTTGTCCAGCTTCAGGGAGACGGATGAGAAAACACTGTGCAAGGAGTGCAATCGTCCGAAGACTGATGAGAAACCACAAGGACAACCACCTAAAGGGAACATTCCGAAGGCTGATGAGAAACCACTGTTCAAGGAGTGCAATCGTCCACACTATGGTAAGTACATGTGGAGCATCTAAGTGCTTCAAGTGCGAAGATTTGGGACACAAGGCTGGGGATTGCCCAAAGCTCAAGCAACCCATTTTTGGAAAGGTCTATGTGATGCAAGCTGAGGAGGCTGAGGCAGAGCCGATACAACAATGATAATCAGCCGAATTTCACACACTATCACACACCATAATTTCGAGAATTTGAAAGATAGAAAATCAAGGAGTCTTTGTCGCATGTTTGTTCTTCTTCGCGTCGACACCGACAATTGTTTATTCGAGCGTTTTAAATGCAAATGCACGTTTCCTAAACCCTTTTTTCTCAACATTCAAATCATAATACACATGTTTTAATTTTTTTTGCATGAAAAATATTTACATACGATGGTTTAACGATGTGACGATTATTTTCAATGTTTTTACATATATATATGATCGTATTATGATTTCCAATGATTACGCTACCAAAGTAGGATGAAATATGAATGGAACATGCATAAATTTAAAATAAAACAAGGCTGGAATCGTAGGTGACAAAGGGGATAACTTGCATATGGTTTCTTGTTGGGTTTTGGCTGTATACTTGGGAAAGTGGCTCAGCTAGTGTCATGAGGTGTTAGACCTCGACCAGGTCTTAAGTAGGGTTCGTACGTGATGTGGTTAGGTCCTAGGAAGGGTCCTAGTAGGGCTAGGACTTGCTCATCGTGGCTGGAGAAGAGTCCTTGCTTGATAGGACTCTTTCCATGCGTTCTTGTTCGGCCGATAGGTTGCAGCGGGGAAGATTGGTAGAGGGCTTGGTTATATGGTCTAGGTTGTGGCTCAGGATGGTCCAGTGAGGGTCAATAAGCCTTGGACTCGGTGGTGACTTGGGCAAGGAGTCCCACGCGAGAAGGAGACTCGTAGGTGCATTAGGTAGGTTGCGCGGCTGCTGCTTGTTTCTGGTTGCTTCGTGTGTGGTTCAGGGGCTTGGGCTGGGTTCGACGAGGGCTAAGCATGGTCCAGGGTTGGTGAGGGTCAGGTGTGCTCAGAGGTGGCTCGAGCAGGAGAGTCCTAAGGAGACTAGGAGTCCTATGCGTGTAGAATGGAACAAGCGCAGCTGCGGGTCTGTGACCAGGAGGGTTTGCATGAGTTAGGGGCTAGGTCCAAGGGTCAAGACTGATCAGTAAGGTACCTAAATGGGTTGGCTAGGATCTGGCTCGAGGTGGCTCGACCGTGGCTCGACAAAATTGGGAGATGGCTCGATGGGTTCAATTAAGGGTCAATATTGCCAAAATTAATAAGAAAATTCGAACCATTGGTTCACGGGGGTGGTTCATGGCCCAAAAGGATAGTTTAGGTAATAAAAAGGCTATGTTTAAAGTTTGAGAAGAAAATATTAAAGTTTGAATTTAATTATGGAATTAAACGTCTCACGAATTAGTAATTGAAGAATTTAATAGAAAGCCTCGAATTTAAGCTAGATAAAATTATGAAAAATTAGATTTAAACTTAAATAATTATTTGGGATAATCTCATGTCATTAAAAGTGAGAAAAAGTCAAAATGGAGAATTTTACGTCTAAGGGCAAAACAATCATTTTACAGTTGGGTAATACATAAAAGTTTGGCAGCGTCCGAAGGATCATAACACATGTTTAATGATATTTTATGATGATTTTTACGAAAATATGATACTTTACGATTTATGGTAAAGCTGTGCAATTTTTACTGTAAAATGATATTTTTGAAAAGTCATGATATTTTATGAATTTTTATTGTTAAAAATGCTATTTCTCAATATGGAAAGGAGACGATATTTTATGATTTAAAAATGAAAAATATTTTGAGGGATGTGAATTGACTGTTATAAAGAGGATATGTGGGGTATTTGTTTTAAGAAAGAACGATGAACTTACAATTTTGTAAGGCTGTCATAAGAGAAAAGGTCCGAGAGAGAGCCCGTTTACGGGAAAAGGCCCTAGAGAGAGATTGACGGTTTCCATGGCGGAGCCTAGTGCCCGTCCCCATGGGCCATGTGAAGCTGAAGACTGATCAGTCGATCATAGGATGAAAGCTAGTCACTTTCAAGGATCAAACTTTACCCAAAATGATAAATGATGCAAAGTTTTACGATTTTATGTAATATGATTTATTTATGCTGAAAATTATTTTAAATGATTCATTTAAGTTCAAAAATTATTTTAAATAAAAGTATGCTTTTAATGCATGTACATGTATATGTAATACTTGTTATTCACGTTTAGAACATGTTGACTCATTAGACTTACTGGGTTTGAATGTTTCAGGTGATGTTTATATTGATGGAGGTGCTGACGCTTGAGTGGATCGAGTCAGCTGTATACTCCCGAGGGACTTTGTTTTCCACACTAGATTGATAGGCAAAGTTTGAAAGATTTTTGTTAAGGATATTTATTAGAGATTTAATGCTTTATTTTTGAAATTATTTTTGATCACATTAAAAGTAGAAGTTGAATTTTTGGTAATTGACGATTTTAGAGATTTTATGCACGTGAGATTTAAATTGTTAAATTATTTTGATTAATGAAAACGTTAATTTAGTCGAATGGTGAATTTTCAAAGTTTATGTTTAAAAAAAATGTAGTAAAATTTTAAAGTTAAAAGCGAGGGACGTTACATACATGCTTATTTGATAAATGTCTTATACTATATATCATATATACATATTTTCAAATAAAAAAAAATTTTGAATTTTCAAAATCAATTAGTTTTATCGATTTTAGAATGCATCAATTAAATTGTCAATTTCAGATTTCTGTACTGGGATGGAAGCTACAGACGTCCATATTCCAACCGATAGATGCACATACACTCCATTGAAAAGTTTAATTATTACATGCTATTCAAATTCAAATTTGAATGTTTAAATTGTATTATCGATATTTTTAACTTCTATAAATAGCTTATACACTTAATTTATTTTTCATCAAATATTTCTCTAATATTCATTCTACAAATTTACACTTTTGTATCTCTATTAAGATTTTTAAATATCATTTTATTTAATTACATACAATTTATGTTTTAATCTTACAAAAAATCGTACATTTATAATTTTCTGTTTCCTATTAGAATTATTTTTCTATACAAAATATTAGTGGAAGGTTCAAGTACATCACGAAAAAACAAGGGTAAGGAAAAGGTGAACCATCCCGATATCAATAATATCGAGTTTACTAACGATGATCTATTTGCTACATTTGATATCCAAAAGAGTGTGCAGACACCAACGTTTAGATCTACTCCTCCACTTAAATCACCGATTTTCACTAAGCATTTCCAGAAGGTTACTCTTCCATCCAGAAAAATGCGTCCACATTGCAAATATTGCTCTGTATCGTATAAATTCAAAAAACGTGGCAGTTATGTTTCATTGCACCAACATATAGAGACTAAACATCTAGTGGAATTTGGTAATGATCCTTTTCAAAAACAAATATCAAGATTCGCTTCTTCCGATGGAGGTACCAACTTTCAACTATTTAAATACTCAAATGCATAATTAAGAGATCAATGGCTAGATTTGTTTCCGTAGAACATCTTCTTTTAGTATTGCATCTAGATTTATTTTTGAAGATTTATGTCATGAGTCTCTATAATCCGCCACAAATCTCGTTCCATGAACTACACTTTCTCGAACACTCAAGACATTAGTTCGTGAAAAAAAAAAAGAAATAATTAAAGAATATTCTAATTTATAAAATAAGGTTTCTATATGTTCCAATTTTTGGAGTGACAATAGGCAAACTCATTATTATATCAGAGTTACTTGTCATTTGATTGATAATTCATGGTCTATTTAAACAATATTAATTTCATATCCAGTGTTTGATGAAACACATACTGCCGAAAATATTTTTAAGTTGATATGTTATATTTTGGAATAATATGGCTTAACTTCAAAAAAATTTATGTATCAAATAGTTCTAATACTTTGAGTATCGATGAACTTAAAAAAAGTACGTGACCCTGCAATCGGTGGTTTATTTTTCATATTCGATGCAGTTGTCATGTTTTGAATTTATGTGTGCAAGATGGATTAAAATCATTAAACACATTAAACTAGTTAAGTTGACCTTGTCTTACTTATGGGCTCATCCAAATGCAATGAAACAATGGGGCAAATTTTGTAAAGATAATGGTATGCGACCTATGAATTATTACAAGATTCATTCGAATACAAGGACTTTTTGTGTTCTTCTTTTGCACAACATAGTGGAAATTCTAGTTTTCATCTATTCTCGAATCAATGGAACGTATGTTAGGCAAATTGTGAAATTTTAGAGGTATTTGATAATCCAACTAAACAACTGTCAAGAGTTTATTATCCTACCTCTCATCTAGTTTTAGTAAATTGCTGCAATATAGCACTGATTTTTAATGAATATATTATTAATGAATATTTGGGTTCTTTAGTGGAAAAAATGAAAGTTAAATGGGAGTAATTTTTTTATCATATTCATGAAGTTTTCTTAGTCGCCTTCATTTTAGATCCTAGATTCAAATTAGATGTTTTGATTGAAATGTTAACAATTTATTATGATGCATTAATTCTTATTAAACATTACTCTTCACCCGATCCTTCTACAATAGTAAGTGGAGTTAGAAATTGTTTGTATGAAATTTATAAGGAATTTAATTTAAAATATGGTTCAAAAGAAAATGAATATGGATCACAAAACACTAAAACTTGTACTTCTAGCAGTTATAAGATCACAAAAGCACAAGTTCTATTAAAAGAACGTATTAAAAGCCCCAAAATATCGTCAAGTTCCAGACAAGAAATTGAGAGTTATTTTATGACTTCTTTTGATTTTATTGAAATATATGATGAACAAGAATTCAATATTTTGCAGTGGTGGTTAGAAAAAATAAAATTGTTTGAACATTTCATGTTCACAATCTTGATTTTGATGATAACAAAACTTGTTATTTTGTTTATAATGATCTTACCTAAGTGCGCAGAAAGCTGGAACTGATCAAGCTTCGTCGAACTGATAAGTTAAACGAGCAAAACTGAAGTTATCGAGATGAAATATGAAAACACCAACTGCTCGACCAAACTGAATCAGCTCAATTAATTTATCAAATAACAGTTCAACTGAATGTCCAGCTGATACGTGGTTCAGTAGAAGACCTTCAGAAGCCCGACCAGCTGATGAAGAGTTCAACTGATGAAGAACTCAGCTGACCAGTTCAACTGAAATAGTAAAATCAGTTCAACTGACGAGTCAACTGATTTCACCAGCCCAACTGAAGATCAGTTCAGATGACCAGTTAGGGGCATCGGTTAGGAATCAATCAATTGCAGATCAAGACAAACTTATCTAAATGGATTCCAGCTACGTACAAAGATACAAAAGCATCTGTTTGATCAAAGGTACAATAATGGACATTGCAGCAATGATTAAAGCCGAGAGATTCCTTGAGGCATGTCAGAAAAGTCAAGACACATATTTCAATGAACACATTCAAGCTGCAACGATCACATGTGATGAGTCTTGGTGTACGGTCTCAATGCCTCTATAAATACAAGCTTAAGACCATCAACAAAAATAGAACATACAAGAGTGTGTGAAGATACAAAGAAAAAGGGCACGCCTATTGTCTTATCAGCTTTCAAGAAGCAATCAGCCCAGATGGAATACTCAAGTCATATCAGCTTAGTTTAGAAGATTATTTCCCTCATGTGTGAGAACACCTTCATGGTGCATTCCTTGTCCAGTTCTCACACACGCACACACTACCACTCAAATACAGTCTTGCACAAAGACATTAAACTTGTGTATGTAGTTTTTGACACACATACATTAAACAAGTGTTGACTGGAAGGTGCTGCTTTCAGTTTATGTTAGGAGTTCAGATTAGGCAGTAGTGTAAGTCCTAAGCTGAGTGAGTTTGTACAAGGTGTTGTATAGATCAAAGTCTTCTAGTGGATCCTACCCGAGGTGGTAGAGGAGGTGACGTAGGAGCAGTTGAAGTCTCCGCACATCCATAAACATATCTTGTGTACTTAACCGATTAACTGTTGTTTTCAAACGAATTTGATAAGTTCGAGGTTTTATCAGTTCAGTTCTTACACACACTTGAACTGATACATCCGAGAGCTGACCCTATGCTTTTCAGTGAACATTTGAAGAAAACTGTGTTTTAAATTATTTTACTTTAAAATAAATTTAAAGCTATTTAAAAGTACTTTATATTATTTTCAAAACTATTTGAAAATGTTTATCTAATGCTCATCGCGAAGAGTTGAGAGGATTGACTCTGCAACTAACAATGTAGCCACTTCACTCGATTAAGCTTTGGAGCTTTAATCAGTCTACAGGGGTATGAGTCCTACTTATTGGCTATTCATCAAAGCTGATCGGAAGACAAGGTTTCAGCTGCCAATCTTCCAGTTGAATCTGATCAATAGAAGAAGCTCATCTATGTTGAGATGTTGGATGATTGAAGTTGAACTTAATCATCAACAGGATACCTCCGCTTAACTGCCATATCAGATCAAGTAGATGATCAATGCGGTTCAACACCAGCCGAGTCCAGTGTGAGTCAGCTCAACCAGTTGGGCAACACAGAGATCATGTCCAAGGCAGCTAGCTGTTTGTCTGATAAGAAGACTCAAGATCATTGCATCACTTCAAAACTTCAAGGCAACCAGTTGTTGGTATATTCAATTTGTCATGCATAAACTGATTTATATTTGATGTTGTTTAATATTTGCTAGTGTAGTAATATTTCCCTTACACTTGTTGGTGTGTTTAAATGTATAATATAAGGGACGCTTACTTGATTAAATAAACATCATGTTTATCCAATTATGTTTCTGTATGATTGAACTGATATCTCCAGATTTCTTGTCTAAACAGTTTGAATGATTAAAGCTACTAATTTTGGCGTAGATAATTATTTTTAAAGCGGATTTTTCAATTCAGTTAGTGAGGGGGAGCTTTATTTCCCCCGAACTGAAAAATGTTTTAAGCTCGTTTTTAAATTCAGTTATTGAGGGGGAGCTTTCTTATCCCTCAAACTGAAATTGTTTTTAATCGCTTTTTAAATGTTTTTGATTCCCACAAAGGGGAATAATCAGTTAATTTTAAAAAAAATTAAAATTTATTTTAAATCGCTTTAACTCTTCAAGTTTTGTTGTCATCAAAAAGGGGGAGATTGTTAGAACATTTCATGTTTGCAATCTTGATTTTTATTATAAAAACTTGTTATTTTATTTCTAATGATCTTACCTAAGTGCGCAGGAAGCTGGAACTGATAAGGTTTCGAACTGATAAGTTAAACGAGCCCAACTGAAGCTATCGAGATGCAATCTGAAAACACCAGCTGATCGACCAAACTGAATCAGCTCAACTGATTTATCAAAGAATAGTTCAACTGATTGTCTAGCTGATAGGTGGTTTATCAGAAGACCTTCACAAGCCCGGCCAGCTGATGAAGAGTTCAACTAATGAAGAACTCAGCTGACCAGTTCAACTGAAAGAGTGAAATCAGTTCAACTGACGAGTCAATTTATTTCACTAGCCCAACTGAAGATCAGTTCAGATGAACAATTAGGAGCATCAGTTAGGAATCAATCACCTAAGTGCGCAGGAAGCTAGAACTGATCAGGCTTCGAACTGATCAATTAAACGAGCCCAACTGAAGCTATCGAGATGCAATCTGAAAACACCAACTGATCGACCAAACTGAATCAGCTCAACTGATTTATCAAAGAACAGTTCAACTCATTGTCCAGCTGATAGGTGGTTCATCAGAAGACCTTCAGAAGCCCGGTCAGCTGATGAAGAGTTCAACTGATGAAGAACTCAGCTGACCAGTTCAACTGAAAGAGTGAAATCAGTTTAACTGACGAGTCAATTGATTTCACTAACCCAACTGAAGATCAGTTCAGATGACCAGTTAAGAGCATCAGTTAGGAATCAATCAATTGCAGATCAAGACAAGATTATCTAAATGGATTCCAGCTACGCACATATACACAAAAGCTCTGTATGATCAAAGGTACAATAATGGACATTGCAGCAAAGATTAAAGTCGAGAGATTCCTGGAGGTATGTCATAAAAGTCAAGACACATATATCAAGGAACGCATTCAAGCTGCAATGATCACATGTGATGAGTCTTGGTGTACTGTCTCAATACCTCTATAAATACAAGCTCAAGACCATCAAAAAAAATATGAACATACAAGAGTGTGTGAAGATACAAAGAAAAAAGGCACACTTATTTGCTTATCATATTTCAAGAAGCAATCAGCCCCGAGGGAATACTCAAGTCATATCAGCTTAGTTTAGAAGCTTACTTCCTTCAGTGTGTGAGAACACCTTCGTGATGCATTCCTTGTTCAGTTCTCACACACGCACACACCACCACTCAAATACAGTCTTGCACAAAGACACTAAACTTGTGTATGTAGTCCTTGTCACACAGATATTAAACAAGTGTTGACATGATGGTGCTGCTTTTAGTCTAGGATAGGAGTTCAGATTAGACAGTAGTGTAAGTCCTAAGCTGAGTGAGTTTGTACAAGGTGTTGTATAGATAAAAGTCTTCTAGTGGATCCTACCTGAGGTGGTAGAGGAGGTGACGTAGGAGCAGTGGAAGTCTCCGTACATCCATAAACATATCTTGTGTACTTAACTTATTAACTGTTGTTTTCAAAATGATTTGATCAGTTTGAGGTGTTATCAATTCAATTCTTACCATAACTAAACTGATACATCCGAGAACAGACCCTATGCTTTTCAGTTATTCACTTTACATAAGTTAAAATGCTTTCAAATATAACAACTTTCTTCACGAAGGATTACTTTGAGTTTCTTCCGCTTGGTTTGAAAACCAAACTCGATTTAATTAATCGATGTTAGCATTCTTAGAACGCGATCTATTGCAGATCTTGGAGAATATTTTGTTTGAAGCACCTCAAGGTGCCTAGCAAACGATCCTTCAAAAATGTTTTCCAATTATATCAATCATAGCAAAGGAGGTCTTAGATTTCTCCATCTCAACTATTTCTGTGGAGCAAACATTTAATGCAGGTGGTCACATTTTAGATGTGAGACTATTAGATGATTGGACACGAGCTGCAAAAAGAGAACAAAGAACAGGATCAGGCTCTGAAAATTAAGATTTTGATACGGAAGAAACTACTACTATAGGAAAATGTAATGGATGAGATTGAGTCACGCCACTTCCAATGGTAAGAAAGGTTAAAAGTTAAGTGTCTAAACCCTAAGAGGATATGTAGGTAACCTAAAAGGTTCAAGCCCTTCCCTCCACCTCCCCCATCCCCAAATTAAATATATATAAACGATATTGTTGGATCAATTAAGGTTCTGATGTTTAAAAAATCTTAAGGCAAAACTAAATTATGCTAAACTGATATAACCAATTCCACAAACCAAACTAAATTAGCATATAGACTAAACTGACACATACTTAAATTTTTCATTTTACCAAGTCTATTTGTTGATGAAATTAATATAAATTCTCAAGGACATCAGTTTATGTCTAGAAAATCTAAACTGATGATTAGATAAGTTTTTCTGTACAAAACTGACTGCAGCAGTGTACTAATTTTAGATAGTGTTGACTTAACAAAAAACAAGACAACTAACACTTTATTTGAAACAGATCCTTTTTGAAACTCGAGACCGTTGGACTCAGAGTCTATAAATAGAGAAATAGTTCAGTTGTGTAAAGCTCTACAAATTTTACACAGATTCAAGCATTCAAGCTTTCAAGTATTTGAGATAAACTCAGTCATCCGAGCACAATTTAAAAACAATTGTTCCTGATCATTGGGGATCATTAAGTGCTAGTGGAATTCATTGTATTCGAGAATAATTTGTATAATGTTTCTTCGTTCAGTTGAGTAGACTAGGATTTTCAGTTTTGGCAGTGTTACGTCCAAAATTAACTAAGTTTTTACAAATTGCTTGTAAATATCAAAGCCTTCTAGTGTGAGCAAGAAAGAAAGAAAGGGTGACGTAGGAGCCTGAATTCTCCGGATATCCGGAAACAAACTTGCGTACATTGTACTTTCAGTTTACATATCCAAGACATTATTTGAAATATTATAATATGTCATTTGGCTTCTTTCCACATATATTTTGTTAGCCAAATGATATTAACAATCGAGAATGCAAAGTTCAGTTTCTAACCAAACTGAATTATCATTAAACAAAAAAAATTAGAAAGTGTTTATTCAACCCCATTTCTAAACACTTCAATTGATCTTATCAAGGTATCAGAGCAAGGCTTATTATCGACTCTGAACATTTCTTTTCATGTGACTTCATTAAGTAAAGTCTTGATGTTCTCCAAAGAAGATTTTGATGACATGAAAATAAGAATGCATGCTAATTTACATGCTCAGGATCATGATATGTTGTTCGTTATCACAGATGGACCAAGAAAAATATTGAAAGCCAATGGAACAATAGCCATCACTGAAGATGCTACTCAAATGTTAGAAAAACTAAGGAGTGAATGGACGAATGATGTTAGAAAGTCAATCTTGATAATGTGGCTAAGGACATTCCGTACAAAACTCTTAACAAGAACACATTAGCTAAATCAGCCAAAGAAATTTGAGAAAAATTGATTTAGTTGTGCGAAGGTAATAAACAGACCAAAGAAAACAAACTCTCTATGGCCATACAGAAGTTTGACAATAGATGAAACCCGAAGAATCAATGTCTGACTTTGATGAGAGAGTAAGTAGACTCGTGATTGAACTCAGTGCACTTGAAAAAATGTTCAATAACCGAGAAGTGATCTTGAATGTGGTGAGATGACTTCCAAAATAACATGTTGTTAAGACTATAGTATTGCGTGAATCCAAAGATTTGAGCAAGATGGAACTTCATGGCTTTTTTGTAGACTTAAAAACTTATGAATTCAAATTGTAAACCAGAGAGAATGATTTATTTACTTCAGATTTTTTTGATAAAAAAGAAGTCTACCTCTCAGTTGACTAAGGCCTAACTATTGTGAAACTAGAACCATCGATTTCAAATGAAAAATCAGTTGAAAAATTAAACAATGATTTTATGTCATTATTTGTTAAAAAGTTTGAAAAGTTCATAAGGAAGAATCAAAGATCTCACCAAAGATCTTATCAAAACAAGGAGCCAACTGAAGACTCCAATGCATGTTTTAACTGTGGCAAGACTGACCACTTCATAGCAGGCTGCCTTAAACAAAGTAAGGATTACAGGAGGTCATCTGAGAAGGGCAATAGATCTTTTGATAAGAATAGAAAATCCGAGGATGAGAAGAAATCTTTCAAGAAGAAGCACGACCAGAAGTTGTTGGTGGTCGAGGAAAGCAAGTCAAAGTGCGATGACTCGGTCTCTATGTCATTTGAATAAGAAGATTCAAGCAGTTCTAGTGGTAATACTGAAACTGAACCTAGGTGAAAACAATCTAGTGAAATGTTGAGTCTAAAGATGAATATTTCTAATCTGAAAACTTAGAATGAAAGAACACATATTGAGAACTATATGTTAAATTTGAGAATATGAAGCAAACTGAACTAGTTTCATCCTGGAACAAGTCTCTAGTCTACTTAACTGAAATGCAAGAGTTGCAAAAAATCATTTGGAAACAAAACTGGTCTTTGTTTCAACAACAATGAAAGAATTGCTGAAATAAGAACTCAACCAAAGCTGGAAATGTGCAAAGGAATGTAAGGCCCGAGAATTTTATTACCGCAATCTGAAATGATTTGGTGATAATTGAGATGATTTAGACGGAAAGGATTAGACCGGAAAAGGCGGAAGAAAACACAAATTATGTGCGAGGACAATACACCTCGCGCATATGCGCGGCATCGATGTGCGCATATGCGCCAGATGGGCAGAGGACCTCGCGCATATGCGCGAAGAGTGGGCGCGCATATGCGCAAGTTGTGTGTAAGAAATGGTGCGTGACCAGAAGGTCTCGCGCATATGCGCGCACTTGTGTTCGCGCATATGCGCGAGTAGTCCAGTAGCTAAGGTCCAAAACAGAACGTTGGGCGCATATGCGCCGAGATAGTACGTGCATATGCGCGAAGGAAATATATTGCCACCTACCAGCTCCGTGCATATGCGCGAGGAATGCGAAACAAGAACTTGACACTTGGTATTTTGTATGCAACGTGTATATATATATATATATATATATATATATATATATATATATATATATATATATATATATATATATATATATATACATATCAATCTTTGTAAAATGGTAAAGAAAGAAACGAGGGCCGAAGGAATTCTCAAATTCTAAATCATAGATTCGTGATTTTTGGGAAATCTAACCGTACGATTTTAATCCAAGTACAGTGCCGAGTTCCTAGCGACGACAGCGACAACAGGACGTAAATTTTATTGAATTCTGATATCGTTTGAAATTAGGATATTGGGGGGAATTATCATTTGACTAATATATTGTGTTCTGGGTATACTGATCAGTATATAATTGAAGTCGGATCAAAGAACGGGATGTGTATGTAATTGTTATGATTTTCTGAAGTAATATGATCGAGATTGTACAGATTTGATATCATGACCTGTTCTTATTAAAGATTATTATTCGTATTGATATCATTATGAGTTGTGGTATTATATCTGTGATGTTGAAATTGACGGAGTTATCAAGACTGTATTGTTATGCCGTCGAAACATCAGTAGATTGATTTTGATCAGGTTCAGTATTGATTGAGATTGTATCCTGATATCGTTGATATGGATCAGCTTATGTTTGATGAGTAATGATCAGAACAAGTTTTGAATTGAGTTATACATTGATACATTGTATTCGATATTGTCATTTCAGATTTGATATGGATAGATTTGACTTCGAGATTTCGACTTCGTCAGACTGAGAAGAGAAATGTATAAATTGATGTTGATGCGGGATTGCACAACTCGATTTCGATTCGACTTGAGTTTCCTAAAATCACATACTTCATCCTATTGCACTGTTATTTGCAATTGATGTGATTGATATCTTTGATTTATTGAGTTATGCCTTGGGTCATAGGTGGATGCGCCAAATTGTAGACGATTGATCACGTGACAGGGGTGCCTGATAGTGATGGAATCGTCACTTGGCACATTGCACATTGTCACAGAGGTTTGGCAAGATATGCCAGGATTGATATTCCTAGACGATTGGCAGATATGCCAGGGCGGATGTTCCTAGTCTGTGACGGATAGGTCAAGACACCGGACGTTTGGTTATATCGAAGTGGATAGAATTGGAGTTTCTTCTATTACTGATGTTTGATATGGAAAGATCCAAAGTCCGTGAATGAGAACGTGCCACCACCCCGATCGGGAGTGTAGGTGGGTGTATGTTCTTATTCAGATCGGGATCCCTAGATTAGGATGAGTCGAATCTGAGTCGGAAAGTCACGGAGTGTGATTCAATGTCGATACCGATTTATGTTCCTGATTGTGGTACATGTTCAGAGTATGATTTCAGTTTGATATATATTCATGTTTTGATTATGATACATGTTACGAATATCTATTTCATGCTTTTATATCTGTTATATGATTGCATGTATACATGATTTATACTAGGAATGTAATTCTCACCGGAGTTATCCGGCTGTTGTCTTGTTTGTATGTGTGCTTGACAACAGGTGGGACCGGAACAGGATCAGGAAGAGGATGAGAGATTATAGTTAGCGTGGAGATCCGGGCCCAGAAGCAGAATAGGATTCAGCACTTGATGTGTAGATGTTGAACCTAGTTGAGATAGAAACATGTAGTACCTGACTTGTACTTTTATATTGACATGTATATTAGATAGATCATTATTACGTTTCCGCAGTTATATTTTAAAAAAAAATTAGTTCCACTTTTCTTAATTGTTATGTTCGATATTAATAATGATTAAGATATGAATTAGCGTCCGGGTCCTCACAATAGGTGGTATCAGAGCGATAGATCCTTTAAATTGAGATAGAAGCTAGTGAGCATGGTAGATTGAGTGTTCTTTTCTACCTTTGCTATGCTAGCATGATCTTATGATTTACTACTTTGAAATGCATGTTTACTTGATTATCTGATTTGGTTATAAACATGTGGTATTGAGAATGAATCAGAACCGCTTCTTGATCAGAGGTAAGCTGATCAGAAAGGGGCTGAGACGGATTTGTCTCATGTGATTACTAACTCTTGTGATCATCAGATATCCCTCCTCGAAGATTCCCAGAACTGGGTAGTATTTCGACTAGCCAGATGGATGTGTCAGAAACTCCGATGGAAATACAGTCGAAAAGGTTTCAGTCATTGACACCGCCGATTCTGAGGGGTACTGAGACGACTGTTGATTGTGAGAATTGGTTGGATGATATAGAGATATTGTTTGATTCACTTGAGTACCCATATGAACGTAGAGTTAAACTAATTGGACATCAGTTACAGGAGGTCGCAAAGAGCTGGTGGATTGCAACCAAGGATGCCTTAGAACAGCGTAGTATAGGGATTACATGGGAGATCTTCAAAGTGGAATTTTATCGAAGGTTTTTCCCAGTTTTGTACCGAGAAGATAAGAGAGCAGAATTTGAAAATTTGAAACAAGGTCAGCTAAACATTGAAGAATATGTTGCTCAATTTTCTACCTTGCTATGTTTTTTTCCTCACGTGGCTGGGAATGATGAAGCTGTGACTGATCAGTTTGTCAAGGGATTGAATCCTGAGATATTGAAATTGGTAAACACAGGTAGACCCTATAATTTTGCAGATGCTCTGAGTAGAGCCAAGAGAGCCGATGCCAGTCTGATGAGACAGAAAGGAGCTTCAATTGTACCTCCAGCATCGAGACCACAGCAACCACCTCTCGGACTTGAGACTGGTATAGCAGTAGTGGAAAGAAAGATTTCTTGAAAGCCCGAAAGAAACAGTTTAAGAAGTTAGGGAGTAGTTCGTCTAGTTCCAGTGGTTCTAGTCAGAGTTACACCGAGGTTTATTGCAGAACTTGCGGAGGGAGACATCCCACGGAGCAATGCCAAGGAGTCTTTGGTAGTTGCAACATCTGTCATCAGCCAGGACATTTTGCTAGAGTATGTCCACTGAGAGCTTCCCGACGATCTGAGGGAGCAGAACTATCTGGATCAGTGGCACCATCTGATAGACAATCACCGGTTGTTCACTCTTTCCAACCACCGACGACTTCTCAATCACAACCAAAGCCAGGACATACCTGACGAGGTAGTGGCAGGTACTTATTTATTGTATGTTTATTTTGCATATGTATTGATGATACTAATGCATTCCATACGATTATTCTTAAATGAATTGCATTGATATATGCTTTGAGTATTGTGTTATTATATGTTGTAGTATTGATCTCTTTTCTGTTTGGAAGAAGTTTTGTATTAGTGATATCTGATAGATATGGTATGCTACAGTATGACAGATATGAAATTGAGTTAGATGATATGGTACTTGGGTTATTTGAATGTGATTACATCAGTGGGACCAAGTACAAAATTACCGTTGACTATTTCCAAGAAATTGTGGAATTCGGACCGGATATGGCTGATGAATGGAAATTTTACGGTAAGGATTTTGGATTAGGATTCCTTGGATAGAGGTGATATTGAGGACTCGATTGCTATAGAAAGGAGCAGAGAGATTCCTTGTCTATTCAGTTGATTTACTGAAATCGAGTCTAACATTGGCTGAATTGCCAGTGGTATATGAGAGTTACGGATGTTTTTCCCAGATAAGACTTCGGGCTTGATTCTAGCCAGGGAGATTGATTTTGGCCTTGAATTGATGCCAGATACTGTTTTATTTTAAACACCATACTGATTAATACTGATTGAATTGAGGGATTTGAAAAATCAGACAGCAGATTTATTAACCGAGAATTACATCTAATCGAGTATTTCTCTTTAAGAAGGCATCATCTATGGTTATGAGTTGATAAACTCTATGTTCAGAATATTTTGACGAGTTTCTGATTAGTTGATCTATGATATTCTGGGATATTCGAAGATTATGACTGATTTTGTTAAATATCTGAGTGTTGTATTGAATATTCTGGAAACTGGAAAGTTGTATACAGAAACTGTTGAAATGTGCATCTTGATTGAGACACGTTGTATTCAGGGTTTGTTACATCTGAAGATGATATATCTGTTGATTTTAGTACAGGGAAACAGTGATTCGTTGACTGAGATCGACATCAGTGTCAGAAACTTGTAGTTGCATGAGTTAGCAGACTACTGTAGCTGATTGTTATTCTGAATTGCTTGAGAATGATTATTTTCTGCAGCAATATTTGATACAGATTGTATACAGTTGAGACTCGTTACCGTACAAGCCGAATCAGAGCTGATTTTGAGAGTTGAAACAGTTCAGAAAGGTGATCAGAATGGGCAGAACTTAATTATCGATAGTCAGAGCCAGATATCGATCAGAATATCAGGTAGGTAATACTGCATTGTATATGAATAACCGATGGGTTATGCCAGATATTTCGGAATTGAAATGGCTAATGTGGTCAGAAATGCACAATAATTGATTCAGCATTCATCCTGATAGCAGAAAAATATCTGATAATCTGAAAAGACGATTTTGATATAAACAAATGAGATTAGATGTGGCAGAGTTTGTATTGAAGTGTCTGAATTATCGACAGATAAAGACAGAAAAAAAGAAACCAGGAAATTGGTTATATAGCTTATCGATTCCTGAATAGAAATGGGATTACATTTCCAGGGATATCGTAATGAAGGTATCGCATTCCTCTCGGAATTGAGTACTGATTGAGTTATAACTAACAGACTGACCTAGTCTGGGAGTGTTAGCTCATACATGAAAACATACAGATATGATTCTATTACTGATATTTCTGTCAGAAATGTGGTTAAACTGCACAGAATGTCGAGATTTGATTATATCAGACCGTGATTTTGGTTGACTTTGCCCGTTGGCAGAGTGTACAACAAGATTTGGGTACGAGATTATATCTGAGTACTGCATATCATTCACCGACTGACGGACAGTCAGAGTGGATTATCCAGATTTTGGAAAATATGCTTATAATTGTAGTGCTTGATTTCAGCACTAGTTGGCAGGATTTAGGACACTTCGTGTGTTTCGTACAACCACAGCTATCAGATGAGTATTGAGATAATATCGTTTGAAGTATTGTACGAAAAGAAGTGCAGACTACCTTCTTTCCTAGCACAATATCTCTGAGATTCCTGAGATTGGACCTGATAGGATCAGAGATAGGAGCGAGGAAGTGAAGTTGATTCAGAAAATAATGACGACAGCTCTGAATAGATAGATCTAATATGCCAATGTCAGACGACGACCAATGGTATGTGATATAGGAGATTGAATATTGAATTGATTTAGTTTGAACAGACTTGATAGCAGATGACGATGTCGATTTGTTATGAGCTATTAGTTGGTATATACAGATGTTGTATAGCCAGTATTTCGAGATTGATTTTATCAAAGTATTTCGAGTGGTATTATGACATTATACTTCTTGAATGATTATTCCCGAGGCGAATCAGAATCAGTAGAAGAAAGATAATTCAGGATGAAGACTATTCTGCTGTTGAAAGTTCGATAGAATTGTTAGAATATCGAAGAAGCTATTTGAAAGACAGAATCTGAGATGAGATAAAAATTCTAGAATCGTTTCATTGAGGTGAGTTTTCTTCGTGATTTCTGTATATACCTCCTTCTTGTATCTGATATGGTCTCTGATATGATTACCAATGATATACGAGTTAATTGCTTATGATTTCGGGGACGAAATCCGATCTTAAGGGGGGAGAAATGTAAGGCCCGAGAATTTGATTACCGCAATCTGAAATGATTTGGTGATAATTGAGGTGATTTAGACGGAAAGGATTAGACCGGAAAAGACGGAAGAAAACACGAATTCTGTGCGAGGACAGTACACCTCGCGCATATGCGCGCATATGCGCGAGTTGTGTGTAGGAAATGGTGCGTGACCATAAGGTCTCGCGCATATGCGTGACTTGTGTGCGCGTATATGCGCGAGTAGTCCAGTAGCTAAGGTCCAAAACAGAACCTTGGGCACATATGCGCCGAGATAGTACGCGCATATGCGCGAAGGAAATATATTGCCACCTACCAGACGCGCATATGCGCGGGGCATGCGAAACACGAACTTGACACTTGGTCTTTTGTATGTAACGTGTGTGTATATATATACACACACACACACACACACACATCAGTCTTTGGAAAATGGTAAAGAAAGAAACGAGGGCCGAAGGAATTCTCAAATTCTAAATCATAGATTCATGATTTTTGGGAAATCTAACCGATTTTAATCCAAGTACAGTGCCGAGTTCCTAGCGACGACATGACGTAAGTTTTATTGAATTCTGATATCGTTTGAAATTATGATATTGAGAGGAATTATGATTTGACTAATATTGTGTTCTGGGTATACTGATCAGTATATAATTGAAGTCGGATCGAAGAACGGGCTGTGTATGTAATTGTTATGATTTTCTGAAGTAATATGATCGAGATTGTACAGATTTGATATCATGACCTGTTCTTATTAAAGATTATGATTCGTATTGATATCGATTATGAGTTGTGTTATTATATCTGTGATGTTGAAATTGACAGGGTTATCAAGACTGTATTGTTATGCCGTCGAAACATCAGTAGATTGATTTTGATCAGGTTCAGTATTGATTGATATTGTATCCTGATATCGTTGATATGGATCAGCTTATGTTGGATTTGAGTAATGATCAGAACATGTTTTGAATTGAGTTATACGTTGATACAGTGTATTCGATATTGTCATTTCAGATTTGATATAGATAGATTTGACTTCGAGACTTCGACTTCGTCAGACCGAGAAGAGAAAGGTATAAATTGATGTTGATGCGGGATTGCACAACTCGATTTCGATTCGACTTGAGTTTCCCAAAATCACATACTTCATCCTATTGCACTGTTATTTGCAATTGATGTGATTGATATCTTTGATTTATTGAGTTATGCCTTGGGTCATAGGTGGATGCGCCAAATTGTAGACGATTGATCACGTGACAGGGGTGCCTGATAGTGATGGAATCGTCACTTGGCACATTGCACATTGTCACAGAGGTTTGGCAAGATATGCCAGGATTGATATTCCTAGACGATTGGCAGATATGCCAGGGCGGATGTTCCTAGTCTGTGACGGATAGGTCAAGACACCGGACGTTTGGTTATATCGAAGTGGATAGAATTGGAGTTTCTTTTATTACTGATGTTCGATATGGAAAGAGCCAAAGTCCGTGAATAAGAACGTGCCACCACCTGGATCGGAAGTGTAGGTGGGTGTATGTTCTTATTCAGATCGGGCTCCCTAGATTAAGATGAGTCGAATCTGAGTCGGAAAGTCACAGAGTGTGATTCAATGTCTATACCGATTTATGTTCCTCATTGTGGTACATGTTCAGAGTATGATTTCAATTTGATATATATTCATGTTCTGATTATGATACATGTTACGAATATCTATTTCATGCTTTTATATCTGTTATATGATTGCATGTATACATGATTTATACTGAGAATGTAATTCTCACTGGAGTTATTCGGCTATTGTCTTGTTTGTATGTGTGCTTGACAACAGGTGGGAAAGGAACAGGATCAGGAAGAGGATGAGAGATTATAGTTAGCATGGAGATCCGGGCCCAGAAGCAGAATAGGATTCAACACTTGATGTGTAGATGTTGAACCTAGTTGAGATAGAAACATGTAGTACATGACTTGTACTTTTATATTGTCATGTATATTGGATAGATCATTATTACGTTTCCGCAGTTATATTTTTTTTAAAAAAAATTATTCCCACTTTTCTTAATTTTTATGTTCGATATTAATGATCACACATAAAACATGCATATGCACAAACTATTTGGAACACAATAAGTGGTTGGTTAATTAAACAGATCCAAGTTTGGGCTCCAAAAAGACTAATCATATATGGAACTAAGTTGTGGGTACCAAGAGTTATTCTTCAGTTGTGATTTGTAGGGTACTGAAACTGATCTAATCAAGAATTCAATTTGGTACTTGGACAGTGGATGTGCAAGGCACATGACTGGTGAAGCTAAACTGCTATCTAAACTGACTCAGTTGAACTAAGATTACTTTAGGAGATGCTTCTAAAGGTCGAAGGCTACACTTATCCATGGTAACATTATTAATGAAGATATTATGCTTGTTGAAAATGAAGGTAGAAAACTATATGTTATACTCAGAACATATCAATGATTAAAAAAAACATGGCAAGACACCTTATGAGATCTGACATGACAAGCAACATGTCGTATCCTACTTCAAAATTTTTGTTTGCAAATGTTTTATCCGCAAAAATCGTAAAAATAATCTGACTACATTTGGTGCTAAGTCATATGAGTGTATATTTATTGGTTAATCATCATTTAGCAAAGCTTATCGAAAAAAACTTTAAATATTGAAGAATGTGTGCACATTTGTTTTGATAAAACAGTGTCAAATGACCAGTCAACTGAACCAGCTGAACTGACCAATCGATTTGAGAAGATTAATAAGGAGGATGAGAGTGAAGATAATGAATATATCAACAAAAATACACTTCAATTTCTAGAGACTAAGTTGTTTGATCAATCAGTTGAACGAGATGGTGTTCCAGTTGAGCAGTTTGTTGATGCACAAAGATCTGATGAGATCTCAGATGATGCCAACCAGATTGATGTCAACTCAACTGAGCAAAATCCAACTAAAATCAACCCAACTTATTCAGTTCCACAGAACAACGATGATGAACCCTATCACAGATGGAACAAGAATCATCTACCTGGATTGGTAATACGTAACCCAACTGGACCTATAAGAATTGAGGGCAGATGATCAATCGTTTTTTACATGCTGTACTTATTTCTTATATTGAACCTAAAAATATCGGTGAAGCTCTAAATGAAAATAGCTGGATTGATGTTATGCAAGAAGAGATCAATCAATTTACTAGAAATCATATATGAGACTTAGTTCAAAGACCTTCTCATCAATCAGTTATAAGTACAAGATGGGTGTACATGAAAAAACTAAATGAAGATGAAACCATTGTAAGGAACAAAGAAAGACTATTTGCCCAAGGATTCAATCAAGAAGAATTAATTAATTATGATTAAACATTAATCAATAGCTACACTGGAAGCCATCTGAATGTTTCTTGCCTATGCCTTATACAAGAATTTCAAATTATATCAAATGGATGTTAAAAGTACATTTTTGAATAGTCAACTGCAAGAAAAGGTATATGTTGAACAACCACCGGCTTTCTAAACTGATGCATGACAAATTTGAGATGAGTATGATGGGTAAACTGACATTATTTCTTAGTCTAAAGGTGAATCAATTGGATAATGTTATTTACATCAGTCAAACGAAGTACAAACATGAACTACTCAAGAAATTTGACATGAAAACATGTTCCACAATAATAACCCCAATGAATTCATTAGTTAAACTAGATAATGATGAATGTGCAATATCATTTGAGGTAATCATTTATCAAATCTTAATATGTTCTTTATTACACCTAACTGTCAGTCGACCTGATATTATTTTTGTTGTCTGTATGTGTGCTCGGTTTCAATCCGATCCTAAGAAATCTCATTATTTAGCTGACAATCAAATTCTTAAATATCTTAAAAGAACACAAAATGTGATCATAAGATATGATAAACATTATTCTTTCAATTTAGTTGGATATTCAGATACAAATTATGTAGGATGCAAGCTTGATAGAAAATTTATCATTGGATCATATCAGTTTCTAGGAGACATGCTGAACGCTTGGTTTAGTAAGAAATAGACTTTCATTGCAACCACAATTGAAGCAGAATTCTTAGCTCCTGGAAGTTGTTGTGCCCAACTGCTTTGGATTCAATAACAATTGGAAGATTATGGGATCATTTCATTGGATTTGCCAATCTTTTATGACAATACAAGCACCATTGCAATCACCTACAATCCAATTCTACACCCTAAGGCCAAACAATTAATGTAAGACATTACTTAATCAGAGATCATACATTGATGAAATACATAATGCTAGAATCTATCTCAACTAATCAACATACAGATATTTTCACCAAGCCACTACCAAAGTTTAAGTATTTTTTTTTACTTTAGAAAATATTTTAGGACTTATTAATTTATTTTAATGATTAATTTATGAGGAATATATGTTGATTTTTAAGAAAGCCAACTATACAACAGAAATCATTTTACTTTGAGCTCGATTAACTGTCAGTTTAGTTCCCTGAACTAATCTCTTGTTCTTTAGGACAAACTGATCTAATCATTTAACAAATTGATTCTTGTCTTAGTTTAGTTCCATACCAAGATATATCATTTCACTTCAAATAAGTTTACCAATTTTTTTAAATATATATATATATATATATATATATATATATATATATATATATATATATATATTTGTTCAAATGACAGATTTTCATGTGTCTCTTCGAAGGAAATTCAAAAGTCGTCGTACACAAGTACTTAAATTTACCTCTTACATTTATTACTTCACTTTTCAAACATTCTCTGCAATTATTTTTTCTTTTGCTGACCAATTTTCAATCGCATTCAATACTTTCTTAAATATGCTTTGATTTCATTCTCGAAATGGCACCACCTTCACCAGCTTACATTTTGAATGCACTTGTTGTAGATTTTGACTCTTTTTACACCATGAAAGAGGAAGCAATCTCAGGAGTTTTCCGACTGTTGGAGTCATCTGGACTCAAGAGTTTTATTTCTGCATCTCCTTGGACATATTCATGACTGAGTTATTGTGTGTCTATGAGAAAAGAACAATAAATGAAGAAAGAAATATTGTGAAGCACATCAACGAGCATTCTTTACTAATCGAATAGGGTTTCTTGTCTTCTCTGTTTCAGTAACTGTCTAAGTGTATTACAAGTTTTGTTTGTATTTCTCTAACTGAGATGGAGGAGATGCAACTGAAGTTTTCAGCTTCTGGCAAAGCTTTTAAATTGTCGAATGCTAAAAAAAGCTCAAGATAGAGTATCAATTACTGGTGGATGTTGTGGCCAAGAGTTTGATTGCTAAGGCAGTTCTTTTGCTGCCCTAACTATTGAGAAGTTTCAAGTAATGATGGTCAGAGCAAAGAGGATAAAGATCAACTGATCATCTATTATGTTCAATATTTTGAAGAATAATGTACAACATAACAAGTAATATTTTGGCTTCGCAATTCATTTGAGCAAACTATTTGATGACTTTGGCATTCTTCTTAACGAACCAACAATTCTACACAAACTATGTTGAACGCACAGAGCAACATGGCTTTGAGGCCCAATAATATTTCACCAGCAAGACTGCTAGAGGTTAAGAAGGATATTGGGGAGGAGGTAGCTCAGGCTAAGACATCTAAGGCCGTAAAGAGCAAAATCAGCTTAGCTCCCAAGCCCAAGACTAGAAGAAAATAGATCACTCATGAAAGTGACTCTGAGACAACATCGCCACCACCAGTCAAGAAAGCTAAAACCACAAAACTGATTCCAAAGCAGCCACTGCTAAGGCAACCGACGACGAAGTTTTTCTGTGTACACTATTAAGAGCGCCTACAGCTAA
Source organism: Primulina eburnea (assembly GCF_022965805.1). Taxonomy (NCBI): domain Eukaryota; kingdom Viridiplantae; phylum Streptophyta; class Magnoliopsida; order Lamiales; family Gesneriaceae; genus Primulina; species Primulina eburnea. Next base: position 34,695,649 of record NC_133103.1, on the reverse strand, counting down.
GCGTGCAGAGAATTTGATCTTGGTTGGGATAGTTGCTCCTCTACAAACAGTTGCTCCACCCACCATTCTACCGGCATCAATGCCTAATTTGATGTTAATCAGGGATCTCATTCAATACATTGGGGCTGGACTGGACTTTATGATGCGAACACGGGTCGTCAAGCCCCAAGGAAAGCATGGGATCCTTTGCAGTTCCCGGAGGGACCAGTCACGAGGGGTCGATTAAAGAAGTTCAAGGAGGCACTACAAGGAGTCATGAGTAGGCATGAAGGAGTCGTGATGCATGGGAGTGTGTTAGAAGACCAAAGGAATGGTATTCAAGTACTGATAGCATTGGCCGAGTCTGGACGGACCTGTACACGGACCTGCACACGGGGTCCGTGCTCTATACAGCCTGAGGTGCCCATTGAAAGTATCTACACGGACCCGACGACGGACCCAGACACGGGGTCAGTGCCTTATGTTATTGGCGAAGACAGTGTCTACACGGACCCGTACACGGAGATGGGCACGGGGTCCGTGTCCCTTGTTTCCAACTGAAGTCTATTTACCGAGTGAACACGGACCCAGACACGGAGGTCTGCATGGGGTCCGTGCCTAGTATTTTTCTGCGCGAATTATTTCTTTCTTTAGAGTTTTATTTTGTTAGGTAACTAGATTCTAGTAATCTTTTTGATATGTAAACCATATTGGACGAAATTTTACACACAATACACATATTATTTTGAGTTTTATCAAACTTGTGAGATTTTTCTCTCAACATTTCAAGGCTTTAGCTTTGTTAAATCAAATCAAACTTATCAAAGTTTATAACTTTGTGGCGTTTGTCGATCGTGCTTGTGCAGATTGTCGTAGGCGTCGTTCTTCGAAGGTTCGTATCAAATTTCGATTGTTATCCTCGTGTTTATTTGTTGCTAAACTCTTATAGTTTAGAGGTGAATAACACATCAATTACTTGATTCAAAAGATCGGGAAAACATACGAGTCTTATTATCGTAATTAAATAGAGGGTGCGATTGCGTTTTAATCGTGTTTGCTATTTATTCGTATCAAGATTCACATAATTTGGTATCAGAGCATAGGTATATTGAAATCAAGTAAGTATCTTGTTATTAAATTTCAGTTCTGTGATATTTCTTCATTCCTTGTCAGATCTTGTCAATCTATCGTTCTTCGTTTATTTTTTTCGTGAATCTGTGATTCTCGAACATTTTTGCTCTTAATTTTTTTTTTGGGATTTTCGAGTAGTACTCAGCCAAAAAAAAAAAGAGTACAAAAATTCCGAAAATTCACCATTATTTCTTTTTGATATCTTGTTCTATTTTCTCTAGAGAGTAGTCATATTCAGGTGCCTCTCACAGTCAAAAAAAAAATATAGTTCATACATTCGAATTTCTCGTCTACACAGTCCAAGTGAGTCGGTCGCATTTGTCACGAGTTGAAACTTGATTGTTTGATTTACTCAAAATACAAAGCTTGACGCTCTTGAGAGAACCCTCAAATTTGAGTGACATTACTTGAGTGTGAGTGTTATTTCTTTGGAGTGACTAGTGAGTATTTCTTGTGAGCAAAAAAATAAGAGAGGAGAGATGAGTGAATTTCTTTGGAGTGACCGTGAGCATTTGGGTGAGGATCATTTGTTTTATACTAACGTTTTTTTGCAGGTACAACTTTGAAATTAAATGGAGAGGGAGGTAGGAGATAGTTCGAATTCGGGGTTGTCCAAGGTCCAAATAGATGCGTTGTTTGGGGATTTTAGTAGGATGATGACGACCCAAATGGAGTCGTTGCATGAGAGGTTGGGTAAACTTGAGGTTAGTGTTAGTGGGGGTAAATCTAAGCCTAGGGATTTGGGTAGAGATGATGAGGAATATGATCTGGGAGGAGGCGATGAGAGTCAAAATGAGAATTGGGGTAGGAATGGAAGAGGTAGAGGATTTGGGAGAGGAAAAAGGGAAGCCATGCGGGGTAGATATGAGGAGACTAGGGAATATGGTCACATGGGTAGCATTAAGATGAAAATTCCATCGTTCCATGGGAAATCTGACCCGGAGGCATACCTAGAGTGGGAAAAGAGGGTAGAGTCCGTATTTGAATGTCACCACTACTCCGAACAAAAGAAGGTGAGGTTGGCATTGGTTGAATTCTTAGACTATGCTCTCATTTGGTGGGATCAATTAGTGACCACTAGAAGGAGGTATAATGAGAGACCCATTGAGTCTTGGGATGAGATGAAGAGGGTCATGAGGAAGAGGTTTGTGCCTAATCACTACTATAGGGAGATGTTTAAGAGGCTACAAACTTTGAGGCAAGGGTCAAAGAGTGTTGAGGACTACTATAAGGAGATGGAGATAGTCATGATTAGGGCCAATATTGAGGAGGATAGTGAGGCAACCATGGCTTGTTTTTTTTGTGGCTTGAACAGGGAGATTCAAGATCAAGTGGAGCTTAGGCACTACTTGGACCTTGACGAGATGGTGCAAATGGCCATAAAGGTGGAACAACAACTCAAAAGGCGTGGAGTTGGCCGCACAAACCAAACTGGAGGTACGTCTTCTTCTTGGCGACCAAATGTAGCAAAGCGTGATGATAGCAAAGTGGTGACCAAGCCTAAGATTGAGACAAAGCAAGAGGCACCTAGACACGGAGTGCAAGGTAAAACTGAAATTCCTTCTACTCGTTCTAGAGATACTAAATGTTTTAGATGTCAAGGGTTGGGTCATATTGCTAGTGAGTGTCCTAATAAGAGGGTAATGTTTTTGAATGATTATGGTGAGTATGAGTCTCAAAGTGAGGGAGATGGCGAGGGTAGTGATGATGATATGCCTGCGCTGGAGGATCCCGATGAGGGATATGGAGCGGTTATAGGAGAAGCACTAGTGACTAGGCGAATCATGAGTGCCCAAGTCAAGGAGAGGAGGCTAGCCAAAGGGAGAATTTGTTCCACACTAGGTGTTTTGTGAATGGTAGGGTTTGCAATGTAATCATAGATGGGGGAAGTTGCACCAATGTGGCTAGTGTTGAGATGGTGGAAAAATTGGGATTGCCTACAATAAAACATCCTCAACCATATAGGCTTCAATGGTTGAATGATTTTGCGGAGGTGAAAGTAAATAGGCAAGTTCTAGTGTCCTTTTGTATTGGGAATTATGTGGATGAAGTTTTGTGTGACATGGTGCCCATGCATGCTTGCCATATTTTGTTGGGTAGACCATGGCAATTTGATAGGCACGTTACTCATGATGGGTTCAAAAATCGATACTCATTTGTTTTAAAGAAAGAATCCATTGTATTGCTTCCTTTGTCCCCAAAGCAAGTATTGGAGGACCAATTGAAAAGGAAAAAGAGAGATGAGGCCGAAAAAAGGAGTGAATTAAAAAGTGAGATGGCCTTTGAAAACAAAAATGAAGTGGCTGAAAAAATAGTGATCAAAAGAGTGAGATAGCCATAAAAACAAAAAAAAGAGAGGAAAGAAAATGAGGGAAAAGAAAAAGAGAGGAAAGAGGCCAAAAAGAAATCATACATGACCCAAAAAGGTGAGTTGAAACAATTGTTGCACACACATGAACCACTTGTGTTAATTCTTTACAAGGAGATCCTCCTTAACACAAGTGATATAGCCGGATCCCTTCCGAGCGTTATTGTTTCACTATTGCAGGAATTTGACGATGTATTTCCGGAGGAGCTACCTCAAGGCTTACCACCATTGAGGGGATTGAACACCAAATTGATTTGGTGCCCGGGATTGCCTTGCCGAACCGTCCAGCTTATAGGAGCAATCCGGAGGAGACTAAGGAGTTGCAACGACAGATAAGTGAGCTATTAGATAAAGGGTTTGTGCGTGAGTCCATGTCACCTTGTGCGGTGCCCGTTTTACTAGTCCCTAAGAAAGATGGCTCATGGCGTATGTGTGTGGATTGTAGGGCAATCAATAACATAACCATTAATTATAGGCACCCCATACCTAGGCTAGATGATATGTTAGATGAATTGCATGGGTCTTGCATTTTTAACAAAATTGATTTGAAAAGTGGGTATCACCAAATTATGATGAGAGAAGGTGATGAGTGGAAAACTGCTTTTAAAACTAAATATGGGTTATATGAGTGGATGGTTATGCCTTTTGGCTTGACTAATGCACCTAGCACCTTTATGAGGTTAATGAATCATGTTTTACGTGCACACATAGGAAAATTTGTTGTGGTCTATTTTGATGATATCCTAGTGTATAGCAAAAACTTGGATGAGCATGTTAACCACTTGAGGCTTGTTCTAATCACATTAAGAGCTGAAAATTTATATGCTAACTTGAAGAAGTGTGATTTTTGTACTAGCAAACTTGTCTTCCTAGGTTTTGTGGTAAGCTCACAGGGTATACAAGTTGATGAAGACAAGGTAAGTGCTATTCGAGATTGGCCAACGCCTACTACTGTTGGTCAAGTCCGAAGTTGTCATGGTCTTGAAAGCTTCTATAGGAGGTTTGTAAAAGAATTTAGCACATTGGCAGCACCAATGACGGCAGTGATCAAGAAGAACGTTCCATTTCATTGGGTCGAGGAGCAAGAGAAGTCCTTCAATCTCATTAAGCAAAAATTAATTAATGCTCCTTTACTTATTTTACCCGATTTTGCTAACACCTTTGAAATTGAATGTGATGCTTCAGGTGTAGGTATTGGTGGCGTGTTGATGCAAGGAGGAAGGCCGGTGGCGTACTTTAGTGAGAAGCTCAATGGGGCAGCGCTGAACTATCCCACGTATGACAAGGAGTTCTATGCACTTGTGAGGACTCTTGAGACGTGGCAGCACTACTTGAGGCCTAAAGAATTTGTGATTCATACGGATCATGAGTCTCTAAAGCACCTCAAGGGGCAACAAAAGCTGAACAAGCGGCATGCCAAGTGGGTGGCTTTCATTGAGACATTCCCCTACATGATCAAATACAAGAAAGGTAAGGAAAATGTAGTGGCCGACGCACTATCACGGAGGTATGTGCTTTTCTCTACTTTGGAATCTAAAATCTTGGGGTTTGATCTTGTTAAAGAATTGTATGCGCTAGATGATGACTTTAAAGAAGTGTTTGAAACTTGTATGCATGGTCCACATGATAAATTCTACTTGCATAAGTGTTTCTTGTTTAGAGAGGATAGATTGCGCATTCCTAAATCATCAATTCGTGAATTACTTGTTAGGGAAGCACATGAGGGTGGCTTGATGGGACACTTTGGGGTGGCTAAAACTTTAAGTGCATTGCATGAACATTTTTATTGGCCACACATGAAGCGTGATGTTGAGCGTGTTTGTGAGAAGTGCATAACTTGTAGGCAAGCTAAGTCCAGGACACTACCACATGGATTATATACACAACTTCCCGTCCCGAGTGAACCTTGGGTTGATATCTCTATGGACTTTGTTTTGGGGTTGCCTAGGACAAAGAAGGGGAGGGATTCGATATTTGTTGTGGTGGATAGGTTTTCTAAAATGGCACATTTTATTGCTTGTCACAAGACTGATGATGCATCTAACATTGCGGATTTGTTCTTTAGAGAAGTCGTTAGGTTGCATAGCATGCCTAGGACTATTGTGTCTGACCGTGATGTTAAATTCTTAAGTTACTTTTGGAAAACACTATGGGCTAAACTTGGCACTAAATTACTATTTTCTACGACCTGTCATCCTCAAACTGATGGTCAAACTGAGGTAGTCAATAGAACATTAGGAACACTTTTGCGTGTTATTCTTAAGAAGAACTTAAAGAATTGGGAGAATTGCTTGCCATTTGTTGAGTTTGCTTATAATCGTTGTGTGCATTCTACTACTAGCTATTCGCCATTTGAAATTGTATACGGTTTTAATCCTTTAACTCCGTTGGATTTGATGTCTTTACCTGTGAGTGAAAGGTTAAACATGGATGGCAAAAAGAAGGCTGAATTTGTTAGGGGGTTGCATGAAAAGGCCAAAGCCAATATTGAGAAGCGGAATGAGCAATATGCCAAGCAAGCTAACAAGGGGAAAAAGAATGTGGTATTCGAGAAGGGTGATTGGGTGTGGCTACACTTGAGGAAGGAGAGGTTTCCGGAGAAGCGACGCTCAAAGCTATTACCTAGGGGCGATGGACCATTCCAAGTTCTTGAGAGGATCAATGACAACGCCTACAAACTCGATCTGCCAGGTGAGTACAACGTAAGTTCTACATTTAATGTTAGTGATTTGTCGTTGTTTGATGTAGGTGATGAGCAAGATTTGAGGACAAATCCTTTTCAAGAAGGGGAGGATGACGCGAACACGGGTCATCAAGCCCCAAGGAAAGCATGGGATCCTTTGCAGTTGCCGGAGGGACCAGTCACGAGGGGTCGATTACAGAAGTTCAAGAAGGCACTACAAGGAGTCATGAGTAGGCATGAAGGAGTCGTGATGCATGGGAGTGTGTTAGAAGACCAAAGGAATAGTATTCAAGTACTGATAGCATTGGCCGAGTCTGGACGGACCTGTACACGGACCTGCACAGGGGGTCCGTGCTCTATACAGCCTGAGGTGCCCATTGACAGTATCTACACGGACCCGACGACGGACCCAGACACGGGGTCCGTGCCCTATGTTATTGGCGAAGACAGTGTCTACACGGACCCGTACACGGAGGTGGGCACGGGGTCCGTGTCCCTTGTTTCCAACTGAAGTCTATTTACCGAGTGTACACGGACCCAGACACGGAGGTCTGCACGGGGTCCGTGCCTAGTGTTTTTCTGCGCGAATTATTTCCTTCTTTAGAGTTTTATTTTTTTAGGTAACTAGATTCTAGTAATCTTTTTGATATGTAAACCATATTGGACGAAATTTTACACACAATACACATATTATTTTGAGTTTTGTCAAACTTGTGAGATTTTTCTCTCAAATTTTCAAGGCTTTAGCTTTGTTAAATCAAATCAAACTTATCAAAGTTTATAACTTTGTGGCGTTTGTCGATCGTGCTTGTGCGGATTGTCGTAGGCGTCGTTCTTCGAAGGTTCGTATCAAATTTCGATTGTTATCCTCGTGTTTATTTGTTGCTAAACTCTTATAGTTTAGAGGTGAATAACACATCAATTACTTGATTCAAAAGATCGGGAACACATTCGAGTCTTATTATCGTAATTAAATAGAGGGTGCGATTGCGTTTTAATCGTGTTTGCTATTTATTCGTATCAAGATTCACATCACTCTAGTTTCTCTTCTAAAAGGTTAGAAGGAAAAGTAAATATGGTAGAAACTGAGTATTCCATACCACTATCTGCACTCCAAACTCAGATTGATTTATTAATGGATGAAGTGAATGAATACGCTGATACCAAAACTGAAATTTTTGATAAATGGTATAAGTTTAGGACAGTTATTCTTGCTCGCAAACTGAAGAGGAATGAGACTTTGAAGAAGTTCATTACTCTTAAAAAGAATGCGATGAAGTTTGTGAAAGCAAAATGACAGTGGCTCATGCTTTGGAAAGAAAGGAATATTTCTTCGACTCGATGAGAATCAAGAAATTGACCGTGATTTGAGAAGAACCAAAGAAGAACTATTATCCCACCTGCCCAACTTCTCACGATGACAGAGAAACATTTACTCAGTTGGATGTGGATTTAAGCTCTTTACAAATGAAGTCAAATTTTAGGATATGGACCAACAGTTATTCATACTCACTACAAAAAAAAAAGGCAAAAGACAACGGTGAACCGTTGTCGTAGGTCAAATAAAACCGTTGTTAAAGCCCCTGTGGTTAAAGGGTGCGCTTAAAGACAACAGTGAAAAACCGTTGTCGTAGACATCAAAGACAACGGTGAAAAATCGTTGTCGTAAGTCTTGTAAAAACGTTGTTAAAGGCCTTGTGGTTAAAGGGTGCGCTCAAAGACAACGGTTTTTAACCATTGTCGTAAACATCTAAATACGACGGTGAAAAACCGTTGTCGTAGCATTGAAAAATCGTTGTAAAACAAACTTTTGCGACAAATTTTCTAAAAAACCATCACTAGTCATATGATTTCCGTCGCTATTTAGCGACGATTTGTAGAATAGTTGCTGTCGCAAATTAGCGACGATTTATCATATAATTTTCGTCGCTATTTTTTTCGTAAAATAAAAAAAATTACGGTTATAATTTAAAAAACCTAACAAAAAAACCTTCAAATCTTACTAAATTAATAATATTTATAATCTTTAACACTTACAAAGTGAGATGAAAATCATAAACATAATAATTTTGTAAGTGAAATGAAATCGTGACAAAGGTTCAATTTGGTAAGTGAAATAAAAATCGTGGAAGAGAGAAGACTGTAGTGTGGGAAGAAAATACCAAGGATGCAGATATTTATAGACACCGTCCGACGATTTTCGGATAAACCGTTGCTATTAGCGACGGTTAAAGAGTAAACCGTCGCTAGTAGCGACGACTGTAATAAATCTGTCGCTATTAGCGACGGCTAGTTAAACTGTTGCGTTTAGCGACAATTTTTAATATAACCGTCGCATATATTAACTTAGTGACGGTTCTTTCGTCGCTAATTTAAAAATGAAGTACGGTTTTTTTAAAACATCACGAATTTAAAAATGCGACGATTTTATGCACTGTCGCTAGTTTACAATTGCGACGGTAGTAAAGAAACAGTCGCGAAATATAGCGACGGTCTTTCTTTAACCCGTCGTCGATTTTAAATCAACGAAGATTTTAGAAAAACCGTCGGTACAAAACCATCCCTACATTTAGCGACGGTTTTTCTAAAACTCTCGCTAAATATTAACGGATTTTTTCAAAAAAAAATTACAACTTCGACAACGTTTTTTCAAAAACCGTTGTCGTTAACCAAATAAAACACTAAAAACGACAACGTTATAAAAAAACTTTGTCGTAGTTAAAAAACCATCCGAAAGACAACGGTTTACACAAACCATTGTCTTTGACACTTGACAGAATCTTATATAGACAACGGTTTTTGAAAAAAAACGTTGTTGTAGCCCAAAAAATTCATCCGAAAGACAACGGTTTTTAAAAACCGTTTTTAAGAAACCGTTGTCTATAAGCGGGTTTTTTTAGGCTACAACAACGGTTTTTGTTAAAACCATTGTTAAAAGAAAAAAGACAATCGTATGAGTGTTGTTGATTTGTGTTTTTCTTGTAGTGACTTGATGACTTCAAAAGCAAGAAAAATTCCAAGGACTCTACCAAATATCAACAAATTGAAAAAGGTTCTTCAGTTCAGGTCCAACATGAGTCAAGCCAAGTTTAACCATCATCTAGTTTGACTGAGCCAGCATTTGACTCAATTGAACCTGCAATTATTAGTCTAGCACCAGAAGTTCAGCTGACAACTACACCAATTGAGGACGTGTCTCTACACAATGTTGATGAGAACCTCAAGTTGTAACTGAGAGTATTACAGAGTTTTTTGAGAAAGACGTTAAGAGAACTAATGCAACAATAGTGGAAGTTGAAAAGACAATTTTGGAAGCTTCAGTTCAAAATCAAGAGGAACATATGACAGTTGAAACTAAAGTGGAGTTTGTGCACATAATTGTTTCTTTAGCACCATGATCAGTACCAAAACTAGTTCAATCAATTGAAGTTCCAATTACTACAGTCACAATCTCTAAATCATTCTTTATTTCTGAATCAATGAGGGACAAACTTCTTCCAAACCAATAAATTGTTGAAAAGTCAGTTGGAGTGGAAAATCAAACTGAAGTTGTTGAGACAGTTGAGCAAAATGTCACTTTATCAGTTGAGCCAGTTGCAACTACTTCAGTTGAGAAAGTTGATATTGCAGAACCTAGCCATTAGTTTATCACTTCTTCTGATCCAAAATCTCATATGATTACTGATTCCCCTGAGTGAGAACTTGGAGCAGATTTTGTCATGTATGATATTCTGCAAATCTAACTGGAATCAATGTGTTGCTTACATAAGTTAAGACAGGATAAAAACTTACTGCAATTGATGTCGAGAATCTGAAAGATAATGTGGTCAAAGACCTCTCAGGATTATCTAAAGATGTCAACACATTATTTATCAATTTGGAGTCCATGAGAAAGAACTGTGCTTCAACATCACAGCTATCTAGTTCTCATGATGCTCTTACACATAAGATGGATCTAGTGCATAACAACTTAAATCCGAAGATAAATTCAGTTCACACTCAGCTCTCTGCAAAGTTCGACACCATGTCTGCACAAATGACTTCGGTAGTACATATCCTACAAAGATATGTGGTTATTCATGGTGTTGACAAAAAAGGGAAAGTGTCCTTCAAGGACAAAACTGATAAATCTAAAGAGGAATCTGCTTCAAATAAGTTTAAAAAATAGGGAAGACAGAGAAAAAGACATAAGATATATGTATTTGCTTCAATCTGCTGTAGTTTTCTTCAGTTTATCTTATATTTATTTTATCAGTTCATCAAAATTTTATGTCAGTAAAAACTTTTCCTAATTAGAAAAAGACATAAGATTATAATGGAATTATCAACTAAGGTTTTGGTTATAAACAAATCTTAAGGCAAAACTGAAGTATGCTAAACTAAAGACACCAAGTCCATAAGCTAAACTAAATTAACATATAGACTAAACTGACACATACTGCAATTTATCAGTTTACCAAATCTATCCGTCGAGGAAATTAACATACATTATCAAGGACATCATTTTACGTCTAAAAAAACTAAACAGATGATTGGATTAGGTTTTCTGTACAAAACTGACCGCATTAGTATACGATTATTAGAGAATGTTGACGTGGACAAAAGACAAGTCAACAGACACTTTTATTTGTAACATATCATTTTTGAAACCTGACACCATTGGACTCAGAGTTTATAAATAGAGAAGGAGTTTAGTTGAGTAAAGCTTTACAACTTTTACAAAGATTCAATCATTCAAATATTTGAGTTAAACTCAGTCAATCAATCACACTTTACAAAGAATTGTACCTGATCATTGAGGATCATTAAATGTTAGGAGATTTCATTGTAATTCATTGTATTTGATAACAATTTGTATATAATTTCTTCGTTTATTTGAGTAGACTAGGAATTTCAGTTTTGGCAGTGTTTAGTCTAAACACAGTTGGGTTTTTTACAAATTGCTTGTAAAGATCGAAGTCTTTTAGCGTGAGCCTTCCAAAAACGAAGAAGGAGTGACATAAGAGTTTGAGTTCTACAAACATCCAGAAACAAGCTTGCTTACATTTTACATTCAGTTTACCATTCAGTTTATATATTCAATCTATTATTTGAATTGCTCTAGTATATCAGTTTGGCTTCTTTCCGCACATATTCTGTTAACCAACTGATATTGACAATCGAGAATACTAAGTTCAGATTGTAATCAGACTGAATTATCATTAAACAAATAAATTTCAGCAAGTGTTTAATCAACATCCTTCTAAACACTTCAATCAGTCCTATCAGATATCAATTTTGATTCTCTACTATTAAAAAAATATACGTATAATTCACCGGAATGGAAGCTTTTCAAATAATTTTTTTGGTTAAAAATGATTTCCAATTATATATTTTATATTCGAAATTATAAAATATTAAAAAAATTATATGGGTTTTACCGTAACCGTTGGTTAACCATAACCGTAACCGACGGTTCATGAACCGTAACTGAAATCGTTAAAGAAGGTTACAGTTATGGTCCGAGCTTTTTTGAACCGTCGAATCGACGATTCTAAACCGTGATCATGTCTACATTCATTGCCTTAAAAAAATTAAAGTTACATTCACATAATATATGACATAGCCTATGGTTTTTTCTTTTAAGAATGATATGTCTTACAATTAATAAAGAAAATGTGGATGTCTTGTGTGTACTGTATATATCCATATGAAAATCAGTACTAAAATTACGTTCTTAAAAAATATATAAATGTTATATAATCAACTTGTTGACTTTTTTCAATCGGTGTTGCTCTATTCCCATATTTGCATTAATTATTATATAATAACTTTTATTGTGTGATCTTAATCTTCAAAAATCAAATTCAAACTAATCGAGATCTACAATTTCTTTCTATTGATAGATGAATTCTGTAACGTACCGTACTTTTCATACTCAAAATTTGCAGAAAAATTTAAAATTTTCTTAAACATAAAATAACATTCAAAGTTTGCCATAAAATATCTCAACCAAGTCCCCCATAAGACATGGTTGTTCAAAATAACTACAATAAAAGTTGCTCACAAAAGATTTGCTCAAAGTATTTCCATCAGAATATGAAATCAGAGTAATTTAACTTTTGCATAAAACTTAAACATGGCGGTCCTCGGGTTTAGCCTCCCGCTCAGTCCAAGCCTGCCCCTTGGTCGCCACCTCCTGTCTCCTCAACAACATATTCACCTGCATCGATCAAGTTTAGTGAGTCTAAAGACTCAACACGTATAAACCGGAATAACGAGTATTACATAATAAAATCACATGCAATTTTAAAATAGAGCGTACATACTAAAACTTGAACTTGCATAACGTAACTTGAACATACGTACATACATAGACGTGCCATAACTGGAAAGCTTTCATAAACATGCTTGCATAACTGAACGTACTTAAACATACATGACTTTATTTTGCGTAGAGGCATGTTTCAAAGCAAGTGACCCATAACATAATAAATGTCTGATCGGACAAACCACAGTACTGGGCTGACAGGGATGTATCAACTGCCACATACATGAGATCCCCGTTCATAATTTAACGGGCTGGTTGGTCCCCGTTCATAATTTAACGCTTTCCAACCTCGATATAACCCGTTCATAATTTAACGGGCGGATTGGTCCCTGTTCATAATTTAACGCTTTCCAATCCTAACATAATTTGGTCACAAGACATTTAGCATACCTCCAAAAACTTAAAATATTTTCTTTGCACGTCATCATACTTACTTGGCGTTGAGGGATTCGTTGGATCTCACTTGGGGCCGCTACTGCACATACTAACATAAATTTTAAATACTTAACTTGCATGTCTTAGACGTAGGTACTCGAGCTCACCACCAAAGTGAATAAGTAGCTTAGGACATTCTAGTTCGCTCCTGACTCGACCTCGTTTAATCATCGTACTAAACCATGACGTAAAACCACAAAACAAATCCTATATTGTTACATAAATAAATTTTAACCATGGTGCTAAACCATGATATAGAACCCCGAAGCAAATCCTAAAAAAAAAAAAATTTAAAATTTTTTTTTTTTAAAAGAAAGGGGGGTACACGGACCCCGTGTAGGGGTCCATGTACAGGTCAGGGTAGACTCTGGAAATTCGTACTTTTGAAGGAAAAAGGAGGACTCCGTGCCGGGGTCCGGGTACCCTCTATCTTTGCAAATTCACGAAAATTCGCTAACTTAATCTTTCACCCATTCAATCCAAGCCTAAGGACCATGAACCAACACCTCGAGACTCATCCTAGGATGTTATTACATTGATTCAAACCCATAAAAACGCCCCAAATGTCCCTAAGCATCAACAATTAATTCCAACACAACAATAACCCGTAATTAGGCATCGTTTCGCTTCCTACGACTTCTATTAGATCCCAAGCCAATCCCGACCCAAACGAACCACCAAATAACACCTAAATACATCTCGTAACATATCTAATTGCAGTAGCACAAACCCGGCGATGTCCAAAGAAGCCTGCAACAAATAACTTCAAGAACACAATTTACATAAAAGTCGCAGCTTGAGCAGTCCCACCAAAAACTCAATAACTCACTCGATTTTCGTCCAAAAATATCGAATTTTATATCAAACCGAAGGTATCGAAACGTTCTACATTTTTCATGTCGAACGTTTTCTCAAAATCTTGACCTAAAATTCGCAGTAATTCAAAATACAGTGAAAAACGTGATTTCAGATCTAAAAACTCTTTCAAAACGCATCGATAAATTTCTTGCTCAAACTACTACACATCATACGTGGATTTTATGCATAAAAATAACGCAACACATACTATGACATGATCGACGCACAAAAGAGAGATTATACGTGCCTTTTGATATTTAAAATACCGTAACGACGATACCGAAGCGGAGACGGAGTGAGGGTCGATCCGAGACGAACATGGCGCCAAAATCTTGCAATAAAAATCACCGAAAACCTACTGGAAGATCGAGTGGAAGGGGCGGCTGCTCTAGGGAAGGAGACCCTAGGTTTTCTATCGTCTCAAAAATTTTAAAATATGAAAAGACTTGTGTGTGTGTGTGTCGCTATTTAGTGTGTGTAAAAGTGTGTGTGTGTGTGTGATTAATAGTTTAGGGAAAAATTGCTTAATTAAATAATAAATAAAACTATTTAAAATACTAACACTCTTTAAACTTTAATAAAATCCCTCAATTAAAATAATACACGCAAAAATGTTAATTTTAAAAGTTTAAACTATTAAATCACTAACACATAAATAAGGCTTTAAAATGCTAAACTAATTAAATTATTTAAAATACCCCTTCCTAGCCTTTAAAATAGAATACCGCATTTTAAATTGCCAAGAATCGTCACGGTCTTTTCCTCGATCCCGCCTCGAATAATCGCCTGAAACATGAAACTCGAAAAAAAAAACATTTTAACGTGCATCGCATAAACATAATTAGTTTAAAATAATGCATTTAAATAATTCATGAACTACTAGGACTCGTTTTAAAATTAAATAAATTCTTTAATAATTAAATAAATGCATGGGTTATACGTGTACTGAATTTGGGCACTACAGTTCCTCCCCTACTTATATAAATTTCGTCCTCGAAATTAAATCTTACCGAACAACTCCGGGTAGCGGTTCATCATGTCTGCTTCTGACTCCCAGGTGGCTTCCTCCACTGATTGGTTCAGCCACTTGACTTTGACCAGCTTGGTCACCTTGTTCCGAAGTCTCCGTTTCTGTCTGTCTAGGACCTGGACGGGTCTCTCCTCATAAGACAAGTCTGGAGTCAACTGTAACGGTTCATAGCTCAATACGTGCGAAGGATTTGCTAGGTACTTCCTCAGCATAGAAACGTGGAACACATTGTGCACCCCGGCCAGATTCGGCGGAAGGGCAACCCGATAAGCTAGTGTCCCAACTCTGTCAAAAATTTCGAACGTACAATAAACCTCGGACTCAGTTTGCCTCTTTTCCCGAATCTCATAACACCCTTCACGGGTGCTATCTTTATGTAAACGTGATCACCTACGACAAACTCGAGATCTCTTCTCCTCTTATCGGCATAGCTCTTTTGGCGACTCTGGGCGGTCTTCATTCTGTCTCGAATCTTGACCACCACGTCTGCAGTCTGCTGAACTATCTCTGGACCAAGTTCTGCTCTCTCACCAACTTCATCCCAATGAATTGGTGATATGCACTTCCTCCCATACAACGCCTCATAGGGAGCCATACCAATAGATGCTTGGAAGCTGTTGTTGTATGTGAACTCCACTAGAGGTAGTCTAGACTCCCAAGTTCCTTGAAAATAAATCATACAGGCTCTTAGCAAATCTTCCAGAATCTGAATCACTCGCTCAGACTGGCCATCTGTCTGCGGGTGAAAAGCTGTACCGAAAAGCAACTTTGTCCCCGTAGCTGCATGCAAGCTCTTCCAGAAGGACGAGGTGAACCTCGGGTCCCTGTCGGACATTATCGAAACTGGGAACCCATGCAAACGGACTATCTCCCGGATATAAAGCACCGCATACTGCGTCATGGAGAAAGTCATCTTCACTGTCAAAAAGTGCGCTGACTTAGTGAGTCGGTCCACTATAACCCAAATGGCATTAAAACCACTGACTGATCTTGGCAACCCAATCACAAAATCTATAGTAATATTCTCCCATTTCCACTCGAGAATAGGGAGTGGCTTGAGCATCCCTGCTGGCCTCTGATGTTCAGCTTTTACTTGCTGGCAAGTGAGACATTCTGATACGAATCTACGGATGTCTCGCTTCATCCCTGGCCACCAATACAATATATGTAGGTTTTTGTACATCTTGGTGCCTCCTGGGTGAATATAATACGGAGATGTTTGTGCCTCTGTCAAAATATCCTGTCTGATCGAACCATCACTAGGCACCCACATTCTACCTCTGTATCTCACAACGCCGTCTGAAATTGTGTACAAAACACTGCCCTTGGCTTCATCTTTCAGTCTCCATTTCTGTAACTGCTCATCTGAAGACTGACCTGCTCGGATACGGTCTAGCAAACCAGATTTGACTGTCAGATTAGACAGCCTAGGAGCTTTGTCCTCACGATAAATCTCTAGACCAAATTTCTGAATCTCAGACTGAAGAGGTCTCTGCACTGACAACTGCGCTACAACTGCCACCTTCTTGCTCAATGCATCTGCGACAACATTAGCCTTTCTCGGATGGTAGCTAATTTCGCAGTCGTAATCCTTCACCAGCTCTAACCACCGTCTCTGTCTCATATTCAGCTCTTCCTGCGTGAAGAAATATTTGAGACTCTTGTGATCGGTGAAAATTTGACATTTCTCGCCGTATAGGTAGTGTCTCCAAATTTTCAGTGTGTAGACAACGGCGGCTAACTCAAGATCATGCGTTGGGTAGTTCTTCTCGTGCACTTTCAACTGCCTGGAAGCATAAGATATAACCCGACCTTGCTGCATCAACACTGCGCCTAATCCGAGCTTAGATGCATCGGTATAAGGCACAAATTCACCCTGCCCTGTCGGCATGGCTAGCACTGACGCCGAAATAAGAGCTTGCTTCAAAGTATCGAAGCTCTTCTGGCGTTCTTCACTCCACACGAACATAGCATTCTTTTTGGTCAGAGATGTGAGTGGCACTGCTATCGATGAAAATCCTTGGATGAACTTACGGTAGTAACAGGCTAAACCCAGAAAACTGCCGATGTCCGATGCATTCTTCGGTTCAACCCAATCCTTAAATGCCGCTACCTGGTTGGATACACCTCGATTCCACATCTAGAAATAATATGACCCAAAAACGCTACCTTCTCCAACCAAAACTCGCACTTACTGAACTTCGCAAACAACTTGCGACTCTGCAAGGTCTGCAAAACTGTCTTAAAGTGCTGGTTGTGCTCCTCATGGCTCTTCAAGTAGATGAGGATGTCGTCAATGAACACTATACTGAACTGATCTAGGTAGGGCTGGAATACTCGGTTCATCAAGTCCATAAAAATCGCTGGAGCATTCGTTAGTCCAAATGGCATCACTAAGAAATCGTAATGTCCTAATCTAGTTCTGAAGGTTGTCTTAGTTTACCTTTACTATGACCTCGAGTTCTAAATTTTCTCACAATTCCCAATATTAGAAATGGAGGCTCAAACTTATCGTATCTTACCTTCCTTATACTATACCCGTAATGTTCATCGATCTATTACATTAGCGTTTATGCAGTTCAATCTAAGAAATCTTAGCACCAAAAGTTACTGATCAACTTCTATCCTTGGTACTACACTCAAAAGTTAAACCTTATCTTAACCCCGTAATAATATTGACCTACGATCTTTGAATAGAGTCTTTACCATACGACACTAACTTACGTAACTTAGCTGTTTACAAGTACATCCCAAATAAAGATTGCTGCTAATCTTAAATTTCGAGTAACACTAATCCATAAAATCTCAAAATATACAATATCGATATTCTGCTTAGATAATAAAACCTTCCTAGCATCAAACACATGCTTAAACTATTTCCTTCCCAATTACATTATAGTTAAGGCCTAAGACACTTAAACCTTCCTCATACGAACGAATGTCACATTTTGACGTATCCTCAATACTTAATTCTTTCTAACGTATAAAGCTTAATAAGTTTCCCCCTGTTAATGATGGACTAATTCTAATAAATCAACTTCACTTATAACCCAAAGATTTCTAGAATCCTCATATAAAGATTTTGGATTTCTTACTCGATAAAAATCTTAATATTCGACATTGGTAACCTATGTTGAATACAACTAATTCCTTTTTATTTCACTCAATATCCCCATCTGATCACCTATTCCATAAACTTAAAATCTAAACTTACACGACCCAAGTAGTCTTAGATAACCTAATTCCAGTACTCATATCCACTTAATCCTAAGTTTCTCAATGGCTTACAAAGATTCCTCAAAACAAGGTGCCTGATAGGGCCTCTTGCCAAGCCTATCGACCTCAATGTCCCTTTGGTTCTGCCCTGCCGCCAAAGCTCTCGACACGGCAACTGTATAAGTCATAGGACCAGCAACTCGAACATCACGCCGCAAGATCGGCCGTGACCCAACCATAAAATGCCTCATCTTCTCCCGGGCATCATTTTCCATCAGGGGCACAAAGTGACATCCCTTCTCAAACTTCCTGACGAAGTCTGCCACGCTGCTATCTCCCTGTCACAGCGACATGAACTCCCTGGTCAGGCGATAGCGTACTTCTTCAGTGAAGTACTCGGAGTAGAAAACCTCCTTGAACCCATTCCACGTCAGTGTTTGTAAGTTCATTGACACTGACGCGCTTTCCCACCAAAGCCTTGCGTTTCCAGTCAACAAGAAGGTGGCACATCTAACTCTGTCAGCATCTTGTAGCCCCATAAATGCAAAGATTACCTCGATGGACTTAATCCATCCTTCCGCTATCATCGGGTCAGTGGTCCCCGAAAACTCCTTCGGATTCATCCTCCTAAATCTTTCATAGATTGCCTCCAGTCTAGGCCTCGCCCCTGTGTCTACTGCAGTCTAGTTCCCCGCAAACTGTGCGAAGAACTGGGGCATCCATGCAAGCATCTGAACCTGCATATCTGGGGTGGACGAGGAGGAGTGGCCCTCTCCCCATCCTGGGCTTTCCTATTCTCATCGTCTGCTTCACGCACAATCCTACGTTTGGGAGGCATACTGTTCTAACAGTTACCCAACACGTAAACCCAACATGCATGAACATGATATCAATGACATAAGATGCACGTACTACAAATTTAAATTATGCTCATGCTGAAATCAGAACTTAATGCTTACTAGATAACATAAATTTGAAACCTTAAAACTTACAGACTTGAGGTGTGACTTCGCGAGCTTCTTGCGACTGGCAGTAGGCATAACCCTTTACAAGAACACCGCTCTGATACCAACTGTAACGTACCGTACTTTTCATACTCAAAATTTGCGGAAAAATTTAAAATTTTCTTAAACATAAAATAACATTCAAAGTTTGCCATAAAATATCTCAACCAAGTCCCCCATAAGACATGGTTGTTCAAAATAACTACAATAAAAGTTGCTCACAAAAGGTTTGCTCAAAGTATTTCCATCAGAATATGAAATCAGAGTAATTTAACTTTTGCATAAAACTTAAACATGGCGGTCCTCGGGTTTAGCCTCCCGCTCAGTCCAAGCCTGCCCCTTGGTCGCCACCTCCTGTCTCCTCAACAACATACTCACTGCATCGATCAAGTTTAGTGAGTCTAAAGACTCAACACGTATAAACCGGAATAACGAGTATTACATAATAAAATCACATGCAATTTTAAAATAGAGCGTACATACTAAAACTTGAACTTGCATAACGTAACTTGAACATACGTACATACATAGACGTGCCATAACTGGAAAGCTTTCATAAACATGCTTGCATAACTGAACGTACTTAAACATACATGACTTTATTTTGCGTAGAGGCATGTTTCAAAGCAAGTGACCCATAACATAATAAATGCCTGATCAGACAAATCACAGTACTGGGCTGATAGGGACGTATCTGTTAGAGTAGGTGCTCGTCGAGCCAAGTGTTGGCCGAGTGTTCACAATGAAACTCTATGTATAAGCAATCTTTATTTTTCTAATATTTGAAATTATTATTTTGGCAAATCTTTATCTGTATACCCATGCTAGTTGCATAGATAAAGCCCTTGAATATACAAATAGTAGAAAGAATATGAGATGCTCATATGATGAGTATCATGAAACTCATATTTGTAATACTGTATATTCTAAACGGTTCCTAGTCGATTCAGCCGCCACTAAGAAGGATATAGGCCGCTCGAGTTAGAGACTAGTATCTGCGATGTGAGTACCATGTTTCATTGGTAGGGGACATTGTGATGTCCGAACATGCAGATAGGTGCTCCTTGTAGAGTGCACTGAACAACCCTCCATAAAAGGACTTTCCAAGTGGTTCTCACTTATCGAGTGGAAAAGTCCTGGTTTATGGTTGTACAGAATTAGTCCTTATGACCCGGGACAACATTGAGACTCTATGTGCTAGAATTACACTTTGACTTGTTTACCGACTCTCATGGGGTCATCAGGTGGCAAGGTTGGGTGTTCTGTCGAAACACATAGGAGTCGATGCATTGTAGCCGGGGATTCACCGCTTACCTACGGGTATGGATATCCTATGTGTTTTTCATGTATGTGTGGGTTGAAATCTCTGATCAGAGTATGGTGGTAATTATGAAAGGGGTTTCATAGATTACACCATCGATGCAACCACAACATGACACATAGTATCGATTCATTGACAACTCTCGATAAACCAATAGTTGTCGAATCGGTCGGGATATATGAGTTGAAGGGACCGTACTGTACGCTAACCATAATTGAATGGTTCTTGAAGGCACTATCATGTGATACCTAGGGAATCACGTAAGCGATGCTGCTAGGCGTTTAACGTGATTGGTTGGGTACTATCAGACTTGAGTTCTGACGTTCTTACTATCAAGGAGTTGATAAGTAAGAATGGAGCAATTGGGGTATGCTCGAATAAGGACATGTTTAGTCCGAATCACATAGAGATGTGAACCCACGGCTAGTTGTATCAATGAACCATTGAGGGCCACACAAGTACTTGCTTTGTAAATCCCGATGAGAAGTAAAATAGTTCAATGTGTTGAACGGCTTATAAATGTGTTTATAAGCGTAAAGAAAAATAGAAGTATGACTTCTATGAGAGAAATATAAATTTTAATTTATGGAAGTGTTCCTAAGATTAAAATTTGGCCAAGTAAATAATGTAGTTGAAAATTGTGATTTTCATAAACATTATTGAGGACTAAATTAAATTAATTCAAGTGTTGAATTAATTAAACACTAGTGGATCTTGTAGAGCTCAATTAAAATAATTATTTAACTAGTGGGACTTGAATAAATTCAAGTAGTATTTAATTAATCTCAAATGTGTTTGAGATAATTAAAATTTAGTCCATGGTTTTTAATGTGTTAAAAACCATATAATATATGTGAGACATGCTAGGGTTTGCATGCTTGGGAGGTGAAGAGTTTTGAATACTTTTGATTAAAAAATTGCAAAGGCATGCAACTTTTTCTCTCAACTTTTCACACACCCAAGACTAGACTTCATTCTCACACTCACTCTCTCTCACTTGGCCGAAATATTGGAGTTTTTCTAGTGCAAAACTAGAAGGGGTTTACCTAGCTAGTGGTGGGCCTTATTTTGAAGGAAAGATTCCAGGATTTGGAGGAGGAGCTTGTAGATCTTCATGCCTTGAAGAGCTTTGTTGTTTGACAACAAAGTTGGTGCCATTCATCAATCTTTTAAAGATTGATAGGTATAAATCTCTTAACATCCTATGTATGGTGTTATTTTGTAAATATTGCACAAAACTAAGGAGTGGCCGAAATTTCTTGATAAAATTTAAAATTTTTGACTTCCGTTGCGCTTCCGGCCACCGTAACCGGTCCGCTTTCAGTATCCACTGCCACATACATGAGATTCCTGTTCATAATTTAACGGGCTAGTTGGTCCCCGTTCATAATTTAACGCTTTCCAATCCTAACATAATTTGGTCACAAGACATTTAGCATACCTCCAAAAACTTAAAATATTTTCTTTGCACGTCATCATACTTACTTGGCGTTGAGGGATTCGTTGGATCTCACTTGGGGCCGCTACTGCACATACTAACATAAATTTTAAATACTTAACTTGCATGTCTTAGACGTAGGTACTCGTGCTCACCACCAAAGTGAATAAGTAGCTTAGGACATTCTAGTTCGCTCCTGACTCGACCTCGTTTAATCATCGTACTAAACCATGACGTAAAACCACAAAACAAATCCTATATTGTTACATAAATAAATTTTAACCATGGTGCTAAACCATGATATAGAACCCCGAAGCAAATCCTAAAAAAAAAAAAATTTAAAATTTTTTTTTTTTAAAAAAAAGGGGGGTACACGGACCCCGTGTAGGGGTCCATGTACGGGTCAGGGTAGACTCTGGAATTCGTACTTTTGAAGGAAAAAGGAGGACTCCGTGCCGGGGTCCGGGTACCCTCTATCTTTGCAAATTCACGAAAATTCGCTAACTTAATCTTTCACCCATTCAATCCAAGCCTAAGGACCATGAACCAACACCTCGAGACTCATCCTAGGATGTTATTACATTGATTCAAACCCATAAAAACGCCCCAAATGTCCCTAAGCATCAACAATTAATTCCAACACAACAATAACCCGTAATTAGGCATCGTTTCGCTTCCTACGACTTCTATTAGATCCCAAGCCAATCCCGACCCAAACGAACCACCAAATAACACCTAAATACATCTCGTAACATATCTAATTGCAGTAGCACAAGCCCGGCGATGCCCAAAGAAGTCTGCAACAAATAACTTCAAGAACACAATTTACATAAAAGTCGCAGCTTGAGCAGTCCCACGAAAAACTCAATAACTCACTCGATTTTCGTCCAAAAATTTCGAATTTTATATCAAATCGAAGGTATCGAAACGTTCTACGTTTTTCATGTGGAACATTTTCTCAAAATCTTGACCTAAAATTCGCAGTAATTCAAAATACAGTGAAAAACGTGATTTCAGATCTAAAAACTCTTTCAAAACGCATCGATAAATTTCCTGCTCAAACTAATACACATCATACGTGGATTTTACGCATAAAAATAACGCAACACATACTATGACATGATCGACGCACAAAAGAGAGATTATACGTGCCTTTTGATATTTAAAATACCGTAACGACAATACCGAAGCGGAGACGGAGTGAGGGTCGATCCGGGACGAACGTGGCGTCAAAATCTTGCAATAAAAATCACCGAAAACCTACTGGAAGATCGAGTGGAAGGGGCGGCTGCTCTAGGGAAGGAGACCCTAGGTTTTCTATCCTCTCAAAAATTTTAAAATCTGAAAAGACTTGTGTGTGTGTGTGTGTCGCTATTTAGTGTGTGTAAAAGTGTGTGTGTGTGTGTGATTAATAGTTTAGGGAAAAATTGCTTAATTAAATAATAAATAAAACTATTTAAAATACTAACACTCTTTAAACTTTAATAAAATCCCTCAATTAAAATAATACACCCAAAAATGCTAATTTTAAAAGTTTAAACTATTAAATCACTAAACACATAAATAAGGCTTTAAAATGCTAAACTAATTAAATTATTTAAAATACCCCTTCCTAGCCTTTAAAATAGAATACCGCATTTTAAATTGCCAAGAATCGTCACGGTCTTTTCCTCGATCCCGCCTCGAATAATCGCCTGAAACATGAAACTCGAAAAATATTTTAACATGCATCGCATAAACATAATTAATTTAAAATAATGCATTTAAATAATTCATGAACTACTAGGACTCGTTTTAAAATTAAATAAATTCTTTAATAATTAAATAAATACATGGGTTATACGTGTACTGAATTTGGATACTACAAATTCCATGAATTATCTTGTTGAATAATTAATATTTATAATAAAAAGTAATATATTTTTTATAGATATAATTAGATTAAAAATATATCTCACAATATTGACATATGAGATAGTTTATTTGTGAATATTATGTAGGCTACCTTGTCAAAACTAACTTCAATTAAATGTATTTCATTCATTTATATTATATTTATTAAGATGGAAAATTAATAAAACTAAAATAAGAACTCCAAAATATAACATTTTAAAAATATTTAATGCTTCACTTATGAAATAAGACGTTGACTAACATAAATTATAATATAATATAAAGATGACATCAATGTCTATAAATAATAAAATCACACACGAATTTAAAAGTTTCATGAAATTAAAATTTATAACAATTTAATGTCTTATTATCAAACAATTTTAAATAATATATATAAGTTTTTAAAAGGGTAAACTGGTGAAAAATACACAAACCCAACAAAAATTGAAATCTATTACCTACACTAGGGATGTAAATGAGCCGAGCTGAGCCGAGCAGTAGCTGGCTCGAGCTCGGCTCGTTTCATTATTTTCTCGACTCGGGCTCGGCTCGAGCTCGTTACAAGCCTCGGGTTTGAAGCTCAGGCTCGGCTCGTTCGGAATTTATGAAGCTCGGACTCGGCTCGAGCTCGGCTCGTTAATGGCTCGTTTATCTTGTTTAATGAGCCTGGCTCGGGTTCGCTAATAGCGACGGGTTTTGATTAAAAGCGTCGCTAATAGCGACAAGTATTGACACAAACGTCACTAATAGCGACGGGTATTTACAAAAACGTCGCCGATCTGGATCGGCGACGTTTTTCTTAAACCGTCGCCAACAGCAACGATTATGCATAACCGTCGCCGATCTGATCGGCGAAGTTTTTCTACAACTGTCGCAAATAGCGCTAGTTACAGACATCGTCGCCAAAAACCGACGGTTATTTTAGACCGTCGCTATTATAGCCACAGTATGTCAAACCTGTCGCCATTAGCGACGGGTTTTAATGTCGCGACGGTTTGAACAAAAAACCGCCGCTAAATGTTATAATTATTTAAATCTGAAATAAAAATATATTGTGCTGTATAATCGAAAAAAAATTAACAAAATTTGAGAAATGTAATCATATTATTAATCTGCAAATAATAATACAAGTGTTTCATACAAAATGAATCAGCCATGTAGCGCTACATCTCCTCCTGTGATGTTGATTTAAAATGAATCAAATTGAATTTTCTTAATGTAACGTTGATGAGAATAACGAAAGTTAATAAACTTACGTGGAGCAGGCGAATCGCGTGTCAACGAAAGATCCATCTGCATGTCGATGTGTGTGAACGTATAGCTCCGATGACGTTGGATCTCTGCCATGTCGTACTGCTAAAATAAATTCAATAATTGTAAAACATTAACATTTATAATTAATGAAATATATATTTTTTCCAAAGTACAATTCAATAAATGTCACGAACATCGTCGCTCGAATATTGAACCTCTTCTATTTCACTTTCAGTTCAAATCAATTTCGTTTTCGTACATAACATTAACATCGACTAGATTTTGAGACGATAAAAGAAATTGAGTTGAGATGTCATGAGGTCCACTTTCGTTGTTTTGAAATGCATCGTTCGCATCAATTTGATTATGCTCAGTATTTGGCTCAACATCAGTGACATAAGCTCGCCTACGTAGAGTACTCACATGCATCCAATCTGATTCTGCTCTCTTCGTTGTTGGATAAGTCAAATACACAACTTGCGAGGCTTGCATAGGAAACACAAATGGTTCGTAGTATCCAAGGCTTTTTTTCGATTGACATCCACAATTTTGTACTTTTTATTAGAAAACACAAATGGTTTGTAATTTCGTCTAAATATGGTTTGTTCTGACATTTTTTTCGATTGTAAGGACAACGAATATATCCATTTAATAAACACTCAAGATGACTAAGCTTAATTTATAGACAGTTTGCTAAAACCCTAAACCCTAAAGCCTAAACCCTAAACCCCAAAACCGTTGCTATGAGCGACGGTTTGCTAAAACCGTCGCTGATATTAATCGGCGACGGTTTATTCATAACAGTCGCTATTATAGCGACGGTTTTATGTAAACCGTGCTATAATAGCGACGGGTTTTAAGAAACTGTCGCTTAATATATTATGCGACGGTTTTAATTAAAACCGTCGCTATATAGCGACGGTTTAGTAAAAACCGTCGCTGATATCCCCTTTTTTTTTTACCAGCAACTCCCGTGAACCACTTAAACGAGCCGAGCTCGAGCTCGAGCTCACGAGCCAGCATAACGAGCCGAGCTCAATTTTGAGCTCACGAACCTATTATCGAACATGTTTACGAGCTAACGAGCCGAACATCATTAATATCAAGATCGGCTCAACAAAATTGTCGAGCCCAAAATAAGGCTCGGGCTCGGCTCGATAAGCTTAACGAACGAGCCCGAACGAGATTTTTAACGAGCCGAGATCCGAAAAACTCGCGAACAGTTCGGCTCATTTACATCCCTAACCTACACTAAAAAACTTTGTTTCCACTACCTAAAAAGTATTCAAAAAGAAAAAATTACCAATGTTTGTCCTCACATGTGATAATTTCAAATGGTTGATTTTCTGGGCCGAAATTGGTATCAGAGCCGAGGTAAAATTATTTCAAATATACAAATCTATTATTATGAAGTAATTAAATGTTTGAGGAGGAGAATTTTCTCAAATAACATGAATCCGGACCCAAGTTCGAGATTAAATATTTATAGGATTTATTCCAGAACTCTGGAATATTTGCACCAGGAAGATCTAATTAAGGTTAGATATCAAGAAGAAACATATCAAAGTCGTAAGATAAACTTATGATTCAAAATAACAAGTTCTTAGAAATAGTACCAGATTCCTCTAAACTCTCTGGAAATATTAGAGAAATTGAAAAGACGGTACAAAATTATGCCAATATGCTATATTATGTACCACAAAATGTAGAGAAAATCCTTGAAAAGCAGGAAGAAATTCTTGGATATTAAAGGATATTCGAACAAGAATTCAAATCCTAGAACAACAACCAAGTTTTATTAAGAGAACTTCATAAGGAAGGTTACCACCATCTTTTGGAACTGAACCCCTGTTACATCAACAAGGGAAGGCCAAAGTAGTGTCAAAACCTTTAAATTGAAGAAGAAAAAATGATTAATCTAATTAAATCTGTCTCAGAAAAGAAATTAATCTGATGACAAATTTATAAAGAATTGGTCTAGAGGATCTACAAGAGATTGCGGGATTTTTCGCAAATCTCAAAGTCGTAGATCTAAAGATGAACACAGCGGGAGGGGAACCACCTTATATAACCTAGTCATATTCTCAAAAACCTCCAAAGGAAAGTGTATGATCTCAGAATATAAATATGAGATAATCTCAAAACTATTTCTATACAGGTGGAGAGTCACATCCAGCGGGAACAAGGACAAGGAGAAATCAAATTCCTTTGCACCAAACACCCTATGGAAAAACTGTTTTAGAACATATACATCCTTATGGGGTTATGCTTAACCTTGATGTATTAGATTCAAAAACAGAGAAGATGTCATAGACGAATGGACATCTGCAATGAGAATCGCCACATGAACATTAGATCTCAATAGAGAAGGATTCATTAAACTTTTAAAAATGAGTCTTATGGGATCAGTTAAAATTGCTTGGGAAATGACTTCATTGGAAACCAAAGAGTCAGTCCTAGCTGGAGAATCTCACTAGATAGCTGGAAAAATGGCTACCCTATTTAAAGCCCAATTTATAAGGGTAGACTATTTTAATAGTCAAGATACAGAGAAGAGGAAGAAATATACTCAAGCTCTGTATATCCTTGAATTACATGACATATGTCTGGTGGATGAATATATTATGTTATTCACAAAATATAGATGGAATTCAGGGGTCGAAGAAAATATAGCTATGCAGCTTTTCTTCGTTAAAATGCCGAGTTCCTGGAGAGAAATGCTTATAAGAGAATATGTCCCTGGCAATCCAGATACGTTGGTATGAAGAGCCTCTTTTCTCAAAGGTAAATTGGCAAAATGGTGTCATATGGCAACATTATAAAAAAATTACAAACATTTAAGGGGTATCAACAAAAGAACTCCTGTTGTAAAGAAAATGATCTTCCAACAATTATTGGAAGTAAATCACAAAAGCATAAGAGGAAAAGTTTTAGAACGCATCATTATGCTTGAACTGGAAGAAGTTTTTGGAAACCAAGAACAGTATGGTCCAAACAGAAAGTCAGATCGTACAAATCTGGACAAAGAAGTGGACCATCAAGAAGTAGGATCTCATCCCAAACATCGAGTACATCTCGAAGCACAGGAAGAACACCTACGAAGAAAAATTTCAGAAGAGGTCATACTCGAGCCAATGAAAGTTTTAAGGATTGTAATTGCTGGACATGTGGAGCAATAGGTCATATCTCAACCAACTGTCCAGAAAATGAAAAAAAGAGGTATTAAATGCTTCGATCCCACCCCAGATATTGAAGAAACAGTTTATTACCAAGATCTTATTTAGGTATACCGATTTGAGGATATCGCATCAGAGGAAAGTATATATGAAGAAGAAGAAGTCTTGAGTCAGAAAGAATCTGATGGAACTGAATCAGAATCTGATTGAAGACGAGGTGTGTCGACAAGAAACACATGAAGATTTGTCTGGTTTCTTTAGCCAAACAACAATATCTCATAACATGGTCCAAATGATCATGAGAGAAAATCCTAGTCTTCAGAGATATCAAGGATTCTCTGCAGGATATGTAGAAAAGTTCTTAGGAAGTGTTGGCCTAAGAAACATAAAGCATATTCTAATCTATAAAGTTTCCAAGAGGGAAATGACAATTCCTATAGAACTTACAGGAAATAGATGGAGGTGCAACTAATTCATTCCGAAGAAATTAAGGAAGAATTACAAAAAATCAAGATAGAAGTAGCAAGGATTATGTCCTGGATTCATATCAAAGCAATCCAGATTATGATAAAGCTACTTTCAAAGAAGGAATAGATTCACTCATTGATATTGCTATATGCGATAAAAGAATGGGGAAGCTTCAAGATTCAGTACTGGGAACTATCTCAGGAAATCTATGCGCAGGAAAGATTTTAGGAGTAATCTATCCAAGAATAGCGTACAACCTGGCATATCGAGATTTCAGCCGAGCTTTGATATTACATCAGAATTTCAAAGTAAAAAGGCTGATGAAAGAAGGTAATAGACCATATTCTATTACCTATCAGATCTCATATGCTCTATCTAATACACATCATTCAGAGGTGTTTATTATAAATGAGTTCATTGAAATACCTGAGATATTTGGAAAAGTTGCTCAGGCAATTTATCCAGGGAGAGTTGAGTTTCCTTTAATACATGAAACATATATCCAAATACAAGACAAACCAATTCTACAAATAAATCAAAGTCTTAGATTGGAATCAAGAAGACTATCTTTTCTGACAGATAGAATTACAAGTTACAAGTGGGGAAAAGCACATGTTCAAGAAACCCAATAGGAGCTCAAAAGCTTTTCCACAATATGAAAGTTCAGATGCTTAGAAGGATGGAAAGAAGTAGAAATAATATTTGATATTACAAAACAAAAGAATCAATTCCCTTGTAATACCATATACTATTTAGAACAACATATGATAAGAACTTAACAATGTATGATAAATATCGGAGAATTGGAAGTTCATATCAAAGGAATTACAGGGAAAGAACCAGATCGATTGGTTCTTGGATTAGAGTTTCTCGATGAACATAAACCTTGGAAACATGTAGAATATGGAATGGAGTTTATGGCTGAAGATAGGATGTGTAAAATCCAATGAACAAAAGTCCTTTCTCAATATACATTCCAGTAGGAATGTTATACGAACAATATAAGGCAGAATATTTTGCTGCTTATATTGATTCAGGCGCTGGAATCTGTATCGCAAAAAGAGGAGTTTTTCCAAATAATTTGGAAGAAGAACTACCAAAGATTGCTGGAAGAAATTTCTCTAGTAGAATCTTCATTTTATGCAAAGGGATTAATATGAGTGAAATCGTAATTGGAGGTACTGGACAAACACCTTGGTACAAGGTAAAAACACCACCAATTTATTTTCATGATACGGGAGCTGACATTTTGCTAGGAGATAATTTTCTACAAATGTTCAAGTCCTATACTCAAGAAAATGAGACTAGACGATTAGTGTTCACAACACCTTGTGATCATAAAATCATAGTCCAGCGATTAAGAGAGGCATTTTACAGAATATTGCCCATCCAATTTCGCAGAAAGCGTGGTGATGAAGGAAAACTTCGGAACTCAAAAAAATGAAGGATTCTAGACGATTTGAAGAAACAATGCTTCAACTAAGAGCAGATAAAGAGCTCCAACCTGAAGAAATAGAATGCCTTAAGATAGCTCTACATAAGAATGAGGTAGAGTTTGAAACTAATGTATCATTGGAAGATGTCAAGAAAAGGATCAAAGAAAATTACAACGAAGATCCCTTGGCATGGTGAGACAAAAATCAATTCAAAGCTTGACTTAAAATTAAGGAAGACAAAGAGTATGAATTTGTCCGTTGCAAGCATATCCCAATAAATATAATTAATCAAAGAATTGTCTCACCATCGAATCACAAATGGAGAGTTCTTGTTAAAAAATATCTTGTTAAAAAATCTGCTTCTGACAAGCCGATAAGAGAATTGTCTCTGATCGAAGCACATGATGTTTACGGGCTTATACTCAGTTATAGTCTGTAATGCAAAGGCCTATCCTCCAAGGCATTGAGAAGCCACTGGTTTCCAAAATGAAGATTTTTCGAGTACATGACTCTATATTTGGAGCAGGGGAATCAAATACCATTAGCACATGTGTTAAGTCGGGATCATCTCCAGATGAGTCGGCTAAAACAAAAATTGAGACTCCATATCCTTATCTTCAGTCTTCAACTCAATCGATCCTTCACCTCGGGGATTGAAAAGAGAAAGATCAACCTTAGGCCTAATACGGACAAGGGAAAATCTAAGGTTGGTACTAATGAAGTTACAATTTCTCCATTACAGGTGTATCAACAATTGTGGGAGAAATTAAAAACAAGAGTAGACATTAACCCCGCCACAAACACGGTTGATGTTTCCGGAAAATATCCTAGGGTATGGATGAAACCAAACTCATATCCAAAGGAGGTCAAAGCATGGTATGAATTTGGGGCTCTTGTCTCAGTTTATACCACATCACCCAGCTTCCCAGAAATTTCAGGATTAACCAAATGAATCCAGGAAGTTGTTCATGAAACTTGGGCAAATAATAAATATTTGTCCAGAGGAAACATTCTGGAGTTATACTTTCTTAATACAGCCCCAGAACCAGCAGAGAAAGGCTCACACGAAGCCTTTCATTTCATCAAGTTAAGGATGCCAGATATAAATGTCCAGAAATTTATCAAGGATCCTCCGCCAGAAGAAACACCCCTTGTTGCTTCAATTACTGAAGACGATATTTCTACCAGAAGAGCATGAGGTTTATGAGTCTGTCTTACTGAGATGGAAAAAGTCAAATTTCCGTTAAAATTTTATCATAATTCTGTAAATAGATCATTCATGTTAAATATTATGACAGGAAAAACTACAAGTCTTGCAAAAGATCAATTCGAAAAGAAAAAAAAATCTTCTGTGAAATAACAAGCTTCCGGGGAGTAAAGAAACTCGTCGAAAATTCTGTATCATGGCACATATGAGAAGATGGTCAAAGAATATCTACCCAGAGTGCCCAAATCAAAAGGAGCCAGAATTTTTGGCAAGGATTTCAAACATCGATCGGACATAAAGCATCAGGCAGAAACTAGTGATGAAGGACCACAACTACGTTTTCCTCGGGAACATCAAAAGTTTAAGATTCCTCAACAAAAATAAGTGGACATGTAAACCTAATCACTTTTCCGTTGAGATAACAAAAGAAAAAGATTCACTGACAAAAGATAGTGGGCAAGTGACTCACCCACTAAATGACCAAGGAAAATTGGACCCAATTACAACTATAAATAGAGTAAATTGGAACCAATAAAAATACACAAGAATGGAGTCGAAACCTAAAGAAAAATGTATTATACATATTTAAAAGTTTCTAAAAGACGCATCAAGAAAATAAGCAGCTGGAAAATACTAAAGACCTCTACAAACTGTTAAAAGAAGAAGAGAATGAGATCTCAGCTGATATAATACAAACACATATCTACTGGTTATGCCAGGAGATAAAGTCAGAAGACGAGTTGTTTCTAGATTAATAATCTAGAAAGAAGACGATTTGAGTGGAGGGACCATTCAACCACTCAACCAGATAGGGCCAACCACAGCTGGAAGGCATCATATTGTAGCAAGAGTTTGGAGTCCGAAATACATATCCGCCAGGGACTTCTATAAATAAAAAAGCAGAAGGAAGATGAAGATATCACTCAACCTCTTCGTTTTTCTTCAAAATAGTTGTAATATTTTCTCTTTCAAGTTTATGTGTGCTGTAAGTTCAGCTATAATTAGTAGTAAAACAAGTTTCTCCACCTCTACAGGAGATTACTATGTAATAATAGTTCGTATGTTTGAATAAAAGAACCAAGGCTTTTGCCCTTCTCATGTATGAGTTTCAAATCGAACTGTTTTACTATACACCATAAGGTAGAAAACGAAACATGATTGTGCTAAGTGTTGCTGAAAGAATCTATGTCAGAAACCATCAGTTGCGATTGTATGGTTGGACTGTGAGGAGCAGTCTGTAAAATTCGGTGGATATAACCCGGCGACACTATGGTAAAAAAGGTAAAATATTCAATTTATTATACGGAAGCATGATGTGCTTTTAAAACAAAATCAATCATTTGAGTATTATATATAAGCTCGAAACTTTGCGTAGCTGTATGTTTGGGGCTAAATGTCTTTAAGAACATGCTCGATAGGTATAACAATGCTACGTACCATAATTAGAGGAAAAATGTATTATTGGTATTTTCAAAAATTGAGGTACTTAAAATTAAATTTTGAGGGAATGTGTAATAAAAAGAAAGTTGAAAAGAGAGTCGAGTATTTTTAAGTAAGTTGTCCTTTTTAAAAAAATTTATTTAATATTTTTATGTCCATGTTCTTTTATTTACCATATTTATATTTACCAGTTGAATTGAATATTATATAACTTGATAGCACTTCGTTCAAAAGACAATTTAACACGGACGGATGTTAGGTGTTGTGTAGGTACGGGTTGGGTTATACTCCAAAATACGCCACCCTGCGCGCCGCCCAAAAGTACGGCGGACCGCCGATTGCAAGCTGACTGTTAAGCTCACCGCCATCCTTCCATTTGGAATTAATAAAAATTACCACAAGAATAACGAGAGGAGAATTTTCTTTTGCCGAAATGATCGCGATAAACCATTTTTCCACTCATTGCTGAATGGAGGCCCAGTATCAATCGCCATCTTCATTTTGAACTGCTTTACTTTATTTTATTCTATAATTAATTCTCTCTTCCGATTTCCGAACCCACTTTGGAAATTTCTGTTTATTTTTCTGACCGAATTTTCTTGGAATTGATCGAAATTTACACTGGCAATCAACGATAAAGTCATCAGAGACCCGAATTATACGAGAAAAATATATTTTCCTTTTGAGAAATAAATGGTGAAAACTTAGAGCGATTGAAGAAGGTGAAAATGGTGATAAGAAAAGTTGGGAAGTATGAGGTGGGGAGGACAATTGGAGAAGGGACGTTTGCAAAAGTGCGGTTTGCTCAGAATACAGAGACTGGAGAAAGCGTGGCCATGAAAGTGCTCGATCGCGCCACCATCATCAAACACAAGATGGTTGATCAGGTCGGCTTTTTTTACTCTTCGGGGTTTTTTTTTTTTTTATGTTTTTTGTTCATTAGATTTGAGTTTTGTTGAAATTGTTTTGGTTGGATTCTGGAAGGAACTGGGTGCTTTCCAGTTTCTTTGTTTTTTTTTTTTTTTGGCTTTTTGAAGTTCTCTGGAGTTTTGGACTGATAAGAAAGGAATTGTCGCAGTTACTATGAGCTAAATGGAGGAGAAGTTTAGGCTGAATTAGTGTTTCTTTAATTGTTTATGATTCCCTTTCTAGTTATTTTTTGTTTCTTTTGGTGTATATCAAATTGCCGAAGGTTGAGAATTTCTTAGAATTTGAAGTTTTAACCTGCAAAATTAGATAAGAATTTCATGAATCGGAGATTTTCAGGATTCTCGTCAAAGTTGTCCATATGTTTAATTTCCGAAGTTGACAACTTTATATAGAATTTAGTGCACAGACTGGAGTTATGCTATTTTTTGCTTTGGATGCCCCTAAAAGTATTGCAGTTAGCCTATCTAAAATTTATGATTAACCAGATTGTCATTCTCGTCTTGCAGATAAAGAGAGAGATATCTATAATGAAGCGTGTTAGACATCCTCATGTTGTTCGTTTACACGAGGCATGACTCAGAATCAAGAGTATAAGTTTTAAGTTGTTTTCTAACGAGATCGGAACCAGAATCTTTTAGGTTCTTTTGTTGGATAGTTTCTCGCTGATTGGTACGATTAACTGGAATTTATTCCTATTAGGTCATAGCAAGCCGCACAAAGATTTACATCATCTTGGAATTTATCACTGGTGGTGAATTGTTTGATAAAATTGTGAGTCCATTTAACTAGGTACATTTCAACTTTGAGTGCAATTGCTTCTGGAACATTATGTAGTCATGTGATAAATTTTATACAAAATCTATGATCTAGGTTCACCATGGGCGGCTCAGTGAATCTGAATCTCGAAGATACTTCCAGCACCTCATTGATGGCGTGGATTATTGCCACAGCAAGGGAGTCTATCACAGAGACTTGAAGGTGCTCATGGACATGTATAAAAGAAATCTTAGAGTTATTCATTGAACTGAGAATTCACTTCCATGTTTGTTGCTTGCAGCCTGAAAATCTATTACTAGATTCACAAGGAAATCTTAAAATATCTGATTTTGGGCTCAGCGCATTACCTGCAGAAGTGAGATCTTTCATAACTATTATCTGTAAAATGAGTAAAGTTGAACACATGAAAATTAAATAAATGGTGCTGATGACAATGTTTTTCACAGGGAGTCGACCTTCTCCGGACAACCTGCGGTACACCTAATTATGTTGCGCCAGAGGTTATTGATTGAGGTTTTTTTCTCCTGATTCAATTAACTATCAAATATTGAGAATCGTTTATGTTTTATTTTGGTGTTTGTGTTACAGGTTCTTAGCCATAAGGGTTATAATGGTGCTTGTGCGGATACATGGTCATGTGGTGTGATCCTATATGTTCTGATGGCGGGGTATCTGCCATTTGATGAGATCGATCTTACAACACTTTATGGCAAGGTAACTAGCCATAATGTGATGTGGACTTTATTAATTATCATGTGTATATAGTTTACTCTTATTGTGGAGGACATAATTATACAAAAGATACCATGCATGACATACGGGGGCTTTAAATATTTGCTGTGTGTAGGAATGTCTAATGCTACATAATATATTTCTATTATAACTTTTCTAAATACTTTATTCAGATTGAGAAAGCAGAGTTTTCTTGTCCATCCTGGTTCCCAGTTGGAGCGAGGTCCTTGATCCATCGAATTTTAGACCCGAATCCTGAAACAGTGAGTGTTTTCTGCTTTCTAAGTTATATTTATTTATCACAGCACATTGAATTCCCCCTTGCTATTTATTCTTAATTCAAAGTCTTTTCCTTGATAAATGCTCATGTTGTTAATGTTATGATCCATATGCAACTTCGCATGTCTCATTTTGAGGTGTTGTTATAGCTTTAATCTATCATTTTGCTGGGAAACTGAAACTTTCGGTAAAAAGACGAGGTTACTAAATAAAATATAGCTGCTAAGATTCCTATTGTTGAACTTGTGTATTTCTCTGTATTTATAAAGCTACCGAGCTTTTCTACATATGAAGTGCACGAAACATGTAAGTGTTTGTTCATCAATAACCATTGATATGTACTTTGTTCTTTGTGAATCTGAAGAAAGTACATTTGGTCAGCGCTAATCTCTTCATTTCCTTGTGTGAATAACTTGTGCAGCGGATTCGAATTGAAGAGATCCGAAATGATGAGTGGTTTAAAAGGAATTATATTCCAGTCAAACTTCCTGAAATTGAAGACATTAATTTAGATGATGTTGATGCAGCTTTTGATGATCCAGAGGTCAGCGGTTCTTTCACTTTGTTTCGGCTACTGCAGGAAATTATTCGAAATGCTGTAGCTGTATGCAAATTTAACTTGGCTATTGAGAAGCATTTTAGGCTTGGGCTGCTATTGTGTTGTAGATATTTGTTTTGAAACACTAAGGGTCCATATAGTTGAATGGATGAGATTTGATAGGATTATATAGATAAATAATATTGGGATGTGGAATATAATTGAATAAATAATAATATGTTTGGTTTGAATAGTTAAATCTGAGATAAGATGATATAATTAAATTTATATTATTTTCAATAATTAGTAAAAATAAATAAATAAATAGATGAAAGGTAATATTATAATTTTGTAGTTAATGATTCAGTTGATGTGATATAAATAATTAATGATTTGATTGATGTGTGAGAAATTTTCGGTACATAAAATTGCAACAAGACATTTAATGGAATTATGATGATACTTGTTTACAATTTATTGGCTTATATGATAAAATAAGCTCAAAAAAAGATTATACATTGTAGCCTCTTTAGAATGAAATTAGCGCCGTTAATACTTATATGCCTTCTTTGAGTGATGGTGGGACAGATCCCTTGTTTTCTTTTAGTCCAGCATTAAATGTTAATGATTCATGAGCGTTTTACTAAACATAACAAACAGTTTTCCATATAAGAACTGATCTTGATTTTAGTTACAAGCACAATCATAAGGTTTTGATTTGCTGTTAATGTTCAAGCGACCCACAAAACAACACAGTTATAGTAGTATTCTTAAGCTTGACCACGTTGCCATGATTCATAGATTGTAAAAAGTACTTAAAAAGGTTAAATACCCATCCTTTTTTTAATTTTATTATTAATTAGTTAACATCTTTTTGTATGTTCAGAGAGTGAAAAATAGTCTTCCTACTTTAAATAAAACTCCGTGTAACAAAAGATTTATCCAGTTTGCAGAATGAGGCCAGAAAGTATAGTCATGGCACATTAAACATGTAATACAGAGTAAGGACTCGAGATGGTTGTTGATGTGTGATTTAATGAATGATGTTTTAAATCATGGCTTTTTATTTGCACCAGAATAATGATCCTTCTATGAATGTATAGAGCTTTGCTTGATAAAATGCACAAGTGATATTATCTTTGATATATCTGTCTGTTTTATTTATTTCTCAAGAGCGGCAATATCTTGTTCTGTAGGAAGAATTGCCTACCGAGCAACAAAGTCAAGAGGATATGGGGCCTCTTGCTCTCAATGCATTTGATATGATTATTCTGTCGCAAGGATTAAACTTGGCATCATTGTTCGACCGCAGGAAGGTAAAATATTCGTCAATGTTTGGTTGTTCTTTCTATTAGTTTCAACTCTTAAATTTTGTGAGCATTTTTCAAATGTTTCTGGAAATGTTTTCCAAGTTTGTTAGGTATTATTGTTTTTTGAGTTGCTGAAGAAGATTTATGCTAGAAATTAAACAACATATTATGAAACCTAACATGCTATCATTAGAGTTATGATACTTTTTATGTAACTCTATTGTGATGTAGTTGAAGGAAAATTTTCACAGATTTAGTTCAAAGTATTTTCACTTATATAAGATATGATTGTTGTATTATGAGCTTTTCATGGATGGCTATCATGGATAAACCGCATATGCCCTGTTTTGTAATATATTTTCTATTTGTATATAATTATACTGTTTAAAAATTTAATAAATGAAAATTAAAATTTGGATGAGAACTCTAGAAAACAGACTGTTATTATAGTTTCTGACATAAACTGCATTTATTGAAATGCTGCTTATCAAGTACAATGTGCATTTTCAGTCATATAGATGAAATTCCAATAGAAAGTGCAGCGATTTGTTGTGTATTTTAATGGCAGTTATGTTTCACTTTGGAGCACAATTATTTTCCGCAAGTTTTATCATTCGGCATTCACTAAATATGTCACTACTGTTATACCCTTTTCATATCTTGCTTGCCTTGATCAGGAGTCACTTCAGCATCAGACTCGATTTGTTTCACAAAAGGAGGCTAAGGTTGTTTTGTCAAGTATGGAAGTTGTTGCACAATCAATGGGCTTTAAGACCCATATACGCAACTATAAGGTATATCTACAAAGGTACACTTTTTTACTTTCATTTTCCCCCTAAAACTCAATTTTCTCGCTTTCGTGGATCGAACTTCAAACTGTTCTGTTATAGATGAGAGTAGAAGGCCTTTCAGCAAACAGGACCTCACATTTCTCAGCAATTATGGAGGTGACGTTACTCATTCATTCTCATCACTTGACCACCATGGGAATTCTTGCTCTTTTTTTGAATCTCTTGAAAGCAAATTTGCCGTTTGAAAAATCATTTAGTTTTCGTGTTTCTTGATCATCTCCAATGAATTAACAGTTTCACGATTAAAATTTCTAGAATCTGGTTTTTCGAAATCAGATGTTCTATGTTCTCTAAGAGTTCCATATTACACAGGTTGGTTTTCCTGATATTTTTGTTTCGCCGTGGATATTTCCTCAGATATTTCAAATAGCTCCCACATTTATCATGGTTGACATTCAGAAAGCCGCTGGAGAAGCTGATGAATATCTCAAGGTGTTATTTGCTTATCTCATCACTTGCATTTTTTGTCAGTACGATGAAATGGATAGCAGAATATGAAATTTTTTGTTCTGCAGTTCTACAAGAAATTCTGCAGCAATCTTGATGATATTATCTGGACTCTACCCGATGAAACATGCAAATCGAGGACTACTCAGACTATGAGTCGACGAAAATTGTGATATTTGTGGGATCAAGCGAGTGTCTGCATTTTTCTGTTTTCGAGCAACTTCATTCATTTTGTTGTAGAGGCCACACATTGTTAAGCTGAGTTGATGTTTAGAACATGGATCTGTTCACATTTTACTATTCTGCCCCTCGTATGCTTTATTCTACATTATGATACATGTACATATGTGTGTGTAACTTTGAAATCATTTAAATTCTATTAATTAAAGATGTTCAATCGATAAATTGTTACAATTGGATTTATGATTTGATTGACATATACTGTGTATAATCGATTAAGTGGTCATATGTATGCTACTTGTTTAATTGATTAAATATAAATTATTTTATGGACACGTTAAAGAAGGACAAATTTCAAATAAATTTTCAAACGCTAATTTCAGCTAAACCTTGTTACATTTCCTTAAAAGTTAGTTTAAGTTTTCAATTTTATTTAAAAAAATTCAAAATCAGTCTTGAGCTCTCTCTTCGATACGTTGCATTGTTATATCTATTGAGTCTGCTCAAATTCATAGGTCTACAATATTTTCAGCTTATATATTATCAATATGATGGTTCACACACACAATGTTTTCAGTTTATATATCATCAATATGATGGTTCACACAAACACACACACATATATATTATCATTATGCTTTAATAAAATAAATTATATTTTACCTTTTTTAATCGAAATGTCGTCGGGTTGAATTCACCGAGTTTTACAAACTGCTCACGCAAGTCGCAACAGATGGTTCTTGACATAGATATCTTTAACAATACTTAGCAAAACCCTGCATCGTTTTCTACCTCAGGTTGTACAGTAAAAGTTTGTTGGAATTTATAAGTTTCAGAGTTTGACAAACTGACCAGTAACCGAACAGAAGACCTGAACTAAACCAGTAACTGAACTGAGAGAACGCAACTGATCTCAGAACTGAAGAAGACTTATAGAACTAAAACAGACCAATAACTGAAGTAAATAAACTCAACTTCTCATAAATATTAAGAAGTGTCGAATTGATAAATCAAATGAATGAAGAACCGAAGAGCAGAACTGAATGTAAACTGATATAGTATAATTGAATAATAGAACAGATAGAAGTATGGTCAAACTAGAAGGACATCAGTTAGAACCGATATAGACCAGCTGAACTGATCAGTTGACCAATTTGACTCCTGATCAGTTAGTCACGTCATTAACTGTAATTTGAATATCAGCAAACAAACTAACACTCCGTATCAAAGCAAAACAGACGAAGCAGAATAGTCTGATACTCGTACCTCTGTCAGGAAAAAGGTTGTCTATATGGACTAAAAGACGACTCAACGGATATCATTATTTAATGCATTTAATGTGACCGTTGGGATTGAATATTATAAATAGCTGAGAAGTTCGTTCATGAAGAAGTTAGTGAAACAAGTGAAAAGCAACAATCAGTAACAAACTACAAAGATCAATCAGTTTTTAGTCAGTTATGATTTATCTTCAAGTTTCTTTTCAGTTTGCAAATCGCAATCATTAACTCACAAATCATTGATATATTTGTAGCATTTAGGCTAATCCTTCGAGCTCTTCAGTTTTCAACTGATAAGTTTTGTAAGAGAAACTAAGAGTTTTAGTTTGATAGTATTTAAG
This sequence comes from Primulina eburnea, assembly GCF_022965805.1. Lineage (NCBI taxonomy): Eukaryota > Viridiplantae > Streptophyta > Magnoliopsida > Lamiales > Gesneriaceae > Primulina > Primulina eburnea. The sequence continues at coordinate 34,655,334 of NC_133103.1, read as the reverse complement.
TCCAAACTGAAATTGATTATTGCAGTTCATTGTAATTAGTCAAAGTCTTTTAGTGAATACCTATATTTGAGATAAAATGGGTGACGTAAGAGTATTTGAAGTCTCTGAACATCCATAAAAATCCTCGTGTGCATCATTTTTATTCATTCAGTTATTACGATACACTAGCCAAAATATTCAATCTATCCTTCAGGTTATTTCCGCACTATTATTAGTAAACTGATTGATATAGACACACAAGAGTTCAAGATCAGTTTATCAAAGGACTGATTCATATTTGAAAAAGATTTCAAAAAGTCGATCATCTACTAATGGAGTGGTGGATTACATATCTTTTTTACCTTTGTCAGGGAATCTTTTGTTTTTGTATGATCTTCGAAGAAATCATGACTTGTGTGGTCTCTCATCGCTTAGGCTCTACTTCATTATAAGAACATATATAATCAACCATATTCTAAACATGGAATTGCAAAAATATTTACTTACCTGTAGCGGATAAATGAAACCAATCATATCACGAGTTCCACTGTTCGAAGACTTACTTTTTTGCACTTTTTCGCTCAATACAACTTATTTTTTCTTCAAATCGCAAACAACTCTTTTGAAAGCTATTGTACCCCAAGAGTACTCATTAAAAACATGAAAATCATCAATCAGGCTAAGAACGTTTTTATCAACTTGAGGATTTTTAACTGGCGTTATAGGCCACAGTACACCACAGATGAAGTACAAACAAGTCATCTTCACTCTCTATGTATTCAACAACTCATCCATACTTTTCAAATCCTTCAACTTCATTTCAACTCCGTTCATAGATACTTTATTACTACCTTGAAAATGTCTACCACAAAAGTCTGAAACTTCTGGTGCTTCTTCAATAAAATTATCAGAACAATCCAACCCTGTTATCAATGCATACTCCAGTCTAGAAAACCTAATTGGTTTATCATTCACAACAAACCACATTTCATCATCATCTGTTACATACACTTGTCTTATCACCAAAACCATAAAATTTGACTAGATAATTATAATCTGTAGCATACTTAATCAGATTTCCAAATTGTGTTTGTTCAACCATGAAATCCATGTCCTGCTCATTCAAGAAATCTAATAAAATTTCACTTACTTTTTGATATTGGAATGTATAGTAAATTTGAAACTAAAATATTTCTCTTCTGATAGTCGAGATTGAAGATTAACCTGAAAAAAATCAAGATATCTAGTAATATCAATTAATTAAATACTCAACTATGTTGAAATTCTTGAAATTTATAGAGCAATATTAAAAATAAATATTTTTTATAAAATAAATGAACAAACCCAAATCTTTTGTGCAATCATCTATGATATTCTTTCTTCTATCAGCAACAAGTTTCAAAGAGAAGAGATCATGATCGGGAAAAACAAAAATCAACTTTAAAATTAGTGGAGGGAATGAGATATTTGATATTAAGAGATCAAGTTGAAGGGTTAGGAGATTTACCTCCTATGAGATATCATTTAATTCACAAACAAACAAATAGGAAACCGAATAACCATCACTAAAAGAAAATTGATCTATAGTGATAGGAAATGTCGTCATTAAATGCTCAAAACCCGTCGTAAATTAATTTTAATGCCGGAAAATTTCCCGTCATATACCTTAGTTACTGGCCTCCTAGGAAAAAATAATTAATGATGGTAATGAGATCCCGTCATTATTGTTATAACATATTTATTGAAGAGATTATACCGTCATTAAAATGAATATAAATGACGAAAAATTTCGTCATTATACTACCATTTGCCTCTCAGTAAATAATATTTTAATGACAAAACATCTCCTCATTATATCATTATTTACCCCTCACTATAAGTTATTTTATTGATTAAATTTATTATAATTATTAGTTATTAGCCCTCACTAAAAATCGAGTTAACTATGAAATTACCTCTCATTAAAAAATATTTTTAATTGTGATGAAATTTATGATAATTATTTGATATGAATTTGTCATTATATTAAAATTTAAAGATAGCATTGGTAATAAAATATGAAATATGGAACAAGTAACTTTTTCTGAACAAAATATTTCATATAAACAACTGCATCCATATCTATTCATATATTCAAAATTTATAAAATTGTAATTTGTTCCAAAACATGATTTCCATTTTGATGGATACTTGAAGTATTTCCTAATATCTACTCCTTGGAGTACAAAAAAAAAATTGAGGACAATAAATGGTGATCACTTAGCAGTTGTTTCAGAATATCATATACTGATTTCTAATCAATGCTTGAATTCTTCTTTGAAGCACAACATCAGATTAAGGCAGTTTGTTATCTATAAAACATAAATAGGAAAAATCAATTAAAATAAAGATGCAATTCACACATAAAGTAAGAGTGAAACTTTGTTGATGTCGAAGTTTGTAAACCAAACATCTTGAAAACAATGACATATTATGTCAAACACATGTGAAGTGAATTTTTAAATAATTAAAAAATAAAGTCTATATACATGTCAACACAAAATCGCAAATTCCACAAAAAAACCTCATATCAAAGGTATTAATCTCATACAAAGGCGAGGTCCAGAAAACTATGCAGATAGACCAAACACATGAAGCCTCCAATATTGATGTTAAACAAGTGCTCAATTTTTTATTAAGGAATTTTTTAGAAGCCCTAAACTCAATTTCCACTTGTTTAAATGATCATTTGATTCCAACTCTTCACCACATCAATCCTCAATTAAAAACCCACATAAAAGACAAAGCAATGTTGTCTCGTAAGAAGTTGGATGCACTAAAATGGATCAAAATTGCTACAAAAAAACAGGGAGGTACACAAAGGGGCATTATATCATGGGGACAAACTAAAAAATCCATAACCCATGATCTTACAAGTCCACTTGTCCATAACAATCTGCTTCATTATTAGCTTACCTTGATTTTGGGTAATTTACTAGAAATGTATGCCAAGTTATAGGGTCATTATATCATGGGGAGACGCCTAATACACACAACTAGCAAACTCCCAAAAAGGAATAAATGCAGAATAATGTATAAACCTGAACGTACAATATTTGTAGTAAAATTCAAGGTAACACAACACACCTTCACCAGACATTGTAGGTGCATCTGAAGCAAAAAAATCATAAAAAATAAACATAAGAATTAATATAGATGTTTATGACCATTTCATATATCAGTTGTCTATGCGGCTTGCTTCCAGTTCGATGAGGCATTACTCCATTTACCCGATTATTAGAATTCTGGTTACTGGTTTTCTACATAAATCACAAACCAAAATTACAATCATTAGTTCATGGAGTGCAATTTAACTGCAAAATGAAGATATTTTGTATTACATTTTGAACCAGTATTATTATACCTGAAACTCATCAGTTACGAACTTATTGGTTACAAGCCAGTCCCATTCTTTAACATTAAACCCGTGCGGCACATTTTTTAAAATTTCAATTGAACCAGTATTATTATACCTGAAACTCATCAGTTAAGAACTTATTAGTTAAAAGCCAATCCCATTCTTTAACATTAAACCTGTGTGGCACAATTTTTTAAAATTTCATCTTTAGTTTTGCAAGGTCTCACACAATCAACGTTCAAGGATGACCTCCATGCTGTCCACAAAGCACCCATATGTTCCAAAGTATGCTCACGATATAATTCTATAATAGGACTAAAAAGCATTCCTGCAACATAATCATTATATAGCAGTAGCAAATACATATTATCTTTATTTTGATGTGTTGATTTACCAAAAGTTAAAATATATTAGAATATATTATTATCTGCTAACAGTAAATTCACCTGAAATTAATAATATAATTCACTTACCTTCACCATCCCACATGTATTGCTTTCGTTCCATGTTTTCACTTGTATAGGGCAAATATGCTTGTCGGGCACGATTTTCCCCAAATGTCTCGACCAATATTTGTGATTTTTTCCACTGCACGATTGTTGTAGAATTCGATATCCATATTTTCTCCACTTTTTAAAGCTGCAATTTTCTTATTCTTATTTTTTCCTCTAACTTTTCTCACCTTTTGAGTTGCTAAATGTATTTAAAGAAATTAAAGTAATAAATAATTGTATCAAAATTTTAATTTGAAATCAATATAAAATGCATAATACGCTACATTTCAAATATATTATATTTACCATCAACATATTTGTCTGTAACAACATAACTCGATTCACCACTTTCACCATCTTCAGTCAAAGGAGTAAATTTAGCAACAAGATAATGACCAACAGCCTCAATTGATATTTGAAAACCCTAAAAAAATCATATAATTACAATATAAATTACGGTTCATGGAGCATTTAATATTATTTTAGCCAAAGAACTTGCCTTATTGATCGTACATTCACTGATAGATTGCAAGCCAGTCTCGAGGTCAAAGTTCTTTGAAATAGTTGTGAACCATTGAATTGTATTAACTTGTTCACTTCCATTTACCACATCCCTCCGTACTATGACTTTCTCATTTGTCTTATAATCACCCAATATTCTAGTATCTCTCACTTTTGGAACTCTTAGGATTGGAATATAATATGTACAAATTTAAAGAAAATAAATCAGTGACAAAGAGAAACAAGAAAAAACTCAAAATAAATAACTCTTTATTAACGCTACCAGATGTTTGATTGTCTTCATGCAGTTCCAAGAGCAATGGTTGGGCAGTTTCATTCACATCAACATAAATGTCTATGTTCTCCATGTATTCATGTTCGTTCAACATAGCCAATAAATTTTTATTATTTCTCAAAGTGTTACCATCTCCATCCGTGACTTTGAAACCAACAGAATATATGTCAATGAACTTTTTACATATGTTCAAGATTGCTAAGAAAGATCTATCGTCTGTAAAATCTCTTTCTTTCCATTTTTCTTCCTCAAAATGCACAATAAGAGTATGGGCTGAAATTCCACCTTTTCAAAGCAAAAAAACCTTTTACAATTATATCAATATATTTTCACTTAAAAATAGAGGGAGCGACCTAAAAAATTGCAAGATTTATAAATTACAATGTCTACATAAAGTTTAAAGGTTTACCAATTCTTTGTTGATTGCCGATGTATTGAGCTTCTTGCTCTTCAACCTGTAGCCTTCGAATCCCCCATATGCTCTTGTGGGCAGATCCACTTCCTGGAAAATAACAAATCAGATAATTGAAGTATGAAATAATTATATCAACCATTGAAATTCTATATATATATATAAAAATAAATCTACGCTATCAGTTTAGAAAAGAATTACCAGTAAAATCTCCCACAGGCCTCGTTTTATGTCCATATCCACGATCCTTGGCCAACTTACCATGTGCTAAAAAATTACAGGCTTTCGGATGTTGCCTACACTACTTGTTGCAAGCATTGGTTTCATCTGTTAATATAAGCAATGTAACAGATTAGTACAAACAGTAAAAACATGAAAATGAACCAGAATGAATAAGCATAAAAAGACAACTAAGAAACATGATAAGTTGGAAATACTTCTTCAAATTGGAATTCGCTTTCTCTTTATTTTGTTTGTTGGTAAGTCAGTTAATAGCGGCTCCAAATCTGCTCTTTTCCAAATGTTTTGACCATCTACATCAAAGGAAGTTTGGCCACCGCAATCAAATTGAAATATTCAGTATGTTGATATGCTTAACCGAAATCATCTGCATTATTGCTCTCGTCCTCAATTTGTTGTGGCATCTCATATAGATCCTGAGGTTGTGTCTTAACAACAACATGCCAACCTTTATTGATGTTGTCTATGGCATAAAACACTTGTGAAGCATGATTGGCCTTAATAAAGGGTTCGTTTGTTTTCAAAATACGATGGCAATTAATGCTAGTGAATCCATATTCATCTACTTGAAAGCGGACCGGTTACGGTGGCCGGAAGTGCAACGGAAGTCAAAAATTTTAAATTTAATCACTAAAATTTCGGCCACCCTAGGTTTAGGTGTAATATTTACAAAAACTCCAAAACATGCATAGGATGTTTAAGAAATTTACCTATCAACCTCTTGAGGTTGATGTTTGGCTCCAACTAAAGTGTAAACACTTTAGCTCTTGATGGATGAAGATCTACAAGCTCCTCCTTACTCCAAAATTAAGCCCACCACCAACTAGGTAAATCCCCTCTTGATTTGCACTAGAAAATCAAGAGGATTTTTCAATGAGAAGACTTTTATTCTCCAACACTTGAAGAACAAAAGAGAGAAGAAAAATGAGAGAAAAATGTGAGGAATTAATTCGGCCATCTCATGGAATGAGGGAGGGAGAATGAGTCTTGGGGTTGCAAAAAGTTGATCCACATGCCATGCATTATTTTATTAAAAAGTATTCAAGACCCTTGATCTCCCAAGCATGCAAACCCTAGTGGGCTTGCAACTTTTGCAAGGCCCATGGACTCTTTTCTAATTGTCTCAAACACATTTGAGCCCAATTATATTTTACTTGATTTTACTCAAGCCCACTAGTTAAATAATTAATTCCAATTGGGCTCTACAAGGCCCAATGTTATTTAATTAATCCAACACTTGAATTAATTTAATTATTTGGACTCTACTAGGCCCACTAGTGTTTAATTAATTCAACACTTGAATTGATTTAATTTAGTCCATAATAATGTTTATGAAAATCACAATTTTCAAATACATTATTTACTTGGCCAAATTTTAATCTTAGGAACACTTCCATAAATTAAAATTTATATTTCTCTCTTAGAAGTCATACTTCTATTTTTCTTTACGCTTATAAACACATTTATAAGCCGTTCAACACATTGAACCATTTTCTCCTTTATAGAAGTCATACTTCTAATTTTCCTTACGCTTATAAACTCCTTTATAAGCCGTTCAACACATTGAACTATTTTTATTTCTCATCGGGATTTACAAAGCTAGTACTTGTGTGGCCCTCAATGGTTCATTGATACAACTAGCCGTGGGTTCACATCTCTATGTGATTCGGACTAAACATGTCCTTATTCGAGCATACCCCAATTGCTCCATTCTTACTTATCAACTCCTTGATAGTAAGAACGTCAGAACTCAAGTCTGATAGTACCCAACCAATCACGTTAAACGCCTAGCAGCATCGCTTACGTGATTCCCTAGGTATCACATGATAGTGCCTGCAAGAACCATTCAATTATGGTTAGCGTACAGTACGGTCTCTTCAACTCATATATCCCGACCGATTCGACAACTATTGGTTTATCGAGAGTTGTCAATGAATCGATACTATGTGTCATGTTGTGGTTGCATCGATGGTGTAATCTATGAAACCCCTTTCATAATTACCACCATACTCTGATCAGAGATTTCAACCCACACATACATGAAAAACACATAGGATATCTATACCCGAAGGTAAGCGGTGAATCCCCGACTACAATGAATCGACTCCTATATGTTTCGCCGTAACACCCAATCTTGCCACCTAATGACCCCATAAGAGTCGGTAAACAAGTCAAAGTGAAACGCTAGCACATAGAGTCTCAATGTTGTCCCGGGTCATAAGGACTAATTCTGTACAACCATAAACCAGGACTTTTCCACTCGATAAGTGAGAACCACTTGGAAAGTCCTTTTATGGAGGGTTGTTCAGTGCACTCTACCAGAAGCACCTATCTGCATGCTCGGACATCACAATGTCCCCTACCAATGAAACATGGTACTCACATCGCAGATACTAGTCTCTAACTCGAGCGGCCTTTATCCTTCTTAGTGGCGGCTGAATCGACTAGGAACGGTTTAGAATATACAGTATTCCAAATATGAGTTTCATGATACTCATCATATGAGCATCTCATATTCTTTCTACTATTTGTATATTCAAGGGCTTTATCTATGCAGCTAGCATGGGTATACAGATAAAGATTTGCCAAAATAATAATTTCAAATATTATTAAAATAAAGATTGCTTATACATAGAGTTTCATTGTGAACACTCGGCCAACACTTGGCTCGACGGGCACCTACTCTAACAATCTCCCACTTGCACTAGAGCCAACTACCCATATACTTTCAGATCCATTGATTCGCGATGCTTGTCGAATAATGGTCCAGGTAAAGGCTTAGCTAGTGGATCAACAACATTGTCTGCGGAGCCGACTGTGTCAATCGACACTTCTCCTTTTCCCACAATCTCTCCGAGGATGTGGTACTTTCTCAATACATGTTTGGACTTCTGATGAGACCTTGGCTCCTTTGCTTGAGCTAAAGCTCCCGTGTTGTCACACAACACCGGGACAGGAGCAATTCCATTAGGAATGACGTCCGACTCTTAGACGAAATTCCTTATCCAAACAGCCTCCCTTGCTGCATCTAATGCAGCAATGTATTCGGCCTCTGTGCTGGAATCCGTAGTATTGTCTCGCTTGGAACTCTTCCAAGAGACAGCAGCACCATAGAGCATGAATACAAAGCCAGAGGTTGACTTCGAGTCATCGATATCGCTTTGGAAGCTAAAGTCGGTATAACCTTCCAATTTTAGTTCTCCACCCCATAGACCAAGAAAAATTTATTGGTCCTTCTCAACTACTTGAGGATGTCTTTCACAGCTTTCTAGTGTGGAAGACCAGGGTTCGATTGATATCTTTTCACTACACATAGTGCAAACGCCACGTCAGGACGTGTAGATATCATCCCATACATGATGTTACCAATTGCCGAAGCATACGGAATGCGTGTCATCGCCACTATCTCTGCATCTGTCTTGGGAGACAGACTTGGATAGGGACACGCCATGACACATTGGTAGATGTCCTCTCATGGACTCATCCATCGAGAACTGCTTCACGATGGTATCATGTATGTGGACTGGGTGAGACCAAGCCATCTTTTCGATCTATCTCTATAGATCTGTATCCCAATACAAAAGATGCGTCACCCAAGTCCTGCATCGAGAACTTACTCGCTAACCATATCTTAGTTGATTGCAACATTCCTACATCATTCCCAATGAGTAGAATGTCATCAACATACAACACCAGGAATGTCACAACACTCCCACTGACCTTCTTATACACATAGGATCCCTCAGGATTCTTAGTAAATCAAACTCTTTGATTGTACTATCGAATCTAAGGTTCCAACTCCTTGATGCCTGCTTTAGACCATAAATAGATCTCTGAAGTTTGCATACCAAATGCTCACTTTCGACAGATGTAAACCCTTCAGGTTGAGACATGTAAATCACTTTCTTAAAATCCCCATTTAAGAAAGACTGTCTTAACATCCATCTGCCATATCTCATAGTCATACCATGCAGCTATGGCAAGCAAAATCCTTATGGACTTGAACATTGCGACTGGGAAAAGGTTTCCTCAAGGTCAACTCCTTGTCTTTGAGTACATCCTTTTACCACCAATCGCGCCTTGAAGGTCAATACCTTCCCATCCGCCCCAAGTCCCTGTGGGAACAGTTCCCTCAGGTGGATCCACAAGATCCTATACTTGGTTCGAATGCATGGAATTCAACTCAGATTCCATTGCTTCAAGCCACTTGGATGAATCGGCATCAGATAATGCTTCCTTGAAGGTCCTTGGATCACATCCATGGTTAGGCTCATCATGGCCCTTTTCAAGAAGCTGACCATACCTCATAGGTGGTCTCGAGACTTTCTCGTATCTGCTAGGAGCTTGTATCTCCTCTCTTGGCTCATCGGGTGTGGGTTCTATAATTGCGGGTTTCTCTCGAACCTCTTCGAGTTCTATCATCTCCCTTTTTCTATCCAATAGAAAATCCTTTTCCAAAAAGGTTGCATTCCTAGAAACAAACACCTTTGTTTCTTGGGGATGATAGAAATAATATCCAACTTAATTCTTTGGATATCCCACAAAGTAACATAAAATGGATCAACAGTCCAATTTTATCTCCCACTACCTGCTTTACATTAGCAGGGCTCCCCATATTCTAAGATAAGAATATTTGGGAGGCTTACCCATCCATATCTCATATGGTGTCCGCCTTTGAATGGACATTTAATGGAATATCTTTTAATTTTAAGTTATAGAGATCGTTTTTCAAGTTCACCAGTACCAATCAAACATTCATTCATATAAATGTTGCAAACACCTTTGCAAAATAAACAAGAATATCCATTTTTATCAGCATAGAAATGGAAACAATGTTTTTACAAAATTAGGTACAAACAAAACATCTCATAAAATTAACTTAAACTATTGTTCAATAATAAGTAAACATCCTTAATAGCCTTGGCAGCAACTCTTGCTCCATTGTCCATCATAAAGAAGGTCACACCTTCCTTAAGCTTCCTACTTCTTCCCATCACCTGTAACCCATTACAGAGATGTGAGTCACAACTGGTATCTAATACCCAAGAAGTAGAGTTAATTGAAATGTTTACTTAAATTTAGAACATACCGTTTCCAGAACACTTCTGGGCCAGATATTCCTTGCAATTTCGTTTCCAATGTCCAGGCTTCTTGCAGTGATGACAAACATCACCAGTCTTGTCAGCCTTAACTGGTCTGGCTGCCTTAACGGGATTCGGAGATTGCCTCATCAAGGGCACGTTCTTCTTGGGACGTTGGAAAGAACTCTTCTTTCCATTCCCATGTGGATCAATCTTCGTACCAGATGAAGAACCCACATAAAGAACCGACTTCTCTTTCTTGATAGTGGACTCAAAGGTAACAAGCATATTCACCAACTCCTCAAGGGTTGGTTCCATCTTGTTCATGTTGAAGTTCACCACAAAAGGATCAAATGAGCTAGGCAGCGATAACAGCAACACGTCGGTGGTCAACTCCGAAGGCAAGATCATATCCATGCCAACGAGCTTGTCCACGAGCCCGATCACCTTTAGGCCATGCTCATGGACCGAGGCCCCATCTCGCATGCGCAAAGTGATCAGCTCCTTGACGGTAGCATGCCTAAGAGGACGCGTTTGCTCTCCAAAGAGCTCCTTGAGGTGCAAATGAATGTCAGCAGCACTCTTTGCACCCTCAAAACGCCTCTGCAGCTCATCATTCATAGAAGTCAGCATATAACACCTGGCTATCAAGTCATGGTCACACCATTCCTTGTAAGCCTGCAATTCCTCAGGATTGCAGTCAGTCGGAGCCTCAACAGGGGGCGACTCAGTCAGTGTATATGCTACATTTTCCGAATTCAAGACGATTTTCAGGTTTCTTAGCCAAGTGAGGTAATTAGGTCCAGTTAATATGTGTTTGTCGAGTATTATAGATATCGGATTGCGCATCGAAGACATTGTCGATTTGTACTGAAAAGTAAAAACAGATAAATGTTGATGACTATTTTAAATATTTAGTAAGATATGAAGTTTGGACTTTTACTTCATAAATATTTGCTCCCACTGTTTTGACATTTTTACTACCCTCTAGTGAAAACGGGAAACACTTTCCTCAGAAGGTACGTAAGGTCCAATTAGCGAATTGTGATCCCGAATAATATCGGCCATCACAATTCCTAAAAGGTAGTTTCCAATTGCATCGCCATGCAACCCTCTACGTATACTTTTGTCTCACGTTTGATTAGGACCCAATAATATGACGTCGTTCATCTTTACGTGTCAAGCCTAACCCATCGATATTGAACCTTAATGGACGGTCGCCATGAGTTCCCTCAATAATATGAGCCGAAATCATGGGAGTTCCACGTAGTTCACATCACTATGTCAATGGATGTCACAGCTTTCCGGCACCCAAAGCTCCCCCAATAATATGAGCCGAGCCCCGAGTACGGGTAGCGTTCATCATGCACCCATTGTCGATGGAAGACAAGGAAATATAAACAAATTTATAATTCCTCTTTTCGGACTTGATATTAATTTTGAATCTTATTCAAAATGAGGGTTTTTAATTTTGAAAGGTCTCATCATTAATTTTATTTTAAAAGCTCGCCATGTTTGATCGTATGTTTGCCGGATTCATGCAACTTTGTTATTATCATAATAATAACGCACATACTCATTATTTATAACATATCATGCATATATTATAAATAGAAAACAATACAAGGATGATCAATCGCCCCAAGTACTAATGGCCCGTGTGAGCTAAACACGGGCCTAGGTCCAATCCTAGGGTAAATGCACGGGATGCAATGCAACTAAATTATTACATTAGCATCCAATATTACATGTCTTCGATCTTCATAATCACCAAGGCCACCATCTTCCAATCTTGATCTTCCCCTATTCTAATATTTACAATTAAATATCCATGGCACATAGGGATACATCTCATGGGGTGGGAACGGGCCATAAACCAAGCCCACTTTAAATTGATAATTATTACAATCATACAACACAAATATCCTAGCATACACCTAGCAAATTGGGCTTGGGCTTTTGATCATCCTTCATGCATAATATCACATATCATACACCATCAATTAATTGATCCAATATTATATATCTTGATCCAATCACTAACCGCCACAATTATAAATTAAATTAACAAAGTATACAAACACCTTTGTCTACTTTCAAATTAATTTATTTATAATCGAATTTCTTGTAAATCACAATTTACTATAAATAATTAAAGTCCTACTTCAATTATTTATTTTATGAGAAAATATGTGCAACAATTGTAAATTTAAAATTAAGGGCCCAAAAACCATTTTTCACCAAAAATATTTTGGCCCATTTAAATTTCACAAAATATGTTGACCATCTAATGGCCCAACAACACAAGGCCCATGACACTAAGATTATCCAAAACACTTTTGGAAACCCTAGCCGTCATCGCCGTCGCCGGAGCTCCGTCGCCGGATTCCGGCAACAACAAAAAAATTTTTTTTTTTTTTTTTTTTTAAAAAACTGGACTTTTTCCGGGTAGCCCCTCGGGCTGCCCTTTGCTGCCCGAAATTTCAGGGCAGCTCGGGCAGCCCTCGGGCAGCAACATGCTGCCCGAAAAATTATTATTTTTTTTTTTGTTTTGCTTCTTCAAATTTTCGGCCTTGATGTTTTTTGTTGCACAAAAATCTCAAACGGTTAGAAATTGATCTCAACATAATATTATGCAAATATTACACAAAAAACCGTAACCATAGCTCGGATACCACTTGAAAGCGGACCGGTTACGGTGGCCGGAAGCGCAACGGAAGTCAAAAATTTTAAATTTAATCACTAAAATTTCGGCCACCCTAGGTTTAGGTGTAATATTTACAAAAACTCCAAAACATGCATAGGATGTTTAAGAAATTTACCTATCAACCTCTTGAGGTTGATGTTTGGCTCCAACTAAAGTGTAAACACTTTAGCTCTTGATGGATGAAGATCTACAAGCTCCTCCTTACTCCAAAATTAAGCCCACCACCAACTAGGTAAATCCCCTCTTGATTTGCACTAGAAAATCAAGAGGATTTTTCAATGAGAAGACTTTTATTCTCCAACACTTGAAGAACAAAAGAGAGAAGAAAAATGAGAGAAAAATGTGAGGAATTAATTCGGCCATCTCATGGAATGAGGGAGGGAGAATGAGTCTTGGGGTTGCAAAAAGTTGATCCACATGCCATGCATTATTTTATTAAAAAGTATTCAAGACCCTTGATCTCCCAAGCATGCAAACCCTAGTGGGCTTGCAACTTTTGCAAGGCCCATGGACTCTTTTCTAATTGTCTCAAACACATTTGAGCCCAATTATATTTTACTTGATTTTACTCAAGCCCACTAGTTAAATAATTAATTCCAATTGGGCTCTACAAGGCCCAATGTTATTTAATTAATCCAACACTTGAATTAATTTAATTATTTGGACTCTACTAGGCCCACTAGTGTTTAATTAATTCAACACTTGAATTGATTTAATTTAGTCCATAATAATGTTTATGAAAATCACAATTTTCAAATACATTATTTACTTGGCCAAATTTTAATCTTAGGAACACTTCCATAAATTAAAATTTATATTTCTCTCTTAGAAGTCATACTTCTATTTTTCTTTACGCTTACAAACACATTTATAAGCCGTTCAACACATTGAACCATTTTCTCCTTTATAGAAGTCATACTTCTAATTTTCCTTACGCTTATAAACTCCTTTATAAGCCGTTCAACACATTGAACTATTTTTATTTCTCATCGGGATTTACAAAGCTAGTACTTGTGTGGCCCTCAATGGTTCATTGATACAACTAGCCGTGGGTTCACATCTCTATGTGATTCGGACTAAACATGTCCTTATTCGAGCATACCCCAATTGCTCCATTCTTACTTATCAACTCCTTGATAGTAAGAACGTCAGAACTCAAGTCTGATAGTACCCAACCAATCACGTTAAACGCCTAGCAGCATCGCTTACGTGATTCCCTAGGTATCACATGATAGTGCCTGCAAGAACCATTCAATTATGGTTAGCGTACAGTACGGTCCCTTCAACTCATATATCCCGACCGATTCGACAACTATTGGTTTATCGAGAGTTGTCAATGAATCGATACTATGTGTCATGTTGTGGTTGCATCGATGGTGTAATCTATGAAACCCCTTTCATAATTACCACCATACTCTGATCAGAGATTTCAACCCACACATACATGAAAAACACATAGGATATCCATACCCGAAGGTAAGCGGTGAATCCCCGACTACAATGCATCGACTCCTATATGTTTCGCCGTAACACCCAATCTTGCCACCTAATGACCCCATAAGAGTCGGTAAACAAGTCAAAGTGAAACGCTAGCACATAGAGTCTCAATGTTGTCCCGGGTCATAAGGACTAATTCTGTACAACCATAAACCAGGACTTTTCCACTCGATAAGTGAGAACCACTTGGAAAGTCCTTTTATGGAGGGTTGTTCAGTGCACTCTACCAGGAGCACCTATCTGCATGCTCGGACATCACAATGTCCCCTACCAATGAAACATGGTACTCACATCGCAGATACTAGTCTCTAACTCGAGCGGCCTTTATCCTTCTTAGTGGCGGCTGAATCGACTAGGAACGGTTTAGAATATACAGTATTCCAAATATGAGTTTCATGATACTCATCATATGAGCATCTCATATTCTTTCTACTATTTGTATATTCAAGGGCTTTATCTATGCAGCTAGCATGGGTATACAGATAAAGATTTGCCAAAATAATAATTTCAAATATTATTAAAATAAAGATTGCTTATACATAGAGTTTCATTGTGAACACTCGGCCAACACTTGGCTCGACGGGCACCTACTCTAACACTACTTTGGCTCCCTTCTCATTATCATGCACATCGAACCACCTACATCGAAATAAAACCACTCGTTTTCCGTCAAGATACTGTAGTTCAAGAATCTCTGTCAACACTCGATAATAGTCAACATTATTCTTCTTACTACCTATATAACCGATTACACACACCCCAAAATTTTGTGTTCTATATCCTTTGTCACGAGCTTCAATCCGAAACCTATATACATTGACAATATAACCACTGAAGCATGTAACATACATTGAAGGACCACGACACAACGATAGCAAGTCATCATATTTAGTTTGTTTGTCTTGCATTTTCATTTTTTCAACCTAAAAATAAATTACAATGTACGTAACTCGAACAAATAATCTTGTTCAACACAAAATAATTTATAACAACAGAATCACGTACTTGTTGTTTAAACCAACCAATAAAATTTTTTATTCCATTCGTCATCCAATAGTTGTGGTGTATTATTTTTCTCATTTTTAGAGTACTCTATGCGTTACAACATTAATGAGAAATGCATATATATATAAAAAAAGAAAAGACAAATGGTTGTTTAGAGCTATTTGAGCTTACTCGAGGAAAGGTTGTACTTCATCACAATTCTTTAAAATATAGATATGAGCTTTCTCCCATGCATCATCATCGAGAATACGACTTATACCAACTCCTAATGCTCGTCCAAATTGCGAAAATATGGATATTTCACCTTTATATTTATGAAAGCCAATGTCATAGTTTCGCTCAAGTCTACTGAATTTTGTCTCAATGTCTTTCAAGTATCTTGAGCAAAGAGTCATACGGTCCTTTGTTATATAGCCCTTTGCTATTGAGCCTTCCGGACGAGCCATGTTTTGAATAAGTTTTTTTAACTCATACAACATATGCTCCTGTGCCCTGTACATTGAGCTATAATTGTACATGTCCACCAATTATAACCTCTACTATTGAGCCTTCCGGACGAGCCATGTACATCCATCGATATTGTAAAGGTCCACCAATTATAGCCTCCTTAGCCAAATGAACAGGCAAATGCACCATCACATCAAAAAACGAAGGGAGAAAAACTTGTTCCAACTTGCAATGAGTAATCGGATTTTGGGATTCAATCTTTTATAACTCATATACCTTCAATGTTTTAGCACCCAAGTTAGTAAAGAAAAATGACAACTCAATAAGCGGTTCACACACTGCTTTTGGGAGGAGGCCACGTATCCCAAGAGAAAGTAGATGTTGTAAAAGGACATGAAAATCATGACTTTTCAAACCTGAGATTTTATGTTCTTTCATGTTAACACTTTGAGAAATATTTTATGTTCTTTCATGTTAACACTTTATGAAAACCAATCTGAAACTCTTAATTGCCTAAAAAATAAGCAAAACAAGTGTTTCCCCTCTGTAGATAAAGTGTAGGATGTAATGGGCAACTCAAGTTTATCCATCTTACGAATCGGATGCAAATCTGGTCTAATTTTCAGAGCTTCCAAATCAAGACGAGCTTGGACATTGTCCTTAGTCTTCCCCTTCACATTCATAATTTTCTTGACTATATTCTCACATATGTTCTTTTCAATGTGCATCACATCCAGATTGTTTCTTAACAAAAGAGAACTCCAATACGGAAGTTCAAAGAAAGTACTTTTCTAATTCCAATTATCACCTCTGTTTTCATGTGCTATTTTCACCTTTCTTTTAACATCTTTACTTAAGATGATTCCTTCAAGTTCACTCCTTGAGCAAGCACATCAGCACCTGAAAGTGAAAGTGGCGGTGGTCTTACCTCTTTAGTTCCATCAAACGAACTTTTATTTTTTCTCCATTTGTGGTTGCTATGAAGATAACGTCGATGACCCATATAGCATTTCTTTTTACCATTATCCAACCTCATAGAACAAGTGTCTTTGTTACAACAAGGACATGCCATCTTACCTTTGGCACTCCAACCAGACAGGTTCCCATATGCTGGAAAATCTTGATTGTCCACAATAAAGATGCATGCAATTTAAAATTTTGGTGAGTTGAAGCATCAAATGTTTCAATGCCTAGTTCCCACAACTCCTTCAACTCTTTTATCAAAGGTTTAAGATAGACATCAAGTCATCAATAGCATCTCCCGGACCCTCAGGACCTGGTATGAGACTTGAAAGAATAAAATTAGATTCTTTCATGCACATCCATGGAGGAAAATTGTATGGAATGAGTGTTACTAGCCAAATGTTGTATGATTTTTTTGAATGAGTAAATGGTTGGAAAGCATCACTAGCAAGACCAAGTCGTACATTTCGAGGTTCAATGGAAAAATCTTTATGCATCGAACGACTTCCATGCCATAGAATCAGCTGGATGTCTCATCAGTCTGTCATCTACTCTTTTTTCATGATGTCATCTCATAAAAGAAGCAGTCTTTTTAGACATGAATAACCTTTGAAGCCTTGGCTTTAAAGGAAAGTAACACAATGTCTTCACTGCTACTTTCTTACCATTGTCTCGAACTCTGGTTTCCTCGGTATGACTACTTTCTTTCCATCTAGAAGTACTACATATTTTGCATAAGTTAGACTCAAATTCTTTCTTCCAATACATCATACAATCATTTATACACACATCTATTAGAGAGACCAAGATCTTTAATAATTTTTTTGGAATCATAATAGGATTCTGGCAAATTTGAACCGATTGGGGGTATTTTTTTCAACCATTATAGCAACATATCAAATGATTCATTACTCGATCTGTAGTGCCCAAATTCAGTACACGTATAATCCATGCATTTGTTTAATCATTAAAGCATTTTAATTAATTTTAAAACGAGTCTTAGTATTGCATGATTTATTTAACTGCATTATTTTAATTATTCATGTTTATGTGATGCACGTCAGAATGTTTTTCAAGTTTCATATTTCAGGCGATTATTTGAGGCGGGACCGAGGAAGAGACCGGTGACGATTTTGGAAATTTTATGCGGTATTTTATTTTTAGTTAGGAATGAGGCGTTTTAAATAATTTATTGAGTTTTAGCATTTTCAAGCTTAAATCACTTATTTAGTAATTTTGAGAGTTTAAGACTTTTAAACTTTTTATTTTGTGGGTGTTATTTTAATTAAGGAGCTATTTAAAATTAATGTGTATTTTTCTTTAATTAGGGGAGTATTAGCATTTTTTTAAATTAGCATGTTAATTATTGAATTAAGCATAGTTTATTCCCTAATTACTACCTTAACACACACACACACACTTTACACACACTAAAAATCGCTTAACACACACACACTTTCACAAATCAGATTTTTTATTATTTTGATAGGAGAAAAACTAGGGTTCTAAGAGGTGAAAGCAGCCGCCCCCTTCCATTCAATTTTCCAGCATGTTCTCGTTGGTTTTATTGCAAGATTTTAGTATCACAATCGTCCTTGATCGAGCCTCGCACCGTCTCCGCTTCGGTATCGTCGTATCGGTATTTTTAAATATCAGAAGGCACGTATATTCTGTTCTTGATGCATCGATCATGTCATATTATGCGTGCGTTGTTATTTATGCGTAAAACCATGTGTGCGACGTGTAGAAGTTTGAGCAATTGTGTTGGGATCACTTTTGAAACCATTTTAGGGATCAAAAATCACGTTTTACTGTTCTGGTTGAAACTGCGAATTTTCAGTCGAGATTTTCGGAAAACTTTCAACTAAAAAATTGCAGAACATTTCAATGCCTTCGATTTGATATAAAATTCGAGATTTTTGGGTGAAAATTGAGTGAGTTATGGCGTTTTTCATGGGACTGCTCAAACTGCGACTTGTACAAAAATTGTGTTCTTGAAGTTTATTTGTTCCAGGCTTCGTTGGGGATCGACAGACGATCGTTGCTGCGTTTAGGTATGGTTAGCATGTTGTTAAGATATTATTGCGGTTTCGTTTCGTGTCGTTAGGCACTTGAGAGATTGAATGGGCACATAAATCGTGTTGTTGTCAAAAGTCGTGCTCACGGGTTTATTGGGTTGCTTGTGACATGTGGGTGTTTTTGGACAAATGGTATAGGCTTGATTCAAGGACATGCTAGCCTAAGATGGTCTCGTGGTGTCGATTCTTAGTCCGGGTAAGCGAGTCTAGAGTGTAAAGCATAACATGTACGGAAACCTTCGTGAGTTCGCGGTCACATGAGGTACACGGACCCTCACACGGACCCAAGCATGGGCTCTGTGCCTTTGTTACTTTTCGGTGTTTGTTTCCAGAGTCTACACGGCACCCCACATGGACCCTGACACGGGGTCCGTGTCCACATTTCCTTTCGAGCCTTCTCACCCGAGTCTGCACGGACCCCTACACGGAGGTAGGCACGTGGTCCGTGTCCTTCACAATTTTGGGAAAAATCTTATACTATGCTTGGAGGTTCGATGTCTTGGGTTAGTACAATGGTTTACAAGGTCGAGTCATGGGAATTGTAGAACGTCCTAAGGGATTAAATGAGCTCATGAGTAAGCTTGATAATTATATCTAAGTGTATCAGTTAAGCATTCGAATTCATGTTAGAATGTGCAGCAACGGCCCCGATCGAAGTCCAATGAATCCCACAACGCCAAGTAAGTATCTGTGACGTGCAAGTAAATATTTTAAGTTTTTGAGGTATGCTAAATGTCTTGTGACCAAATTATGTTTAGGATTGGGAAGCGTTAAATTATGAACGGGGACCAATCCGCCCGTTAAATTATGAACGGGTTAGATTGAGGTTGGAAAGCGTTAAATTATGAACGGGGACCAACCAGCCCGTTAAATTATGAACGGGTATCTCATGTATGGGGCAGTGGATACGTCCCTGTCAGCCCAGTATTGTGGTTTGTCTGATCAGGCATTTATTATGTTATGGGTCACTTGCTTTGAAACATGCCTCTACGCAAATGATGAAGTTATGTATGTTCTGGTATGCAGTATGTTTATGACAAGTTTTCACGTTATGGCACGTCTATGTTATGTACGTATGTTCAAGTTTGAGTACGCAAATTCAAGTTCAAGTATGTATGTTCTATTTTAAAGTTGCATGCGGTTTTATTATGTAGTACTCGCTATTTCCCAGTTTATACGTGTTGAGTCTTTAGACTCACTAGACTTGATCGATGCATGTGAGTATGTTGATGAGGAGACAGGAGGTGGCGACCAAGAGGCAGGCTTGGACTGAGCGAGAGGCTAACCCGAGGACCGCAATGTTTATGTTTTTATGCAAATGTTAATTTACTCTGATTTCATGTTTTGAGGGAAACACTTTGAGCAAACCTTTTGTGAGCAAATTTTATTGAAGTTATTTTGAGCAACCATGTCTTATGGGGGACTCGGTTGAGATATTTTATGGCAAACTTTGAAGGTTATGTTATGTTTAAGAAAATTTTAAATTTTTCCGCAAATTTTGAAGTATGAAAAGTATGGTACGTTACACGATCAACCAATACTCTTAATGTGCAATAGCTTGACAAGCACAGATAATTTTGAGGTGTCACAACCTGGATAAGTTGGTTGCTCAGATTCCTTTAACAATCTCTAAAATTTCTTTGCTTCATCATTTGGTTCCTCTCCATGTGTATTCTCACTTGATGAACCAATTTTTGATCCACTTCTATAAAAACCATCCATGTTAGGATACAAATCCCTCAAAATTTCATAGCAATCACTTCCTTCCGATTCTTCATCATCAGATGAAGACTCACCGAGCCTTTCACCATGGTGATACCAAGTTGTATAATTTGGCATTATTCCATTCACATTTAGATGCATTTCAACCACTTCACGCGATCCATAATCAGTATTATTACACTTGACACATGGACATCGAATACTATTCTTCACTTGTCTTCTTAAAAGCATAATTCAAAAATTGTTCAACTCCAAATTTGTATTTTTCATTGAATCGATCATTGAAAAAACTCATCCATTCCTTACTAGGTGCCATTTTCCTACGAATTCTTGCTAAAAAGAATCTGCAACAGAATTATAGGCAACCCAAAAAAAGATATGTTTTGTGCTGCTAAAAAATGATAGTTTTAGCTCACTGTTATCACAACACAACTTCCAATTATGCTATCATATTTTTCTGTCAGTGCGGCTTCGAGTTGAGTCACTTCCAATTATGATATTATATATCATTTGAACTGAAATAAATATGATCTAATCTAATTAAATGCACCGACGTGTTTGTGTAACATAAAAACAAAGAAAACAGAAATTATAACAGATGAAAAATTAAAACTCAGATGTATGGGTTTCAAAATTTCTTGGTTAATCCATCATTTAAACTGAGATGAAAAAAAATTAAAACATAATTTTTTTCGCTTTAGGTAATTTATTTACCCATTCATGATTTAAGCTTATTAAGATGGGGAAAAGGCCAGTAACTAGATAATGTGTAATTTGCAAAAAAATTTCCAACCAAATCCACATTGTCC